>NC_044309.1:19517328-20117328 GCF_007474595.2 Lynx canadensis | reverse complement strand
AACTGTATAGCACCCCCATATAAGGAAAACTACAAAAAACAAAAAACAACTTGATGGAGAGAGACACCAAGTTTCTAGAAGTAAATATTCAATATTATAAAAAGATCAATTCTTCTAGGGGCGCCTGGGTGGCTCAGTTAAGCGTCCGACTTCGGCTCAGGTCATGATCTCGCAGTTTGTGAGTTCAAGCCCCGCGTCGGGCTCTGTGCTGACAGCTCAGAGCCTGGAGCCTGCTTCGGATTCTGTGTCTCCCTCTCCCTCTGCCCCTCCCCTGCTCACACTCTGACTCTGTCTTTCAATAATAAATAAACATTAAAAAAAAAAAATCAATTCTTCCTCAAAATAGTATTTCATTGTAATACTAATATAATCACAATTGTATTTTGTTAGTCCTAATGTTAATCTGGAAAAAGAAATCCATAACAATACTTGTTCTACCATGTACTATGGTGTATATAAAGCCATAATAATTTAGAATAGGTTTTAGGAAAAGAATAGACAGATGCAACAATGGAACAGAAAAAAAGTGTTCACAACATCCAAGAATTTAATAATGATTCAAACAGTATTTCATTTCTTTCTTTCTTTTTTTTTTTTTTTTAAAGTAACCTCTACGCCCAATGTGGGGCTCAAACTCACAACCCTGAGATCAAGAGTCTCAGGCTCTTCTGACTGAGCCAGCCAGGTGACCCAAAACAGTATTTCAAATCACTGTGTAAAACATAGATCATTCACTAGTGTTGAAAACTGGACTATGTGGTAGGGGAAAAGTTAGACACATACCTCACCATATTATAAAATGAACTCTAGGGGCGCCTGGGTGGCTCAGTCGGTTAAGTGTCCGACTTCAGCTCAGGTCACGATCTCGCGGTCCGCGAGTTTGAGCCCCACGTCGGGCTCTGGGCTGATGGCTCAGAGCCTGGAGCCTGCTTCCGATTCTGTGTCTCCCTCTCTCTCTGCCCCTCCCCCGTTCATGCTCTGTCTCTCTCTGTCTCAAAAATAAATAAACGTTTAAAAAAAATAAAATAAAATAAAAATAAAATGAACTCTAAATGGATAAAAGATTTATACCTAAATAATTCTTCCTTCTTCCCTCCCTCTCTTACTCCTTGAATACATTAGTCTTAAAGCCTTAAGGTGGGTCCAAGCATGGCAGCATCCATGCCAGGGAAGGGAGAAGTCCAACACAGGTGTCAAAGCCCCAGCAGAGCTGGCTCCCATCGGGGTTTTGGAGGTAGAGGGGAAGGCAGTGCCACACCCTGAGCAAGGTGATGAGACCAACTATTTGAGGGATGAGGGAATAGTGGTGGCCTGGAGCTGAGTGTCAAATACCACAACTAATACAAAGGGTAGCCAATGCAGGGAAGCAACAGCAACCCAGAGTGATGTGTGGAATCCAAACCAGGTTAGGGTGGTCATTGCATTAGGGGATGGGAGCAACGTTAATACAAGAGAGATTGATCAAATAAGCAAACACATTGAGGATAATGGGAGTCAGATTTCTCACTGTTGGCGTGAGAGTCATAAACATAAAAAAGTTTATGTTTATGTTAAATTTGTGTTCGTAAACTTGGAAAATCCTGCATTGCTGGATTGGATTTGGAGAAATTACTAAGAGTTTATGGTTCTCTATATATACAGAAATACATATGTGTATAACGTATACCCATACACTGAATCGGAAGTATCACTGTGACTTAACAGTCTTCAATATATAGAGATATCATTGAAAAAATACAGATGTGCACGTGCATATATCTCTGTATCTATATATACACATATATTTCCGGAGAGGGCCAGGGAATAGCAATATCCCAATAACAACAAGCACACTTAGTGCCCACTTTGGTTTCTAAAAGGAATCAATACTCCTTGGATAAATGGTGATGATTCATGGCTAGCTGGGTCAAAAATGACCCAAGATGAGCCTGAACATACTGTAGTGTCAAAACTAAAGAGCTCACAACCTTATTAAAACACAAAGCCAGTCTGAAGGGAGTCCCAGCAGACAAACCTGAGACAAAATGATCATTAAAATAAATGGCAGTAATAGGGAATGACCCATTAAAATAAAATAGTTAACACAGAAGTCCATGTTAGTCCACACTTCTATAAATGGGGACTGGAACAAGTTATTCCTTTAAGTGAACTACCAACTAAAAAAAAAAAATAAAAGTGGAGTGTCAACCGATGAATGTAAAACAAATGATGGAAACAGAAAACCACTACTTGTTATCAATTACAGTAATAAACTAATTAAGCCAAGAAACAACAATGGATGCTAAAATCAGTGGGTTAAAGGCACAAGGAACAAGATATTTACAGACAAAGCACTTCCTCCAAAATGCTTATTTATTACAAAGGGAAAGAAGATTAACTTCCCAGTGAAGAAACCTTACAGATACCACCTTAACCAAGTGATCAAGGTAACATCAAGTAATGGGGAAATCATGTACCACCTGACAGGATGCAATCACAGCATCACTTCTGTGACATTCCTGCCAAAATACAAGATCTAAAACTTAATCATGAGGAAACATCAGAAAAAGCCAAATCGTGGAATATTCTACAAAATAACTGGCCTGTAATCTTCAGAAGTATCAAAGTTATGAAAGTTAAGGAAAACTGAGTTACTATTTGAGATTACAAGACAAAATGCAATCTGTGATCCTTTTGCTATGAACGGCTTAACTGGGGAAATGGAAACATGAATGAAAATTAGGGAAATGATGAAGTCTGTGGATTAGACAGTAATAATGCATGAATTCTGATGGCTGTATTCTGGTCATGCAGGAGAAAGTACTTTCTTACAGGAAATGCATGTTAAAGCATCTGGGGTCTGAGTATATAATGATAAATAACTCTGAAATGGTTTAGGAGAGGAAGAGCTCTTTACACTATTAATGCAACCTTTAAGTTTGAAGTTACTTGAAAATTGAAAGGAAAACCAAGTATTTAAAAACATGAACTTAGGTGCACTTGTGTGGCTTGGTTAAAAGGCCACTTCGGCTCAAGTCATGATCTCACAGTTTGAGTTTGGGCTCTGCGTGGGGCTCTGTGCTGACAGCTCAGAGCCTAGAGGCTGCTTCAGGTTCTGTGTCTCCCTCCCTCTCTCTCTCTCTCTCTCTCTCTCTCTCTCTCTCACTGCCCTTCCCTCACTTGTGGGGGTGCGCGCACGCTCGCGCTCTCTCTCTCAAAAATGAATAAACATTTTTTAAAAAAAACACGAACTTGAAAGCACTAAAAAAAAGTCTTATACAGTAACATAAAGATTTTCTTTGGAAGTATCTGAGTGGCTCAGTCGGTTAAGCATCTGACTTCAGCTCACATTATGATCTCGCAGTTTGTGAGTTCGAGCCCTACGTTGGGCCCTGTGCTGACAGCTCAGAGCCTGGAGCCTGCTTCGGATTCTGTGTCTCCCTCTCTCTGCCCCTCCCCTACTCATGCTGTGTCTCTTTCTCTCAAAAATAAATAATTTTTTTTTTAAAAAAAGAAAGATTTTCTTTGTATGGTGTCAAAAGCAGAAACAATAGAAGATAGTTGTGTAAATTATATAAAAATGTTAAACTTCTCAACTAGAAAAAACCCGCTAGAGTACCGACAATAATTTTAAAAAACTGAAGACATAATGAAAGTTAAAAAGCAAATGTTGAATTATGGGCAAAAGCATACACAGCAAGTACATAAGACAAATGAAAGAAACCTCTAATATAAAAAACACTTTGGAGGCACCTAGGTGGCTCAGTCAGCGTCTGACTACTGATTTCTGCTCAGGTTATGATCTCACGATTCATGAGTTCCAGCCCCATGTCTGGCTCTCCACTGACAGCGGAGAGCCTGCTTGAGGTTGTCAGTCTCCCTTTCCCTCTCCCTCTCTCACAAAAATAAACAAACATTAAAAAAAAAAAAAAACACTTTGTTAAAAAATAAATAAAAACAGGGCTCCTGGGTGGCTCTGTCAGTTAAGTGCCTGACTTCGACTCAGGTCATGATCTCACGGTTCCTGAGTTTGAGACCCACGTTGGGCTCTGCACTGACAGTGCAGAACCTGCTGGGGATTCTCTCTCTCCCTCTCTCTGCCCCTGTCCCAGCCTCTCTCTCTCAAAATAAATAAATAAACTTTAAAAAAATAAATAAAGCTCTACAGAAGAGAGCAGATTTTAAAAGAAAAAATAGAAGTGCCTGGGTGGCTGAGTCAGTTCAGCGTCCAACTTTGTGGCTCAGGTCAAGATTTCATGGTTCGTGGGTTCGAGCACCACTTTAGGCTCTGTGCTGACAGCTCAGAGCCTGGAGCCTGCTTCTGATTCTGGGTCTCCCTCTCTCTGCCCCTCCCCTGCTTGCTCACGCATGTGCTGCACACTCTCCCTCTCAAAAATAAGTAAAACAGTAAAAAAAAAGAAGGAAAAAGAAAAAAGAAAAACATTACAATATTAAAACAAACAAAGAGCTTTTCAAGGTCAACAAACATGAAATGCTTTTTTTAAAAACTGTAGGGGCTCCTGGGTGGCTCAGTCAGTTAAACGGCCGACTTTGGCTCAGGTCATGATCTCGCGGTCCGTGGGTTCGAGCCCCGCCGTCGGGCTCTGTGCTAACAGCTCGGAGCCTGGAGCCTGTTTCGAATTCTGTTTCTCCTTCTCTCTGACCCTCCCCCGATCATGCTCTGTCTCTCTCTGTCTCAAAAATAAATAAACGTTTAGGGGCGCCTGGGTGGCTCAGTCGGTTGTGTCCGACTTCGACTCAGGTCATGATCTCCCAGTCTGTGAGTTCGAGCCCCGCGTCGGGCTCTGTGCTGACAGCTCAGAGCCTGGAGCCTGTTTCAGATTCTGTGTCTCCCTCTCTCTGACCCTCCCCCGTTCATGCTCTGTTCTCTCTGTCTCAAAAATAAATAAACGCTAAAAAAAAAAAATTTTTTTAATAAAAAAAAATAAAAAATAAATAAATAAATAAACGTTTTAAAAAAAATTTTTTTTAAAGTGTAAAATATTTAACCTTACTGTTTACTCAGAAAAAAATCAGACACTAATATCTTTCACTAAAAAGAATAGCGAAGATTTTTTTAATGGTAATATATAGTGCACTTACCAGGATATAAGGTTATTAGCACTGTCACCTATTACTCATGTAGCATAAATTAGAAACTGCATTCCACAGTACAATTTCATACAATATATTTATGGAAGCTTCCAAAACATTCGCACCCCTTTACACAGAGATTCTGTTGCTACGTACAAGCCAAAGCCAAAGCCAAACCCAATCAAGGCCCTTCAACAGTTAGGCATTCCTTAACCAGTTTATCAAAACTAATAATACTGTATATTACATGCTAACTATCCACTAAAAATAATGTCAAAAACGTAACTGATTGATACGAGAAGATGTTCAGGGTTGATAAATTTCAAAAACAAACCAGTATAAGCAATATAATCCAATTTTAATAAATATATATTACATATAAAAATGTACACACACACAAAAATCTAAAAGGATCAGAAAAGAGAAGATTAGGATGACTTCTGTCTTGCACTTTTCTATTTGTTTCCTGTATTTTTAAATTTTAAAAATAAATATTAATAACCTATATTGTAAAATGTTTAACACAAAAATATTTGTGTTAGAACTGGTGGTAGTGAGAATTTCTCCCCACAAATGAAATAAAGTAACAGTACCTTAAATTAATGGTGACACCATACCTAAAGACATATTGGGTGAAAGAAAAATCATCTAACATACAAAAAGAGAATGAAGCAATAATATATATATGTACTATAAATCAAGAAAAAGATATGGGGGAGCAAAGCAAAGAAAATATTAACTAAGTTGCTAAGAAAAAGCTAACAACAAAAATCCTATCTTGGGGATAGAAAAAAACTGGGGAAAGGAAAAGAAGCACGTAGTATTCTGTAATAGGGTTATTTTTCAAGAAAGGATGTATGGTATCAAAACAAATGTTATACCAAATAATGATTAATTCGAATTTAATAGAACCTTTATGTTTGAAAGAACCTAAAAAGCCAGTAATTCTTAAAGGACAAATCTATATAAGGACGGAAATGTCACATAAACGTTAAAATGCTAAATACCTAGGTGAGTATAAAAGGTAATATATTTTTGTTTGTGTTGTACTCCTGTGACTTTACAACATATTTTAATAAATGTAGTTTACCATTTAGTAATTATCCTTTTTTCAAATCTCTCTGGAATCTGGAGGCCTATGATTTAAATTTTTTTAATGAAAGCCTATAATAAAACAAAATACAAAAAAAAATCCTTTTACATTTCCCAGTTTTAGAAAAAGTTGTATTTAAACATCAATAAAATAACATCCACTGTACCTTATTGTAACGATCATGTGGAACAGACTGTAAAACAATTGGTTCCATTGTAGAAACATTGGCAAACTGTACCTCTGGAATATACAGGGCACAAACCACATGAGCCCAACCTAAAAATAAATAAAAATAATGTCATTTTCCAGTTTTCAATAAAACTTTTTCAAAGATAAACAAAATCATTAACTTCCTAAAGAGATCCCTTCAAAGCCTAGTTAAGCAAAAGTACAACAAAAAGATGAACAAATTCTCATTACTGACTATAAATAGTCAAACCACTACTGATAAAGCACTCCATCATTTCTCCAGCACATCGGCACAAACAAAAGAACATTCTCAAAATGCAAATGCTAGCACGGACACTTCTTATAAGAGCACACTAAATGATTTGAATCAACACTACTTCTGAGAACCACTATGAGAAAATAAGAAAGCTTTAGAGGCGCCTGGGTGGCTCAGTCAGTTAAGTGTACGACTTCGGCTCAGGGCATGATCTCACAGTTTGTGGATTCAAGCCCCCCCATCGGGCTCTGCGCTGACAGTGTGGACCCAGTTTAGGATTCTCTCTGCCTCCCACCGCCACTCACGCTTATTCTCTTTCTCAAAATAAATAAACTTTAAATTAAAAAGTAAGAAGCTTTATAGTTGAATACCTAAAATTAAAATTTTAATCTTAAAAGTCAATTATTAAAATTTTAACTTTTATATTAATATTGATACTTTAAATACTAGTACTAACATTCATTATTTTACTGTTTCAATATTTAACTTAAAATATTTTAGCAATTAATAAATATTAATGTTTTGGGGCACCAGGTGGCTTGAGTGAGTTAAGCATCCAACTCTTGGTTTCAGCTCAGGTCATCATCTCATAGTTCATGACTTCGAGCCCCACATCGGACTCTGGGCTGACAGCACGGAGCCTGCCTGGGATTCACTCTCTCCCTCTCTCTCTGCCCCCTCCCCTGCTTGCTCTCTCAAAATAAATAAACTTAAAACAATTTTTTTAATAATAATAAACAAATGAGTATTAATGTTTTAGTTTTTGAAATGTGGCTGAAACTATCAAAGAACTGTGATAATGAGGAAATACTGAGCCAAAATTGGAAAATAATGAAAGTCCAAGGAGGTGAGTACAGCTTTTGGCCACTTTTGCCCCCCCACTGCCTATTTCACAGAAAGCAGGTAAAAAGGGTAAAAGGTGGTTTTGACAAACTCAGAAGGCTGGAAGTACAGGGATCTATGTCCACAGACAACTGAAGGAGAAGGGGAAGGAGTAAGCCCCTCCCTTCCTTCCAGCTGAGACACTGAAGGCTGCAAGCCAGAATAATCCAAGTACACAGGCCCTCAAAGAGATTGCACCTAGGCTTTAAGTTCATCTCAAACTCTGAAACTGGACTCATGTTATACTAAATTACAAGTGCCCCCAGGCACCAGACAGAAGCAAATTATACATCCTCTCTGGAGGAAAACAATGTAATCTTGACTACAAATAACTTCTACTACTATTGGTTCATTATCATTTTCAGCACAATAAAAAGTACCAAACACATGAAAGACACAACATAAATGAAAACCAGCAGAAACAAGAAAGTCAAACCAGATCTATATTTTGGAGTTTTAGCCACAGACATTAAAATAAGTATACTTATTATGCTCAAATACAACACAAAGTTGAAAATTTTTTCAAAGAACTGAAAACTATAATAATAAATAAAAAATTCTAGAAGTAAAAACAAAAATTTGTTCAAAATCAATGGATGGGATCAACAATGGTTTAGACATAGATGAAAACAGAATTAGAAGGCAACAACAAAATAGGTCAGAAGAAAATGTCCAGAATGTTAGCACAAAACACAAAAGTGTGAAAAATACAGTAACAGGACAAGAAGCATGAAGAATATAATCAGCAGGTCTCACACACATGTAATTAGAATCCCAGAGAAATGTGAGAGACAAAGTAGCACAAAAGCAAAATTTCAAATGATAATACCTAAAAACTTTCCAGAACAGAACACAGCAAATCATGGACAGAAGAAACACAGTAAATCTCAGAATAAATAAAAACAAATCCATACCTAGGCCAATTAGTAAACCTATAGAAAACCAAAAGAAAGAGATAAAAATCTTCATACAACCAAAAGGCAAGTTATCATCAAAAGAACAACTGGTAGGGGCGCCTGGGTGGCGCAGTCGGTTAAGCGTCCGACTTCAGCCAGGTCACGACCTCGCGGTCCGTGAGTTCGAGCCCCGCGTCGGGCTCTGGGCTGATGGCTCAGAGCCTGGAGCCTGTTTCCGATTCTGTGTCTCCCTCTCTCTCTGCCCCTCCCCCGTTCATGCTCTGTCTCTCTCTGTCCCAAAAATAAATAAACGTTGAAAAAAAAAAATTTTTAAAAAGAACAACTGGATATCAGAGTAGCTAAAATGAACAAATCGGGAGACTATAGATGCTGGACAGGATGTGGAGAAACGGGAACCCTCTTGCACTGTTGGTGGGAATACAAACTGGCGTAGCCACTCTGGAAAACAGTGTGGAGGTTCCTCAAAAAAATTAAAAATAGATCTACCCTATGACCCAGCAATAGCACTGCTAGGAATTTACCCAAGGGACACAGGAGTGCTAACGTGTAGGGGCACTCGTACCCCAATGTTTTTTTTTTTTTTTAATTTTTTTTTTCCAACGTTTATTTATTTTTGGGACAGAGAGAGACAGAGCATGAACGGGGGAGGGGCAGAGAGAGAGGGAGACACAGAACCGGAAACAGTCTCCAGGCTCCGAGCCATCAGCCCAGAGCCCGACGCGGGGCTCGAACTCACAGACCGCGAGATCGTGACCTGGCTGAAGTCGGACGCTTAACCGACTGCGCCACCCAGGCGCCCCCGTACCCCAATGTTTATAGCAGCACTTTCAACAATAGCCAAATTATGGAAAGAGCCTAATTGTCCATCAGTTGATAAATGGATAAAGAAGTTGTGGTTTATATATACACTGGAATACTACTTGGCAATGAGAAAGAATGAAATATGGCCTTTTGTAGCAACGTGGATGGAACTGGAGAGTGTTATGCTAAGTGAAAGAAGTCATACAGAGAAAGAGAGATACCATATGTTTTCATTCTTATGTGGATCCTGAGAAACTTACCAGAAGACCATGGGGGGTGGGGGGGGAGAGGAAAAAAAGAAAAAGGTTAGAGTGGGAGAGAGCCAAAGCATAAGAGACTCTTAAAAACTGAGAACAAACTGAGGGTTGATGGGGGGTGGCAAAGAGGGGAGGGTGGGTGATGGGTATTGAGGAGGGCACCTTTTCGGATGAGCACTGGGTATTGTATGCAAACCAATCTGACAATAAATTTTGTGTTTAAATAAACAAACAAACAAACAAACAACTGGATAAATAAAGTCCAAAACTATCTTTAAACAGATTTCAATTAAAGGGAACACTAAGTAATTTTCCTCAGGCAATGGAAAAATGAGCCAAGAAGAAAGGTCCAAGATGAAGTAAAAAAATGATAAGCATATAGGTACTTTTAATGGCTACTGACTAGATAAAACAACAATATTCTCTTCCAGTGAAAATACACGACTGCTTACATCACAAGTTAAAAGTTTATCTGGTAAAGTTTTCAGTGTATATAAATTTAACACATATTAAAACTACAGTAAAGACTGGAGAAGAAGGTAAAAGAGATCTATATGGTTTCAGTGTTTTTACATTTTGTGTGAAGCAGTACACAGAGTAGTCTAAAATTATTAGTATGAGAACTGTAATCCCAAGAGCAACTACTATATACACAAATACGGCCAAAAAGATAATTTAATGCAATTAATTAAATTTAAATGCAACGCTAAGTGCATTATTAAACTGATTAAATGCAATGCTAAAAAATATTCAAATAATCACAAAGAAGGGGGAAAAAAGGGAAGAAAGGAATAAAGTAAAAATCAAAGTTAAAGAATAGGTGGCACCTGGCTGTCTAGGTCAGAAGAGCATGAGGCTCTTGATCTCAGGGTCATGAGTTCAAGCCCCATGTTGGGTGTAGAGATACAAAAAATAAATAAACTTTTTTTAAAAAAAGAAAAAAATAGCAGACTTCTTCTGGTCAAGATGGAGAAACAGGGACCATATTTGGCTTCTTGCATGCACAATACATATTTCCCATGGCAAAAAAAAGAATAAAAAGATAAAATAATTGAGACAATGGTTTTCAAGACGCTGTGTATCAGATAACAACGACAGTAATCCCAAAGAAACAATAAACAAATGAGATGAGCTCTCAGTTTGCCCAGTTTAACATCTTGAGAATTCTTCCAGGCCAAGGCACAGGGAGAGAAACTAAGGCCAAGCCCAGAACACTCCCAAAGTTCACATCAGGTAAGACCAAGGCAGCTAAAACTGTAAGGACAAAGCACCAGAAATGAAAACTCTTTACAGAGAGAACAAATGCTCACAGAGAGATACAGAGAACACCATTTGAATATTAAAGGACTGAACATATGAGAGAAAATTACCTGAGGTTGAAAAAAGAACCATCCAAAAAGAAGTAAAGGAAACTGTATCCAGCAGACAGGAAGAGCTAGGAACATTGCCTGGTCTCCTTAGCCAGACTGAAAAACCTCAACTCTCAGGACATTGGGTATCTGAATACTCAGAAAGATCTTGCCTCCATAGTGGGAAATAATTACCCCTAGACCAAGTACTGCTCCTAATAAATCATAAGAGCAGGACCTGACAGGATCTAACTATTTCTAAGGAACCTAACTGTATTTCAGAACAAACCTGAAGAAGATATAAAGGAAGGCAAAATTCCCAGACTTCCATCAGCCACAATAGTGGAGTAGGAAGCTCCAAGAGTACCTTCCACCATGGAAATATCACAAAATCACGCAGGAACCGTCAGAACCAATTTTGTTAGCACTCTGGAAAAGAGAATGAAAGGTTTGCAGCAACCAAACACTAAATCAAGAAAAGGGCAACTTAAAAAATGGCAGGAAAGCTTTGGGCATTTTTCCTTTCCTATAACCCATGCCCACCCTACGTTTAGCAGAGGTCTTGAAGACAGCACTGAGTTTGAGTTTTCAATGTGGAACCCTAGTTCTTTCTCCATTCCAAAAGTTCAGAAAGTTAAGTACAGACACAAAAGATACAAAAAAGATCCACAGTAAACAACTGTTTAAACAAAAATACCGGGGAATTTGTTGTGGGGTTTATAACAAAAATAAATGCATGACAACAATTGCATAAAGGCCAAAAAAAAGAGAAATGGAATTAAATTATTTTGAGGATCTTATACTATATGAGTAGTAGTATAATAATAACACTTGATGGTAAACTCTACTGAGACAAAGATGTAAACTTTAAGCCCTAAGACAATGACTAACGTAACACAACAAAATTCATGGCTAATAACACAACAAAGTAGACAAGATGGAATCATAAACATTTCAAAAGAAGGCCAGAAAAGAAAAAAAGAGAACAAAAACAAAAGGAGCAAATAAAAAACAAGTATCAGGGCACCCAGCTGGCTCACTCAGCAGAGCATGCAACTCTTGTTCGAACCCCACACTGGGTGTAGACGTTACTTAAAAATATAAAATCTTGGGGTGCCTGGGTGGCTCAGTCAGTTAAGCAGCCGACTTCAGCTCAGGTCATGATCTCGCGGTCCGTGAGTTCGAGCCCCGCGTCGGGCTCTGTGCTGACAGCTCAGAGCCTGGAGCCTGCTTCAGATTCTGTGTCTCCCTCTCTCTGACCCTCCCCCATTCATGCTCTGTCTCTCTCTGTCTCAAAAATAAATAAACATTGGGGCGCCTGGGTGGCTCAGTCGGTTGAGCATCCGACTTCGGCTCAGGTCATGATCTCGCGGTCCGTGAGTTCAAGCCCCGCGTCAGGCTCTGTGCTGACCGCGCAGAGCCTGGAGCCTGTTTCAGATTCTGTGTCTCCCTCTCTCTCTGACCCTCCCCCATTCATGCTCTGTCTCTCTCAGTCTCAAAAATAAATATTAAAAAAAATTTTTTAAATAAAAAATAAAAATAAACATTAAAAAAATAAATAAATAAAATAAAATAAAATCTTTAAAAAATAAACAAAAAAAACAAGTATCAAGATGGTAGACCCAAATCTAACCATATCATTAGTCACACTAAATGTAAATTAACCAACCACCCCAATTAAAAAGCACAAATTGTTGGAATGAAAATAACAAGTGGTCAATAAGCACATGAAAAGATACTAGTCGTTAGAGAAATGAAAATCAAAAACAAACTGAAATACCCTTCATATCCACCAGGATGGCTAAAACCAAAAAGACAAACATTAGCAAGTATTGACAAGGATGTGGAAAAATTGGACAACTAATGCACTACAAGTAGAAATGTAAAATGGTACCTCCACTTTGGAAAACAGACCAGCAATTTCTCAAAAGGATAACAGTTAACATGTGACCCAGGAAATACACTCCCAAGAATAATCCAAAAAATTAAAACATATTTCTGCAAAAAAATTGTAAATGCATGTTCACAGCAGTATTATTCGTTCACAGCAGTATTCAAAATAATCAAGTGAAAACAACCCAAATATCCATCAACTTTTGAATGGTTAAGGAAAACATGGTATATCCATACACTGGAATATCAATTGGCAATTAAGTGAATTACTTAGACATGCTGCAACATGGGTGAATGTGGGAAATAGTGTGCTAGGTTAAAGAACCCAGTCACAAAAGACCACATATTTTATGATTCTAGCTATATGAAATATCTAGAACAGGGCAAATGGACACAGAATAGGTTAATTATTGCCTCGGGTGGAGGTGTTGAAGGGAAATAGGAAGTGAATGTTAATAATGGTGACAGTGTATCTTATGAAAATGTTCTAAAGTCGACTGTGATGATGGTCACACAAGTCTTTGAATATTTTTAAAACCAATGAATTGTGTGCTTTAAATCAATCAATTGTATGATATGTAAAGGTATTATATCTAAACAACTAACAATAAGAAAAAATTCAATTTTTTAAATGGGCATTTGATTTGAACACACACATCACCAAAGAAGATACAAGAATGTCAAATAACCACGTGAAAAAGAGCTGAAATTTTCTACTCATTACCAAAATGAAAATTAAAAGCAGAAGGATACCACTACATAACTATTAGAATGGCAAAAACTAAAGAGTGATCATACCAAGTGTTGAAGAGGATGTAGAGCAACTGGAACTCTCATACGCAGCTGGTGGGAATGTAAAATGTTACAACCACTTTAGAAAATAGTTTGTCAGTTCCTTGAAGAATTAAACATGTGAAGTGAAATAAGTCAGAGAAAGATAAATACCATATGATTCCACTCATATGTGGAATTTAAGAAACAAACAGACACAGGGGACGAGGGGGAAAAGAGAGAGAAGCAAACCATAAGAGACTTTTTTTTTTTTAAATATTTGCTTGGGTTTTTTTGAGAAAGACAGAGAGAGAGAGAGAGAGAGAGAGAGCATGAGCGGGGTAGGAGCAGAGAGCGAGTGAGCGAGTGAGATACCGAGGATTCAAAGCGGGCTCTGCACTGACAGGAGAGAGCTCAATGTGGGTCTCAGACTCACGAACCATGAGATCACCTGAGCCGAAGTCTGACACTTACCCCTACCGGAATGAGCCACCCAGGCACCCCAAGAGAGTCTTAACTATAGAAAACAAACTGAGGGTTGATGGAGGGAGGGAGGTGGGGGGATGGGCTAAATGGGTAGGTGGTGGGTATTATCATGGTGATGAGCACTGGGTGTTATATGAAAGTGATGAATCACTAAGTTCTACATCTGAAACCAATTTTACCATATATGTTAACTAACTAGAATTTAAATTAGAACTTGAAAAAAAGAATTAAACATGCACTTATTATTATAAACTAGCCATTTCATGCCTAAGTATTTACCCAAGACAAAAAAAGACTATGATTATAGAGAACATGTACTCAAATATTAACAGGATCTTAATTTGCAACACGTAAAACTAGAAACAATCTATCTACAGGTAAATAAACTGCTAGATCCATACAAGGGAAAAACAGTGAACCAAAAAGGGAATAAAATATTAATGCATGTCACAACAAGAATCTCAAATATTTATACTGATGGAAATAAGCCAGACAAAAATAGTGTCTGTATTACTATAAACCCATTTGAGTGTCTAGACGCACAAGCACATACATTCCACTTAAAACACAAGAAAATACAAATTAATCTATAGTAATGGAAAGCAGATGAATGGTTACCTGGGACAAGGCTGGGGAGGAGATGGGTTGGTACAAAAGAGATACAGTACAAAAGAATAAGAGGAAAGTTTTAAAAGCGATGGATATGTTCACTGCCTTAATTATGTTGATTTCATGGGTACATACAATAGTCAGAACTTAACAAGTTGTTCACTTTAAATATAGACAGTATACTGAATGTCAATCACAACTGTATAAAGCTGTTTTAAATACTTTTTTAAAGAACAAAAAGATCTCAATCCTAATTTCAATTCATACTAAATGTTAGTCATTTATATACAACAGGTAAGGGAGAGATTAAGAGGGCCAGAGTCGATTAAAATTTTAAAAAGACCATACTACCATATGCTGTCTGTAAGAGACACACTTTTAATAAAAAATGCTAAGTTTAGGGGCGCCTTGGGCTGTTCAGTCAGTTAAGCATCTGATTTCAGCTCAGGTCATGATCTCACAGTTCATGAGTTCAAGTCCCTCATCGGGCTCTCTGCTATCAACCCACTTTGGATCCTCTCTTCCCTTCTCTCTGTGCCCCTCTCCTGATCCTGTGTGTGCGCTCGCTCGCTTGCTCTCTCTCAAAAAAATGAAAAACAAATTTTTTAAAACCTTTAAAAAAAATACTGGTAAGTTTAAAGCAAATAAAGCAAATGTATGGAAAGTAATATATAATGCTAACAGTAAGAATACAAAGGCTGACATGACTATTTTGATGTCGTAGCACACTATGAAGCAAATACTCCATAGCTAAAAGGGGACATTTTCCTAATGATAAATAATTCATTACAAAAATCAACAATTAGAAAAGTATCTACACCTAATAAAAACACTTTAAAATACATAAAACACTTAACACTATTAAAGGAAGAAGCAGACGATGTTCCAATCGTTACAGATGTTTAACACACCAGACTCAGTAACTAACAGATGAAGTAGACCTCCCCCCCCAAAAATCAGTTAAGACTAATAAAAGAGCTTGAGTTCAACTACCTTATTCAACCGAAGAATATATATTCCTTTTCAAATGCATATGGTACATTCAACACAAACCATATGCTAATACCTAAAATAAGACTCAGTGAATTTTAAAGGATTAAAATCATCTAGAGTGTAATGAGTAACCACAATGAAATTAAATTAGCAACTAATAATAATTAGATAGCTACAAAAACCCCTAATATATGGAAAATAATAAACTTCTAAATAATTTAAAAATCTAACACAAAATCACAAGGGAAATTGGAAAACATTTGAACTGAATGGCAACAATTCAACAATATGCCAAATTTTGAGACATACTGCAAAAGCAGTCCTAGCAGGGAAACATATCTTTATATACTTTTACTACAAAAGAATGTCTCAATTCCAAGATCTAAGGTGCTACCTTAAGAAGTTAACAAAGAACAAAATATACAAAAAGTAACTAAAAGTAAGGAAACTAAATATACTAAAAGTAACTAAAAGTAAGGAAAGTGAAGATAAAAGGAGAAATCAATAAAATAGAAAACAGGCATATAACTAAAAATTAACAAAGCCAAGGGGCACCTGGGTGGCTCAGTCAGTTTAGCGTGCGAAACTTGATTTTGGCTCAGGTCCTAATCCCAGGGTCAAGGGATCAAGCCCCGAGTTGCACTCTGCGCTGGATATGGAGCCTGCTTGAGATTCTCTCTCTCTCTCCCTGTCTGCTCCTCCCCTGCTCTCACACTCAAGCACTCACTCTCTCTCCCTCTTCCAAATTAAACAAATAAACTTTAAAAAATAAACTTAAAAAGGTTTCTCGGGGCGCCTGGGTGGCGCAGTCGGTTAAGCGTCCGACTTCAGCCAGGTCACGATCTCGCGGTCCATGAGTTCGAGCCCCGCATCAGGCTCTGGGCTGATGGCTCGGAGCCTGGAGCCTGTTTCCGATTCTGTGTCTCCCTCTCTCTCTGCCCCTCCCCCGTTCATGCTCTGTCTCTCTCTGTCCCCCAAAAAATAAATAAACGTTGAAAAAAATTTAAAAAAATAAATAAATTAAAAAAAAAATAAATTGAAAAAAAAAAGGTTTCTCAAATAAAAAATAAAAAACAAAGGAACAAAACTGCAACTATCAACATAATTAAAAGTGAAATTTCAACACATCCCTCTCAAGTGGAGAAGAAATAATGGCCTACAATCATCACTTCTATTTAGTGTTGTGCTGTAAGTCTTAGTCAATGTAGTTAAGGCAAAAAAATCATATACATTCATTTTTATTGTGAGTTTTTTAAAAAGCACATAACATAAAATCCACTACCCTACCTATTTAAATGTACAGTTCAGAACAATTAAGTATATTCACATTGCGAAAGAGAACTCCAGAACTTTTTTCATCATGCAATCTGAAACTCTACACCCAGTAAACAATCACTCCCCTTTTTGCCTGTCTCCTCAACTCCTATAACCACTATACTTTCTGTCTCTATAAATCTGACCACTAAGTACCTCATATGAGTGGAATCATAAAGTATTTGTCCTTTTGTGATTGGCTTATTTCATTTAACACAACATCCTCAAGATTCAACCATGCTGTGGCATATTGCAACATATTCAGCTTTTTAAAGATGGATAATATTCCAATGTATGTACAGACAACATTTTGCTTATCCATTCATCCACTTAAGACATTTGGGTTGCTTACACTTCTTGGCTATTGTGAATAGTGCTGCCATAAACATGAGTGTACAAGTATCTCTTGGAGACCATGCTTTTAATACCTTGGGATATTGGCACAAAAGCAGACACATAGACCAATGGAATAGAATAGAAACCCCAGAACTAGACCCACAAATGTATGGCCAACTCATCTTTGACAAAGCAGGAAAGAACATCCAATGGAAAAAAGACAGTCTCTTTAACAAATGGTGCTGGGAGAACTGGACAGCAACATGCAGAAGGTTGAAACTAGACCACTTTCTCACACCATTCACAAAAATAAACTCAAAATGGATAAAGGACCTGAATGTGAGACAGGAAACCATCAAAACCTTAGAGGAGAAAGCAGGAAAAGACCTCTCTGACCTCAGCCGTAGCAATCTCTTACTCGACACATCCCCAAAGGCAAGGGAATTAAAAGCAAAAGTGAATTACTGGGACCTTATGAAGATAAAAAGCTTCTGCACAGCAAAGGAAACAACCAACAAAACTAAAAGGCAACCAACGGAATGGGAAAAGATATTTGCAAATGACATATCAGACAAAGGGCTAGTATCCAAAATCTATAACGAGCTCACCAAACTCCACACCCAAAAAACAAATAACCCAGTGAAGAAATGGGCAGAAAACATGAATAGACACTTCTTTAAAGAAGACATCCAGATGGCCAACAGGCACATGAAAAGATGCTCAACATCGCTCCTTATCAGGGAAATACAAATCAAAACCACACTCAGATATCACCTCACGCCAGTCAGAGTGGCCAAAATGAACAAATCAGGAGACTACAGATGCTGGAGAGGATGTGGAGAAACGGAAACCCTCTTGCACTGTTGGTGGGAATGCAAATTGGTGCAGCCGCTCTGGAAAGCAGTGTGGAGGTTCCTCAGAAAATTAAAAATAGACCTACCCTATGACCCAGCAATAGCACTGCTAGGAATTTATCCAAGGGATACAGGAGTACTGATGCATAGGGGCACTTGTACCCCAAGGTTTATAGCAGCACTCTCAACAATAGCCAAATTATGGAAAGAGCCTAAATGTCCATCAACTGATGAATGGATAAAGAAATTGTGGTATATATACACAATGGAATACTACGTGGCAATGAGAAAAAATGAAATATGGCCATTTGTAGCAACGTGGATGGAACTGGAGAGTGTGATGCTAAGTGAAATAAGCCATACAGAGAAAGACAGATACCATATGGTTTCACTCTTATGTGGATCCTGAGAAACTTAACAGGAACCCATGGGGGAGGGGAAGGGGAAAAAAAAAAAAAAAGAGGTTAGAGTGGGAGAGAGCCAAAGCCTAAGAGACTCTTAAAAACTGAGAAAAAACTGAGGGTTGATGGGGGTTGGAGGGAGGGGAGGGTGGGTGATGGGTATTGAGGAGGGCACCTTTTGGGATGAGCACTGGGTGTTGTATGGAAACCAATTTGACAATAAATTTCATATATTAAAAAAAAAAAAAAAATACCTTGGGATACATAACCAGAAGCAGAATTGCTGGATCATAGGGTAGTTGTTTTTAACTTTTTAAGGAACCTCCATACTGTCTTCCATAACTGCTACACCATTTTTCAATCCCACCAACAGTGCACAGGGGTTCCACATCAATACTTGTCATTTTCTGGGATGGTTTTTCTTTGTATGGGGTGGGGGTGGATTGACAGTAACCATTCTGCATGGGTGAGCACTGATTTCATTTTGGTTTTGATTTGCATTTCTATGATGATTAGTAATGTAGAGCATCTTTTCACATGCCTGTTGATCAGCTGCATATTATCTTTGGAGAAAAGTTTACTGGTGTTCTTTGCCCATTTTTAAATCGGGTTATTTGATACTTTTGCTGTTGAGTACTAAGAGTTCTTTATATATTATCTCCCATTCTATTGCCTTTTCAATCTGTTGATTGGGTTCTCTGATGCACAAAAGTTTGTAAGCTTGTGTATGGTCCCACTTGTCTATTTTTTTTTGTTCTTTTTAAATTTTTTTTAATGTTTTATTTTATTTTTGAGAGAGAGAGAACGAATAAGTGGGAGAGGGGCAGAGAGAGAGGGAGACACAGAATCTGAAGCAGGCTCCAGGCTCTGAGCTGTCAGCACAGAGCCCGACGTGGGGCTTGAACTCACAGACTGCAAGATCATGACCTGAACTGAAGTTGGATGCCCAACCGACTGAGCCACCCAGGCGCCGCCCCCTCCCCCTTTTTTTTGGGGGGGGGGGGTCTATGCATTTGGTGTCATACCTGAGAAATCATTTCCAAACCCAAAGTCATGAAGCTTTTCCCATATGTTTTCTTCTAGAGATTTTACAATTTGAGTCTTATGTACCTAAATCTTTGATCTACTGTGAGTTAGTATTTGTATACGGTGTTAAGATAAGGGTCCAACTTCATTCTTTGGCATGTGGCTATCCCATTTTGCCAACACCATTTGTTGAAGAGACTGTCCTTTCCTCAATGAGTTGTCCTGGCACTCTTATCAAGGATCATATTTAAAAAAAAAAAAAAGGGTCATTTGACTAACATACAGAAGAGTTTATTTGTAGGCTCTCTATCCTATGCCATTGGTCTATTTGTTGTTATGCCAGTACCACCCTGTCTTGATTACTGTGGCTGTGTAACATGTTTTGAAATCCTGAAGCATGAGTCCTCCAACTTTGTTCTGCATTTTCATAATTGTTTTGGCCATTCATGGACTCTTGAGATTCCCCATAAATTTTAAGGTTAATTTTAGCATTTGCACAAAAAATGCTTTCAGGATTCTGAAAGGGATTATGTTCAATACATAGATCACTTTAAGTACTATAGACACAAGATAGTTTTCCATTTATTTATGCCTTCTTTCATTTCCTTCAAGAACATTTTGTAGTTTTCAGTGTACAAGTCTTTCCTTCCTTGATTAGGTTTATTCCTAAGTGTTTCATTATTCTTTTTACACCTTTATTAAAAAAAATCTTAATTTCCTTTTCAAATTATTTATTGTCACCGTATAAAAACAACTAATTTGGGGGGGGGGGTGCCTGGCTGGCTCAGTCAGCAGAACGTGCAACTCTTGATCCTGGGGTTGTCATTTTGAGCCTCAAGTTGTGTGTAGAGATTACTTAAAACTAAAATCTCAACAACAACAAAAAGATAAATTATGCTTATTTTTTTAGTGCTAATAGTTTTTGTGGGTTTGTTTGTTTTTGTTTGTTCTGTTTTTGTTTTTTTTTTTTTTGGTGGGATCCTTAGGGTTTTCAACATACTGGATCATGTCATCTGCAAACACAGATCATTTTACTTCTTCCTTTTCAAACTGGGTGCTTTCTACTTCCTTTTCTTCCCTAAGTACTCTGGCTAAGACTCCAATAATACGCTGAATAGTGGTGAGGTGCGCAGACATTCTTGCCTTGTTCCTTGTCTTAAAGGAAAATCTTGTCTTTAACTACTGAGTATAATATTAGCTATGGGTTTTTCATATATGGCCTTTGCATATATGTTGTACTTTCCTTCTAATTCAAGTCTAATGGGTTCATTTAACACAAACAGGTGTTGAATTTTGTTAACTGTTTTTTCTGCATCAATGGAGATGAGATTATCACATGGGTTTTGTCCTTCATTTTGCTATTATGGTATATTATGCATTGATCGACTGTCATATGCTGAACTATTCTTACTTTCCAGGAATAAATAAGTCATATATGATCCTTTTAATATGCTGAATTCAGTTTGCTAGTATTTTGCTGAGGACTTTTACATCAATATGTATCAGTGATACTGGTCTGTAGTTTTCTATTCTGCTTGTAATGTCTTTGTCTGGCTTTTGTTTTCAGAATAATGCTGGCCTCATAAAATGAGTTTCAATGACCTCCTCTTCAATTTTTTAGAAGAGTTTCCAGAGAATCAATTCTCTGGCAAAACCATCTGGATGTGGACTTTTCTTTGTTAGATTTGTAAATACTGAGTCAATCTCCTTGCTAGTTGTTGGTCTCTTCAGATTTTTTATTTCTTCATGACTTAGTCTTGGTAGGTTGTGTGTTTCTAGAACTTTATCCGTTCTTCTAGGTTATTCAAGTGTTATCGAATTATTATTAAATTCTCTAATAATTCTCTTCATTTCTGTGGCATCAGCTGTAATGTTCCCCTTTCTCATTTCTACTTTTAATAATTTGTATACTTTTTTTCTTAATTTAGCTAACAGTATGGAATCTAAAACACAAAACGAATGAATAAACAAAAAAAGCAGAATTGGACCTATAAAATACAAAGAACTAACAGTTGCCAAAGGGAAGGGAATGGGATAACAGGCAAAATGGGTGAAGGGGAAAGGGAGATACAGGCTTCCAGTTATGGAATGAGTAAGTCACAGGAATAAAGGGTACTGAATAAAGAATATGGTCAGCTATATGGTGACAGAACTTACAAAGAAGTTCAATCACTACATTATACACTTGAAACTAAGGTAACATTGTGTGTCAACTATACTCAAATAATAAAATAAATGAAATAAATGTCACTCATGCCATAAAAAAATCTGTCAATTTTGTTCATTAAAAAAAGCTCTTAATTTCACTGCTTTTTTTCTGACTTTCTATTCTCTATTTCATTTATCTTTCAACTAATGTTTATTTCCTTCCTTCAGTTCACTTTGTTTTGTTTGTTCTTTTTCATCTAGTATTTTGAGGAGTTCAATTAAGTTGTTGATTTGAGATCTTTATAACATATGCAAGAAAAAGGCAAAGGAGCGTAAGGTACAAAAAGGTGACAAATGTTATAATATTAATTATGGAGGGACTGGCAGAGGTAGGTTCACTTAGTGTTGCAGACAGTTGGAGAGGTGAAGCTGCCTTTAACTGAAATAGGCAGGGTAACAAAATGGAATGAGAAGGTCAAGTTCAGATAGCCATGGGGTTTGTTTGTTTTTGCTTCTATAGTATCTTTTTTAAATTGAAACACAGTTGACACATCATGTTACATCAGTTTCAGGTATACAACACAGTGATTCCACAACTCTATACCAAATGTCCATGTTGAGTTTATGTACCCATCACACAAGCAGATGATGTATAAGCAACTAGATATTTATGAGTCCAGAGTTCAAGAGAAAAGCCTGGAGATATAAATTTGGATGCTATCCATGTATACATCACAGATGTTATTCAAATGCGTAATACTCAAAAAGTTCATTCTGGAAGTAAGTGTAGAAGGCCTACACTCTGAAGCACTCTATATTTAGAGGTAAATGTCCATAAGGGAAGAATGCAGAAAAATAAAAGGGGTAATCAATAAGGTCAAAATAAAAGAAGACTGCTGTCCCAGCAACAAAATGAAGTGCTCAAGAATGATCAAATGTGTCACATGTTGCTACAAGATGAACTAACAAAGAACCTGAGAACTGGTTCAGCCACAGGGAGAGCACAGATTACCAAGAACAGGCTTTGGTGGCTTGGTGGGGAAAAGCCGGACTATAATAAACTCAAGAGTAAAAGAGATGTAAAAATAAGAAATGAAGTGGAGGAAATAAAATTGTGATTTATATACATTATCACTGTCTATATAGAAAATACAGAATACCAATTTCAACAACTTGCATAGACTATAACTAGTTCTTCATGTTTTTCTTTTCATTTTAAATTTTTAACTCTTACCTTTAATGTAGAGTTTACTACGCACAGGCCTTGTTCTACAACCTTCACATAGATTAACTCATTTAACTCTCATTCAATACAGTACATATTATTAAACACATTTTACAGACTTAGAGAAAACTGGACCATAAAGAAATGAATACAATTCTAAAATTTATATGTAAAAATGATGTTCTAAGACTACGCAAGACCCGCCTGAAGAATAACAAAGAGGCTCCTAGCCTGGAGACTTGAGAGCTTATTATAAAGTTGATTTCCAACACAGCAGCCACAGCGGTCATGTTTAAAAACTTGCTTTAATCAAGCACCCTTCAGCTCAAATCACCCCAGTGGTTTAGCAACTTACCCTATGTGACACCAAATTATTACAGTGATTTCACAAACCCTACAAGACTTATGCCCACCCCCTCCTCCAATTCATTAATCTCAGGTCCCTTTTCAAATGTCATTTCTTCAATGGAGTCTTCCCTTATCACCCTACTTAAAGCTTCAAAAGCACATTTCAGATTTCGCTCTGCACCTCTTCTTTATTTTGCTCCATAATACACGTCATGCTACAAATTTTATTTACCTATCTCATTTATTGCCCAACTTCCCTCACCAAAATGTAAGTAAACCCTGAAAGGGCATGGATTATTAGCCTATTTTGCTCAATGCTGTATCTAGACCACTGCCTGTACATCGGAGACACACAATAAATATCTTGTTTGAAGACTGTCAATTTTCCCTAAGCTAACCTATAAATTTAAGACAAGCATCATAAAAATACCAAAGGGATTTTTTAAAACTTAGCCTGACAATATCATTCATCAGTGATGTCTCATGGACAGTTTTATACTCCCTGATACGACAAGATAAGAAGCAGACTTAACCTCAGCGGTACCTTTTCCCAAAATCTATTAATCCAAGCTAATTATGAGAAAATATCAAGAGAAACCCAGACTTGGGGGAAGGGGGGGCCAGTGAACATGTATCTGGCCAATATTCCTCAAGACTGCCAAGGTCATGAAAAACAAGAAAAGACAGAGAAACTCTTTTAAACCAGAGGAGACATGGAGACATGGCAATTAAATACAAAGGGGCATTAAAGAAAAAAATTGGTGAAATCCAACCCTTCCCCCCCCCACCAATACAACCAATCATCTGGTGGGGAAAATGTCCAGCAATTCATACCACAAAGGACTAACTTCCCTAAAACATCAAGAGCTCCTACACAACAATCCAAAAATGTACCTCGAGGAATTTGCCAAGAGAAAACCGAGGTAAGAATATGAATGAATACTTCACATAATGGAAATATAAATAGCTTTAAGCATATGAAAAAAAAGGTGAAAAACTTCTCTCACAACAGACATACAAATGAAAGCTATACTGACATAATTTTTATCTACCAGATTGGCAAATATAAAAAGATCCTTAACAATGATGGATGGAAAGGGTTAAGAGCTAGACTCAGAATCCCTCCTTCAGGCTCTTGAGGAAAATATGGTAGTTTAACTTCCTGTAACATCAACCCTGAAGACAGATGACAGTACTCAGGGTCTGCCATGTACTAGTAACTTATCCAAGATGCTCTTTAGCCTGTTGCACTTGGTTGTCAGGAGTCTACATTATAGGAGTTATAACTTATAGTCCACAGCTACTTAAAACAGGATAGCTAGCCACTTACAAATACAGAGGATGTATAGCTAGCAGGCATTTTTACGCTGAGGGTACACAAACCTGGTGTCTTCCCATGCTAAAGTGACCTGCATTCACATTAGCTTCTTGTCAACCTTACAACCAAACACTGAAGACATTAAGACTTGCATCAGAGTCTGGAGGTCTCTGAACGATTCCAACTGTATATGCTTTTCCTTTATTAAGTATATCTGGTGTGGCATAAACCAACTGTGACTTGTGAGTTTGATGAATAATCCAAAATTGAAACCCACTCAGATGGTTGTGTGACCGTGCTGAGATTAAGCATGATATACACAGTTTCTTCTCATGTATTGTGAATAAAGCATGAATTACTGCAATCTCAACAGAGGAGGATTTGGGAAAATCCACTAAAATTACAGATGTACATACCCTATGATCCAGCATTTCCACTTGCAGAACTTTTGCCTATAACTAACGACCCAGTGTATCTATGATTACATACAGTAACTGATCACAGTCAGTTACTACAGTACTCTTGGTTAAAAAGGAAAAAAAAAAAAAAAGAGTACAGACAGAACAGAGAAGCCAACCTGAGAAGTAAAAGATGAAGCCCTCGATGCCTCAAAAACAGGAAACAAAATCCCAGGCAAGTGACACATATGTCTTGGGAGCACACCTGCCCTGGAAATACAAGGCGATACCTCCAGATCCATGGACTAAATGAGAGATCCTGGAGTGTGCTTCAGATTCTGGCTGTATTCCCAGAATTTCCATTTCCATGTGGCATATCTTTATGCTCACTTTGAGCATCCCAGTGCCCAGCTTATTGCTGGCTAGAGATACCTGAAAGGAGCTGGCATGGTAAAGAACGAAAAGAGAGCAACGCATTGTTTGAGACAAGCCTCCAAGCAGGACCATCCCTGTGATTCCTTTAACCTTGCAGTAGAAAAACTGATTAGGTCCATAGAAGTAGGCCTATTCTTTCAGGAAGCCAGTACCACCTTAAAGACAAGATGAAGGAGGCTAGTAACGCTTCCACCATTCCTGTTGAAACTGGATGAATCCTGTATTTCCCTATAAAATCCCCCAGCCCCTTCCTCTGGGAGGGCTTGCAGTTTTTCAAGGCCATAGCCTGCTGCAGTAATAAAGCTATGTTCCTCTTTATCACCAACTGACACCCCCCCCACACACACAAAAAAAAAGTCTGATAGTAACTAACTTTCCATCAATAAGACACTGGTGAAATAAATTATGGTTCATTTATACAATTAAATATCAATATCACACACATGTATATGAGACAAAAGGAGAGCTCTTTATTATTATGCCCATGATATTCAACACATAATATTAAATAAAGAAGCAATTCATAAGGCATTGTACCCTACATTTGTTTAAAAGAGCGTTTATGCAGAAAATAACTGTGGACAAATATCAAGAATGCGGAGGCCTCCCAGGAAGGAAACCACATGACAAAGATGCAGGAAAGAGCTAAAAGCTGTACTATATCCAATGCCTACTGACATATATAATATTTGTCTATCTCACCATCACCTTAAACTCCACACACAACAAGTACATCTTGGGGCACCTGGGTGGCTCAGTCGGTTAAGCGTCCAACTTTGGCACAGGTCATAATCTCATGGTTCATCATTTCAAGCCCCCACATCAGGCCCTGTGCTGACAGCTCGGAGCCTGGAACCTGCTTCAGATTCTGCGTCTCCCACCCTCTCTGCCCCTCCCCTCTGGGACCTTGTCTCTATCTCAAAAATAAACATTAAAAAAAAAAAAAAGTACATCTCAACATTCTCTATTCCCATTCTCTATTCTGCATATAACATCCTCTAATGCAGGTTAAGACCATCTACATTAACCTATCCACACAGGAAATCTGAGCGGCTCTTCTTCCTCATCTGGGCCCACATCCATTAAGTCATATGATACTACTGTAGATGGCTAAGATTTAAGCATGTTCAGTGATTAGTTTGTCTTCTTGCTAGAACACCACTCCTGAAAAGACTCTGTTAGTGGCTCTAGTTACTCCAAAAAGCTAGCTGCCTGATTTTCCCTGTAAGTCTGTGAGTTTATCATACCCTTCCATACACTTTTTGTTTAAGTTATCCAGATCTATTTCTGTTACTGACAACACCAAATAGTATGCTGCATTTTAAAAACTGGCAAATAAACGTGAAGAATAAAGCATGTGAGGGCACCTGGGTGGCTCAATCAGTTTAGTGTCTGACTCTTAATTTCGGCTCAGGTCACGGTGTCAGGGTCATGAGATCGAGCCCCGCGTTGAGCTCTGCACTGAGCATGGAACCTACTTAAAATCCTCTCTCTCTCTCTCTCTCTCTCTCTCTCCCTTTTGCCTCTTCCCTGCTGGAACACACATGAGTGCTCTCTCTCCCTCAAATAAAAAATGGGGCGGGGAGGAACAGAGGAAAAAAAAGAATAAAGCATATGGAGTGATAGTAACTCCAAGTGCCTATCCTATTATAGAAACACTGAAATAGAGTAGAAAATGTCAGAATCAACTATGACAGAACCCCTGAAAATAGTTAAAAAATTATAGCAACCAAAAAAAAATAATAATAAAACCTAACTTTACACCTAAAAAAACTAGAAAAAGCAAAGTTAGAAGTAAATAATAATACATAAAACCTTAAAGACTCCACCAAAAAAAAAAAACTATCATAACTAATAAAAGAATTCAGTAAAGTCACAGCATACAAAATTAACATACAGAAATCAGTTGCCTTTCTATACGCTAATAACAAACTGTAAGAGAAATTAAGAAAACCTCATTTATAAATGCATCAAAAAAGAATGAAATACCTGGAAATAAACTTAATCAAGGAGGTAAAAGACCAGTGCTTCAAAAATTATCATACATTCGTGGAAGAAATTGAAGACAACATAAATAAACAGCAAGATATACCATGCTCATGGATTAGAAGAATTAATATTTTTTAAATGTTGATACTACCCAAAGTGATCTACAGCTTCGGTGCAATCCCAATCAAAATACTAACAGAATTTTTCACAGAATTGGAACTAAGAATCCTAAAATTCGTATGGAAGAACAAAGTCCCTAAATGGTCAAAGCAATTTTGAGAAAAAACAAAGCAGGAGGTAATCACATCCCCTGTTTTCAAACTATATTACAAAGCTAGAGTGATCAAGTATGCTATAGTACCAGCACAAAAACAGCCATATATTATCAGTGGAATACAGCAGACAACCCAGAAATAAACCCACGAATATATAATCAATTAACCTATGACAAAAGAGGCAAAAATATACAATGGTACTGGGAATGTTAAACAACTACATGCAGAAGAATGAAAATGGACCACTATCTTACACCATTTACAGAAATTAATCCAAAATGGATTAGAGAATGCAGGAAGTAATCTCTTTGAGATCTGTCATACAATCATTTTTCTAGATAAGTCTCCTCAGGCAAAAAAAAAAAAAAAAAAAAAAAAGAGAGAGAGAAAAGGCAAAAATGAACTAGTAGGACTACACAAAATAAAAAGGCTTTTGCACAGCAAAGAAAACCATCAACAAAATGAAAAGGCAACTGAATAGGAAAAGATATCTGTAAATGACTTATCTGATAGTAAGGTTAATATCCAAAATATATAAAGAACTTCTACAACTGAGGGTGCCTAGGTGGCTCAGTCAGGGCATTTGACTTCGGCTCAAGTGATGACCTCACGGTTCATGAGTTCGAGCCCTGCATCAGGCTCACTGCTATCAAGTGCAAAGCCCACTTCAGAACCTGTCTCCTTCTCACCCTTCCCCTCACCCACTTGTGCGCTTGCTCTCTCTCTCTCTCTCTCTCTCTCTCTCAAAAATAAATAAAACATTAAAAACAAAAGGTATACAATCAACATCAAAAAACAATCCCATTAAAAAGTGAGCAGTCAAAGCATAAGAGACTCTTAAAAACTGAGAACAAACTGAGGGTTGATGGGGGGGTGGGAGGGAGGAGAGGGTGGGTGATGGGTATTGAGGAGGGCACCTTTTGGGATGAGCACTGGGTGTTGTATGGAAACCAATTTGACAATAAATTTCATATATTGGAAAAAAAAAAAAAGTGGGCAGAGAACCTGAATAGGCAGTTTCCCAAAGAAGACATACAGATGGAGGCACATGAAAAGATACTCAGTGTCACAAATCATCAGGGATATACAACTCAAAATGACAATAGGTATCACCTTACACGTCACGCTGGCTATAACCAAAAAGAGAAAAAAAAACAAGTGTTCACAAGAATGTGGAGAAAAAAATAACCCTCATATGCTATTAGTGTGAATGTAGAGTGGTGCGGACACTAAGGAAAATGGTATGAAAGTTCCTCAGAAAGTTAAAAACAGAACTACTATACAATCCAGGAATTCCACTTCTGTGAATTTATCCAAAGACAATGAAAATACCAATTCAAAGAGATACACGCACCCCTACTGTCTTTTCGGCATTATTTACGATACCCAAGATACGGAAGCAACCTAAGTGTCCACGAAGAGATGAATGGATAAAGATGATGCGGTACACGGGTGCACACACACACACTACACAATGAGCTACCTCTCAGCTATAAAACAGAATGGAAACTTGCCATTTGCAACAACGTGAATGGACCTAATGTGTATTATGCCAAGGAAAGTAAGTCAGATGGAGGAAGACAAATACAGTATGATTTCACTTACATGTAGAACCTAAAAAATGAACCAAACGGGGAGCCTGGGTGGCGCAGTCGGTTAAGCGCCCGACTTCAGCCAGGTCACGATCTCGCGGTCCGTGAGTTCGAGCCCCGCGTCAGGCTCTGGGCTGATGGCTCAGAGCCTGGAGCCTGTTTCCGATTCTGTGTCTCCCTCTCTCTCTGCCCCTCCCCCATTCATGCTCTGTCTCTCTCTGTCCCAAAAATAAATAAACGTTGAAAAAAAAATTAAAAAAAAAAAATGAACCAAACAAGCAAACAAAAGGGAAACCAACTCATAAATACAGGAAACTGTTGGTTACCTTAGAGGGGAAAGGCTGGGGAAGATGGTGGGTAAAATAGGGGAGTAGGAGGTACAAAACTCCACCTCAAAATAGTATCATGGTGATGTAATGTAGCGCACAGAAATAACATTGGGGTTATTTTGTAACATAAGCAAATACCAAATCACTATGAAATACACATGAAACTAAGAGGATACTGCATATCAACCGTCCTCCCTTTTAAAAGGTTAATAGCTGGGGCACCTGACTAGCTCTGTCAGCACAACATACAACTCTTGATCTCAGGTCCTGGGGCTGACAGCGCTGAGCCTGCTTGGGATTCTGTCCCTTCCCCCTTCTCTCTGGCCCTCCCACTCTCACTCTTGCTCTCACCAAAAAAAGAAATAAAAACAAAACCCACAATGAGATATCACCTCACAACTTCAGAATGGCTAAAATCAAAACTCCAAGAAGCAGCAAGTGTTGGCAAGGATGTGGGGAGAAAGGAACTCTGACGAGAATGCAAACTGGTGCAGCCACTAAGGAAAACAGTATGGAGTTTTCTCAAAAAACCAAAAATAGAACTACCCTAAAATCCAGCAATAGCACTACTCACTATTGAGTATTTACCCAAAGAATTCATTCATTTGAAAGGATATATGCACCCCTATGTTTATTGCAGCATTATTTACAACAGCCAAATTACGGAAGCAGCCCAAGCATCCATCCAAGATGAAAGAATAAAGAAGATGTGGTATATTTACACAATGGAATATTATTCAGCCATGAAAAAGAATGAAAGCTATCTGCAACAACATGTAGGGATCCAGAGGGTATAATGCTAAGTGAAATAAGTCAGTGAAAGACAAATAAAATATGATTTTACTCATGTAGAATTTAAGAAAAAAAAACAAATCGACAAGAAAAAAGAGACAAAAAAAATTCAGACTCTTAACTACGAATACCAGAGGGAGGTGGGGGCGGGAGATAGGTAAAGGGGATCACGAATACACTTATTTTGACGAGCACTGAGTACAGAATTCTCAAATCATTATAATGTCCACCTGAAGCTAATATAACACTGTATGTTAACTATACTAGAATTAAAATTTTGTAATTAAAAAAAAAAGTTCTTAAACAAAAAAAGTGTACAGCAACCAATTAAATAGTCAATGTGAGGAGCGCCTGGGTGGCTCAGTCGGTTAAGCATCGGACTTCGGCTCAGGTCACGATCTCACAGCTCGTGAGGTTGAGCCCTGCGTCGGGCTCTGTGCTGACGGCTCAGAGCCTGGAGCCTGTTTCAGATTCTGTGCCTCCCTCTTTCTCTGCCCCTCCCCTGTTCATGCTCTTGTCTCTCTCTGTCTCAAAAATAAATAAACGTTAAAAAAAAAAAATTTAAATAGTCAATGTGAGGCTCAAACTCACCACCCCAAAATCAAGAGTTGCATGCTCTACCAACAGAGTCAGCCAAATGACTCAATAGGCAACTTAAAACCAGTCCGTTTTGGGCTCCAGGAGTTAAGACTGGAAAAGTAGGAGGAGGACCTCGATTTTCCTCATCCTTCAAACACAGCTGTATTGAAATCAGATTACTTGGAACAGCCAGGAGATAGATCTGCGGAGCAGCAGAAGTATCTCCAGTCAGAGGGAGAGAGCTTGGCAGGATCAAGGTGCATGTAGGTGAGCTGGGGGAGATAAAGCGGCGGGCCCACGGAGGAGAGGGAACCCTTTCTGTGGAGAGACACAAGGGAGACAAAGAGATAGGGGTTGTGAAGGTGTGGCATCGAGTTAGCAACAAGAGACACAGACTAGGTAGCAAGAAGCACTGAGGATGCCAGCTCTTTTTGGAAACAGCCTTTGGTGCCAAAACACTGACGTTTTAAATTTTTTTCTATTTACTGTTTATTTTTGAGAGAGAGAACAAATAAGTGGGAGAGGGGCAGAGAGAGAGGGAGACACAGAGTCCGAAGCAGGCTCCAGGCTCTGAGCTGTCAGCACAGAGCCCAAAACGGGGCTCAAACCCACAAGCTGTGAGGTCATGACCTGAGCTGAAGTCGGATACCCAACCGACTGAGCCACCCAGATGCCCCTGAAACGGTGAGGTTTTGGAACTGTGTGACTTTCTCTGAAGTGAAACCACGGCCCATGCTCCTGGGGAAGTGGGAGCTGGCCCCGGAGGGCACAGTGTGGTGTAGTGATCTCACAGGCACACTGGGAGAGAACAATCCCATTCCTGGAGTACTCTAGGAAGAGGGTTTATTGCCTCGCCAAGGACAAAATTCCTGGCATGTGCCCACCAAAGGCCTTTCATCAGCAGGGTGGCAAGGCTCTACTCCAGAGGGGAGATCCCCACTGTGCTGGGTCCTTTAAGACCCTGGGTTTGGAATCCCAGCCGCACCTTGAGTTCCGGGTCCTTTAAGACTCCGGGTTTTGGGGCACCTGGGTGCCAGGCGTTTAGCATCCAACACTTGATCTCGGCTCAGTTCATGATCTCATAGTTCATGAGTTAAGAGCCCCACGTCAGGCTATCAGCACAGAGCCTGCTTGTGCGCTCCCTTTCAAAATAAGTAAGACATTGAAGAAAAAAGAAGACTTCGGATTTTGAATCCCAGCTGCGTGCCAGAGAAAAAAACAGCAAGAGAGTTTGGGTGCAGGACAAGCTGGCTTCCCTCACTAATCTGTGGGGGCTGCCTGAACAGCAGGGGTTGAGATACCTGGTCACAGGACAAGAGACTGGGGTGGTGCCATCACCGCCCCCCAACACCAACATGGTGGGATTTCAGAGAGCAATACAGTGGCCGCCACTGGTGGCAAGGCCTGCTTACCCCAAACCCTGCCCAACCCTGCCTGGCAACTGCTCACTTACTGGGGCAAGAGTAACACTAAGCCAAGACAGCCAGCCTCTCCTCCTGACAAGCACAGCCACCAGCATAGCATCCAGGCACCAACAGAGAACACTTTTTTTTTTTTTTTGGTTTTCTGTTTTTTTTACCTCCTTCATATTGTGCTTCTGGAATAAGGCTCATAGTTTGATTTTTTTTTTTTTGTCATTTTATTTTTATCGAAGCTTTTTTAATTCTTCTTCCTTTTCTCTTTTTTTCTGTTTTCCTTTCTTTTTTCTTGGAATCTGATGTATACTTTTGATTCTGTTTTTTGTTACTGTTGTTCCTTTTCTCATTTTATAGGATCCAGCTCCCTGTTCCCCGTTATTTTTTTTCCAGACTTACTTCAACAACAACAACAACAAAAATCAAAGCACACCTGGTTAAAGGTCCAAACACTTCACCACTGCAAGCAAGGAGGAGCTCTCCAGAAGACTGACCAGTGGGAAAGAGCAGCCAAATCACAACAGCACAGTGCACACAGCATACACCAGAAGCACTCTGTGGAGTGCCAGGCCCTCGTCAGTGGTATGACCCCTTTTTAATATAGTTGTACTCTCAGGTGCAGGAAACAGAAGATTTAAATACACACAAAAGATGGAAATTTAGCCAAAAGGACAAGACGCAGGAATTCTCCACAAAAGAAAAATCAAAAATAAATCACAGCCAGGGGCTTGCTCAAAACAGATATTAAAAATATATATATGAACAAGATTTTGAACCGAAGTCATAACCCTACTAGCTAGGCTTGAAAAAACACATAGGGGAGGTGGGGGGAGGTAGGTTAAATGGGTGACGGGCATTAAGGAGGGCACTTGTTGGGATGAGCACTGGGGGTTATAGGTAAGTGATGAATCACTGGGTTATACTCGTGAAGCCAAGACTACGCTGTATCACTCTGTGTTAACTAACTAGAGAATTAAAAAAAAAAAAAGAAAAACATAGAAGACACCGGAGAAACTTTTGCTGCAGAGATCAAAGATCAAAGAACTAGTTAGGATGAATTTAAACATGCTATAACTGAGATGCAAAACAAACAGGATACAGGGACAGCGAGGACCAATGAAACAGAGGAGAGAAGAGGTGAAACAGAAGATAAAATTATGGAAAATAATGAAGCTTTAAAAAGAGGGAAATGGGGCGCCTGGGTGGCTCAGTCGGTTAAGCGGCCGACTTCGGCTCAGGTCATGATCTCGCGGTCCGTGAGTTCGAGCCCCGCGTCGGGCTCTGTGCTGACAGCTCAGAGCCTGGAGCCTGTTTCAGATTCTGTGTCTCCCTCTCTCTGACCCTCCCCCGTTCATGCTTTGTCTCTCTCTGTCTCAAAAATAAATAAACGTTAAAGAAAATTTTTTTTAAAAAAGAGGGAAAGGAAGTAGCTAGATCATGAAGAGAGACTTTAGAAAACAAAGTGATTCCATGAAATGAAATAATATTCATATCATAGGAGTCCCAGGAAGAGTGAGAAAAAGGGACAGAAAGTTTATTTGAACAAATTCTAGCTAAGAACTTCCCTAATCTGAGGAAGGAAACAGGCACCCAAGGACAAGAGGCACAGGGAACTTCCTTCAAAACCATCAAAAACAGGACAACATCACGAGTTCTCATAGTGAAACTTACAATATACAAAGATAAACAGAGAATTCTGAAAGCAGCTAGGGACAAAACGTCCTTAATCTACAATGATAGACACACAAGGTTAATAGCAGACCTGTCCAAAGAAACTTGGCAAACCAGGAGGGAGTGACAGGAAATATTCAATATGCTGAATACAAAAAATGTGCAGCCAAGAATCCTTAATCCAGCAAGGCTGTCATTCAGAATAGAAGGAGAGATAAAGACCTTCCCAGACAAACAAAAACTAAAGGGGTTTGTGACCACTAAACTAGTCCTGCAGGAAATTTTAAGGGAGAGTCTGGGTGGAAGATGTTTAAAAAAAAAAAAAACAAAGACCAAACATCAAAGACCACAGAGAACATCACCAGAAACACTAAATCTACGTATAACACAATGGCACTGAATTCGTATCATTCAACAATCACTCTGAATGTAAATAGACTAAATGCTCCAATTAAAAGACACAGGCTATCAGAATAGATAAAAAAAATAAGATCCATCTATATGCTGTCTACAACAGACTCATTTTAGACCTAAGGACACCAACAGACTGAAAGTGAGGGGATAGAGAACCACCTATCACACTAATGGAGATCAAAAGAAAGTGGGAATAGCCATACTTACATCAAACAAACTAGATTTTATTTTATTTTTTTAAATGTTTATTTATTCATTTTTGAGAGAGAGCGTGCACAAGAGCACAAATGGGGGAGGGGCAGAGAGAGAAGAGGAAACAGAATCTGAGGCAGGCTCAGAAACTGTGAGATCATGACCTGAGCCAAAGTCAGACACTTAACCAACTGAGTCATCTGGGTGCTCCCACACAAACTACATTTTAAAACAAAGACTGTAGGAGCACCTGGCTCAGTCAGTTAAGTGTATGACTTCAGCCCAGGTCATGATCTCGTGGTTCATGGGTTCATGGGCTCGAGCCCTGCATCGTGTCGGGCTCTGTGCTGACAGCTCAGAGCCTGGAGCATGCTTGGGATTCTGTCTCTCCCTCTCTCTCTGCCCCTCCCCCACTCGCACTCTGTTTCACTCAAAAAAAAAAAATGAATAAACATTAAAAAAAATTTTTTTAAACAAAGACTGTAATAAGAGACAAAAAAGATCATTATAACATAATTAGTGGGTATATCCATCAAGAACACCTAATCATTGTAAATATTTATGCCCCCAACATGAAAGCATATAAATCAGTTAATCACCAACATAAAGAAACTCATAGATAATAATACCACAATAGTAGGAGACTTTAATACCCCACCTACAGCAATGGAAAAATCATCTAAGCAGAAAATCAACAAAGAAGCAATGTCTTTCAATGACACACTGGGCCAGATGGTCTTAACAGATATACTCAGAACATTTCATCATAGAGCAGCAGAATGCACATTCTTCTCCAATGCACATGGAACATTCTCCAGAACAGATCACATACTGGATCACAAATCAGCCCTCAACAGGTACAAAAAGACTAAGATCATACCATGAATATATTCAGATCAACCAGAAGAAAAAATTTAGAAAGCCCTCAAATACATGGAGGTTAAAGAACATCCTAATAAAGAATGAATGGGTCAACCAGGAAACTAAAGAAATTTAAAAATACATGAGAGCAAATTACAATGAAAACACGACATTCCAGACTTATCAAAAAGAAAAGAGAGAGGACCCAAATAGATAAAATCACCAATGATGGAGGAGAGAACACAACCAACACCACAGAAATGCAATTATAAGAGAACACTATGAAAAATTATATGCCAACCAACTAGACAATCTGAAAGAAATAAATTCCTAGGCACTTAGACACTACCAAAACTCACACAAGAAAAAACAGAAAATTTGAACAGGCCCACAACCAGCAAAGAAATTGAATGAGTTATCAAAAATCTCCCAACATATAAGAATCCTGAGCCAGATGGCTTCCCAGGAGAATTCTATCAGACACTGAAAGAATACCTATTCTCAAACTGTACCAAAAAGCAGAAATGGAAAGAAAGCTTCCAAACTCATTCTATGAAGCCAGCATTACCTTGATTCCCAAACCAGACAAACACCCCACTAAAAAGGAGAATTACAGGCCAATATCCCAGATAAACATGGATGGAAAAATTTTCAACAACATACTAGCAAACTGAATTCAACAGGACATTAAAAGAATTATTCACCATGATCAAGTGGGTTCCTGGGCTGCAGGGCTGGTTCAATATTCGCAAATCAATCAGTATGATGCACCACATTAATAAAAGAAAGAATAATAAGAACCATATGATCCTTTCAATAGATGCAGAAAAGGCTTTTGACAAAACACAACATCCTTTCGTGATAAAAACCCTCAAGAAGTAGGGATGGAAGGAACATGCCTCGACATCATAAAAGCCATATATATATGAAAGGCCCACAGCTAATATCATCCTCAATGAGGAAAAACTGAGAGCTGTCCCCCGACAGTCAGGAACACAAAAGGGATGTCAACTCTCGCGACTGTTGTTCAACATAGTACTGAAGTCCTAGCCTCAGCAATCAAAAGAAATAAAAGGCATACAAATTGGCAAAGAAAAAGTCAAACTTTCACTCTTCACAGAGGACATAATATTCTACAAGGAAAGATTCCACCAAAAAACAGCTAGAACTGATACATGAATTCAGCAAAGTCTCAGGATATGAAATCAATGTACAGAAATCAGGTACATTTTGCACACCAATAATGAAAGAGCAGAAAGAGAAATCACAGAATCGATCCCAATTGCACCAAAAACCATAAGAAACCTTGAAATAAACCTAACCAAAGAGGTAAAAGATCTGTACTCTGAAAAGTACAGAAAGCTTAAGAAATTGAAGAAGACACAAAGAAATGGAGAAACATTCCATGCTCACAAAAGGGAGAACAAATATTGTTAAAATGTCCATACTACCCAAAGCAATCTACACATTCAACGCAAACCCTACCAAAATAATACCAGCATTCTTCTAAGAGCTAGAACAAACAATCCTAAAATTTGTATGGAACAACAGAAGACCCCAACTAGCCAAAGTAATGTTGAAAAAGAAAACCAAACCAGGAAGCATCACAATCCCAGACTTCAAGCTGTATTACAAAGCTGTGATCATCAAGACAGTATGGTACTGGCACAAAAACAGACACAAAGATCCATGGAACAGAACAGAGAACACAGAAATGGACCCACAAACGTATGGCCAACTGATATTTGACAAAGCAGGAAAGAATATCCAATGGAATAAATAAAGACAGTCTCTTCAGCAAATGGTGCTGGGAAAACTGGACAGCGACATGTAGAAGAATGAATCTGGACCACTTTATTACACCATACACAGAAATAAATTCAAGATGGATGAAAGACCTAAACATGAGGCAGAAAACCATCAAAATTCTAGAGAAAGCAGGCAACAACCTCTTTCACCTTGGCCACAGTAACCTCTTACTAGACATGTCTCAGAAGGCACGGGAAACAAAAGCAAAAATGAACTACTGGGACCTCATCAAGATGAAAAGCTTCTGCACAGCTAAGGAAACAATCAACAAAACTAAAAGGCAACTGACTTTTTAGAATGGGAGAAGATATTTGCAAGTGACATACTGGACACAGGTTAGTGCTCAAAATCTATAAAGAACTTATCGGGCTCCTGGGTGGCTCAGTTGGTTAAGCATCTGACTTCGGCTCAGGTTATGATGTCATGGTTCAGGAGTCCGAGCCCCACTTCATGTAAACGCGAGCCGGGCTTCGGGTGAGCCACTTGTCTAGCTCTGCCCCTCATGGGATTATCTCTCTGTCTCTGCCTCTCACTCACTAGCATCCTCTCTCTCTTTAGAAAAGAAAAGAAAAGAAAAGAAAAGAAAAGAAAAGAAAAGAAAAGAAAAGAAAAGAAAAGAAAAGAAAAGAAAAGAAAAGAACTTCTCAAACTCAACACCCAAAAAGCAAATAATCCAGTGAAGAAATGGGCAGAAGACATGAATAGACACTTTTCCAAAGAAGACATCCAGATAGCTAAAAGACACATGAAAAAATGCTCCACATCACTCATCATCAGGGAAATACTAATCAAAACCACAATGAGATACCACCTCACACCTGCTAGAATGGCTAAAATTAAAAACTCAGAAATCAACAGGTATTGGTGAGGATGTGGAGAAAGGGGAACACTTTTGCACTGTTGGTGGGAATGCAAACTGGTGCAGCCACTCTGCAAAACAATATGGAGTTTCCTCAAAAAATTAAAAATAGAATTAACCCTGCAACCCAGCAACTGCACTAGTAGGTATTTATCCAAAGGATACCAAAATGCTGATTCAAAGGGGCACATGCATCCGAATGTTTAGAGCAGCACTATTGACAGTAGTCAAATTATGCAAAGAGACCAAACGTCCACTGACTAAAGAATGGATAAAGAGTATATACTATACATATACAATGGAATACTATTCAGTGATCAAAAAGAATGAAATCTTATCATTTGAAACAACATGGATGTAACTAGAGTGTATTATGCTAAGTGAAATAAGTCAGAGAAGACAAATATCATATGATATCACTCATATGTGGAATATAAGAAATACAACAAATAAACATAGGGGAAGGAAAGCAAAAATAAAAACTGAGAGGGAGGTAAACCGTAAGAGATTCTTCATACAAAGAACAAACTGGATTGCTAGAGGGGAGGCAGGTGGGGGGGATGGGCTGAATGGTTGATGGGCATTAAGGAGGGCCCCTGATGGGATGAGCACTGGGGGTTATAGGTAAGTGATGGATCACTGGGTTCTACTTCTGAAACCAATACTACACTGTATATTAGAATTTCAATAAATTAATTTTTCAAAAAAAGTTTTATGTCACTTTTACTTGCTCTTGTTCCACCCCTCCTCAGATTGACAATGGTCTGGAAGACTGTATCCCGTGTCTCTAGTGTGGAACTCTCATCCCTGGTTCCAGAAGGGATACAGCAAAGCTTGTTCGCAAAGACCTGTGTTTTTTAACAGGCCTAACTGTATGACAGGCAGAGAAAGCACATGAAGGACTGACTCAAGGCATTTGCCTTTGTTTCCCTTAACTTGGCTATTTCTCCAAGTGGTATGAATTTAAGAGATTAATTGTAATCACCATGGTAACTACTTAAAATATATATAAAAAATGAAATAAGAATTAAAATCTGTGGGGTACCTATCTGGCTTAGTTGGTGGAACATGAAATTGTTGATGTGAGGGTGGCAAGTTCGAGGTCCGCCCTGAGTATAGAGATTACTTAAAAATAAAATCTTAAAAAAAAAAAAAAATTAAAATCTGTCACAAGGGATAAAGAAAAACATTATACATTGAAAAATAGGTTAAAACACCAAGAAGATTTAACATTTATAAACATACATACACCAAATATCACAGCTCCAAAATACATCAAACAAAAACAAATCTAATTAAAGCTAAAGACAGACAATTCTTCAGTTGGAAACTTCGCTACCCAAGTTTCAATAATGGACAGAACTCTGAAATTCAATAGGGATATATAGAGAACCAAATAACACTACAGACCACCTATGCCTACTAGACTAAAAACAGCCAAATACACATTCTCCCCAAATACACAGGAACACTCTCCAAGATAGATCATAGGTTAGGCCACAAAACAAGTGTCAATAAATTTTAAAACACCTGAGATCAGATCTTATCCAACCACAATGAAATGAAAACAGAAATTAAAAACAGAAAGCAGGATGTCTGGCTGGCTTAGTCATTAGAGCATTCAACTCTCGATCTCAGGGAGGTTGTGAATTCCAGCCCCATTTTGGGTACAGAGGTTATATAAAAATAAATTCTTAAAAAAAAAAGAAGTTAAAAACAGAAGGAAAACTGGAAAATTCACAAGTATGTGGAAATTAAACAACACTTAAATACCCAATGAGTCAATGAAGAAATCACAACTGGAAAATAAGCAGTAAAACAAAACAAAGGGAAAAAAACCACAACATACCAAATCTCATGTGATACATAGAAAGCTGCAATAAGAGATAAATTCATACCTGTAACACCTATGCTGAAAAAGAAGAAAGATGCTCGGGTGAGGTGAGGTGGGGTGAGGTGGGGTGAGGTGAGGTGAGGAGGGGTGGGGTGGCTGAACAAATAAGGGGATGAAAGCTTAAAATCACAGGCTTTCCTTCTAAAATGATGGAAATGTTCTAAAACTGCCTGTGGAAGTTGCACATATCTGTAAATATGAAAAAAAAAACATGAATTGTACACTTCAAATGAAATCTATAGTATATAAACTACATCCCAATTAAGCTGCTTTAAAAAATGAAGATCTCAAATCAATTAACTATATATATATCTACTTGGAAAAGAAAAAGAGCAAACTAAATCCAAAGCCAAACACAGGAAGGAAGATTAAAGATCACTGTGGAGACAAAAAAGAGAACAGAAAACCAATAAAAGAGGCACCTGGGTGGTTCAGTTGGTTAAGCATCCAACTTTGGCTTGGGTCATGATCTCACAGTTTTTGAGTTTGAGCCCCACATCAGGCTCTGTACTGACAGCTTAGAGCCCGGAACTTCCTTCTGATTCTGTTTCTCCCTCTCTCTGCCCCTCCCCCACTTGTGCTGTCTCTCTCTCTCTCTCATAAAAAAATAAACCTGAAAAAAAAGAAAAACAAAAAAACAAAAAGAACCGACAAAACCTAAAAATCTTTGAAAAGATCAACAAAACTGACCAACTTTGAGACTAAAAAAGAAAATACTCAAATTACTAAAATTGGAAACAAAAGGTGAGGACATTACCATTGACCTTACAAAACTAAAATTGTAAGAAAATACTATGGGGGCGCCTGCGTGGCTCAGTCGGTTAAGCGTCCGACTTCGGCTCAGGTCACGATCTCATGGTCCATGAGTTCGAGCCCCGTGTCAGGCTCTGTGCTGACAGCTCAGAGCCTGGAGCCTGCTTCGGATTCTGTGTCTCCCTCTCTCTCTCTGCTCCTCCCCCGTTCATGCTCTGTCTCTCTCTGTCTCAAAAATAAATAAACATAAAAAAAAAAGAAAGAAAAAAGAAAATACTATGAACAATTACACACCAACAGATTAGACAACCTACATGAAATGGACAAATTCCTAGAAACACAAAAACTAACAAAACTGAAAGAGAACATCTGAACAGATAAAGAGACTGAATCGATGAGTAAGCAAAAATCTCTCAGCAAAGAAAAGCCCTGGATCAAAAGCAGTCACAAGTGAATTCTACCAAACATTTAAAGAAGCATTAGGGGCACCTGGGTGGCTGAATGGGTTAAGCATCCATCTTTGGCTCAGGGCATGATCTCATGGTTCATGAGTTCGAGTCCCAAATCGAGCTCTGTGCTGACAGCTGAGAGCCTGAAGCCTGCTTCGGATTCTGTCTCCCTCCCTCTCTGTCCTTCCCCCACTCACATTGTCTCCCTCTCCCTTTCCAAAAATAAACATTTAAATAAATAAATAGATAGAGGGGCGCCTGGGTGGCGCAGTCGGTTGAGCGTCCGACTTCAGCCAGGTCACGATCTCGCACTCAGTGAGTTCGAGCCCCGCGTCAGGCTCTGGGCTGATGGCTCAGAGCCTGGAGCCTGTTTCCAATTCTGTGTCTCCCTCTCTCTCTGCCCCTCCCCCATTCATGCTCTGTCTCTCTCTGTCCCAAAAATAAATAAACGTTGAAAAAAAAAATAAAAAAAAAATAATAAATAGATAGATAAGTAAGTAAATAAATACATAAGATAAAATAAAATAAAATAAAATAAAATAAAATAAAATAAAGCAACAAGCAAGCAAGCAAGCAACATAACACAGGGGGCACCTGAGTGGCTCAGCTGGTTAAGCATCTGACTCTAGATTTCATCTCAAAACATGATCTCATGGTTCATGAAATCAAGCCCTGCATCCAGTTCTTCTGTGCTAACATCCTGAAGCCTGCTTGGTATTCTCTCTCACCCTCTATCCCTGCCCCTCTTTCTCAAAATAAATAAATAAACATTTTTTTAAAAGAATAAAATAAAGAAGCATTAACACAAATCTCAAACTCTTCCCATTAATAGAAGAGGAAGAATCACTTCCTAATTAATTCATTCTATAAGGTCAGCATGTTATCAAATGCCCCCAGAGCCCGACAAAACATAGGAAAACAAAATTACAGACCAATATCCCTTATGAATATACATGCAAAAAATCTCAGCAAAATACAGTGTATTAGTACCCTAGAGCAGCCATAAAAAATATTACATCAAATTTGGTAGCTTAAGAAAACAGATTTATTCTTTCACAGTTTGGGACACAGAAATCCAAAATCAACAGGCTTCTATCCTAACTTCTGGTGGCTCTGGCAATCCTTGGCATTTCTCAGTTCACAACTATGTAACTCCAATCTCCACCTTAGTCTTCACATGGCCATGTACTGTGTCTCCTGTGTCTTCTCCAATCATCTTTTACAAGGACATTTATCATTGGATTTAGTGTCCATACTAGGCCAGGATGACCCCATTCAAGATCTTTACCTTAATTATATCCATAAAGACCCTTATTCCCAAATGTGGTCATATCCTGAGGTTCTGGATGGACAAATCTTTTGGGGGACAAAATTAAATAATTAAAAGAATTATACACCACGATCAAAAGGGATTTATGATAGAAATACAAAGGGTGTACAACATAAGAAAAAGTCAATGTAATATATACCATTAATTTTTTAAAAAATTTAAAAACCACATCACCATCTCAATACAAAAAAAGCATTTGACAAAATTTGACACCTTTTCACAAGATAAACACTCAACAAAATAAAAAAAAAAATGGAACTTCCTCAATATGATAAGGAGAATTTTTGAAAAATCTACTGGTAACAACTAATTCAACAATGAAAGACTGATACTTTTCTCCCTAATGTCAGGAAGAAGACATGGACACCCACTATCTAGTTCCACTGCTATTCAACATTGTACTAGAAATGCTAGCTAAAGCAATTAGGCAAGAAAAATAAAAAACATAAAAAACATCCCAATTGGAAAAGATTAAGTAAAACTATCAGTACTCACATCATCTTACCTAGGAAAAAGCTTAAAGAACACACAAAAAACATTAGAACAAATTCAGTAAGGCTGCAAGGTGTAAGAACCACAAGATATCAGTTTTATTTCTACATTTGAACAATGAACAATCCAAACAGAACATTAAAGAAAAAATCCTTTTGTATCTAAAAGAATAAAATACTTAAAGGATGTGAAAGACTTCCCCACTGAACACTATAGAGCAAGGCTCAAAGAAATTAAAGACATAAATAAATGGAAAGACACCCTACATTCATACAATAAAAAACTTAACACGATTAAGATAATAACTTTACCCAAAGCAATCTACAGATTCAGCACAACCCCTTATCAAAATTCCACAGATCTTTTTTGCAATCCTCAAAAATCACATGGACTAGAACCTGAACAGTCAAAGCAATACTGAAAGAGAAAAATAAAATTGAAACATTCACAGTTCCCAATTACAAAACTTATTATCAAAGCTATGGCCTTTCAAAAGTTTGTATTGGCATTACAACAGACATAAAGACCAATGGAATAGTAGAGTCCAGAAATAAATCCATGTATCTACAGCCAACTGATTTTCAACAAGGGTACCAAGACCAGTCAATGGAGAAAGAAGAATCTCTCCAACGAATGGTGCTGGGACATCTGGATATCCATATGCAAAAAAAAAAAAAAAAAGTTGGATTTAACTCAAAATGGATCAACAACTAAAAAAGTTCTAAAAAGAGAAGTCTTAGAAAGAAAGATAGGTATAAATCTTACTGACCTTGGATAGCAATGGATTCTTAGATATGACACCAAAAGCATGAGCAACAAAGAAAAATTAAATAAACTGATACTAATCAAATTAAAGACTACTGTGAATCAAAGGACATTATCAAGAACATGAGAAGACAACATACAGAGTGGGAGAAAAGATTTGCAAATCATGTATCTGATAGGGATCCAGAATACATAAAGAAGTCTTACAGCTCAACAACAAAAAGACAGACAACCCAATTACAAAATAGAAAAGAATATAAATAGGGGTGCATGGGTGGCTCAGTCAGTTAAGCGTCTGACTTCGGCTCAGGTCATGATCTCGCAATTTGTGGGTTGAGCTCCATGTCAGGCTCTGGGCTGAGAGCTCAGAATTGAGAGCGTGCTTCGAATTCTGTGTCTCTCTCTCTCTCTGCACTTCCCCTGCTCGTACTCTGTCTCTCTCTCAAAAATAAATAAACAATAAAACTAAAAGAGGGGCAGCTGGGTGGCTCAGTCGGTTGAACGTCTGACTTTGGCTCAGGTCATGATCTTGAGGTTCATGAGTTCAAGCCCCACATTGGGCTCATTGCTGTCAGCCTGTCAGCGCAGAGCCTGCTTCAGATCCTGTGTCCCCCTATCTCTGCCCCTTCCCCACTTGCACTTTCCCCCAAATAAATATTAAAGGAAGGGAAGGGGAGGGGAGGGGAGGGGAGGGGAGGGGAGGGGAGGGGAGGGGAGGGGAGGGAAGGAAACGAATAGACTTCTCTCCAAAGAAGATTCACATATGGCCAAAAGGCTCATGAAAAAAAATGCTCAACATCACTTATTAGGGAAACAGAAATTAAAACAAGGAGGTACCACTTCAAACTCACTAGGATGGCTATAATTTAAAAATTCAGAAAAAAGTTAAGTGGTGGTGAGAATGAAAAGGAATTGGATCTCTCATACTTTGCTTGGAGGACTGTAAAAATGGTGCAGCCACTATGAAGAACAGTTTGGTGGTTCCTCAAAAAGTTAAACACAGAATCACAGTACGACCCATCAATGCCACTCCTAGTACATACTCCTCAAATCTAAAAACAGATAAAATAGGTTCTTCTACAACAATGTTCACAGTAGCACTATTCAAAACAGTCAAAAGGTAGAAACAATGCAAACATCCAACATAATGTAATCTCTCTCGTATGCATGTGCACACACACTCTCCTTCTCTCTCTCTCTCTCTCTCTCTCTCTCTCTCTCTCTCTCACACACACACACACACACACACACACACACACACACACACACAAATATTCAGCCATAAACAGGACTGAAGTACTAATACAGGCTGCAACAGTGATGACCTTGAAAACATGATGTCAAGAAAGAAGCCAGACTCAAAAGGTCATACGCTGTGTGATTATTATACTTAAATAAAATATACAGAATAAGTAAACCCATAGAGACAAAAAGCAGACTGATGGTTGCCAGGGGCCAGAGGAAGAAGGAAGAATGCACAGTTTCTGCTTATGAAAGTGTGTTTTCTTTTAGGGTAATAAAAATATTTTGGAAATAAGGGCAATTAGGGGCACCTGGGTGGCTCAGTCAGCTGAGCATCCAACTCTTGATTTCAACTCAGGTCATGATCTTGCAGTTTGTGGGATTGAGCCCCGTCTGGCTCTGCACTGATGGTGTGGAGCCTGGCTGGGATTCTCTCTCTCCCTCTCTCTCTCTGCCTCTCCTCCACGCACGAATGCACTCTCTCAAAATAAATCCACTTTTCAAAAAAATGTTTTGGGGGCACCTGGGTGGCTCAGTTGGTTAAGCATCTGACTTCGGCTCGGGTCATGATCTCATGGTTCATGACTTCGAGCCCCAAGTTGGGCTCTCTGCTCTCAGCACAGAGCCCACTTTGGATCCTCTGACCCACTCTCTCTCTGCCCCTCCCCTGCTCATGTTCTCTCTCTCTCATCATTCTCTCTCAAAAATAAATAAAACATTAGAAAAATATTAAAAAAGAAAGTAAGTTAGTTAGTTTTGGAAATTAACTGGGGTAGCAGTTGACCAATACTGTCAAAACACTAAATACCACTGAACTGTATATCTTAGGATGGTAAATTTTATTCTACAGGAATTTTACCTCAATTTTAAGAAAAAAGAATAAAAGATCTTGTCCTTCCTTCACAAACTATATTTCAGGATAATGAAATAATTGATAAGAAATAGGTTTTCTTTATAGAAGTAATCCTGCTAGACAGGATGGGGTGGTGGGAATAAAAGAAGTAATCCTAATGCATGATAGAATATCACAATTTATTCAACCTCTATTCAATAAAATAATGGTCTAGATACTGGTCAACAGCTGCTGATACCACAAAAAAGAAAAAAGGAAGTATCATATGCTTCATGAAGAAGTATACAACACCATGAAGTATTTTTAGCTGCCCCCACAATAAACTGAACGATCCAGCCTAACTACTCATGTACAGAAAATACATGGAAAAAAGCAACGTGTTCACACACACACCATCTGAGATGCCATCAGCAACATCTACTGTGAGAAACCCTGCAGGGCAAATGTCCCACATTTTCCACAAGTAAACCAACAAGGAAATCAAGGGGGAGGATTACAAAGAGACCTAAGAGATATTTTAAGCAATTGCAACGTAGGCACCTTATAGATCCAGCTTATGGACCTTATTTGGATACTGACTTATTCAAACATAAAAAGATAACATTTAGGGGTACCAAGTGGCCCAGTGGGTTAAGCATCAGACTCTTGATTTCGGGTTAGGTCATGATGTCACAGTTCATGAGACCAAGCCCCACACTGGGCTCTGCACTGACAGCACGGAGCCTACTTGGGATCCTGTCTCTCCCTCTCTGCCCCTCCCCTATGCTGGCACGCATGCACATTCTCTCTCTCTCTCAAAACAAATACATAAACAATAAAAAAATTAAGAAAAAGATAAAAACAGAAAAAGAAAAACATTTAGGAGATCAGGAAACTTCAAACAAAGACTGAACGGTTGATGGCTTTAAGAAATTCTTGTCAATTTTTTATGTGTCATAATATATTGTGTATTTTTTAAATATCCATGTGTGTCAGTGATGCTCACAAAATTCAAAATAATCGTAAGAATGGGGTATGGAAAGGTATAAATGAAACAAGACTGGCCATGACTTGATCACTGTTAAAGGTTGGTCCCTGGGGATTCTCCCTACTTTTTTGTAGGCTCAAAATTTCCCATAATGAAATAGACATATAATGTTTCAATATACCTGTAAACTTTTACCACTTAATACCTCTGCTGTCCATTCCTTCATTTTTACCCTCCTACTACTATCTTCAACCAGTCCCTCATCAATCTCTCTCTTAGACTGCAATAAAGCAGAGTCTCATCTTTGCAAGGTTCAGATTCTAAAGCAAAAAATAAGCATAATCAAAACTATCCTTGGGGCACCCGGGTGGCTCAGTCAGTTAAAGGCCCAACTTCAGCTCAGGTCCTGATCTCGTGGTTTTTGAGTTCGAGCCCTGTGTCAAACTCTGTGCTGACCACTCAGAGCCTGGAGCCTGCTTCAGATTCTGCGTCTCCCTCTCTCTCTGCCCCTCCACCACTTGCACTCTGTCTCTCAAAAATAAATAAACATGAAAAACAATTTTTAAAAAAAACTATCCTTGAAAAATCCCTTAAAATTCCAACAGAAAATGCATTACACTGTATATCATTTTGAATATATATAAATATCATGATTCTGTAAGTTCTTCTCATCTTTCTGTCACATAGTGTCTACCAATGACCCTCAATTCATTTTGAAATTTCTTCAACAAGTCAAGTAATAAATAATCCATTAAAAATGGGCAGAGGACATAGACATTCCTCCAAAGAAGACATCTAGATGACCCACAGACACATGAAAAGATGCTCAACATCACTCATCATCAGAGAAATGCAAATCAAAAGCACAATGAACTATCACCCCACACCTGTCATAATGGCTAAAATAAAAAACACAACAAACAACAAGTGTTGGTGAGGATGTGAGGAAAAAGGAACCCTCGTGCACTAGTGAAAATGCAAAAATGTGCAGCCACTATGGAAAACAGTATGGAGATTCCTCAAAAATTAGAAATAAAATTGCCATATGATCCAGCAATCACACTCCTAGGTATCTACCCAAAGAATACAAAAAAAACTCTGGTTTGAAAAGATATATTCACTCCTATGTTTATTGCTGCATTATTTACAACAGCCAAATTATGGAAGCTGCCCAAATGTCCACTGATAGATGAATGGCTAAGAAGATGTGGGAGTGCCTGGCTGGCTCAGTCAAAAGAGCATGCAACTCCTGATCTCAGGGTTGTGAGTTCAAGACTCACGCTGGGTGCAGAGATTGCTGCAAAGAAAATAAACTTAAACTTTAAAAAAGACATAGTATATACATATAATGGACTATTATTCAGCTATTAAAAGGAATGAAAGCTTGTCATTTGCAACAACACAGATGAATCTAGAGTTATAATGCTAAGTGAAAAAAGTCAGAGAAAGACAAATACCGTATTATTTCACTCATATGTGGAATTTAAGAAATGAACAAACCAAAAAAAGAGACAAACCAAAAAAAAAAAACGTACTCTTAACTATAGAGAACAAACTAATGGTTACCTGAGAGGAGGTGTGGTGGGAGGCGGGGGGAGGGGGGGGTGGTATGAAATAGGTGAAGGGGAAGAAGAGTAACACTTATCAGGCTGCCTGGGTGGCTCAGTCAATTAAGCACCTGACTCTTAAGTTTGGCTTGGGTCATGATCACATGAGATCAAGCCTGGGCATGGCACCTGCCTAAGATTCTCTCTCTCTCCCTCTGCCCTTCCCCCACTCAGGCTCTCTCTCAAAAACAAAACAAAACAAAAATGTGTAATACTCTTGATGAGCATGGAGTAATATACAGAATTGTTGAATCACTATCTTTTACTCTTGAAACTAATATAACACTGTATGTTAACTATACTAGAATTAAAAATTTTCTTAATTAAAAAAATAAATGAGAAGTAGCATCACCATCTCTTGCCTGACCCCTCAATAATATATTTCATATCTTTGTCAATGATGGTTGGGAAAGCCTTACAGTCATTCACAGGGAGTCCCATTAACGTTTGCCTAGAGTGTATGCTCACTGGGTAAAATGCCAAACTGAATTACCTCTACAATTTATTTATTTGCCTATATCTCTCCCCATCCCCCAGGATATATAGTTGATTTCAAGTATGTTAAATGCACTTATAATTCAGCTCCACTATTCTTTTTTATAGCTGGTGTAGTGTCATATCCTTCCAATCTATTCACCACAATGCCATCAGAGAGTGATCCTTCTAAAATAGAAATCTATTACTCCTCAGCTTCAGTGGCTCCCCACAATCAACAGGATGAAGTCCTTAGGACAGAAAAGGAGGTGGGGAAGGGGGGGGGGGAGAGGAAAGGGAGGAGAAGGGAAGGACAGGAGCAGGGGAGGGGAAGGAATGACAACTTTGTGTGTATTATCGGTTTCACCTCTCAGAAGGCCTGCCATTCAAACCTTAGTCTAATTCCCAATCGTTTCCAATTCTGTATATCTGTGTCTTTATCATTTGCTTCTCCTTCTGCCTGTAATACCCCAACCCCACTTTTCACATACTAACCTATGTTAAGCTTAAGTATTTACTTACCTTTAACAACTGAGAACTACATACAGCAGCTGAGATTGAGAAAATTAAAAGCTGCATTGAGAAACTCCTCATCCTGATTGCCAGAAAAGGAAAACCTAAACTAAAAACTTGTAATATACTTTCCAGCATGAAAAAAAGGGTATTAGATATTAAAGAACAGTTATTATCAATACTGTACCATCAGGTACATTGTGGGGTTTTGTTAACTACTCTAGAAATATAATTAGCATTTCTACAGGAAAATGCATTCCAGGTTCCAAAATAATTTACAAATCAATTTTGGAACATAATTTAGTCAGAATGTTTTAAATACACATCAGATTTAGACTCTAACAAAGATGGCATTTCAAATCAGTGAAGAAAAGATGAACAGTTTAATAAATGGTGATGGGACAAATGGAAGCATTTTAGCATCTAGGAAAAAATAAAGTTGGATCCATACCTCACATTGTATTACCTGGATACATTCCAAATGTATCAAAGATTAAACTGTAAAAAAAAAAGAAACCATAAAAATACTAGAGGAAAATGTGAAAGAATTCCTTTACTAACTCTGGAGTATGGAAAGCCTTTCTAACTAATGGTTCAAAATACAGAAGCCATGAAAGACAAGATTAAAAAATAAACCTAAATAAAAATCAAGAACTTCTGCATGGTAAAAAGCCCCATAAGACTGAACAACTGGGAAAACCTGGTTCAACTCATATCACAAAAGCCTAAGGAATGAGGGGCTCCTATGAAAGCTCCAACAAATCAAAAAGAAAATGATCAACAACCAAAGAGAAAAATCATATTAACAGACCACAAAGAGAAAAATGCAAATTGCTTTTAAAAACGTAAGATGCTCAGCTTTACTCATAATAAGAGAAATGTAAAATAAATGCTTTGAGATACCAATTTTCACCTACTGGATTACCAAAGGGTATGGAGAACACAAGTTTTTCATTCACTGCTGCTGGAAACAAATTGGCACAACCACTAGGGAGAATAATTTGGGAATATCTACCAAATTAACTGCAAAATCCCTTTCACCCAACAGTTCCACCCCTGGGAATTAATAATCCTACAGACATAAGCGCATATATGCAAAATGACGTGTATACAAGTCATGAAAGCAGAAGATCAGAAAGTCTATCAACAGGTGACTGATCACACAAAAAAAGAAAGCTTTAAACTATTAATAGATAAATTTGTTCACTGGAAAAATTAAGATACTTAAAAATTAGAGAAGAAAATATTCGTTAATTCACATTTATTTCTATATGCAAAAATAAAAAACCTAGAAGGATATGTAGAGAAGTAATAACAGCAACTATATCAAAGCAGGAAAGTTGTTGAGAAACTAGGCAAATGGTGAACAAGGATAGGAGAAAAGGTTTCTAACATTTTTTAAATTTTGTACATGACTGTGTAACAGTCTAACCATTAAGTTTGTATACAAATAAATTTATGTAGAGCCAGGCAAAAACATTTTATTTTTCCCTTTCATTTACTAACATCATTACTCTATCCCAAAATGCTTTAGAATTGGCTGCCCAAAATGGAAGTGTACTAACAGTAGTTATAACCTGTGCTTTTAAAAGTTTCTTTATTGGTTAGTTTTCATAGTATGCACAGTTTAAGACATTCATGTTTACATATTTAAGAATGGTACTGAGTTATAAAGAAACACGGATTTCTCAGAGGAAAGTAATGAAAAATGGAGATATAAATGAGAAATACACAAGAGTTCTCAGGAAAGCACACCAAAATTTAAAGACAGAAGTCAGTATTTCTTTATATTCAAGCAACAAAATTCCTCAGGGTGTTAAAATTAAGAATTCACTGGAAATATCATCTGTCTAGCAATACACAAAAGAGAGGGAAAAAAAGATTCTAAAACGCTAGATTTTAGCTCTAACAAAAAAAGTGGTTTATGTTTCCAAAAATAATTTCTAATATAAGAAACCGTACCCATTTTTTTTTAAATCAAGATTTTAATTAGAAGTATGTAGACCATTCTGCACAAGAAAAGTGCTTAAAAGTTTGCCCACGAAGTAGGGGGGAAGAAATCCATAAATTACATACACTACTATTACAATTATTTGAGTGGTAAACATTTGATATTATAATATGAACTGCCAGATATTTTTAAATACCCCCCACTCCACTTTTCAATAAAAAATTTTTAAAAAGTCTCTGTACTTACCCCCATTATCTGTTCTTTTTAAAGCTCCATCCTTATGAGGACACAGTTCACATCTCTATGTAAAAAAAAGAAAAAAAGATTTTTCAGATTACCAAGCTATAACAAATTCTCTGTAACTTCAAAACTATTAAAAATGTGGGAGTATGTGCACTACTTACCACTAAGAGTTTTTCAGAACATTCCTCACAAAGTAATTCTCCTCGACATGGGATCATCCTCAGAACACCAGATAATTTTATACACATCTATACATATGTGTGTATATAAATATGTACACATATACACACGTTTTAAGTAATTGCTACACCCAATGTGGGGTGTGAACTCACAACCCACAGATCAAAGAGTCACATGCTCTGACTGACCCAACCAGGAACACCATCAGATAACAACTTTACAAAAGTATTACTCAACTATTACATTCCTGCCATGATTTTTTGTAACATGAATAAATACAAAGAGGGGGCTGAAGCACAGTTTTTAACATTTGCCTCTATCCCTTTGCTTTCTGTCTAGGATTATCTAGTATTATCATAGTCAGTTAGGTTTGGTTTCTCCTAAAATAAAGAGCCAAAGTCAAAAACTTTGAATTTTGATTTAAATGAGGGGCAGCTGGGTGGCTCAGTTGGTTAAAACGCCCGACTTTGCTCAGGTCGTGATCTCACAGTTTGTGGGTTCGAGCCCCGCATCGGGCTCTGTGCTAACAGTTTGGACCTGGAGACTGCTTTGGGTTCTGTGTCTCCCTCTCTCTACCCCTCACCTGCTCACACACACTCACTCTCTCTCTCTCTCTCTCTCAAAAATAAATAAACATTAAAAAAAATCGGGGGGGGGCGGCAAATACTGTTTCATATACTGTTGATAGCACTATAATCCAATTCTTTTGGAAAGCAATTTATAGCAACATGATTCCAGAAAAATCCTAATTCAATTACTTCATTTCTAGAGAGCCAAAGGAAAAATATGATAGAAATAGGCACTAAGTACTATGTGTCATTTTTATATCATTTATATACTTTAATTTCAAGACATGAAAATGTATGTATATAAAAATACTTTATATGGCTTTTTATTATAACTATAAAAATTGTATGAAAAGTCTAACTGTATAACACTGAGAGAACTAATGTAATAGTACATTAACAAATATTTATACATAGAAATGAACTCTACAATATACAAAACATATTAACAGGATTATGGTGAGGATGGTAAGATTATGAGTGAATTTATTTCTTTATTCCAAAATACTTCATTTCTTTTATAATTGGAATTTTTGTAGCAATACATTACTACATGTTATATCTTCCTACTAAAGATAAAAATAATATAGGAGACTTTAAAGAAAAAACTTTCAGGAAAAGAAAAGAAGGTTAAGTTATAGTTAGAAGACTGTACCCTAAACCCAGGAAGAAAGGATCTGGTATGAGGGACCTTGGACCACAGGGACTCCAGATCCTATAGTCAACCAATCCAAAGTGGAAGGTTTTCTAGGGCAGGATGCAGTCACACATGTTACTATTACAATTCCACAGATCCATTCTTATTTTAGTGAGAAGTAGTGTTAAAAAGGTATAAGTAGGGGGCCAAGGCAGGGGAAAAAACTAAAAATTAAAAACAGTACAAGTAAATCCTATGAAAGGTAACAGACATTATAAGGAAACCAAAAACAAACAAACAAGCACACATTAAAGACCTCACATTTTAGAGGAAAAAAAAAACAAGAAAGAAAACGAAGGAAAAAGAAAAAACACCTTTAATTGAAATGGCCCCAACAGGGGCGCCTGGGTGGCGCAGTCGGTTAAGCGTCCGACTTCAGCCAGGTCACGATCTCGCGGTCCGTGAGTTCGAGCCCCGCGTCAGGCTCTGGGCTGATGGCTCAGAGCCTGGAGCCTGTTTCCGATTCTGTGTCTCCCTCTCTCTCTGCCCCTCCCCCGTTCATGCTCTGTCTCTCTCTGTCCCAAAAATAAAAAAAATAAATAAATAAATAAAAATAAACGTTGAAATGGCCCCAACAAATGCCAAGTTACACAAGGTGGCTCTTTCTTTTCTACATCATATAGTATAGCAAAAAATGATGCAACTATTTTCCATCTTCAGAATGTAAATATCAATTTCCAAATACTTTTACTACTTTATATTAGATTCTTCTGCCAAAGGATAAAACCCACTATATCAACTCACTAAATCAAGTACAGCCAACAAAAATACTGACCTTCAGGAAGCTGTGGTTATGTAACAATCTATTGCACTCATACTGGCTTGCCCACACTGTGATTACCATCATATTGCAAAAACAACAAGGTAATAAATGAAAATAATATAGATAAAAATAAATAAAATGATAAAAGAGAAGGTTTTAAGTTTGATCTTCCTCATATTATATAGAAGATGTAACTGTGGCACACAGACGCATCTGTAGGATAAAACATTTACCATCACTATTTCTTTTCTTTTTTTTTTTTTTTTTTAAGCAAAAGATAAAAAATAAATCTAAAATAACCTATCTTGGGGCACCTGACGTGGCTCAGTCGGTTAAGTGTCCGACTTCAGTTCAGGTCATGATCTCATGGCTCATGAATTCAAGCCCCGTGTCAGGCTCTGTGCTGACACCTTCAGAGCCTGAAGCCTGCTTTGAATTCTGTGTCTCCCTTTCTCTCTGCCCCTCCCCTGCTCATGCTCTCTCTCTCAAAAATAAACATTTTTTTTAACTTTAAAAAAATAAAACAAAATAATCTATATTCTCTTGTATTTTACAAAGGCTCAAGGTTACAACAGACATGAGCAACCTAGTGCCAAGGTTGTGGTCTCCAAACAACATTTCCCAAAGGAACCAGGACCCCTAAGAGATGTAGAGAATTCTTGGTCTAGGTCAAGTAAGTCCAGGTAACTTGTTCTATCAACTAGCCAGGAAGCAATAAAAGACTACTGTAGTCATGTCCAAAGGATTTATCAGCCAACCTAAAGAGGTTCCTGCCAGCCAAAGATGAAATCATTTAAGACCAATAAAAGATAATAACTGCAATGAACTGAAACACACCAAATATTTTTAAATCTGTAATAAAATTCATTTGTACTTCCAAAACAGCTAAGTAAGGTTATAAGAGAGAAACTCCTATACAGATAAACAGCCAGATTCTGGTTTCCCACTAGAAGTCAAAACTTGGAAGGAACCAGCAAGAAGTCTCCCATTTTTTAGGACTTACTTTCAGCCTGAAGGCAAATTTGTACATACAGGATCTGTCTCAGTAACCTTGGACCATACATGCACAGAACAAGCTTGAACCCAATTAAGGAAAAATGAAATAAAAGAAGATTTAAGCAACTGCTCAAAATATAGAATAAGCAGTTTGAATCCAACCAAATCAACTGCCTGATAAAAGCAGTAACAATTTCCTCAAAGGAATATAACAGAATCAAGGCTTCCCACATACAACATTCACAACGTCTAGAAAACAATCCAAATTACCTTATCTATTAAGAACCAGAAAAATGCTAATCATGCTTACGATAAACGATAATCAATAAAGGCCAACCAACCTTAAGATGACCTAGACACTGGAATTAAGACTTTAAATAGCGATTATAATAGAGTCCTAGGAGGCAAATAAAAATGTACCTCTATGAAGTGAAATAAGAAATCCCAACAAGAAACTATAAAAAAGAATTCAATAAAAATTCTAAAACCCAAAGCTAAAATTTGTGAAGTGAAAAATTTACTGGACAGATTTAACAGAATCAAGATGACAAATAGAGTCAGTGAGCTTGAAGCTACACTAACTCAAATCTTTACTCTGAGAGAAAATAGTGGGGAAAAAATGAACAAGGCTTCAGGGACCGACTGAATGGTATCAAGAAATCGAACATGTATATCTGATGGTCTGGAAAAGGAGGAAGAAAAGGGGTAGGGAGTAAGAATACAGAATATGAGAATACCAAAAAGAGTTCTGAAAACTAGTAGATGAAAATTTTGATTTGAAGAAAGACAACTTTACGGATTCAAAAAGCACAGGGAATCCCAAATAGCCAAACTGGTTGCTGAAAAGCAAACGCAGGACAATCTCTTCAAGGAGCCAAGAGAAAATGACACATCAGATACAGGGGAACGGTGATTAGAGAAATGGCTGGTTTCTCATCATAAAGTATGGAAGCCAAAAGACAGTAAAATAAAATCTTTAAAGTGCTTCAAGAAAAAGAACTGTAGTTCCACCCAGAATTCTATATGCAACTAATATATCCTTCAAAAACAAAGGTGAAACAGATATTTTCACGTAAAAGGCAGTAAACAGAATTCATCACCAGGAGACATGGACTACAACAAAGGCTAATAGAAGAAGTTCTTCATAATAAAAGGAAATGGTACTAGATGAAAATATAAATCTTTAGGAAGTGAAGAAGAGGACCACAAATGGTAAATATCTGAAGAATATAAAAAAATTTAGTTCTTAAATTCTCAAAACTACAAATGATTATTGAAAGCAAAAATTATAATACTGTTTTCTGGAGGTTATAACATATAGATCTAACACATATAACAAGAGCATAACTGACAGCAGACAAAGGGTACATCAAACAATCTCTATGGTTGCAAGATTTCTACACATTCAAGAAGTGATATAGTATTAACTGTAAGTGGTACACTATATAAATACACGATAAAAAGGTAAGGAAAGATATTGAAATTGCTAAAGAAATAAATGCTAAAAGGAATAGCTTTACAAAACTGATATATTAAAATTCTAATCTATATGCAGGGGTGCCCGGGAGGCTCAGTCGGTTGAGCGACCGACTTCGGCTAAGGTCATGATCTTGCAGTGAGTTTGAGCCCCTCTTCTGGCTCTAAGTTGACAGCTCAGAGCCTGGAGCCTGCTTCAGTTCTCGGTCTCCCTCTCTCTGCCCTTCTGTTCATGCTCTGGCTCTCTCCCTCTCAAACATAAATAAATAAACTTTAAAAAAAGGTTTTTTAATAAATAAAAGTAAAACAAAAGACGTGCAAGACCAAAGACTGAAAACTACAAAATATAGGGAAGAAAAAAAAAAACAAAGATGATCTAAATAAATGGAGATATACCTTGTAATTAAGAGGAAGACTTGTGGCACCCAGGGGACTCAGTGGGATAAGTGTCCAACTTCAGCCCAGGTCATGATCTCACAGTTCATGAGTTCGAACCCCGTGTCAGGTTCTGTGCTGACACCTTAAGAACCTGGAGCCTGCTTCAGATTCTGCCATCCCCCCTCCCCTCCCCCTGCTCTGCCACTCTCCTACTCACACTCTGTCTCTCTCTCTCAAAAATAAACAAACATTAAAAATATTTTTTTTAATAGTAAGACTCAACATGTTAACATGTCAATTCTCCTCAAACTGACCTACAGATTGAAAGCAATGATAATCATAATCCTATCAACCTTTTTGAAGAAAAAGAAAAGCTAATATTGTAATTTATATAAAGTGCTTAAGACTTAAAATACGCAAAGCAATCTTGATAAGGATGAAAAAGGTTGAAGGACTTGCAAATCTAACTTTAAGACTTACTATGAAGTACAAATAATCAAACTAGTATTACAATGATATAAAGACAAATAAATCAATGGAGCCGAATGAAGACTCCGGCAATAGCCCACTTATGCAGCCAAGTGCTGTTTCACCAAAGCAGTTCAGTAAGGAAAGGAGACTCTTTTCAACAAATGGGGCAGAAACAACTGGTTATCCAGACGCAAACAACAGACCCTACAAAACTTAACTTGAGATACATTACAGACCTAAGTATAAATTAACAAAAACAAAGTTTTAGATGAAACAAAGCAAATAACCTTCATGATTTCAGGGTTAGGCAAAAGTGTCTTAGCTCATAGTAGACAATAAAGACAAAAAACTGACAGACTTCATCAGACAAATATTTCTGCTCGTCAAAAGCACAGTTAAGTAAATGAGATGGGGTGACTGGGTCGGCTCAGTCAGTTGAGCGTCCAACTTCAGCTCAGGTCATGATCTCACGGTTCACGGGTTAGAGCCCGGCGTCGGGCTCTATGCTGACAGCTTGGAGCCTGGAGCTTGCTTTGGATTCTGTGTCTGCCCCTTTCTCTGTCCCTCCCCTGTTCATGTTCTCTGTCTCAGAAATAAATAAACATTAAAAAAGAAAAGGAGGGGCGCCTGGGTGGCGCAGTCGGTTAAGCGTCCGACTTCAGCCAGGTCACGATCTCGCGGTCCGTGAGTTCGAGCCCCGCGTCGGGCTCTGGGCTGATGGCTCAGAGCCTGGAGCCTGTTTCCGATTCTGTGTCTCCCTCTCTCTCTGCCCCTCCCCCGTTCATGCTCTGTCTCTCTCTGTCCCAAAAATAAATAAAAAAAAAAAAGAAAAGGAAAGGAGGGAAAAAAACACAGACTTGGAGAAAGTACTTACAAAACATTTGTCTAACAAAAGACTAGTATCCAGGACATGTAAGGATCTTTAAAAAGATAGAATTAAAAAGGGGGGGGGGGGGAATTTTACCAAACTCTTCACAAGGGAAAACACACAAATGGTCAACAAGCAAATTAAAATGTGCTCAACATCACTAGTCATTATGAAAATATACAATAAAACCATAATAATATCACTTCTAGTCGGGATTGAGTAAAAGGGACCAACTTCAACCTTTTGCATAAGATAACAAAAACCTGGGGCGCCTGGGTGGCGCAGTCGGTTAAGCGTCCGACTTCAGCCAGGTCACGATCTCGCGGTCCGTGAGTTCAAGCCCCGCGTCAGGCTCTGGGCTGATGGCTCAGAGCCTGGAGCCTGTTTCCGATTCTGTGTCTCCCTCTCTCTCTGCCCCTCCCCCATTCATGCTCTGTCTCTCTCTGTCCCAAAAATAAATAAACGTTGAAAAAAAAAATTTTTTTTAAAAAGATAACAAAAACCTAACAAAATGTATATGAAACAACAGCACTGAAGATTTTGGAAAAGTAATGAAAGACAGTGATCCTGGGAAACAAAAAACAAACAACAAGAGAGGCCATACATTTGCCCAGCTTACTGCCTTGAGTTTCCAGGCCATGAACAGGCAGAAGGAACCCAGGCAGGGCATGTGGTCTCACCAAGTTGAAGAAATAATGTTGGGCGTCCAAGAAAGCCAAGGCAGTTAGAACTCAAAAGGAATACTGGCATGGAGGAGAGAGCTAGAGAAAAAGAAAAAGGAAGAGATCTACGGAGGCCTGTCCTAGAAAATACTGAGTAATCAGTACTTGCATGTGAGAGAACTATTCAAGGCCAGGTAGAGAACCACCAGTTGAATCAGAAATAACCCCAGCACTCCCTGGGTGGCGCAGTCGGTTAAGCGTCCGACTTCAGCCAGGTCACGATCTCGCGGTCCGTGAGTTCGAGCCCCGCATCAGGCTCTGGGCTGATGGCTCAGAGCCTGGAGCCTGTTTCCGGTTCTGTGTCTCCCTCTCTCTCTGCCCCTCCCCCGTTCATGCTCTGTCTCTCTCTGTCCCAAAAATAAATAAAAACGTTGAAAAAAAAAAAAATTTAAAAAAAAAAAAAAAAAAAAAAAAACCCCAGCACCAGAACTCACAGAAGGATGCAAATAATGCTTGTTTCGGAAAGTCAGAATTAAAACACCCAATAATTAATACTGCATCAAAGTACTAAGAAGGATTATGCCTCCGAAAGTGGGAAAAGTTAATCCTAGGCTAAACTGAGCTCTGGTCTATCTAAACAAAACATAAAACCAAGACCCAGAAGGGACAAACTTTTCTAATAACCATGTCACAGAACAAAGTACAAAAAGTATTTTTAGGCATACTAAAATAGAGAACATAACAAGATAAAATTCACAATGATTAAAAATCAATACAAACTTACAAGACATACACACAGAAGCAACAAATTACATCCAATAATGAAACAAATACCAGTCAAACCAATCTTGAAATGACACATAACAAATTTAGTACACAAATCTTATAAAACAATTATAGTGAATACACTCACTGTTCAAAAAGCTGGCAAAAACATTAAACATGTTAAGTAGAAATATGAATAAGAGTTTTTAAAAATGTGAACTTCTAGCGATGAAAATGACCAAGGTCTAAGATGAAAAATATACTGAAAAAAAAAAAGATGAAAAATATATTGTATAAGATTTACAGCACAAGAAATCAAGTAATAGCTAATAACTAAAATGAAACACATAGAAAAAATACTTTAAAAAATTAACAGAGTATGGGGCACCTGGCTGGCTCAGTAAATGGAGCACATGACACTTGATCTTGGGGTCGTGAGTTTGAGCTCCAAGAGTAGAGTTTACTTAAAAATAAATGAAGAGAGTTTAAGTTAGCTGTAAGTTAACTTCAAAAGGCCAAATATACTTGAATTTGGAGCCACTAACAAGGAGATAATGCAGGTGAAAAAAATCGGGAAAAATGTCAACAATCTGCCATTCTTAATGATATTATAAGCATACAGAACAAAAGCACTCTTTAAACACCAAGCAATAGAAACATAATGAAATGTAAACCATGTGTCAATATATCCAAAGAAAGAAATGTAAACTAAAACATATGATTACAATTGCCAAAAATCTTTATACATAATATACTTTTAAGTATCTTTAAAGCAGCCAGAGAAACAGTTCATATTACATCATGGAGTATCAAAAAAAGTAAAAATGGTTATATTAATATCACTTAAAGTAGATTTAAAAATCAATATTATCAGGATGCCTGGGTGGCTCAGTCAGCTGAGCATCGGACTTCAACTCAGGTCATGATCTCACGGTTCATGGGTTCGAGCCCCATGTCAGGCTCTGCGCTGAAAGCTCAGAGCCTGGAACCTGCTTCGGGTTCTGTGCCTCCCTCTCTCTCTCTGCCCCTCCCCTGCTCGTGGTCTGTCTCTCTCTCTCTCTCAAAAATAAAATAAACATTAAAAAAAATTTTTTAATCAATATTATCAGAAAAAGGAGGCTTATTTCACAAAGATAGTGGGTTTAACAAAGGTGAATTCTACCAAACATTTAAAGAAGAGTTAATACCTAGTCTTCTCAAACTAGTACCAAAAAAAAAGAAAAAAAAAGGAAGTAAAGCTTCGAAATTTATTTTACAAGGCCAGCATTAACCTGATACAAAAACCAGATAAAGACACTACAAGAAAAAGAGAACTACAATCCTATCTAATATAGGTGCAAAAATTCTCAACAAAATATTACCAACGGAATCCTGCAATAATCAATAAGAATCATTCACCACAATCAAGTGGGATTTTTTTTCCTAGGATACAAGTGTAGTTCAATATTTGCAAATGAATCAACATGATACATCACATTAATAGGAGAAAGGATAAAAATGATATGATGTCAATAGATGCAGAAAAGGCATTTGACAAAGTACAACATGTATTCATGATAAAAACCCTCAACAAAGTAGGTGTAGAAGGAACATTTCTGAACATAATAAAGGCCATATATGAAAAACCCACAGCCAACATCATAGTCAACAGTGCAAATTTAAAAAAAGCTTTTCCTGTTAAGATCAGGGAGGAGACAAGGATGTTCACTCTGGCCATTTTATTCAACACAGTACCGAAGTCCTAGCTGCAGCAATCAGACAAGAAAAAGAAACGAAAAGTATCCAAACTGGTAAGGAAGAAGTAAAACTGCCACTGTTTGCAGATGACATGATACTATACATACAAAACTCTAAAGACTCCATCATTTTATTATACTGTAAATGAATTCAGTAAAATCACAAGATAAAAGAATAACAGAGTAATATACAGAACTCTGTTGCATTTCTATACATCCACAACAAAGTAGAGAGGGGGCTCTGGGTGGCTCAGTCGGTTAAGCATCCAACTTCAGCTCAGGTCATGACCTCACGGTTTGTGGGTCCAAGCCCCACGTCGGGCTCTGTGCTGACAGCTCAGAGCCTGGAGCCTGCTTCAGATTCTGTGTCCCCCACCCCCCCTCTGCCCCTCCCCTGCTCACACTCTAAGTAAGCACACATTTGAAAAAAAAAAAAAAAAAAAAAAAAAAGAACAAAACTGGACCACTTTCTTAGTCACCCACACACAAAAAAAAACTCAAAATAGATTGAAAATCTAAATATAAGACCTGAAACCAGAAAACTCTTAGAAGAAAACATAGGCAGTAATATCTTTGACATCAGCCATAGAAAAATTTTTCTAGATATGTCTCCTCAGGCATATAAATAAAAGCAAGGATAAACTTTGGGACTACATCAAAATAAAATGCTTTCGCATAGCTAAGGATATCCTCAACTAAAAGCAATCCACTGAACAGGGACAATGTTTGTACATGATAAATCTGATAAGGGGTAAATATTCAAAATATACAAAGAGGGGCACCTGGGTGGCTCAGTCAGTTAAGCGTCGGACTTCGGCTCAGGTCATGATCTCGCAGTCCGCGAGTTCGAGCCCCGCGTCGGGCTCTGTACTGACAGCTCAGAGCCTGGAGCCCGTTTCAGATTCTGTCTCCCTCTCTCTCTGCCCCTCCCCTGTTCATGCTCTGTCTCTCTCTGTCTCAAAAATAAATAAATGTTAAAAAATAAAAATAAAATAAAATAAAATACAAAGAACTTACACAACTCAACACACACACACAAAAAAAATCTGATTAAAAAGTGGGCAAAAGCCCTGAATGTACATTTCTCCAAAGGAGACATACAGAAAAAGAAACCCTCATGCACTGTTGGTGGAAACTCAACGGATGCAGCCATTGTGTAAAACAGCATAGTGATCCCTCAAAAAATTAAAAGTAGAGGGGCGCCTAGGTGGCGCAGTCGGTTAAGCGTCCGACTTCAGCCAGGTCACGATCTCGCGGTCCGTGAGTTCGAGCCCCGCGTCAGGCTCTGGGCTGATGGCTCAGAGCCTGGAGCCTGTTTCCGATTCTGTGTCTCCCTCTCTCTCTGCCCCTCCCCCGTTCATGCTCTGTCTCTCTCTGTCCCAAAAATAAATAAACGTTGAAAAAAAAAAAAATTAAAAGTAGAAGTATCATATAATCCAGTAATTCCACTTGAATATTTACCGAAATAAAACAAAAGTACTAATTCAAAAAGATACATGTACTTCTATGTTTACTGCAGTATTATTTACAATAGTCAACATATGGAAGCAACCAAAGTGTCTATGGATAGATGAATAAAGAAGGTGTGCATGTATGTGTAGGTAATGGAGTATTACTCAGCCATTAAAAAAAAAAAAAAGAGGGGCGCCTGGGTGGCGCAGTCGGTTAAGCGTCCGACTTCAGCCAGGTCACGATCTTGCGGTCCGTGAGTTCGAGCCCCGCGTCAGGCTCTGGGCTGATGGCTCGGAGCCTGGAGCCTGTTTCCGATTCTGTGTCTCCCTCTCTCTCTGCCCCTCCCCCGTTCATGCTCTGTCTCTCTCTGTCCCAAAAATAAGTAAACGTTGAAAAAAAAAAAAAAACTTAAAAAAAAATAAAAAAAAAAAGAATAAAATCTTTCCATTTGCAACAACATGAATGAATCTAGAGAGTATAATGCTAAAATAAGTCAGCCAGGGAAAGACAAATTCCATATGATTTAGCTTATGTGTGGAATCTAAAAAAGAAAACAATAAGTGAACAAACAAAACAGAAACAGACCCATAAATACAAAGAACTGGGGGCTGCCAGCAGGGAAGGTGGGGAATGGGGAGTAAAATGGAAAAGAGTAAAGTGTAAGTGGGTAAAATAGATAAGAAGAACAGTAATAAAGGTGATTAGATTAACGATTATGTTGATGAGCACTGAGAAATGTATAGAATTGTTGAATAATATTGTACCCCTGAAACTAATGTAACACTATGTTAATTACACTTCCATAAAAAGACATAAAAAAATCAACAATATCAGGAAAAAAGAGGATCATTTTACAAAGATAAAGGCTTTAACTCATTAAGACAATATAAAAATCCTAAACATTTATTCATCTAGTAACAGCTTCCAACTACATGATGTAATAATAACAGAACTACAAAAAGAAATGGGAAAATCCACAATTATATATGGAGATTTCAACAAACCTCTCTCAATTGGTAGAACGAGTAAACAGAAAATCAGTAAGAATATAATAACTTTGAACAACATTATCAACCAGAAGAACACCATCAAACAAACTGACATTAAGTGACATTGACAGGATACTCTACACAAACTAGCAAAATACACATTCTATTCAAGGACATATGGAAGATTCACCAAGACAGATCTATATTCAGGCCATGAAACAACTACTGATAAATTTTAAAGGTTTCAAGTAATACAAAGAATTTTCTCTGACGAGTAAGTCAAAAAAGTAACCAAAAGAGAAAATTGAATCTATTTTTAAATGAATGAAAATGAAAACAAAACTTACCAAAATCTGTGCAAGGCAGTTAAAGCAATAATTGAGGGGAAAAGTTACAGCACTAAATACCTGTTAGAAATCTCAAATCAATGACTTCACCTTGTACCTCAAGAAATTAAAGGACAAAAACAAAAGAAGAAATAAGGATCAGAGCAGAAATCAATGAAATATAAATCAAAAACAACAGAGCCAACTCATTGAAATCAAAGGCTACACTTCCTCCATTTACTGGATGATGGAGATGTACTTTTCCCTCTTAGGCAATACAAACAAAACCTGTAGACACTATAAATGAAACAAATACATTCTGAAAAATGTTAAGAAGGCAAATTAGCTAGAAACCACAGGACTCAAGGAATAACATGGCACTGAGGTTCCATAGGTTTTCTTTTTGCCTAATATATCCCACTCTTTGATTGGAAAAAGTCAGCAACCCAGATGCACCGACAAGCACAGAACAGACCCCCCCCACCCCCAAAAAAAGCTCAAATGAAAGGACTCCTCTCTCTTGCTAGACAAACAACCAGGAAGGGCTCATATTAGCTAGGAAAAGAAAACTTTTAGACAGTAGCTGCTCTACTCCAGCACATCACCACAGAAAAAGCTGATCCCACCCACTCCTGCAATGGTCAAGCAAGGAACCTAGACATCCACTCTTGTGAGATTATGAGTCATTCCAAGACTACCCCTGGGGTAGTGTAAGAGCAGAACAAACAGGGAACCAGAATTCTCAACTTCACTGGCTGGTAATGAGCATGTCCCCCCACTGTGTCAATGGAGACAACAAGGGAAGCCTGGACTTTCACCTCCATCTGGCAGTAACAAGGAAACTGATCCTGTCCCTGGGGTGGTGTCAGAACATCTAGCAAGGACTTAGGAGTTTCACCAACACACAGTGGTAAATGAAGCCATATCCATTGTGGCGATCAGGTAGAGCACCATCATACGCACCTCTGCTTAGCATTAACAAGCAGCCTCCCTCAAATGTCAACAAAGGCCCAAGAGGGAATGTGAACTTCATCCCACATCTGGCATAAGGAGATGCCAACCACAACTCCTCAAATCAGACAAGTGTCAGAAAAAGCCAGCTAAAACAGGTTTGTGTAAGATGCAAAGTCCTAAAACATAACACAAAAACGTTCAGGTTTCAATCAATCATTTGTCATAGGGGCACCTGGGTGGCTCAGTTGGTTAAGGATCCAACTCTTGATTTCAGCTGAGGTCATGATCTCATGGTTTGTGGGTTTGAGCCCCACACCAGGCTCCATGCTGGCAGTGTAGAGTCAACTTGGGATTCTCTCTCCCTCTCTCTCTGCCCCTCCCATGCTCTCTCTCTCTCTCTCTCTCAAAATAAATAAAATCATTTGTCGTAACAAAAACCAGAAGATCTCAAATTGAATGCAAAAGACAATCAACAGATGTCAACACGTAGATATTTGTAATTTTAACATCTGACAGAGGTTACAATTATCCTTTTTTTTATTTTTCTTAAGAGAGACAGCATGAGTAGGGGTGGGTCAAAGAGAAGAGAGGGACAGAGGATCTGAAGCAGGCTCTGCACTGGCAGCAGTGAGCCCAATGTGGGGCTCAAACTCACCAACCGTGAGATCATGACCTGAGCCGAAGATGGATAGATACTCAACCAACTGAGCCGCTCAGGCACCCCAGGATGTTAGAATCTTCTGATAAAGATTTAAAAACAACAAAAAAATTTTAATGTTTATTTTTGAAAGAGAAAAAGACAGAGTGCAAGCAGGGGAGGGGCAGAGAGAGAGGGAGATACAGAATCCAAAGCAGGCTCGACTCTGAGCTGTCAGCACAGAGCCCAATGTGGGGCTCGAACCCACATATCATGAGATCATGACCTGAGCCAAAGTCAGACGCTTAACCGACTGAGCCACCCAGGTGGCCCCTGATGAAGATTTTAAAGCACCCATAATAAAAATGACTAAATGAGGAATGCCTGGCTGGCTCAGCCGGTACAGCATACAACTCTTGACCTCAGGATTATAAATTCAAGCCCCACACTGGGTGTAGAGATTAAATTAAATCTTTTTTTAAAAAATGATTCCAGGGGCACCTAGATGGCTCAGTCAGTTAAGCATCTGACTCTTGATCTTGGCTCAGGTCATGATCTCACGGTTCTTGAGTCAAGCCTCACATCAGGCCCTACACTGACAATGCGGAGCCTGCTTGGGATTCTCTCTCCCCCTCCCTCTTCCCCTTCCCTGCTTGCATTCTCTAATATATAAACTTTAAAAATATAAATAAATAAATGATTCCATGAGCAATTACAAACACAGAAATGAAATATAAAAAGCCTCAGCAAAAATCTAAAATATAAAGAACCAAATGGAAAATTTTAGAACTGAAAAGTACAATAAACAAAATTAAGAGCTCAATATGTGACTTCAATAGCAGAATCAAGGAAAGAGAGTAAAAGAATCCATGAGCTAGATGACATAACAATCAAAATTATTCAATATAAACAACAGGGAAGAGTGTGAAGAAATAAAAATGAACAGATCCTCAAAGACCTTTGGGACCATAACAAAAATTCTTAACATTTATGTCATCAGTCTCAAGAAGAAAAGGAGATATAAAGCGGGACTACAAAAGTACTCAATCAGTTGGGTGGCTCAGTCAGTTGAGCATCCAACTTTGGCTCAGGTCATGATCTCACAGTTCATGGGTTTGAGCCCCAGGTCGGGCTCTGTGCTGACAGCTCAGAGCCTGGAGCCTGCTTCGGATTCTGTGTCTCCCTCTTTCTCTGCCCCCCCATCTCTCTCCCAAAAATAAACATTAAAAAAAATTTTTAAAGCAGAAAAAAGAAAAAGTACTCAAACAAAGAATGACTGGGGGCACACAGGTGGCTGAGCATATGACTTTGCCTCAGGTCACGATCTCATAGTTCATGAGTTCAAACCCCACACTGGGCTCTCTGCTGTCATCTCAGAGTCTGCTTCAAATCCTCTGTCCCCCTCTCTCTTTGCCCTTCCCCCCCACTCAAGCTCGTTCTCTCAAAAATAAATAAAACATTAACAAAAAAGAATGGCTGAAAATGTTCTGTTTTGGTAAGACATAAAACTACAGAATCAAGAAGCTGAGCAAATCTCAAAAGGGATAATTCAAAAGGCAACTACCCCTAAACACATCCTGATTAAACTTCTGAAATCTAAAAACAAGGAAGATATCTTGAAAAGAAGCCAGAGAAAAACATTTTCTTTATACAATAAAATTAACTTGGGAGCAAATTTCTCATCAGAAATCAGAGGCCTGGGGTGCCTGGGTGGCTCAGGTTAAGCATCTGACTTTGTCTCAGGTCGTGATCTCACGGTTCGTGGATTTGAGCCCCACATCAGGCTCAGTGCTGACAGCTCAGACCCTAGAGCCTGCTTTGCATTCTGTGTTTCCCTCTGTCTCTGCCCCTCCCCTACTTGTGCGAGCGCTCACGCGCGCTCTCTCTCTCTCTCTCAAAAATAAATAAACATTAAAAATGTTTTAAATAAATTAATAACAAAAGAAACCACAGAAGCAAGAAAGTGACACAATATTGAAAGAGGAAGTTGTGAAGAAAATGAAAAAAAAAAAATCAACTCAGTGAAAATCCTAAAACCTGTGGGACATACTAAACCAGTAATAAAAGGGAAATTTATAACCATGCACAGAAAAGTCAGAGTCTCAAATCAATAATCGAAGCCTCTACCACAGAAAACTGAAAAAAGAACAAAATGAACCCAAAGCAAGCAGACAGCAATTAAAAATAAAGAGAAGTCAGTAAAATTTAAACTAGAAAAAAAAAAAGAAAAATCAACAAAACAAGGAAGGAGCTGCTTCTCATCAATAAAATTGATAAACCTCTAGCAACGCTGACAAAGAAAAGGAAAGAAGACAAATCAGTATCAGAAATGAAACCGGGGATATCAGCACAGAACCTGCAGACAACAAAAAGATAATCGGGGAATACCATGAACAACTTCACACGCATAACTGACAGCTTAGATAAGATGGATCCCTTCCTTGAAAAACACAAACTACTCTGACTCACCAATTATGAAACTGGTAATGTGAATAACCCTGTAACTATTTTAAGTTTTTTGGGGTTTTTTGTGGGGTTTTTTTGGGTTTTTTTTAGTAATCTCTACATCCAATATGGGGCTTGAACTCATGACCTCAAAATCAAGAGTCATATGCTCTTCCAAATGAGCCAGCCAGAAACTCATAGCCCTGTAACTATTTTTAAATTTTAATTTGTACCTTAAAAACTACCAAAAAAGAAATATGAAGGTCCAGGTAGTTTCAGTGGACAACTGTACCAACCATCTAAAGAATTAACACCAATTCTATACAATCTCTTCCAGGAAACAGAAAAAGCAGCATTTCTCCCAACTCATTCTACAAAGCTAGTATTACTCCAATACCAAAACCATATAGAACATGAAAAGAGAACACTACAGACCAGTATCTCCCATGACTAGAGAGATGAAAAAATCCTTAACAAAATATAAATAGAATCCTGTAACACATAAAAAGAGTTATGTGCCATATCGAGCGGGGCTTACTCCACTTAAGTTAAATATTCAAAATCAATGAACGTAATCTACCATATTAACAGGTTTAAAAAAAAAAAAAAGTACATCTATTAATGCCAGAAAAAGCACCTAACAAAATTCAACACCCATTTGTGACTTTTTAAAATAAATACATAAGAATGGGGCACCTGGGTGGCTCAGTGGGTTGGGCTCAGGTCATAAGCTCACGGTTAGTGAGTTCAAACCCTGCGTCAGGCTCTGTGCTGACAGCTCAGAGCCTGGAGCCTGCTTCAGATTCTGTGTCTCCCTCTCTCTCTGTTCCTCCCTTGCTCGTGCTCTGTCTCTCTCTCTCTCTCAAAAATAAAGATTAAAAATTTTTAAATAAATACATACACACATACATAAGAAAAATAGGAATACAATGCAGGTAACTTCCTCAACTTCATACAGACATCTACAAAAACCCTACAGTGGTTTTCATCATCTACAAAAAAGCCTACTTAGTGGTTTTCATCATGGAATCAACCCTTTCCCCAAAGGTCTTAAATCTTAAATCCAAACCATGCTGAGATTTCTAGCCAGAAATTTCACTAAAGGCGTACAAATTGAGAAGGAAGAAATAATAATAACCCTACAAAGAAAATCCCAAGGAATCTGTAATAAAACTCCTGTAATTCATACAAGAATTCAGCAAGGTTGCAAAATCTAAGGTAAAAATCAATTGTTACTACCATGCCATGACACCAAAATTAAACATTCAATACTACTTCTAACTGCTTCCCCCAAAATTAAATACTTAGGTATAAATCCACAAAATGTGTATAGGACTTGTAGGCTGAAAACTACATAAAAGTGCCAAAAGATAGGCACCTGAGTGGCTCAATCAGTTAAGTGTCTGACTTCAGCTCAGGTCATGATCTTGGCGTCCATGAGTTCAAGCCCGGCATCAGGTTCTGTGCTGACAGCTCAGAGCCTAGAGCCTGCTTCAGATTCTGTGTCTCCCTCTCTCTCTGTCCTTCCCCAAGTTGCGCGTGCACACGTGTACGAGTGCTCTCTCTCTCCCCCCCCCCCCAAAAAATAAGCATTTTAAAAAATTATTTAAAAAAGGGGTCAGTGAGAAATACAATACTTATAGTAAAAATACTATGGACAAGGGAAAAAAGTTTCCCTCCACCAACAGTTAAGATACACTACAGGAGGGGCGCCTGGGTGGCTCAGTTGGTTGAGCATCCAACTTCAGCTCAGGTCATGATCTCAAGAGATCAAGAGTCACATGTTCCATGGACTGACCCAACCAAGTGCCCCCACTATTTATCTTTTTATATTTTTGAACCATGTCAATATATCACTTAACCAAAAACTAAGTAAGTTAATTCAAGCTATTGCAATTCTCCAGACAAAAAAAAAAAAATTAAAGCTTAAATTATGCCAATGACTATAGAGGTAAAGAAATCAAATTTAAAAAAATTTTTTAATGTTTATTACTTTTGAGAGAGAGACAGAGAGCAAGCAGGGGAGGGGCAGAGAGAGAGGGAGACACAGAATCGGAAGCAGGCTCCAGGCTCTGAGCCGTCAGCACAGAGCCCGACGCAGGGGTCGAACCCACAGATTGCAAGATCATGACCTGAGCTGAAGTCGGCCACTTGACCGACTGGGCCACCCAGACACCCTGAGAAATCAAATTTAAGATGCCTAGGATACCTAGATACAGATATCCAGAAGGTAATTGCAAATATGGATCTGAAGGCTAGATAAAAATTATTCAGGTGATATTATTAATACTTAGATTCCCCAAGCATACATCATAATTTTTCACAGAGTTAAGATAATCAAACAAACAAGCCAGAAAAGCAATCGTGTAACTTAAATTTTAAAGGAAGGAAGGAAGTAACACCAAACAGGAAACCAAAAGGCAATATGTGTAAAGAGGTTAGAAGAAAGCAGCTTCCCAAAAGTCATGAGAAGAGAGAGTTGCAATGCAGTGATCAGTTTTTACAATGACACTAGTGATCACAGAGCAACTGAGTGATCACAGTTTTAAATGCTGACAAGTGGATCAAAGAGAATGAAAACTGAAAAAATGTTGGATTTGCCCATTTGAAGTTAACAGCATAATCAACAATGGCAGACTTAGAGCCAAATGTAATAATATCAAAGGTGAATGAACAGGAGTTTGTGGTATCTTATGCACTTATTTATTTACACTCAAATTTTTTTCAGAAAAGGATCTGAGGCAGTGCACACATTAACAACCTGTATTATAACAACAAAAAATAGAAAAATGAACATTGAAAGCCAGTATGAAGGTCATCCCCCTGATTTAGGGAAACTGCTCTTACCCCTGACTCCAACTATGTAGTTCTAGTGAGGGTTGCCATTCATAGTACCCTCCCCACTCCAGCCACAGGGATGGTGGGTACATGATCCAAGACAGGCCAATCAGAGTCCTTCCCAGGATTCTTCAAGAGAGCCCCTTCTTCTGGTAGAAGGGGCTGGGAAGATGAGAGCCAAGAGCTGCCAGCAGTCATGGTTCCAGCCTCATGAAGTAGAGAGTCTGTAGTATGAGAGAATGAAATCAACACGCAGAGAAACAGAGATAAGAGGTGAAGTCCTAAACCCCACAGGAGGAGAAGGAAGAAACAAACATACTAATAATCAGATTAATATAACTGATGTAACTAAAGACCAGATTTGGTTCTGGGCTGCCTGATAGCCAGAACAAAAAGAAAAACAGAATGTGTATCACCAGAGCTATCAAAAAGGAGGAAATATACCAAATCCTCAAGGGAGTCACTTTTCCTGATGCTAAGTTATTAAAAGAATTTCTTTGTACACGAACTTTTATATAAGGATTACTAAAAGACGAAATGGACAAGTGTCCATGATGAGAGTCTTACAGCAAATACAGATTTCATACACAGCTGCTTAAAATGACAACAAAGTGTATCTCAATCATTATGTACAACTAAGAGGCTAGACTATACTAGACAGGTGAAGCAGAAGTATCAACTACAGCTTTATTCTTCCAGGAAGCTCGCTAGGTAAAGAGAAAAGACAAGAAATGAAAAGGGAAAAATGTAAAGGGAAAGTAGAATCCATGGGAAGATTCAAAAATGTCTGTAAAGTGAGTAGGGGAAACAAACCAAGTAAAAAGGACAGACTAAAACATAAAACAAGACCCTGGAAGAAATGGGAAAAGACCACATCATGAGCACAGGTAGTTAATTCCACCCTCCTTCCTAGAACTCCAGTAAGTGAGGTAAAAGGACATAAAGTCACAAATAGAAAAAGAACATAAGAGAAGACAACAGCTATAAAATTTTGGAAACTAGAAAGGAGACAAGGAGTAAATGACTTAACAAATCAGAAAAGGTTGCTGCAATAAGATAAGCCCAAAAGTAATGTATCTTAGACTACATAGCACCAGAAACTGGAGAAACTTTAGGTACCAGGCACTAGGGGGTAGGAGTCACACATGCACACTGCTGGTGTATGTATCCAAAAAGAATGCGTTCAGGTGAAGCTAAAAAGGAGAGACGGGATATACTGAAAAACAACCAAACTCCCCTCTAATCTACTTCTCAACTACTCCCATCCTCAGAAACTGCAGAAAGGGTAAATGAGGAAATCTGGATTTGAGGATACCAAGCACAGCTGAGGAAAGGGGTACCATACTGAAAAAGAAGAATTAACTGAAAATCTAATTGTAAATAGGAAATTCCAGCAAACATCTGGCTCAAAGAATACTGGTAACCAGGTCTGTCAATCCCAACCAGATGAAAGACTTCCCTCTCAATAAACTAACCAGCTGGTGGTCTCCTAATAAAAGAATCCAGTTAGATCACCTAAAATGAAGGCAATCAGCAACAATCCCTGCCCACGCACACAGAGCTTCCAATCTCAAATAGGTGCCTAAGAGTCACCACACTTTTTTAAAGGAATTCTTTTATTTATTTTTTATCGCTTCTCAGCCTCTTGGCTAAGATCAAGTGTAGGAATTCTTTTATTTTTTTATTAATTTTTTCTGAGAGAGAGAGTGCGCACACACGAGTGGGGGAGGGGTAGACAAAGTGGAAGATGGAGATCTTAGGCAAGATCCAGGCTAGGCGTGGAGCCCAACACCCGGCTCAATCTCACAACCTTGAGATCATAACCTCAGCCTAACTCAAGAGTCAGCTGCTTAACTAACTGATCCACCTAAGCACTCCCAAGTGTCACCAGATTTTTAAGCAAAGTCTCTAACAGGACAGGCCAAAACAACAATACAAAGAATTTCTGAGGAAGAGAGTCCCAGGAGCAGAAGAAAACTTCAGAAAACTGACACAAAACAAAACAAAAAAACCTTCTGGTTAATACCTTCACAATGAAGGGAAATACAACATTCAAGAGATATTCCATACTCATGGAATGGAAGAGGCAATATTGTTAAAATATCCATACTACCCAAAGCAGGCTATAATCCCTATCAAAATACCAACATTTTTCACAGAACTAGAATAAAACTAAAATTTGTATGGAAAACCACAAAAGACTAAATAGCCAAAGCAATCTTGAGAGAGAAGACCAAAGCTGGAGGTAACACAATCCCAGAGTTCAAGATACATTACAATGCTATAATAATCAAAACAGTATGCAACGGCACAAAAACAGACACACGGATAAGTGGAACAGAAGAGAGAGCTCAAAAATAACCCGACGCTTATATGGTCAAGTAATCTCCAACAAAGAAGGCAAGAATATACAATGGAGGAAAGACAGTCTCTTCAACAAACGGTGCTGGGAAAACTGGACGGCTACATGCAAAAGAACAAAACCGGACGCCTTTTTAGTCACAAACAAAAATAAACTCAAAATGGATTAGATCAAAATTTGAGAGCTGAAACCAGAAAACTCCTAAAAGAAAACATAGACAGTAATATCTTTGACATCAACCATAGAAACATTTTTCTAGGTAGGTCTCCTTAGGCAGGGTGAAAAAAAAAACAAAAATAAATTATTGGGACTACATCAAAATAAACCCTTTTGTACAGCAAAGGAAACCCTCAACAAAATGAAAAGAAAAGGCAACTCACTGAATGGGAAAAAATATTTGCAAATGATGTATTTGATGAGGGATTAATAGGCAAAATCTATAAAGAATGGGGGTGGCCTGACTGGCTTAATCGACAAGAGCATGTGACTCTTAATCTCAGGGTCATTAGTTCAAGGTCCATGTTGGGTGTGGAACCTACTTAAAAAAATAAAAAATTAAAATATATGCTAAATGAAAAAAAAGAACTTAACACCAAAAAATCCAATTTAAAAATGGACAGAGGTTGAGGCACCTGGCTGGCTCATCTGGTGGAGCGTGTGACTCTTGATCCCAAGAGTTTGAGCCCCACGTTGGGTGTAGACATTACTTAAAAATAAAATATTTTTTAAAAATGGGCAAAAGACCTGAAACAGACATTCTTCCAAACAAGACATACAGATTGAACAACAAACACAATAAAAGATGTTCAACATCACTCATCATCAAGGAAATGTAAATTAAAATCACAATAAGAAATCACTTTACACCAGTCAAAATGGCTAGTATCAAAACCACAAGAAATAACAAGTGTTGGCAAGGATATGCATGGAGTAGTGGGAACCCTCGTGCACTGTTGGTGGCAGTATGAATTGGTGCAGCCACATTGGAAAGCAGAATGGAGGTTCCTCAAAAATTAAAAATAGATTACCATATGACGTAGTAATTCCACTACTGAGAATTTACCCAAAGAAAATGAAAACACTAATCCAAAAACATATACGCACCTTTATGTTTACTGCAGTATTACAATAGCCAAGATAACAGAAGCGACTCAAGTGTCCATGGAAAAAGAATGAGCCATAAAAAAAGAATGAGACCTTGCCATTTGCAACAACAAGGATGGCCCTAGAGGATATTAGGCTAACTAAAATAAGTCAGAAAAAGACAAATACCATATGATTTTGTTTAAATGCGGAATCTAAACAAAACGAATGAAGGAACAAAGAAAATAAGCAAAAACAGACCCTGAGGGAATGGGCAAAATGAGTGAGGAGGAAGTAGGAGATACAGGCTTCCAGTTATGGAATAAGTCACAGGGATACAAAGGCACAGCAGAAGGAATATATTCAGTGATTTTGTCACAGCACCGTAGGGTGACAGATGGCAGCTACACTTGTGGTGAGCACAGCATAACACAGAGAGTCGTGGAATCACTATGTTGCACACCTGAAACTAATGTAACCTTGTATGTCAACTATACTTCAACTAAAAAACAAAGAAATAAAGACATCCAAGAAATAAAAACAGAAGATAAAAAATAAAACACAGAACACAAGAGAAAAGTATAATAGACTTTAAAAATTTAAGTGAAGGGTCAGAAGACAAAGTAAGGAATTGCCTCAAAAAGTAGAACCAAAGCGGCGCCTGGGTGGTTCAGTCAGTTAAGCGTCCGACTTCGGCTCAGAGCATGATCTCAAAGTTCATGGGTTCGAGCCCCACATCAGGCTCTGTGCTGACAGCTCAGAGCCTGGAATTTCCTTCATATTCTGTGTCTCCCTTTCTCTCTACCCTCCCCTGCTCATGCTCTCTCTCTCTCTCTGAAAAATAAACATTTAAAAAAAAAAAAAAAAAGAACCAAAAAAAAAAACTTAAACACAAAATATTAAAAATTGGAAAATTAGTTCAAAAAGGCCAACATCTTACAGAGAACAAACCGAGGGTTGATGGGGGCTAGGGAGAGGGGAAAGTGAGTGATGGGATTTGAGAAGGGCACTTGTTGGGATGAGCACTGGGTGTTGTATGGAAACAAATCTGACAATAAATTATGTTTAAAAAAAAAAAAAAGGCCAACATCCAAATAAAGAAACATACAGGTATGCCTGGGTGGCTCAGGCAGCTAGGCGTCCAACTCGATTTCAGCTCAGGTCATGATCTCAGTGTCATGAGATCAAGTCCAGCATCCAGCTCTGCACTGGGCATGGGGCCTGCTTAAAATTCTCTCTCCCTCTGCCCTTCCAACCACCCCTGCACACACACGCATGCTCTCTAGGTAAAAAAAAAAATTAAAAATACTCAACATCACTCATTATCAGGGAAATACAAATGAAAACCACAATGACATACCACCTCACACCAGTCAGAACGGCTAAAATTAACAACTCAGACAACCACAGATGTTGGCAAGGATGCAGAGAAAAAGCATCTCTTTTGCACTGCTGGTAGGAATGCAAACTGGTGCAGCCACTCTGGAAAACAGTATGGAGGTTCCACAAAAAGTTTAAAAAAAAAAGGGCGGGGGCGCCTGGGTGGCTCAGCTGGTTGGGCGTCCAACTGCGGCTCAGGTCATGATTTCAGGTTTTTTAGTTCAAGCCCCTCGTCAGGCTCTTTGCTGACAACTCAGAGCCTGGAGCCTACTTCGGATTCTGTGCCTTCCTCTTGCTCTGCGCCTTCCCCACTGCCCACCCCCCCACTGTTATCGCTTTGTCTTGCTCTTAAAAATAAACAAACATTTGAAAAAAAAAAAGTTAAAAATAGAACCACCTACCAATTACACTACTAGGTATTTATCCAAGGGATACAGGTATGCTGTTTCCAAGGGGCATATGCACCCCAATGTTTATAGCAGCACTATCGACAATAGCCAAAGTATGGAAAGAGCCCAAATGTCCAACAACAGATGAATGGATAAAGAAGATGTGGTATATATATACAATGGAGTATTACTTCGCAATCAAAAAGAATGAAATCTTGCCATTTGCAACAACATGGATGGAACTAGAGGGTATTATGCTAAGCGACATTAGAGAAAAATATCATATGACTTCACTCATGTAGAATTTAAGATACAAAACAGATGAGAAGGAAAGCAAAAATAATATAAAAACAGGAAGGGGGACAAAAATAAGAGACTCTTAAATATACAGAACTAATGGTTGCTGGAGGGGTTGTGGGTAGGGGGATGGCTAAATGGGTAAGGGGCACTAAGGAAGACATTTGTTGAGATGAGCGCTGGGTGTTATACATAGGGAATGAATCACTGGAATCTACTCCTGAAATCATTATTGCACTATATGCTAACTAACTTGGATGTAAATTTTAAAAATTTTTTTTGATTAAAAATAATAAGAAAAAAGAAAATAAAGAAAAATACTGAAAAAAATGACAACAGAACTGATGAAATCATCAAAGAAATAATTTTTAAAAGTTCTACTATTGACCGAACTTAAGTTCCCTAACATGATTTGCCAAATCAAAAGGGCCATTGTATGCCTAATACAATGAGTGAGGGGAAACACACTACCATGAAAAATACCAGAAATAACCTGGATAAAAAAATACTAAATCCAGGGGCGCCTGGGTGGCGCAGTCGGTTAAGCGTCCGACTTCAGCCAGGTCACGATCTTGCGGTCCGTGAGTTCGAGCCCCGCGTCGGGCTCTGGGCTGATGGCTCAGAGCCTGGAGCCTGTTTCCGATTCTGTGTCTCCCTCTCTCTCTGCCCCTCCCCCGTTCATGCTCTGTCTCTCTCTGTCCCAAAAATAAATAAACGTTGAAAAAAAAAATTTATAAAAAAAAATACTAAATCCAGAAAGAACAATCACATACAAAATATTAGAAATCAGGACTTCACAACATTTCTTAACAGAAACACTGAAAGCTAAAAAGCAAATTGCCAAAATTCTAAAGGAAAATGATTTCCAACCAAGAATTCTATATTCAGCCAAACTATCAATCAAGATGATAAAGCCAACAATTTTATCAAACCTGAAAAACCTTTAAAAAATTATTCCTCACAAACCATTTTCTATGAAGTTGCTAGACATGCCCACCGAAACAAGCAAATAAACCATTAGAGATGAAGAAATGGGGAAGTGAGGTGTTATAAAACAGAATCCAAAATAAGCAAGAAACAAAGAAACTCCCAAGATTATAGTGAAGGGAAGACCCAGGCCTAAAGAGAAACCAGCCCAGATGACAGCAGGGAGATGGTACCCAGAAGAAGGTCTACCGATTTAAAAAGGAAAGGAAAGTGAAAAGTGAAAGAGGAGGGAGAAGAGGAGGCAGAAGGAGAAAGAAAAGAAGGGGAGAAGAAAAGAAGGGGGAGGGAAAGAGAAAGAAGAGGGAGGAAGAGGGGAAGGGGGAGGAAGAAGAGAGGAAGAGGATGGAGAGGAGGAGGAAAAGAGGGAGAGGAGAAAGAGAAAAAGGAAAAGGAAAATTGAATTCATGGAAAATTTTACTAATACACTACCTGATTCATTAACCATTTGGAAGATTATATGAAGAAGCAACAGAGGGAAAAAATTTAGCCTTAAATAAAGAATACAATGAAACTTAAAATACAAGATGATTATTAATCCCAAGGAAATGAAATTAATAAAAAAAAATCAGTATACTTTTGGCTCAAAAATGAACAAAATATTTAAGTAGTCATAATAATGTAAATATTACTGTTCAACACTACTGATTTAACAAAACTCTGTGATATACTGAAAGGTAACTACTAAAATTGATATGTCAAGAACAGCTGCTTATGGGGGTGCCTGGCTGGCTCAGTCAGTAGAGCATGCAACTCTTGATCTCAGGAGTTGGGTGCAGCTGGGGTGCAGAGCTTACTCAACAAAAATAAACTTTAAAAAGCAATAGCTGTGGGGCACCTGGATGGCTCAGCTGGTTAAGCGTCCAACTCTTGATTTCACCTCAGGTCATGATCTCATGGTTCATGAGTTGGGAGCCCCCATGTCAGATTCCGAGCTGACAGTGCAGAGTGGGCTTAGGGTCCTCTCTCCTCTCTGCCCCTCCCCTGCTCACGCTCTAAATCTCTCTTCCTCTCTCTCAAAATAAATAAACATTTAGAATTCTGTAAATAAAATAAACAATAGCTGCTTACACATTCCTTTTAGAAACATACAAGTACCAGAAGGAACGGCCAAAAGAAGGTGCTTCTGGTAATGAGATGAGGGTTCAAGGGTAAAGCAGCAGGTACTGTTTTGTTTGAGTGAGAAAAGTTTTTGGTAATACCAGACTTAGACTATGTGCATTCATCGCTCTGGTAAACATAAAAATTAAATCCAAAAAAAAGGGAATAAATAGGTGCCATATGCTGGGCAAGGTATCAATTTCCTTTCTCTCACTAGTTACACAGGTGAGAGTTACACTTGTTAATACAAACAAGTATTAAGCACCTACTTCATATCAGCCATTAGGTTAGGCTCTTCTCACAGTAAAAGAAGAATTCAAGAGAGACCAGAGAAATTGGCCACTTACTACATTTTATCTATGGTGGTAAGCACTAAATCTGTTAACTTTCTAAAAGCACCTCTTTCAAAGCTGTAAGAACTTAATGTACTATGAGAAATTTAAAGGCAAATATTAGATATGAATCAGCAATAAGAAAAAAATGTTAGCAAATATTTAACTCTGAAGGCATTTTTTTTTTTAATGTTTATTTATTTTTGAGAGAGACAGAGTGCAAGTATGGGAGGGGCAGAGAGAGGGAGACACAGAAACCAAAGCAGGCTCCAGGCTCTGAGCTGTCGGTACAGAGCCCGACACAGAGCTTGAACCCACGAACTGTGAGATCATGACTGAGCCGAAGTCAGACACTTAACCGACTGAGCCACCCAGGTGCCCCAATGTTTGTTTAGTTTTGAGAGAGAGAAAGACCAAGCACGAGTTGGGGAGGGGCAGAGAGAGACACAGAATCTGAAGCAGGCTCCATGACCTGAGCCAAAGTCAGATGCTCAACCGACTGAGCCACCCACCCAGGCACCCCAATTCAGAAGGCACTCTATTTAAAGTATACAAGCTAAACTGCTTGTACAGAAATAAAAGGGAGAAAGTTATATATGAAATTTTAACTGCCTTCTTGCACTTGGGAATCAAAGGTAAATTGAAAAAAAAAGAAATCAAAGATAAATTTGAAAACAATATTTAAGGGGCGCCTGGGTGGCGCAGTCGGTTAAGCGTCCGACTTCAGCCAGGTCACGATCTCGCGGTCCGGGAGTTCGAGCCCCGCGTCAGGCTCTGGGCTGATGGCTCAGAGCCTGGAGCCTGTTTCCGATTCTGTGTCTCCCTCTCTCTCTGCCCCTCCCCCGTTCATGCTCTGTCTCTCTCTGTCTTAAAAATAAAAATAAACGTTGGAAAAAAAAGGAAAAAAAAAAATTAAAAAAAAAAAAAAAAAAAAAAAAAATATTTAATTATGTATATATCATGGTAAATCTCCAAGTGGCAGAAATAAAAAAGAAAAGTTAAAAGAATAAACATCAGTTGAAGCTGAGGCACTTAATGAAAATATCAGATCTAATATATAATACATACACCCTAGAGACTGGGGTGGACTATGACACCAGCATAGACCCTAGACACGTAAAAAAAAAGTTCTAACTGGGTTCCCTGCATGAGGACAGGAGTTGTTAAGTGCCTATCCCACAACCAGAGGGGAATCTATCCTAGAAAAACATGGCCTAGACCAGTAAGACTAGAGATGCTGCACTGAAGATGTCTGTTCTGGACGTGAGGAGTCACTCTAGAAAAACTGGAAACTCAAACCTATGTTGAGAGAGAGTGGGGCCCAAAATCCATTATCTAAAGAGTCCTGGGACACCTGGGGGGCAGACTCACGATTTCAGCTTAGGTCACACAGTTTGGTTAGGGAGACTGAACCCCACCTCTCACTCTGCACTGACAGCAGGGAGCCTGCTTGGGATTATCTCCCTCTCTCTGCCCCTCCCCCACCCACCTCCGCATGCATGCTCTCTCTCAAAAATATATATAAACATTAAAAAAAAAAAAAAAAAAACCAGGGGTGCCTGGGTGGCTCAGTTAAGCGTCCAACTCTTGGTTTCAGGTCAGGACATGATCTCATGGTTCATGGGTTCAAGCCCTGCGCTGGGCTCTGGGCTGAGGGTGGAGCCTGCTTGGAATTCTCTCTTTTCCTATCTCTCCGACCCTCCCCTGTTCATGATCTCTCTCAAAATAAATAAATTATTTATGAATAAATAAATAGATAGATAGATAGATAGATAGACAGATAGATAAATAGTACTGCAATCCAAATCAAGAAACAAAAATCAGTCTGGAGCAATGAACTCCATCCAGTAGGCAAACTCTAACAGTCTGCTGTTATCAACCCCAAAGCCATTCTCCAGATCTTCCCTAGTAACAAAACTCCAATTGTATTTAGTTCTCCAACTGACCCATATTTTGAATTATAACAATTCAAAGCCAGTAAAATTAAGCATAATCTGTTGCCTGGGGCTTCAAGAAAATTTAAGAGAATCAGTCAGCTGGGAGGAAACTCAATTTTCATTTTGCACCCCATTCTGCCTAGAACTTCTTTCCACAGTCACAATGACTGTTTCAGCTGCCATCCTCTCTCTGACTGCGGGACAACCCTGAAAACAAAAACCATGTGCTAAGGTTGGTATAGTAGGAGGACAAAAAAAGCCTGATCCCAAATGATGTCACAAGAGCTGTCATAAAAGCTTTAAAAGGCCTTTTGAACTCCTTTTAAATGAAAGAATCTGTAAATCTGTAAATTCCTAATCTATAGAAGCCACTAGAATCTGGTCTTTGGTAAGGTCACACAGGGTTCTTCAGAGACAGAGCAAATGCAAACACTTTCCATAGTAACATCTTCACTGTGTTCCTAGAGGAACAGGAATCCCAAGGAAGACAACTCCTGAGGATTAGCTCACAGCCAAAAATTACAATGAAGACATCTACCACCAGAGTTAACAAACAATTCTAATTCTAATTTAGAGAAATCTAAAATCTCTAAGAGGTTTTAAAATAAGTATTTTTTTTTAAGTAAGCTCTTCGCCCAATGTAAGACTTGAACTCATGACCCTGAGATCAAGAGTCATGTGCTCCATCGACCAACCCAGCCAGGGGCCCCTAAAATAAGTATGTTTCAAATGTTCAAGTAATAAGGGAATATAATCCATAAGGCAATAATAGCAAAATATTATAAAAAAAGAAGCAAATGGAAACATAAAAACAAATAGAAAGTCTACATATACTTTACTCAGACAAGAAATTCACTCATAGGGTTAACAATATGCATAAATTTCAAGACAGAGCTAAAGAGATTATCCACAATAGAGAGATAAGATAGAAAATATGATGAAAAAGAAATTAAAAGACAAGCAAAAAAGAACAAGAATCTCAAGCATATACCTTAATTAACAGTTCCAGAAGAAAATTAAATGGGAAGGTGACATATGAAGAGAGAGCAGAAAATCTGCCAACATGTAAGAAAAACTGAGTCCACAGAACAAAAGCTGATCAGCTCTGAAGCAGGATAAGCATACTGTCAACAGATTTTCTATTAGCACAATTAGATACCAGAAGACAAACTAGAATAAATTCTTTACTTACAGGAAAACAATTATTACTCTAAAATTCAAACTAGCATATAAGACAGCAAAATAATAACATTTTTAGACAGAGATGAATATAGTTTGCTTATTGCTTACTAGGCACTGAACCCTAGAACTGTATTTTAAAAAGAGGGGTGCCAGGGTGGTTCAGTCGGTTAAGCGTCCAACTTCAGCTCAGGTCATGATCTTATGGTTCATGGGTTCAAGCCCCACGTCGGGCTCTGTGCTGACAGCTCAGAGCCCGGAGCCTGCCTCAGATTCTGTGTCTCCCTCTCTCTGACATTCCCCCACTCGTACTCTGTATGTCTATCTCTCTCTCAAAAATAAACATTAAAAAAAAATTTTTTTTTAAAGAAAAGTAAATGACTATAAAGCTGCAAGGCAAACAAAAAACTGGGTTAAACAAAAACATCAGTGGGGCGCCTGGGTGGCGCAGTCGGTTAAGCGTCCGACTTCAGCCAGGTCACGATCTCGCGGTCCGTGAGTTCGAGCCCCGCGTCAGGCTCTGGGCTGATGGCTCGGAGCCTGGAGCCTGTTTCCGATTCTGTGTCTCCCTCTCTCTCTGCCCCTCCCCCGTTCATGCTCTGTCTCTCTCTGTCCCAAAAATAAAAACGTTGAAAAAAAAATTTAAAAAAAAAAAAAAAAAAAAAAAAATCAGTAATGTTATATCTAAATTATAAACCCCTATTTAAAAAAAACACAATTTGGGACGCACCTGGGTGGCTCAGTCAGTAAAGTATTCAACTATTGATTTCAGCTCAGGTCATGATCTCACAATTCACGGGTTCAAGCCCCACATCGGGCTCTGTGCTGGCAGTGCAGAGCCTGCTTGGGATTCTCTCTCTCCCTCTCTCTGCCCCTCCCCCACTCATGAGCTCTTTCTTTCCGAAAACAAACTTTTAAAAACTAAATAAAATATAAACATAAAAATAAGGAAATTAAATACACTGTGGCTCTATAACAAAACACTAAAAAGCAGATAAAAAGAATGAATTAGATCAGTATGTATTAATGCAGCTATATCACAATTTACAGAACACATATACAATGATACCATTCCTGTAAAATAATACTAGATGGTATTTATGAATATAGACATGTAGTATAAGTATTAAAACAGATGGTAGTGTATGCATACAATGGAATATTATTCAGCCATAAAAACGAAGGAAATCATGCTGTTAGCAACAACACAGATCAACCTTAAGGGCATTATGCTAAGTGAAACAAATTAGAGAAAGACAAATACAAATCTTCCCCAGTATACAACAGTGTTATGTCCCAATAAACCTATCACAAGTTGAAAATATGACATAAGCTAAAAATGCATTTAATACACCTAAACCTACAAACATCACAGCTTAGCCTAGCCTACCTTAAATGTATTCAGAACACTCACATTAGCCTACGGTTGGGCAAAATCATCTAACACAGAACCTATTTTAAAATACAGTGTTATGTATTGAATACTGTACTGAAAATGAACAACAGAGTGGCTGTTAAGTATACTGGTTATTTGCCCTCCTAATCAAGTTGGCAGCTGATTGGGAGATGAGGCTCACAGGTGCTGCCCAGCAGCATCACAAGCGTATCGTACCGTGTATCACTGTTCTGGGAAAAGATCAAAACAAAACTTGAAATACAGTTTCTACTGAATATATACTGCTTTCACAACCACGTAAGGTCAAAAAATCCCAAGTCAGGAACCGTCTGTACTATATGCTCTCAACTTACATATGGAATCTAAAAGAACCACTCTCATAGAAACAGAGAACAGAGTGGTGGTTGTCAGAGACAATGGATGGAGGGTAGGGAAAAGGGGTGAGGTACAGTCAAAAGGCAGAAACTTCCAGTTATAAGGTCTGGAAACATAACATACAGCATGGTGACTATAGTTAACAAGACTGTATTGTGTATACGAAAGTTACTAAGAGTAAATTTTTTTCAAGTTGTTTCTGTTTTTTGTTTTTTTTTTTTTATTTTTTTTTTCAACGTTTATTTATTTTTGGGACAGAGAGAGACAGAGCATGAACGGGGGAGGGGCAGAGAGAGAGGGAGACACAGAATCGGAAACAGGCTCCAGGCTCTGAGCCATCAGCCCAGAGCCTGACGCGGGGCTTGAACTCACGGATCGCGAGATCGTGACCTGGCTGAAGTCGGACGCTTAACCGACTGCGCCACCCAGGCGCCCCTGTTTTTTGTTTTTAAGGAAGCTTTACATCCAAACATGGGGCTTGAACTCATAACCCTAAGATCAAGAGTCCTATGCGCTACCAACTGAGCCAGCAGGCATCCCAAGAATAAGTCTTAAAGGTTCTCGTCAAGGGGCACCTGGGTGGCTCAGTCGGTTAAGCGGCCGACTTTGGCTCAGGTCATGATCTCGAGGTCCGTGAGTTCGAGCCCCGAGTCGGGCTCTGTGCTGACAGCTCAGAGCCTGGAGCCTGTTTCAGATTCTGTGTCTCCCTCTCTCTGACCCTCCCCCATTCATGCTCTGCCTCTCTCTGTCTCAAAAATAAATAAACGTTAACAAAAAAAAAATTAAATAAAGGTTCTCGTCAAAAGAAAAGAAACAGGGCACCTGGTGGCTTAGTCAGTTAAGCACCCAATTCTTGATCTCAGCTCAGGTCATGATCTCAGGATGGTGAATTCAAGCCTTACGTTGGGCTGCAAGTAGGACATGAAGCCTACTTAAAAAATAATTAAAAAAAAAAAAAAAAAAAGAGGGGCGCCTGGGTGGCTCAGCTGGTTAAGCGACCAACTCTCAATTTTGGCTCAGGTCATGATCTCACAGTTTGTGAGATCAAGCCCCACATCAGGCTCCATGCTGATAGCACGGAGCCTGCTTGGGATTCTCTCTCTGTGTCTCTCTCTCTCTCACAAAATAAATAAATAAATAAACTTAAAAAAGAAAAAGAAAAAGAAAATTGTAATTATGTTAGGTGATGAATGTTAACTAAATTCACTGTGGTAATCATTTTACAACATATAAACATATCAAATCATTACATTGTATACCTTAATACAATGTTATATGTCAATTATATCCCAATGAAACTGGAGAGGAAGAGAGAGAGAAACAGACAGACGGACAGGTTGGTCCCAAGACACGCTAAAAGGTTAACGGATGACTCAGACTGGGGACAGTACAAAAGTATTTCAAGTTAATATTTTTTTACTATTCTTTTTCAGAAGGTAAGAGTTGAGGCAAATATGAAGAATCAACATTAGTTCATTGTGAGTGAAGAGTATTTATGTTCTATATTCATAACAATTTGTGATAACTAAATATATACTAATGTAATTTTACTTAATAAAATTAAATAGAAATATACACTACAGTTAAGCATATAGTTTAGATGGTTTTATAGATATATAGGGACTTTTGCATTATATATCTTCATTAAACAAAAACTGAAAAATGTGCAACTCTAGGTCAATCCCCAAATTCTGGGTTTACATTCCATCTAGTAGTTCTTCCCCAACAATGTTAAGAAGCCAGGAATAAATACAATATAAAGAGGCAGAAGAGTAGGAAAAAGTTACATCTCACCTCCGGTAGAAATCGTCTTTTCATTTAGAGCTAGAATAGCAATACCTAAATAATGTAAAATCCTAATGGGCTTTTAGCCGTTTTATTCTCTTGCACAATCCACTCTATGTTTTCAAAGTAGAATATTTAAAACCTAATATATCCTCTTTATCTCATTAAAATTATATAAGTAGATAAAATTTCTAGTAAGTCTCCTCAGCCTGTCGTAATTAAAAACAAATACCCATTAAATACAAAACAGTCATCAGTAAGTATCTTAATCTCTAACCACCAAGAAGTTAGTAAACAGTGTTAAGTCTAATCAAAAATCTTCAGCAAAAATACATGTTCACTTGAGATAAATAAGCAATTCAAGTGCTTTTTCTGAACAATGAATGCCTACCTACAAAGAGTTTCCCTTAAAAACCATCCAAACCTTCCCTCACTCTTTTACTTTCCTCTTCCCTTACTTTTTCAACATTCAGTCTAATCCTACAATCTCTACTCTCTTCAGTACCCTATAATGAGAGGTCTGCCCAAACCAGGGAACTACGACTGTGGTCTTAGAAACTTTCCCAATGCTTCAGGTCCTTACAGCAAGGTTCTACTGCAGGTTCTCCTTTCCTGAACGTTCATGATCCGTTCGTGGTAACTTGTTCTCTTACTCTCCACAAGTGTGGATGGATATTCACCATAGCCATCTTCATTTTTCTTTTCTCTAACAAAAAAATGTCATTGGTTCCCAGTCTTCCTTCTAGGCAGCTACAACTCCAACTTAACTCCATTACATTAATCCTAAATTTCCAATGAAAACTCCCAGCAGCATCAAAACAAACATGCCCAAAACAGAACTTTACTCTTCAAGTTTGCTCTCCTTTTGCCATTACTCTATGACTGTTTACGGTACCACCATTCCAGAGTGATTAACTTTGGTACTCAGAATTGTCTTTGATTACTCCCTTTCCTCTACCCAATATCCATGTGTCATTTCATCCTTTAAAATGTTCCCTCCCTTCCTTTTCACTCCCTCTCCTCCTTTCCACTCCCTCCCCTTCCAGTCTCACATATTTAGTGTAATATCATCCTGTGTTTCAGTTTCTAACTTCCCATTTCAAATCCATTCCATCCACTACCAAACTTCTTGTGAGAAATTACAACTTTATTACTCTGGTTTTTACTCTATAGTATCTGCCAAGGTACTACCAGCTCATAATTCCCTCTTCTCTGAGAAATGAGCTATCTCAACCCACAGACATCTTGTGTCTTAAGCAACCTTACTGCCTAGCCATGGCTAACTGGTCCAGAGTCAGGCACCTCATCCAAGCCGACCCAGTTTCTTTCCTCCCCAAAGGAACAGGAGATTCAGATGGACAGTTAAGTCTCTTGAGACAGGAAACAAAATATTAGGAGCTGAAGTATGGCCACTTTTCACCACAGGAGGCAATACAGAACATGATGATTGAGAGCTTAATCACAGCCCAGCCTCCAAATAGATATGCATTTCTCTTAAAATCATGATGTCTTGGGGCGCCTGGGTGGCTCAGTCCGTTGAGCATCCGACTTCGGCTCAGGTCATGATCTCACTCAGTCTGTGAGTTTGAGCCCCGTGTCAGACTCTGTGCTGACAGCCCAGAGCCTGGAGCCTGCTTCTGATTCTGTGTCTCCCTCGCTCTCTGCCCCTCCCCCACTCATGCTCTGTCTCTGTCTCAGAAATAAACATTAAAAAATTAAATAAAAAACATGATGTCTTTACCCATAAAATGTGAACAAAGTACCTCAAAGGTTTGATAAGATGATTAAACCAGATAATTGTAGAACATTTAACATAGTACCTGACAGATAGTAAACAGCTAGTAGCAGAGAAACCTGCAGAAAGGAAAAGAATAAAGCAGACAAAGAAAAGCAAAAATAAGATTAAGACTAATTCAATTCTGGGGCACCTGGGTGGTTCAGTCGGTTAAGCATCCAACTCTTGATTTCAGCTCAGGTCATGATCTCACAGTCTGTGAGAGAGTCTGTGGGGATCCAAGCTGTCAGCATACTCTCTCTTCTCTCCCTTCTCCTCTCCTCTCCCCTCTCCTCTCTCTCTCTCTGTCCCTTGGGATACTCTCTCTCCTGTCTCTCTGTCCCTTTCCTACTTGCGTGCCACACACTCACGCTCTCTCTCAAAATAAATAAACGTTAAAATAAATAAATAAGGGGCACCTGGGTGGCTCAGTCGATAAAGTATCTGACTTCAGCCGGGGTCATTATCTTGCAGTTTGTCAGTTCAAGCCCCACATCAGGCTCTGTGCTGAGCGCTCAGAGCCTAGAGCCTGCTTCAGATTCTGTTTCCCACTGCCTCCTCTCTCTGCCCCTCCCCCACTCGCACGCTGTCTCTCTCTCTCTCTCTCTCTCTCTCAAAAACAAACATTAAAAAAAATATTTTTTTCATAAATAAAAATAAATAAATAAATAAATAAATAAATACGGGTGTCTGGGTGGCTTGGTTGGTTGAGCATCCAACTTCAGCTCAGGTCATGATCTCACAGTTTGTTTGAGCCCCATGTCAGACTTTGCGCTGGCGGTGCGGAGCCTGATCCAGACTCCCTGTCTCCCTGTCTCTCTCTGCCCCTCCCACACTGGCGTGAGAGCGTGTGCATGCGCGCTCTCTCTCTCTCTCTCTCTCTCAAAAATAAACATTACAAAAATAAAAACAGGGCGCCTGGGTGGCTCAGTGGGTTGAGCGTCCGACTTCGGCTCAGGTCATGACCTCACGGTTTGTGAGTTCGAGCCCTGCATCGGGCTCTGTGCTGACACCTTGGAGCCTGGAGCCTGGAGCCTGCTTTGGATTCTGTGACTCCCTCTCTCTCTGCCCCTCCCCCACTCGCACTCTGTCTCTGTCAAAAATAAATAAAATGTTGAAAAAAAAATTTTTAAATACATAAATAAAAATTAAAATAAAATAAAATAAAATAAAATAAAGCCTAATTCAATTCTTGGGGTGCCTGCCTGGCTCAAAGCATATATGACTCTTGATCTTGAGGTCCTGAGTTTGAGCCCCACCGTGGGGGTAGAGATTATTTTAAAAATAAATAAATAAGCAAAGTAATAATGTAATTACCGAAAGGGAAGGATTTACTTTAAAAAAAAAAAAAGACTAATTTAATTCCCTAAGTAACGGATACATTTCCATGTTAGGCTTCTTGGCTCCTCTATCCTCACATTAAAATGTCCTTGTGGATGGGGCACCTGGGTGGCTCAGTCGCTTAAGGGTCTGATCTGGAGGTTCGTGGGTTCGAGCCCTGCCTTGGGCTCCGTGCTGAGCTCAGAGCCTGGAGCCTACTTCGGATTCTGTGTTTCCCTCTGCCCCTCCCCTGCTTGTACTCTGTCTCTCTTTCTCTCTCTCAAAAATAAACATTAAAATGCCCTTGTGGCTCAGTCACTAGAGCATGTGACTCTTGATCCCCAGTTGTGGATTCAAGCCCCATGTTGGGTGTACAGATAAGTTAAAGATAAAACCTTAAAATAAACAATAAGATGACCTATCTCTGCCTATTTAAGCTTAGAATGAGTTTTTGTTTTTACAAAGGACCTTATCTTTTATAACTGTACACTACAGGAAATTAAAGGAAGTTGTGCCTCTTCTTTAGAACCTCGAATGACCCCCCCATCCTACCGTATAACACTAAAATAAAATGTGTTCTTCAATATGCCTTGTAAGGTAACTACCTCAATTCACCTTGATATCTTAACCATGCCCTCAGAGAATAAAGGAATAAAAACAGGCAACAAGTGGCATTTAAGGCAAATAATTTTGGCATTCTACTACTCCCCATTGACAGAGCTCTTTATCCTCTCTCAATATCTGCCTTCCTATTTTCTAATCTTCCTCTGGCCTTGAATCTACTGTGACATCCTCTGGAATAGCCTCACCTACTATCAATGTTTACTAATGAGTTAAAATATAACTTCCTTTGCTTGGTGACCCATCAACCCCAAAACTATAAAATGCTACAAAGACGAACAAAAACCAAAAAGGAGACCTATGCATACATCAAATCCTAAAATTTATATGACTGATTCCATCCCCTACTTGCTAATTCCAACCATTGTAATGCTAGAATAAGCTATAATTCTGCTATAGTGTATTCTCACACACAAACAAAACATATGAACAGAATAATGCTCTGAGTTTCACAGTCCTAAATAGGCTACTCAGCTATGACTTCTAATCAAGAATTGCCTAGGCAAAAATAAAGTTTCCATGCTACTCATGTAGGTAGAAAAGCCGAAATGTTTGTTTTCTACCTTCTGTCAAATTCTCTAGTCAACACCAAAAAGGAACTATCGCATAGCAAACAGTAATACTTTTATATGATTGATGAAAATTAAGTTTATTTCTCCCTAATATTTCCAGAAGCTCAATTGTAAAAAATGCCTTGGGCCACAAAGAATAAACATATCTCCCTTATGATTACAATAAGTTTACAAAAGTGTTCAGAAAGAAGGTAGCCAGCCATGTGAAAAAGGAAGATTCTTATGTTGCTTTGCCAAAGAGACTAAATGTCTGAAAATATTGAACATTCAAAGTTAAAATATACATGTGCAATGCAGTAAAAATATGAGTGGTTAAACTCTAGTGTTTTTTTTATTCATTAAACAGACCCTAGCAGAATTATCAGCTTAACTTCCTTATGTTCTACTGCCATCATATTCTCACTAATGATTAACTAATTTAACCCTTCAAACCAGTAAAAAGGGCTAAAGCCCAGCTACAACTTTATGTTTTACCTGTTCAACATATAGTTATGTGGCTCAATTTGTTTTTTCAGAGTTTGTAAATTTGGTTTAAAACAGTTAAGTTGATATCTGGCCCAAATTCAAATTTGAACAAGACTGAAAACCTTTCAAACTGAAACATTAAGTGTGTAGCATCCTAAGCTACTCACTGAAGTATTTTAATGTTTTTGATAAAACAGTTCTTACCACTCTGGCTGCTCTCTCCTGAGATTCACATTTCCTGCAAAACCATGGTCCAGTGGGTACTTGAACAATGCCATAGCAAGCTATTGGGAAATAAAATATTTTAAAATATATTAAAATTTAAAGAATTACAGAAAATTAAATACCCTTTCAAAGCCCTCTTAAAATAATTACCTCTCAGACTATTCACATAAAACACCTTCTTTGTAAAGAATTAAAACATTTTATATTTTTATTTACCACATATATATTACCACCACCTAATAAAACCTGTATGACATTTTAATAAAAATGTTAAAGGACCAGCCTTTTGTTATTTTATTTAAATAAGTATAAGCATTACAAAGGGTACTTATCTGGGGAGCTGGGTGGCTCAGTTGTTTAAGCATCCAACTCCTGATTTCAAGCTGGGACCACCCTCACCCCACCTCCCCTCCCTCCCACACACACACACACACACACACACACACACACACACACCCTCTCCAGTTCCACACTGACACTGGGGGGCCTGCTTGGGATTCTCTCTCTGCCCCTTCCCTGCTCACTCTCTCACACTCTCTCTCCCTCTCTCTCAAAATAAATAAATCTAAAAAAATTGTTTATTCTTTTATGATAGAAAAAATATCAAGTAAAAATTAACACATAGATTCTTTACAAAGAATTACTAAGAAACTCGTTAATTCATTCCTGTATCCTACAGTTTAAATAGAAAGCATTTTAGGTAAGGCTAATGAAAATATTTTTTTTTTTAATTTTTTTTTTTTCAACGTTTATTTATTTTTGGGACAGAGAGAGACAGAGCATGAACGGGGGAGGGGCAGAGAGAGAGGGAGACACAGAATCGGAAACAGGCTCCAGGCTCTGAGCCATCAGCCCAGAGCCCGACGCGGGGCTCGAACTCACAGACCGTGAGATCGTGACCTGGCTGAAGTCGGACGCTTAACCGACTGCGCCACCCAGGCGCCCTTGAAAATACTTCTAAATCACCTGTCAAAATGAGCAACAAGTATTGCAGAAAAGAAAACGAAATGTAATGTTAAGCGTGAAATGATTCCGTTTGTATAAAATGGAAACGGCAAATCAACAGAAAGTACACTAGTGGTTGTCTAGGGGAGTTGGGGAGGTGTTGGGGAAAAAAAGGGCAGTAACTGCTAACAGTCCACGGTTTTCTTTTTAGGTTGATGAAAATGTTCTAAAACGGAGTCTGTGGCAATAAATGCAAAACCCTAAATGTACTAAAACCAGTGAATTGTACGTTTTAAGTGGGTAAATTATTTGGTATGTAAATCACATCTCAAAGCCATTACTTTAAAAAGCGTGTATTTATTGGGGCACCTGGGTGGCTCAGTCCTTAAGCGACCGACTTCGGCTCAGGTTATGATCTCGTGGTTTGTGGGTTTGGGCCCCACTTCGGGCTCTGTGCTGACAGCTCAGAGCCTAGAGCCTGGAGCGTGTTTTGGATTCTGTGTCTCTCTCTGTTTCTTCCCCGCTCACACTGTTTCTCTCTCTCTCTCTCTCAAAAATTAAGCTTAAAAATCTTTTTTTTTAAAGTGCATATTTATTTCTAAATATATGATGTGAATGTTCCAACAAGTGATCTGAGTATATGTAAATCACACTCTATTTTTAAAAAAAATTTTTTATTGGTATTTAACTAGGAATTGAAATTTTCCCAAAAACCTAGAACACTAATATCCAACTGACATTCTCGCATGAACTTGCTCACAGGAAGCTTGAAAATATCTTAAATATTGGAAAACACTCAAAGAATACAAAATCAACACAAATTTTTAAAGCTCCCAAAAGCTAAACTTGAAATTCCTTTTAAAATTCATAAATATATCAGTGTAAAAACATTCGGTCAAGAAACCCTGCATGAATATCCAAAAACTTACATTTTAATTCAGAAGTACTACTTCCGGACAAGAAAATTTATGCTTAAATGAATGTCTTCCGTATTGGGAGATGACATTACTTATTAAAACTTGGTAACTGAGGATCCAATTCATAAGAAATACGTCCACAAATGCGAACGAACACTATGATGGAAATGCTATACATCATTTCTAAAACTTTAAAAACAGCATATAGGTTTCAACACATATTGTTTTCACTCCTTAAAAAAGGAAGGTGTGCAGGGCGCGCCTGGGTGGGTCAAAGGTTCGACAGGGTGGTTAAAGGCCCAACTCTTGGTTTCCACCCAGGTCATGACCCCGTGGTTCCTGGGTTCAAACCCAAATCAGTCTCTGTCCTGATGGTGTGGAGCCTGCTTGAACTTCTCTCTCCCTCCCTCTCTCTGCCCCTTACTTGCTCACTCCCTCTCTCTCAAAAAAACAAAAAACAAAGTTTAAACGGAAGATGTGCAATTAGGTTTTCGTTAAAACTGACTGCACCCCAGTAATTAATTCACTATCTCCTAAGTCTCCCTTCCCCATTCTGAGATTTCATTCTACGAAGAATGCACTTCAACCTCTTATGTTTCACATTGTCTCATTTGGTAGTGTCCTTTCCATATACTACTAAATATCAACAACACTCGGCCAAATACAGAAACGGGAAGCGGGGCGGATTGGTAACAGGGACAATATGTGTAACAGACACCCAAAAATTATCTAGGTTTCCTTACCACAAGATACGGGAAAAGTCAGAAACTTCAATGGCCAGAAAACTCCCTAAGTGCCCTCGCCTTTTCTGTAATATCCAAAAAAACTCACCGAATGGAAACACCCAGAAATAAGCTAAGATGCTCCCCAAGTCACTGGCCGCACCACCACCTCCTCTTCTCTCCAGTCACTTTAGCTGAGGAAGTGGCCAGATACAGCCACTGAACAGCCTTATCCACCAGCCTAGGGCAGCTCCGCCAAGCCACTCCTGCAGCACACGACGGCGACGGCGGAAGGCCACCGTCTTCTACGCAGGAAGCTCCCAGTCCGCAGCAGCAGGGTCTCCGCCAGAAAGCTTGGGGGTGCAGCAGTGGCGCCTTCCCTCCCTAATCTAAAGCGCCAAGGCCACCCCTCTGCCTCCGCGACCCGCCCAGGCGCAGCGAGTGGCATTCCCGAGCCCGACTCCATGCCACAGGAAGTCTCCAGACACACTGCGGCAGACAGGAGCAGCCAGTGAAGGGGGAGGGGCCTCCACGTTCCCAAACCCAAACCCACTGCCACCGCGACACCACCGAAGGGCGCACACTCGGTCCTGCCGCCGCCCCCGGGGCGCAGGCCGCGGCCCCGCACCCCCCCACCCCACCCCACCCCCTCGCCTCCAACCACCGCCTCGGAAAGTCTCCAGCCCCACGGCTCCGGGCGCAGGCGGCGGCCAAATGACACTTGAGAGAGTGAGCGCAGAATCACATGACAGCCCAGGCCACACGCACTTTCTCCCACATGCACAGCCCACACCCCCTCCGCCCCGCTGCGGACCCTCGGAGTCAATCCCGGGCCGCGGAACGAGGCGGGGGCGGGGGCGGGGCGGGGCGGGGGGAGGGGCGGTAGGAGAACTGGCAGTTGCTGCCAAGGTGGGGGAAGCGGTGACGGTTGGGAGCAGGCCGGGTTCGGCCCGGCGGGCGGTTGGGTGTTTACCTTGATGCACCGCGACGCTGCAGCCGTGCCCGTCGCAATAAACCAGCGGGTTCTCGGCCCAGCCTCTCTCGTCTGAGCAAACGCAACAGCCTCCAATCATCTCCTTCATACTATGGGAGACCTCGTCCTCCAGTGACACGGGCCGGTCGCTAGAGACCATCTAAGAGGGAGTTGGGGGGACCATTAAAAAACACATGCAAGCCAATTAGCGCTTCCCCCCCCCCTACCGCACAGCCACCCGCGTCCCCGCTCCCTTCCCTACGTCCCCGGCCCCCGCCCGCCGCTCGGCCGCTCGCTCACTCGGGCTTTGCCGCTCAGTCACTCACGTTCCGCACAGGAGTCAGGAGCCATGTCCTTGCTGACTCCCCCCACCTCCCCTCCACCGCCTCCTCCGCCTCCTCCTCCTCCTCGTCTTCTTCCCTCCCCACCTCCACCCGGCCGCTAACGCTGGAGCCCGGAGAGGGCACACATAATCAAGTAGGCCTCCGCACAGGCGCACTGGGGGGGCTCCCGCTGGGGCAGGGGCAGCCAGGGAGGGGAAGGGGGCTGCGCTTCCTCCTCCGAGCGTCACTCGGCGTGCGCGCCCGCCCTGCGGCCGGCGTGAGGGAGAAGGCCCGGGAGAGGCAAGGCCTGCGTGCGCGCCGCCGCGTCCGGCCCGCAGCCCCGGCCTACCTCCCGGCCCCTTCCCCTCCCCCGCGCGGCTCGCAGCCGCCGAGGTGTGCTTGGGGAGGGGGGGGGAAGGAGGGGGTGGTGAGTGGAGCCGGCGGCGCGCTGAGGCCGGAACGAGCCAACGAGAGGACGCGGGGGCGCGCACGCGGGGGCGGGGACGTTGGGGCCGCCGTCTGCAGCGCCGCGCCGGTCGCGCGGGCTGAGCGTGCACGTCTGGAAGGGGCCCCAGAGGGAGGGAGGGGAGGAGGATGCCGAAGACCCGGAGGGAGGGTTGTTGTTTTTCTTTTTTTTTTTTTTAATCGGAGTAGCCAGAGGGGACTGACTTCCCCGGGGCACCTCTCTGCTTTGAGAACCTACCTGCGGGCCTTTTCCTCAAGAGCTGGCCCGTGGGTAACAAGGGGTAGGGCAAGTATGCCAGCTTCCATGAAGGGTGCAGTGAAGCATGGCTTCCTGCAGTTGGCCGCGCTAACTTCACAGTGCTGCCGCAGCTTCTCCACCCATTAAATTCACATCCTGGACTCTACCCAAAGTTCACGCAGTGGAAGTGCCACCAGATCCGCAGCCCGTTTACACACCACATTGGCCCCAGTGACAAATGAAAGTGCATCACACACTGAAGGTCAAAAGCCTGGGTTAGGGTAATACTCAAAGAGGGAACACCAAGGCTACCTTTAGCTTGCTGTTAGAAGAACAAATGGTTGTTAATCAGGAATTAGCAATATAAAGTGATGACCTGGAAAATGCCGTAATGTGATACCAAAGGATGAAGGAACCCAAGTTCTAGTCGGTCACCAAAAGATAACCATGAGAGAGGGGAGCCCAGTTTTGTTTGAGGATTTCTCTGATCTGACTCTGTACTCCAGATTTACTCTCTTGAAAATTTAAGGTCCCTTTTTTGTTTTTTCAAGGTGATTTAAGTGGCAGAAAGATGGGAGCTCGCTCTTCACATACAAATAAGAAATGGATTAGGCCTATCTGAATAGAGTAATTAGCCAGATACTACGCAGTTTTGAGCTGTAAAATCTTCCACTGTTGCCCTATCCCCTATGTATCCATGTAAGCCCAAGATTGATTTTAGACAAAAAGTGTCTAATTATGAAAATTTATCATGAATAGGAATATAGATTGTTAAAATGACAGGCATACTTAACAAGGTGAATTCATGGCTTTGGTTAATATCTTGCAGGTACAAAATGGTTGTTCATCAGGAATTAGCAGTATAATGTAAAGATCTGGAAAATGTAGCTATTCAATGATAAAGGATGAAGGAACCTAAGTTCTCTTAGTCACCAAAAGATGATTGGTTTTATCTTTAAAAGCATTCCAAATGTTCTCAGAAAGGAAAAAAAAAATGGTAGCATGGCTGTTTTTTCCATTTCAAATTAATTGCTAGAAATCTACTTAAGAACTACAATAGATACAATACAATGCAAGCATATGTTAGCAAGTACATTCAAACATTTTAAAGCTAAGTGAGATATCTACAGTAATGGAAATCAACTAAAAGTTTAAGGGAAAATGCACACTAAAGAGACACATAAAAATGAGAATTCTCTTTTAGCTATTAGTTCATTAAGAAAACATGACTAAAAGATTACATACCTATACAATGCAAATTCTTTTGAGGGGTATGGCAACACTTAATAAATTTCTAAACATATAATAATTATGTTCTTAACATGTCATTGATATTTATAAAGTTAAAACCACCCTCAAACAAAACTGTATCATTTTGTGTATCTTTACTATGTATTTTATCTTTACCCTTTCACAAGGGATACCAAATCGACATCCAATTCCTGCTCAGGTTCAGACTTCTAATGAAGAGTAATCCTGAGTTAAAATCAGTGTGAAACTTCCCTTCCCAAACACTGCTGTCAAACCTTAATGCTCTAAATTATTCACATACATTCATTTTATTTTTAATACATTGGAGCCGAGTTCTTGTAATAGAATTAATTTATATGTAAAGAAGGATGGGTACTTTATCCTATTCTATAACACTTAATAAAAGAAATATAGGTAAACAGTCTATTCAAATAAAACAAATTCATCATTCATAAGAGACTTGAAATTTAGAAAAATAGAGAAAATACACTATTTCATAAGAACAGGCCTGTATATTAAAAAATAGCATCTGAAGCAGAAATTTTATTAAAGATGTACATATAAATGTTGATAACATGTCAAATTATTTAAAACATATTTAACATATTAAATGTTGAGTTATGAAAATTATAAGAAAAAAATAATGGGTATAAATAGGCCACTCTAACATCAACTCATGTACCAGATATAGAACTTTTCTTATGTTGTTATATACCAAAAGTGTAATATTTAATATGTTTCTATAAAACATTAAGTGAAAAGGAAGAATAACAGACATTATAAAATAGTTCAGATATACAATTCATTATTTATTCATTCAGTAAATATTTATTGAACATTTACTGTGAGCCAGGGGCTGTTTTGGACACAGGAAATATATCAGTGAGCAAGTTATATTTGTCCTTTGTGTGAGATATATACCCGTACATGCATGCACACACACACATATATACATATACACACATACATATATATACATATGACATTGACTGAATATGCTAATTCTCATATCTTAGAATGGATAAAACTTACCAATTGCCATTATCGTTAAAGTTCAAGTTAGTTTTTAAAAATACATGGTAATGGGGAAAAAAGTCCATGGGATTTATAAAAGAACTTCGTAGAGAGGACAATTTCAATCCTAATATTACTCTTTATATCTGAGTCCTCATTCTCCAAACATCCTTTGGAAAAGTATATCTAGTACCTGTAGAATAAAACAAAAGCCTGTTGTCTCCAGTATTCTTCTTCACATAACAGCAGCTAACTCAGTACTGGCTCATCTATTTCTCTGAACTAATCATCTGAGGCAAACCACAAAAAACTCAAGTAAAGTATTTTATGATGTAACCTCTAACCCTACTATAATGGGAAACTGTATTTTTTTTTCTCTATGGGTAATATATCTTCTTATAATTTTCTTTATTCCTCAACCTAGGGACCAAATTTTTGGATTTCCTTTTCCATAATCATTTACGTAAGTGGATACTATGAAAGAAATAGTTAAAACCAAATTTGGTTCATGGGTTAGTATTGCTTATATTCATCTCCTTTTTAAATTGAAGTTTTATTTCTCTTCTGTTTGTGCACATATTTAGTCTACTATATCCATTGTTGATGTATATCTCTATAATATATGGAAAATGACATATATTTCTATAATGTTAACAGTAGATGCATTTTTCTTAACTCAGATTCTTAACTTCCGTAAAGTGTTTAAAATTCTGTATTGGCTCTGATACGAAGGTTTTAAAACAAAAGCAATTGATACTATGGTTTTAAAACAAAAGCAATTATTAGATTTCATTCATCTACTTAACCTCATCAGAAACTATACCCTTATTTCTAAATAAAGTATTTGGAGAATGCAAAAAGGCAATTTCTTATGATCTGTACAAATTTTCAGATATGTCCTCTTTTACATAAAGGAATCCCTGAGTAACATTTTTCCTTGCTCATTTGTAAAAGGTTTCCTACCTTTTAAATTAAGAGTTTATTATGAACTGTATATTTACACTAGTATGATAAACATATTGAGATACTTCTGAAACTAGTTTTATTTGTCTCACAATAAGTGAGTATTGTATCTTTATACTCCATACAAACACACACATGGCACCTATATTATGGAGTACTATTAGAAATTTCATTAAAAGGTATTCATTTCAATTCCATTTTCAATTGATATTCTGTTAATGGCTTTTGGGAAATTCCATTTAATGAAGCATGTTGATCTTACTAGGTGATTTTTTTTTTTATTCACCATACCACCTAGCAAGTCTCTTGCACGTAGTAGGCCCACAATAAATATTCCTTTAATGTACAATGCTAGTGTTTAAAAGCGAATTGCAATCTGAACTTTATTCTTCAGAGTAAAGCAAGACTTTATTTTGTATGTACAACTGAACTAAAATTTCTAAGTAATGATAAACAGAAATGTTCAGATAAATTGGTCTCTTTAAGGATTTTTGATTGTTGAAATTCATATTGGTGAAGAGTTTTTATTTACCAGGTAGTTTAGAATTTATATTTTATTTAAGTAGCACTCAAACGTTAACCACCTTTTCATGTAAGAGTCATCATTTTCTTACAAAACAGACTGCAACTTAGAATCAATCACAATTAATATCATTGTGAGATACACTTAACTGTTGAAAAGTTAGGTAGGTCATCCTGAAATTTAAATTGTATGTAATCTAAATTTTAAAATATTTTTAAGAATCAAGGCCTAATATTTACTGTAAAGGGTTTGGCTTGGTTAATCTTGTGTTTGGCTTCAGAACTACTCCTTCTGTTATAAAATTGATATATGTTGGTTGGATTTACATTTTTGGATAAAACACCTTGTACTTACCAGTAGAAAAATCGTATCTAAAAGATGACTTTAGATTTTCTAAGCATTGCATAAACCTCAGTAACATTTCAGAGTTGGACTATTTTTTTTCCATGATGCAACGATATCTAAGGGTGTTAAGTGCCTGACTTTTCCGAGTATCATCAATATAATATATAAGAAGGGTGAGGTCCATATTCCCATTTTTTTTAGTGATACTGAAGAGATGCATTTCTGTTATAATTAAAGTGTGATTCAAGTGACCTATTTAGGTGTCTGTTTATAGGAGACGATAACATTATGTAGGTGAAAAGATTCTGGACATAGAAAAGAGGAAAATCAGTTTTTGCACTGGAAGAGACCTTGAAGGAAATGAAACAAATCTTGGACTTAAAAAAGAAGAAAATAAACTGAGTGGCTAAATACTATTTGGGCCAAAGAAGAGAACTTTTTAAGATTTAAATGTTTTCCTCTCTGAAAGGAGCCACTGCTTAGCAAATCCAGAAACAAGCCCAAGAATATGTTAATTAACTGCATTGTGTCCCAGAGAGAATGAGGTTGACAAATTCATTTTTTTATTCCTTCAATTAATAAACTGTTTGCCTATTGCATCTTAGATTTTTAAAAATCTATAATATGTATATTTATCTCTTGAAATTATACAGTAACAGTGCCAAGGTCCAACATGGCCCCATAGGGTGAATCTTAGGAAGCTTAACATTCTTGGCGAATTAAACACACAAGCCTCCGATCACTTATTGTCAGTCTTACTTTACTGTGGCGCTTAAGAGCCAGAATGTAAGCAATTTTTATATGGTGGCCCTTTACTCCAACTTAAAAAGCAATGATCTTTGGTACAAGCACAAGTGGAAAATATAATGACATAATATTAATGAAAGGTATTATGAAGACTGACCAGGAATGCTACATATCCCTCTCCATCCCCACCCCCATTCATGCCCTTTTTTCCACCCATTTGTTGTTTTTCTCACAAGTATATCATGACTTGTAACACATTTTTTAAATTTGAAATGAAACAAAAAATGTCTCAAACACCAAAAGATGTAAAAAGATTCACCTTCTACAATCAACTACATAGCAGAAAACTTCTAAAGCTATTCTAAATATTCAAAGACTTATAAATAAAAAATGTAAATTGAATCCAAGTAGTTGGGGAGGGGGACCATGGGAGGATGAGTGTGTAAGGAATGAACAGATTGAGAATACCTCCTTTTCAACACCAATGTTTTTTTCTGTTCAAACCTTTCCATGGTTACACCTCCAGTGATTTCTTCTATAAGAATTTCTCCGTATACCTCGAAATAACTGAATGATTTCCAAGAGGAAATGCAAGTTTAGGGAAGAAGATCCGTAAAATGAAAGTGTGCAAAAGCAAAACACTTTTATAGCATTTCAAATGCAAAATCACCACTACCTTTAACTGACTCTTAAGGGTTCTTTTCAAACAGATGCTATATATGAACATCATCTGTTAACTTCTTTCTTGTAATTCAAAACTCTTGTCAAATGATGTTTTCATGATGACGTGCAAATATAATATTCCATTAGAGATCAATTCTAATTGGTTTTTTAAAATCCACCTTGGGAAACAGTGCTGCATCATACACAGACCAGTAATGGGGATTTTAGAAGGAATTTCCGCAAAGTCTATTATAAATCTAAGTTTAAATTACCCTCTTGCCCTAGTAAGGTTTGGGCCAAAGGATTGAAATCATTTCTTCCTGAGTTTTCACGCACGATGACTTTGGTCTTGTCTTCGAGACTCGCGAGCACTTGTTGGAAATCTTCATTTTTTAGAACTGTGACGTTTGCCAGAAATATTTTTTCCACATGTCTCACAAAGGAAAACAGGCAGAGTTTCGTAGGTGGGTTGCAATTGTTTCCAAAACGTGCTTTAAAAGCAAATGACACGTTTTTCCCTTTTGAATTTCACTGCTATTTTGAAAACGCATTTCACGTTAAGAAATCAAGCCTGTTTTTGTTAAGAGCAGCTCAGCCCTTGCTTTTAAATTTTACTGTGTATACAACAAAGAGCTGAATAAGAACAAATAGAGACAGCGAAACATGCTTTTCCGAACTCCTTTGGACCCCGACATTCACTTTCGTATCCATACGTTAAAGATATTCAAAATGACACAATCTGCTCTAACTTTCCGGATCCTGGGGAAAAAAAAAATGCCCACATTTGTCTCTACCTAGTTATCACTTTATAAACATATCTGGGCTGCTTTCCCTCTTCTTTTAATGTGTGAGTTGCAGGCTTGCCCAGCTTCCTCCAATTTAGCGGCACGTTGTAAAGCCTCCTTTCTCCAGGCTCCTGAGTTGGGAACCCCTCGCTGGCCGAGTCTGATAATAAAACTTGCGGCGCCGACCCGGCCCGGCCCGAGCGCTGGAGTTCGGGGAGGCGGGAGTAGGGGGTCGAACTGGGCCGCAGGACCCCTCCCTCGCGAAGGACGCGCTCGGAGAACAGCGAACCGCAGCTAGAGGGACGAACAATGGGGGCGGCCGGGCGAGAGGAGCCCGGCTCCCGCTTCCTCGGCGGCGCCAGCCGCGCGCCCGGCCCCCGCCCACCGCGGCCCTCCCCGCCCGCGTTTTCGAGCTCGCACGGCCCGCCGCAGCCTTCCTCCCGAGGGCCGCAGCCCGCAGCCCGGCCGGGTACCCGCGCCCCGCGCCCCGCCGCCTCCTTTCCCTTCCCGGGCTGGCCCTCCTCCTCCTCCTCCTCCGTCTCCTCCTCCTCCAGCCTGCGACACCGAGGCGCTCCCTTCGGCGACTTCAGCTTTCGCTGCGGCCGCCTTCCCGCTATTTCGTTAATATATTCTAAAAATTTCTCCTTTATTTTCAGAAGTGGTTGAAATGTCTCATTTCCACCTTGATTTTAATTTGCTATTTCCCTCCGGAAAATATTCCTCAGGAAATCCAAAATCCAGAAGGAAATACAGCAAATCCAATAAAACCCTGTAACTCTAAATACATTTCGTATTTTGTTAAATTTGAACGCGTTTATGTCGTCTAAACTGGCAAAAGAACTCTCCCCTCTCTTTTTATTTCCTCCTCTAAATACTGATATTTTAAACTCTCCATCAAATGCGTTTTGACGAAGAAGGCAGAGAATGTGTCCAGCAGCACGCAGCAAATCAGAGGTTTTATCTTACGCCTCCTGGGACGGAAAAAAAAGTGGAACGTGGACGAGGGAGCTTCTAGGGAAGAAAAGCAACCCAATTCGCTGGGGATGAAGCCGGGCCAGGCGGGGGGGGGGGGGGGAGGCCCGGCGGGGGCGTCCCGGGCCCTCGGGCTGTGAGCAGAGGAGCTGGCCAGGAGCAGAGAGGTTTTAAATAGCGGGGGCTGGGAGGGCGCTGGGCCCGCGCATGACGGTACTTTATGAGAAAGGTTGGGGCAGCGGATGAGATTACTTTGCTTTCTCATCCCCCAAGAAAAAAATAAAGTTAGAGGGAGGCGGAGAGAAGAGCCATCCTTGTTTCCTCCCCACGTTTCCGCGGAAGGGCCGGGGCTGCGGCGGACGGGGAGGGCGCGGGACGAGGTGGACCAATAGCAGTCAACAGGTCCAGGCCTCGGCTGGGCAGCGGGGCCGGGCCGCCGGCCGCCCCCCCCACCTCGGATCTCCTCCCCCCATCCTCCCCTTCCCTCCCCTCCCCCGCAGGCCCGGCCCGGCAGGGGAGGCCGGCTCTGCGCTCCCCGCCCCACGCGGCCTCCCTGCGGCCGGGCGGCCTGGGCTCTCGGGGTGGGGGTGGGGCGGGGGTTCCCAGCCGGAGAATCCTCCCCCGGGGCTGGCGGCGGGGGGGTGGGGGTGGGGGGAGGGGAGGGAAATCGGGGAATGGAGGATTAAGAAGGACTCGAGCTCGGCACGAGCGCGGCCCGCGCGAGGGATCCTGGGTAAAAAGTGGCCGCGCGGCACCGGGAGAGCGCGGAGAGGAGCCGGGGTCAGAGGTCAGGGCCCTGGAGCCCCGCGTGCAGAGCCCCTCACGTGAACGCTGCGAGCAGGAGGAACCTTTTTGTTTTCTACCGCGCCAGCATGCTCCCCTATTGACCGAGCTGCTTTTCCCGGGCCGCTGGAGAGTAGCTCCGTCCCGGATCTCCTAACCCCACCCCACCCCCACTTCCACCACCAACACACTACCCAACTCTACCCTTCCTCTCAACTCACTTCCCAGCCCCCCGTACCGGGCTTGCAATAACGCAGTAAATTTGCTTTAACAACAAGTGGGGGTGGTTGCATTTACTCCTCCCTCTCCTCTCTCCTCCCCCTCCTCTTGCTGCGGCTCTTGACGCTACTACAAACCAGGACTATAAACATAAACATGTGTCACTGTAACTGGGCAGGTAATATACGGATTTGGGGTGGGGTGGAGGGGGGGCTTGGTCGCTGCTTGGGGGGCAGTAAAAAAATGTATGTTTCACGTGCTCGACCGCTTTGGGGGCTCCCCCCACACACCAATCCATTTATATAATGCCGTCGGCACTCGGTCACTTACTCATTCAGCCACAGAGACCCACAAAGGCGGACTTGCTGATAACCACCGTACCCCAAAGCAAATACATTTAAATACGAATCTCTCTCCTTTCCCAGCCACCGCTGCCACTCAATACTTGAATCCCCTTTCCTTTTTACAAAATTATTTTCCACATAGCAATAGCGAACAGTTTTTCGAGCAAAACAGTACACCACCCTCTTGCCATAGACAGTACTAAGGATTTTGTACGCAGAAATCCTTCCAGACAGCAAGAACGGCCATTTAAATGACTGAGTTCGAAATCTATACTGTAAAGGTTGTTTCCTGGGCTTTGCCTTCATAGATTTAGCAACTTCTCCTGTAAGTTGCTGCGACCGGCGCGGTGGAGATTCGCCACAGCACGCCTTTATTATTATTATTTAGTCTATATTTACACTGCCGCTCAACTTTTCCCCTCATTCTCAGTTCAACAAGGCTAGCAACAACTACCTAAGGTAAAGTAAAGCGAATCCCCTCGCCAGCTTTTTGGCTTGGAACGGAGGGAGACACAGAAAATATTCAGATGGAGAAGTGGTTCCCTTTGTTCTTTCATTGTTTCTCTACGAACTGGTGGATACAAGGACAAACACTTACCTTCTCTTCTTTTTGCTCCAAAAACCAGACGTTCCCATCAGCCTTAAAATACACAATCCACCTTGAAAGTAACTACGAATGTCGGGAGAGTTTGTATTCCATTCTTTTTCGCTCTCTGCCCTCTTTTAGCGTAGGATTAAGTTGCCGAGCACGTTGCTGCAAGCTGTAGCCCCCCGCCTTAGTGAATCGGTCACGTTTAGGACCCTCTAGGTCCATCCTAATTCTGCCAGTAGAATTGAGGGTATTGGAGCTCTAAACTTTCAAAAGGAAAGGGGCCTGCAACTACCCAGAAAACTTATGGATACCCTGAATTTTTTTTACCACTGTATTTTTGTACCACATCACCAAATAGAATTTGCCAAGAAACATTAGATATTTCTTCAAAGTTTTTTTTTTTCAGTTTATACCTAGCAATGTGCTACTTAGACAGATGGTGTTAAAAGGCAGGTTTGTAAGGGCATGTAACTGAACCAGTGCGTTTTCCACAATGTTTGTTATGTCCTGTGTTTTTCCAAAACACAAACAAAACACCACTAGACCTGAAAAAGGAAAGAAATGGAAGTTTGAATCACAACGTTGTAGAATGACATAAAAAGAGGCGTGTATTTGAAATTTATTAGTGTAAAAATTGGCCTGAAAAGCTAAGAGTAAGCTTTTCGAAGTTCAAAGACTTAATTTTCATTCTGTGATTCAAAACAACAACAATAACAACAACAACAACAACAAGGACAACGACAACTTTTCTGGTTAGTGGGTGATACTTGTCAATGTTTAGTGCCCAGCCTGGTGGGTATTACTGCCCAAACCTTGTTTAAATCTGATTATGATGTGATTTGTTGGAGTCATGAATATGAAATGATCCTTGTGTATCTATAAATGCGAACTTGGGATTTTTTGATCTCCCGCTTTTTTTGTGTGCGCCCAGTAGCTGCAGCAGTGGAAGACAGTGATTGGCTCCAGTGCTCCTAGAAGGATTTGGGCTGAAGCCAGGGGAACAGAACCAGAGGATTCCCTTTCCAGAGACCATCAGGCCCCACATGTCTTATGTTTCCCTTCTCCCCTCTTGGGTGCTCAGAATTTCTCCATGGCTTCAGCAGCCTGTAGGTAGGCCTCAACACTCAGTGTCATCACTGCGGTTTCTACACATTTGACCCTTGTGCAAAATAAACACAAATTTGGGCAACACAAATAAATTGTAGGTTTTGATATTTGTGTATTATTTAATATATCAACACTGAACTCTACTTTCTCAGATTTTTTTTTTTTTCAACATTCAGGATCAATTGTGAGAAGCCCTGGTGTCTCGTAGGAAAATATTGCAACAAAACAAGATAATTGGGGGGAAAGGCTGTTGCAGTAGGAAAAGTGGCTTTTCGTTGATAGCATTTAATTGGAATTAAAAGATTCTTTAGCTGTAAACATTCTTTATTTATTCAGCACACATAAGCAGGCATTGTTTTTATCACCATCATAATTATGGTGTCCTTTAAACTGGCTGATAGCAGGAAAGATAAGGGAATGTGCGAGTAGATTCAGATCGCTTTTCGCTCGCTCCTCTCTTTCTTTCCCTTCCTCCCTCCCTCCCCTCTCTCTATGCCCTTCCCCCCACCCCCATTCCTTCCTTGGTCACTAGGGTCCCCCACAGCCCTTGAGATGAGGAGAGCAGGAAGATTGTGGCCTAACCATTTCTTACATCATGAAAGAGATTTGTACCACACTCTAATTTAATGCAATGTATAACCTTCTTGTCTCCCATGTTTATAACTGCTTTTTAGCTTACAATATATGTTAACTGAAGAGTTGTCTATTGCTCACCTGTATAAAATCTTGTCCACTAGGTTTTGTTGCTTTACCTTTGTCTAATTTAGAAAGTACACTCTTAGGGCTTTTTCAGAACAAAGCCTCACAAAAACCCCTTTACCTCCAAGGATTTGCAAATTTATAAAGCCTGCATTGAATTCAAGATGGGTCAGGGGGCAAAAAAAGGGTAGAAGGTCACTGCATTTTGATTATGGGTCAGTAGACAACATGGCATACACTCTGTGTCCCAAACTTCTATTAAAAACAGGATTTCAAAATGCCTAAGAACAGAAGGATGGGCCCTTTTGGAGACTTGCCTTGATTTGTGTGGGTGAGACAAAAAGAAAAAAATTAAGGAAAATATACTAAGTTATAATTTAAGCTACTCCTTAATTTACCATTTCCTCCTCCATTCTCATTTTCCCCTCCCCAAAAGTAGAAAACATGTGAAATTAGATGAATTTTGATGAGGAACTGTTGACTATCACAAGATTTTATTGTCCTATATCCTAAATTAATTCAGCCATGTGAGGCTTTGTATTATTATTATTTTAGAATGTGTTAGATGTATTATAATTACTTTTGGCTAACAGTACAAGGGGCTTCTTTTATTCTCCTAACCAGTATACTTACATTGTTGAGGCCTTTGTGATGTCCTTAGTCTTTTCTGTCTGAATTCACTTGGAACAAAATGTGCCCAGTAATCAGTAAAACAAATGTATATGGTGAAGAGTTAGGTGGTGGTGATGGTGATGTGGGGGGATGATCCTCATTTAAATTATATGTGTATGGGTGAAAGCTTGGAAGGAAAAGGATTATTTTAATGCTCTTCAATACTTTAATTATATGACAGTTGTAGTGTAGAAATGCAAAAGTACTCTTAGGTTTTCCTTCAGGTTTTCAAAAGAACTTTCCCCATTAGTAAACTACTCCTGCAAATTGCTACTGCATTTCCCAGCTAACCATTTAAAAGACTGTAAATGCCGTGTGCATTACTTCGCTCCAGAGGAAAGAGGTCAGACTGAATTACAATGGTATTTAAACATAAAATACAGTGAAAATAAATCAAAATAGAACATCCGAAGGTAAATTTACCACATTCATACAGGGTAAGTAAAGACAAATATGTACATATCTTCATAACCCATCACTTTAAAAACTGAAAGTACTGTTTTTTTTTTTTACAACAAATGCAGAAGTAAGAGGACATTAAGAATATACTTCTATCTGTATTTGCCACAGAGGATTTTCCTTTAGCCAGCAGCTTTGTTTCCAAAGCTAAAATACTTTTTATGATAGTGAGTAGATTGTGCATTCCTCACTGAGAAAATAATTACATGTAATTAACAAACTCCATGCTTATCATATATATTCCTAAATTCTCAATAAGGTAATTGTCTGTACTCTTAGAGATGGATACACACATAAATGTTAATTTGGGCATATCTGCCCACATATGTATATGCATTTGAGAAACAGAAGTTGATATATCTTTTCTTAAAAAAGAATTTGAATACAGTCCATCATCTGAATTGGGTTCATCTTTGATTGTTGAGGCGGCTGACATGGTCAACAAATTTATCAAAGAAACCCCCTGGCTTTTGAAGAATAGTACTTTATACATCTGGATCTGCACATCCAGGCAAAGTAAGTAAATTATTGCATAACTTTAAGCATAATTGATAACAGACACCTTTAATTTTTCATCCCCATTCTTTTGGCCAGCTTTCACATTAATAATCTAAGCCATAAATGTTGGTAGCTATTGATCGAAATCCCCTGTGTGCATGCAAATCCATCTTAAAGTCCCCTGCCTTTCATGTGTGAGCGCTCAGGGGCCTCTGCTAGATCTTTTTATCGGGATCGACCCCCAATGTGCCTGGAGAAGACCCCGGATATGCAACGTGTGCTGATGGCCACAAGAAAGCTGTCTGTCACATTCTATGTATGTGTGTGTGTGTGTGTGTGTGTGTGTGCGTGCGCGTGCATGTGAATGCACGCACTCACGCCTTAACACACACACATACACACACACACACACACACACAATAATGGGGAAGTTAAAGGAACAAAAGAATGTATTAGACAAGAAGAAAGATATGTAATAAGAGTATTAAAAATGTATAAGTGTAAAGGTGCCTGAGTGTACATACAAAGATACCTGCATAAATTGTATATATAGACACATCTCCCAAGTCATCTGGCCTTTATTTTTCTTTCTACTTGACCCAACAGATTGTACCTTTGGTTTAAAAAAAAAAAAAACACAATATTCTACTAGTTTTAACAACCACCTATGTTGCCAGTGTTTTAAAGGTGGAAACAGAGGAAGGGAGAGAAAAAAAAAAAGGTAATTTTGAAAAGGTTACTAAATCATGTTGCCATGTGCAAGAGTAGGAGTGTGTGTGTGTGTGTGTGTGTGTGTGCGCGTGTGTAAATCTAAATAGGAATGGAGAACAACTAGAACTACCTGGCCAAAAAAATAAATAAATAAGGATAAGGATGTTCTAGCCAACCTTTTGTAATGTCTTCTCAAAGGCTTTTTCTGAGTTTACTATTTCTTGGCTGTTTGACTCTTTGGTCGAAATCTCAAAGCTGGAGGAGGGGAATTGGACGGGGGTGGGGTTGGAGGAAGAGAGCTGCCAGTATATAAGTGCATCAGGAGGAATTTTAAAACGACATTATTGTCGCTGGCAATGGAAAGACTCTGGTCATTAGACTTTAAAAAACAAACACCAGCATCTGCTTTTTCTGGAAACTTTGCTTTCTACTTAAACCTTTTGCATTTTGCCTCCTGTGAAAGTGAAAGAGAAAAACGCGGTGTGATAGATCCAGATGCAAAAGAAAGCCAACTCGGTGGATGGTATTAGCTGTGACGAGGCATTGTTCATTGCTGCCTCTCGGTTACGTTTAAAGCCTGAAATATCACGAGATCCATTCAATGATCCTTCTCTCATTCAAGGGACAAAAATGTAATTTGCTGTAGCTCTGATTTCTTGGATGGAAATGCTAGCCTTAGATTTCAAAGGCAAGAACTAGACATCGTGGTTTGTACACACATTGATTAAGTTGAAGAGCGGCGATTACATCTGTGCTGAGTGCAACAGTAGTCCAGGGCTGACTTTTCAAATCCCAACCTCTGAGTTACAGACTCTCTTAAATAGACTTCCTTAATTTCCGGATGCACTTCTTGAAATTCCCAATTCTCTTCAAAATTCCTGGGAAATTACTAGGGAGATGAGGGTGGGGGTGGGGAACTATGGCCGAGATTTCATGCAAACTACCTTTTTATATGTCTGATTCCTCTGTTTTTATCTTTTTTTCCCTTTTCTTTTGAGCCATACCTGCTTGTGCTAGCCAGACCAGAGCAGGGGAAACTGGAACTTTTGAATGGGAAGGAAGAAATTACTGTACAATTCTTTTCTTGCAGGCTCAGAAATATCCGTTTATTCTTTTAACCACACGGATGTGTCTATTTTTGGAGGAACAAGGAAACATATAAATGCCTGGGTTGCATTTATGCTGTAGTTGCAAACACCGAACAGTTAAGAAGATTTTGCCGAATTTTGCAAAGGAGCCAACAAACCACCTTGGGATCCTGATAATGCAACTGGGAAGACCCTTGCTCTCATTTGGCAATATTTTGGATATCCTTGAAAAGACACCAAAATGTGCCTTAACTCGACTAAGAAGAGGTTAAACAGCATTGATATTCATCCAAAGTGATTATTTTTTTAAGCAGATGCTTGGCTTTCATGGAAAAAATGAGAGTTGTGGAAGATTCATTTAAACTCGCAACCGAAAGCATCACAGACCACTGGAATAGTCTGCATCGTACATCAGCACTTTCTTTTCATCGTTATTACGTAAAACCTCTGGAAGCACCTTGGGCGTTTTACATTTTCTATTCTTCGCTGCAGAAGCAGTCTGCTCCCTGGAATTCTGACCTGTGGTGAACAGGACCCTGGCAAAGGCTGTGCTGGGGACTCTAGGACGATCTGGCCTCTAATCCAGCCTGGTTAATCGTGAAAAGTGTACACATTTCTGGCTTATCTATGCTTTGTTATGGGTCTGACGTGCAGCTACCTCGTCCCCACCCCACCCCCCAGCAGAGAACCCAAATCCAGTTGAATTGTTACAGTGTTTCGGAGCTGGAGCCTTGAACTGCTTCCTTGGTCAAATAACTTTGTTTCTGGTTGTAAAAGGCATTTCAGGAAAAAAAAAAAAAAAAAAAAAAAAGGAAAATCGAGAGAAATTCAAAACGTAAGTCTGTACTGGGGTGGTTCACTGCGCGGGTTTAACTTTGGAGCTCCCAGCCGGTCTCCTCCACTCCCATAAGGGAAATACCAGGCTATTCTACACATTTTCGCTTAAGCTCCATTTTCCCAAGGAAAAGGGGGTGGGGTATGTCTATTTAGGCTTGATAATGTTTTTAAAATGCTTTTCTTTGAAATGATAATAGCTGCAGCGGTAAAATGCAAATAAAGGAAAAAATAGGCAATATTCCTTTAAAGGCGAATATACAGGGATTTTTTTTTTTTTTTTTTTTTTTTTTTTTTTAAGCGTACACACACTGGTTCAGATGAAGTCTGTGAGTCAGGCTGTTTCTGAGCTCCGATAGTTTAATGGAAAGATTTATATACCGACTGTATTATTTACTTTGGGAGGGGAGGTGGCAGTATAAGGGTATGCTAATTAGTGGGAGATTTTGGGGGGAAGGGGTGGAATATCAATTTTTATTGCATCACCTGTCAGGAGTGTCCAATCAGCGCTGGCTTTAGGGGAATTAATTGATGAAGGTGTCTCCGGACGAGCTCACTTCACTCTGTCATTTTATTTGTAGCTAAAGCAGCGGCGGGAATAGCAGCTGCATTTCTTCTCTCTTTCTCCCTTCACATTCCATTATCATAGTGCTCCAATGGAGAAGGAAGGAATAGAGGGGCCCAGGTACTGATCTGCATCGGGGACTTAGACCAACACACTGGCAGATCAGAAACCGGATGGTTTTTTCCCTCTTTTTAAAAAAATACGAAAACCAAAAAAAAAAGCAAGAATCAAGTCAGTGTAATTTCATGTTTTGTTTTGTTTTGTTTTGTTTTTTTTCCAATAATTTTGCCTAGAGTTTGGCACTCCCTTCGCCGGGAATAACAGTCTTTGTTATTTTATTAGCAGGATGCCTTGAGACACACGCAGCATCTGGTGGAGGATTAACATACATACATGTGTATGTATGCGTCACGTATATATTTACTGCAAATGGTGGGGATCATTTAGTGCCCGAGATGGGAGACCTGAAGTCAGGTTTTGAAGAGGTGGATGGCGTGAGGCTCGGCTACCTCATCATTAAAGGAAAGCAAATGTTTGCCCTCTCCCAAGTCTTCACGGATCTGCTGAAGAACATCCCGAGGACGACCGTGCACAAGCGCATGGATCATTTGAAAGTGAAAAAGCACCACTGCGATCTGGAGGAGTTGCGGAAACTCAAGGCAATCAACAGCATCGCATTCCACGCCGCCAAATGCACTCTCATCTCCCGGGAAGACGTGGAAGCACTCTACACCTCCTGCAAAACCGAGCGTGTCCTCAAGACCAAGCGCAGGAGGGTCGGCCGGGCCCTGGCCACAAAGGCGCCGCCGCCAGAGCGCGCCGCCGCCGCCGCCAGCCCCCGCCCGGGTTTTTGGAAGGACAAGCACCAACTTTGGCGGGGCCTGAGCGGATCCGCGCGGCCCCTGCCAATCAGCGCGCAGTCCCCGCGCCCGGGCGCCGCCGCCGCGCGCCCCGCCGCCCATCTACCTCAGATTTTTAGCAAATACCCGGGCTCGCACTACCCGGAAATCGTGCGCTCGCCTTGCAAACCCCCTCTAAACTATGAAACTGCCCCGCTCCAGGGAAACTACGTTGCTTTTCACTCGGACCCTGCTTATTTTCGGAGCCTGCTGTGCAGCAAGCACCCGGCCGCCGCCGCCGCCGCCGCCGCCGCTGCCGCCGCCGCCGCCGCCGCCGCCGCCGCCTACTACCAGGCTTCGGCGGCCGGGCCCCAGCCCAAGGCGGCGGCGGCGGCGGCGGCGGCGGGCGCGGGAGGCCCGGTGAGCCTGACCTACCGGTGCAAGCGCAAGCGCGGGGGCGCCAAGGACTGCCTGCTCGCGCCCCACGCCGGCGCCCGCCGCCTGCTGCTGCTGCCCAGGTCCTACAAAGCCAAGGCGGCGGCGGCGGCGGCGGCAGCGGCGGCGGCGGCGGCCGCCGGGGCCACTTGCCTGGAGAGGTTTCATCTGGTTAACAGCTTCTGCCCGCCTCCCCACCACCACCACCACCACCATCACCACCACCACCACCACCACCACCGGGCCCAACAGCCGCAGCAGAATCACCACCCCCCTCATCACCACCGGCCGCAGCCCCATCTCGGCAGCTTTCCCGAGAGTTGTAGCAGCGACTCGGAGTCCAGCTCCTACTCGGACCATGCAGCCAACGACTCCGATTTTGGCTCCAGTTTGTCCAGTTCCAGCAACTCCGTGTCCTCGGAGGAAGAGGAGGAGGAGGGAGAGGAGGAGGAGGAGGAAGAGGAGGAGGAGGAGGAGGAGGAGGGGGGCAGTGGGGCCTCGGATTCCAGCGAAGTCAGCTCGGAGGAGGAGGACTCGTCCACGGAGTCGGACTCCAGCTCCGGCTCCAGCCAAGTGTCGGTGCAGAGCATCCGTTTCAGACGCACCAGCTTCGGCAAGCCTCCCAGCGTGCAGGCGCAGGCCAACTTCTTGTACCATCTGGCCTCCGCCGCCGCTGCAACCAAACCCGCTGCTTTCGAGGATGCCGGCAGACTTCCCGACCTCAAGAGTAGTGTCAAAGCCGAGTCGCCGGAGGAGTGGAATCTGCAGAGCTGGGCCCCCAAAGCGTCTCCGGTGTACTGCCCGGCCAGCCTGGGGAGTTGTTTCACAGAGATAAGGAACGATAGGGTATCTGAGATTACATTCCCACACTCTGAAATTTCCAGTACTGTAAAGAGAACTGACCTGACAATTAACTGCTTGGCGGAGGGGGCCTCTTCACCTAGCCCAAAGACAAACAATGCATTTCCACAACAAAGAATACTCCGAGAGGCTAGGAAATGCCTACAAGCAACTCCTACTACGCACTGTGCTGATAACAACACAATAGCTGCTAGGTTCTTCGATAATGATTCTTCAGGAGCAGCCGCAAATTCAGAAAAAGACTCCAAAATCCCTCATTGTGCTGAATTTGCTACGGATTTGTCCTCTTCCCAAACCGCTTCTGAGGTGGATAGAGCAGCACCAGCAGCAGCCACGAAAGCTGAGAATCCGTGCACTAACGCGGGCGACAAGACCTTGCCATTTCTGCACAATATTAAAATCAAAGTAGAAGACAGTAGTGCTAATGAAGAATATGAACCTGACCTTATTACAAATAAGCTTAAGTGCGAGTGCAATGATACAGAGGGTGAGTTTTACAGTGTGACTGAAAGTAAAGAGGAGGACGCCTTGTTAACCACAGCCAAGGAAGAAGGTTTTGCATGCCCTGAAAAAGAAACGCTTTCCTTAAACCCACCGGCTCAGAGTCAGGGCCTCTCATGCACTTTAGGTTCTCCAAAACCCGAGGATGGGGAATATAAATTTGGTGCCAGGGTGAGAAAAAATTACCGGACACTAGTACTGGGAAAACGACCCGTACTTCAGACACCTCCAGTCAAACCAAATTTGAAATCAGCTAGAAGCCCTCGTCCTACAGGTAAAACCGAAACACATGAAGGAACACTGGATGATTTTACAGTTATAAACAGACGCAAAAAGGTAGCCAGCAATGTAGCATCAGCAGTGAAAAGGCCATTTAATTTCATGGCAAATTTTCCTTGTCCACCATCACTCATTATTGGGAAGGATGGGGATTTGTGGCCGGCGTATTCCTTAAACACCACTAAGGATTCCCAACCTCCTCACAAAGCCCATCCTATATGGAAATGGCAGCTGGGCGGTTCTGCAATACCTCTTCCACCGAGTCACAAATTCAGGAAATTTAATTCATAAAAGTGTTTTGGAAGATATTTTCTTGAACCATATTACCTTCCTTTTGTTGTATAACTGCACAGGATGGTTTGTACAAGTCCATTAATGTGTTACACCCCTTTTGGAGCCCTGGTTTATCGCATTTTGAAGACAGAAATCGGATTACTTTTTTTCCATTGCGGGTTTTTTTTTTTTTTTTTTTTTTTCCTGGAGGAGGGTGGGGGCGGGGTGGGAGAAGGGTTGGTTTACATTCCACAGACTACTTCAGGCTAAAGACTCAAGTAAAACTCAGTTATTAAGGTAGAGCTGGAACACTTTACTGTTTCAATGCTAATAATGCACCCGGTACCTCAATTCAACTGCTACAAATAAATGTCAAAGGTTGAATAATAAATATTACAATGAGCCATTAAGTTTATGCACTAGATTTCAGACCTGAAAGTGTAACTGTTAATTCAGTGAAAGTTTGTTAGGTTACGTGGTTACACAGTGAGGTAGAAAGAAGTTTCTGTGAGCCCAAAATGTTCTTTTCTGGAGCTCTTTTTTGTGGGGTATCTTTTTCTTTTGCTCCCCTCATTCCTTCTCCAAGAGTAGTTGCACTTAATTTTCTTCCTTCCTTCCTTTCTTCTTTCTTTCTTTCTTTCTTTCTTTCTTTCTTTCTTTCTTTCCTTCTATCTCTTTCTTTCTTTTTTTGAGTGGAAAGATTGGGGAGTCCTGCTTGAATGCTGGTAAAAGCTGCCTCATATATGCTGAGTAAAAGGAATATGAGATTGCTTTTTTTTTTTCTTGTAAAGGATGGGATTTTACTCCTTGCAATTGGAAAAAGTCCTTTTTGTGTTCTCACCCAAAGGTTATAAATAAGGTGACTCTTATTCACTACTGTCCTGCTTACCTTGTGGTCTGACTCCTCAAGTTTGACTCCTCAAACTTGCAAAACAATTAAATAGTTCCCTTAATAGCAGGATATTTTATGGTCTGACTCTTCATAATGACAGAGCAGTAAATACAACCGAGAAAAGTACAATGGGTCAGAGTTCTAAGCATATCCCCAATGAAAAATAACAGTTATTTTAGGGCTCTTTGGTATCAGAACTCAGGCACTTGGGTTTTATTACCTTTTACTTTTTCCGCATCTCTCGAAACTTCTGTTTTCAGACCATCCTGTGACAAAGCAGGAGAGTTTCTACTGCAAGTGACAATCAGAGGTGACTATCTATATTTGCACTTAAAATCAAAGTAGTTCAACATGCAAATGGCTAGGGTCTAGCCCTTGGTAAGGGCCATGCTGGTGTGCTATCTTGTGATGATGGAAGCAGCAAATCAAAATTATGGAAATTTGCACTGTTGAAAAGCATGCTTTAGCTTTATTTTCAATTAAAAACACTGTTTAAAATTCCTGGTTCCATACATTTCTACTTATTCCAGATTGAAGAACGGTTAACAGGAATGAATGGTTTTGTTGGCATTTTCATTTGTCATGTTTTTGCCTGAAAGAAATGCATTTGTTGGGTGTAGTGTTTTGTTGTAACACCATGTGATGAGGCCAGGCAGGTTCTGTGCAAAACACTGGATTTCTTTCTAAATAACAACAGAACTTTGCAAACTTGTTCCAAATCAAGCGCAAAAAGTTTCAGGTTTAAGACAGTGAAGCAGAGATCAATTGCTATTTTAATGAATGTTAAATCTGGCAATTTTTGGTCCACCCCTCTTAGTCTGACAAATTAATTATGGATCTCAGATTTTTGCCATCATATTCCTAAAAAGTTGCATCTATAGGTCATAAATCGTAAAACAAAACAAAACATCAATGAGATGTTTACTGTGTGAATTTAAGTCACTATTTCTCATGGAAATGGACTCTTTTTTTTATTCCTTGCCCTTCACCTTCTAATTCCTACTCCCTTTGAAATTTGTCTTTTGTCTATAAATGTTTCAGTTAGATCTGGATGGTCTCAGCTCTAATTGCTGTATATGATCTGTGGTTTTACTCTTACTGTAAAGGACAGAGGCTGAGACTACCTGCATCCAAATACATTTGGATGGAGTAAACACATGCTTTGAACTGCCTCCCTTCCTTTCCTTCTTGAATGGTGGCAGATGTAGGTTCACTGGATCCTTTTTTTTTATTGGGATGATAGATATGGTCAAAGCAAAATTTGGGGGATGTCCTCCTTGAATTCATGTTTGTGTATCATTCCAAAGACCAGTACAAGTTACAGTTAAAGCCCCTAGAAAGCTGAACAATCAGCTTCACAGCCTGAGTTCTTTCCTCTTTGGAAGGCCATACAGAATTTGGGTGCAGTGATTTGTCCTGCAAAATCAGTCTGTAAAAAGTGTGATATACACACACTGGAAGTCTGTAATTTCTATTCTTTAATTACTGCTAAGTCAAGAGAGTTCAAAGTATGATGACTTCTAAGACTAGTACTTTTCTTGTTGGCTATGGAATCATTGTTCCCATATTATAAATTGAGAATATATTTGAAGCCTACAGATCTTGGGGTGTGAGAGGACCGCTAGGTAGAATAAGCACAATTTAAAACAAATATACCCAATGGAATTTCTGACATAAAATATCGGCTTCCAGCTTTGACACTTGGTCTCCAGCCCTCAGAGAATCAATAGTTTCAGTTTATAGGAGCTGGAGAATGAGCAGCATGGAGGCCGAGGCATTCCAGAGTGATACCATCAAAAGGAAAGAAATTAAATAGTCAACACAGATTTCACCCCACAGTACTACAACAAGCCAGCCAACCACAGCAAAATCTGAGTTGGGGCTTCTGTTAGGAGAGTGTACCAAATAGTATTCAGTAACTTGCAAATACAAGGTATTCTTTAGTCCCTTAGCTGTTTTCCCATTCTGCTGTGGGAATTATTCTCGGTACAGTTTATTTCATTTTGGTTGTTTTATGATTAATGTTTTCTAAGATGCTATAAGTGTCCCAGTTGTTCAAAAAGTTAAGCCTTATTGAGAGAAAAACAAAGTTACCTCCATTGATAGATTGCATTTTTACCTTTCGATGTTTTCAGGTGATAGCATTTTTTTAAAGGCACTCTATGGTCCCAGGGTCACTTAGTCCTATGTCTAAAGCTCACCACCTACAAACATAAAGAAAATGAAGGAAATCTATGACTATTTGGGGAAACAAGCTTATTTTGGGTCTCCTGTAAAAATAGTTTCCTGATAAGATTCTGAAATGAAGACTTAATTATTTTTTTAAGAGATGTGTGCACTTTGTCTTCCAGTCAGGTTATCTGCCTTCTGAGAAAATGGAGCTTGCTCTTTTTCAACTATTTACTCTTTAAAGTGGGTGTTCTTTTCTACTGGCTTACTTGATTACAGTGCAGTAATCTCAATAATGGTTGTTTATTTTTAAATCAACAACAAGGAGCCACCACTAAACGGCAATAACACAAACTAGATGGGCTTGGTGTGTGGATTTTTATCTTACCCGTGTCTGGGTGACTTTCAATGGTCTAAAAAATTTTCAAAGTTCTGGTCACAAGAATTGAAGTGTCTGCTTGATAGGAGAATGATAGTTTTGTTTGAATGCAGGAAAAGACAGAGACTCATGCCTCAAAAGCATTTTTTTTCTTTCAAAGAAAGCAAAAACAAAAATCCTACATGGTAAAAAAAGAAAAACAGAACCCTCACATTAAAAAAAATAATAATAAAGCTTTAGTATCTACAAAAGCTAGAAAATGTGAGTTTTGCTTCACCTTGAAAGTAACTTCCTGCTGATAAAAGATGTGAAAAAGAGTTTCTTAGAGCCAAACGGGGGGGGGGGGTGGTGGTGGTGGGAATTAAAGGCTCCCCAGCAACTAACTTCAGGAAATTGACAAGGAGGAACGGGCCATCCACCTTAGGGAGTCCGCCCGGTCACCCAGGTCTTCCCCAGGATTTTCCCCTTCCTGGAAGGAAGAACTATTTTTAACGCTAGCTTTGGTTTTGGTTTGCTCCCTAGGCCAAAGGGCATTTGCAAACTAGCCTGGGGGGTAGGGACGTAGGGAAGCTCAAGGAGGTGGGGGGAAGGGCTGCATTTTACCTGTTTGGCAGGCAGTCTTTTGCAAAAAAAAAAAAAAAAAAGGAGGGGGGCCCAGCTATCATTCTTTGCCCATGCCCTAGGCCCCCGCTCTTCTCTCGCTCCTTTTCAAACTGTGGCGGCCTCACAAGCTCCTACTTTAAAAGGCCTGAGATGTTTTGCATGAAGCCCTCACAATAGGGGTTGAGGGAATTGACAGTTTCAAAAACAAGGCGTTCAGTCCTTTCCAGCTGCCGGGCCCGCTCTCTCGCACCAACTCCTCGTTCCTCTCTGCTGGTGGCGTCCTCGGGAGAGAGCTGCCATCCCCCACCCCGCCAGCCCGCATTCCGGCCGGCCCCACCCCGCCCCCGGGCTGTGTTTGTAAACAGGGGTCAGTGTCCAGGGGCTGCTGGCGCGGGGCTTGGGACTGGCGGACTGGTAGGGAACGCAGGGGACGGCCTAGCCGGCGAAGGGCCGACCCGGGGGACGTAGCGGCTTCGGGGTCCCTTTCCCCCTCGCTTTCCACCTAGGTGCCAAGCTCTGGCCACCGTGCTGACCCAGGGCAGCTCTTAGCTCTCTGGCCTGGGCCACCACACCGGAAAGATGTTTAAATGCCGCCATTTTGCATGGTGGCAAACAAATTTCTTTGTGACTCCCCCCCTCCCCCGGCCAGATCCTGCTCTCCTCTGAATTTGTCACCTACTGGCTCCCCGGGGCGGAACAGCCCCGTACCCCTGAGCGCACGACCCCCAGCTCCTTTCCACGCAGCCTCCTGTCCCAGTGGCCTCAAGGCCAGGCCCACCGGGAGCAGAGGCGACAGGGCGCGCGGCCGGTCCTCAGGGACTGGACCGCCTCCTCTCACTTTGCGCTCCTTTTGTGTGTTCTGAAGTCATCTCCCACCCCGGCACACGCACACACTGCCTAGCCATTTCTCACCTTCTCGCCCAGGCCTCATCTCTCTGTCCCAGGCAAATGGGGCCCAGCTTTTTTGCTCTGGGCGGAGGGCTGGCCCAGGTCTCCAAAATGCGTGCGTGCGACGCAAGTGGCAAAGAGATGAGGCTTCACACTGGGCCAGCCAGCACGGCTGTGAACGCCTTCTGGGAAGTGGCCCAAGACCTGCGGGCCCGGAGTCTGGGGAGGGCACGGGTGCGCAGGCGAAGGCCCAGCAGAACTCCCAAAGAGGGGGGAAGTGTGATGGGGCAAGGCTTGCTTTTCTTTGGCGCCGTGGTTCCTGTCCTTGGAACCTCTCTGAGCCTCTGCAAGTGGAATGATGACCTGGAAACGGGAAACGGGCGACAGTGACCTGGAAAACCACCCTTGGTTGGGGAGGTGGGAGTGCAGCAATGCAAACAAAGCTGCTCCCGGAGGAAGAGGGGAAACAGAGGTGCACCGCAGATAGGTCACAGGAAAGTGCAACAAGCTTGCTTTTCCCGGGTGTTTAAAATGCAGCCCCAGTTGTAAAGTGTGTGAAATTACGCACTGGTCTCTTAAAGAGTGCCTAATTTATAGTAAATAGCAAGGTCTTTGTAAATGGCTTTATTATGTTGTTTCTTGTTAATTGTTGAGAAAATCCCCATTGTTGAGTGTGAAAGGCTTTATGAGCTAACCTGGTCCTCGGCGCAATCAGAGGGCAGTAAATGGCCGCTCGGCCTCGGAGGCCCAGCGCGGAAGCGGACGCCGGGCCGAGCGCGCCCGGGCGACCTCTGGAGACGGCGACTCGGCCTGGGAAGCAAGTGGAGAGGGTTTCCAGGCTTTCATTAAGGAGAAGGCGTGTTTTGAACTCGCGGGCCCCCGAGAGCGGCTCGCTAAGTGGGCCGCGGAGAACCGGGAGCGCCGGGGCGACCCGGACGGCTTGGGCCGCGGGGAGGCGGAGCGGGGCCCGGCGCCCCTCTCCGCTCCCAGAGCCTCGGACACAGGCCGGCTGGGCCGGGCGCCGGCTCCAGCCGCGCCGGGGTGGAACTGGTTCTTGGGCATTGTCTCCACTTCTCCAGCCGCGTGGAGCGCAGGCTCGGGCGGTTTTGGCCAGGCCTGCGGAACGCCCGAAAATGCCGGGCCGAGAGGCTGGAGGGGCTCCGGGCGGAGCAGCCCCCCGAAGGGGAGCTCCAGACCCCTGCCTGCGCCTCCTTGTCTTTTGTTTAAAAGCTGTCTCTCTCCCTCTCTCTCCCCCACTCTTTCTTCCTTTCTCTCTCACGCGCGATCTCTCTCTCTCTCTCTCCCTCTCTCTCTCTCTCTCTCAGAAACCTGAAATGGACTCCGAAGAAATGAGAGGAAAGGTTTTTGTGTGGGTGTGTGGGTGTGAGACAAGGAAAAGAATTTCTTCTTTGGTCTAGGATAAGATAGTCTTATCTCCTTTCCTCATCTTCTCCAGCTGTCCTTCCAGTGAGTTGGGACCCAGGAAGTGTATGGGCAAAACCAGGCAGGCGCTGGGGTCATTTGATGAACTTTGAGGCGAGGACCCCGCGGGGTCCTGCAGGCCTGGAGAGGGCGGACGGAGAGCGCCTCCCTGGGCTCGGCCCGCGGCCTTCCCGGGACTTGAGACCCGGTGCATCGAGGGGAAAAGCAGCAGCGGCTTCTGAGCTCTGGCAGTGGCCCAGGGAAGAGAATTTCTTCGTGAGCCTACTTAGGGGAGGTTGGGGGGGGGGGGGCGGGCGGTGGAGAGACTGGGTTAGGTGGACTGTACGTCAGGGTTTGGACATTAGCAAATGCAAATCACAAGGAAATGTTAATTCCAGTCAGAAAAACCTGTATCTTCCCTATCTTCCTGGCCTTCTAAGATGGCCCTCTGCTTGCGCACACTCGCTCTCTCACCAAATTAGCTATTACGTGAAATCCCCCTGGGTTTAAAGCACTTGTTTCGCGGATTCGTGTACAACCCATATTAACTATGCACTTTCTGCTATTCCTCTTGTGACTGTCCCTGTCTCTTTCCTTCTTTGAGGAGCGTATGATGCATTTTATTTTAGCCCAATCGATGCGTGCAAATACTGGGATAACACAGCCCACACTTCTGCGAGGGAGGCTGTTTTCAAAATTGAGTTTAGGGATCAATACGAAGTCGAAAAGCTCCAAATTGCACGAATGCACCAAATTCAAGCCTTGGAGCTCCCAAGCCCCTTTCCTGAGTGATTAACGCACTGGTGGGCAGTCACCGGCGCTCCACCGGTCCTGCTTTCTCAAAACAGGATGTTTTCATCATGTGTATTTGGCTTTCCCTGAAGATCACTCCAGTTTGCTTGGAAAAACACGACCCCAAAACGTGTGGAGTTAAACCCCAAGTCAGTGGCTTCATGCGGGGCTCCTCTCATGCTGGCACTGCTGACCTCCGTTCCTCTTTTTTTCTCTTCCTAGGACCTAACAGCAGCACCTAAAATTGCCATAGTGGGTGCCCGGAAAACGTTTGCCCAGTTGAATAAATGTTTTGCTGGCTGGAGCAGCCCTCTCCTGGACCACTATCTGACTCCCACGACTTCTTCGCCCAGAGCCAAGCTGTATGGTGCAGCAAGAGCTCTCTATTCTTCTGCGGCTGCCGCCATGGCTGCGGGGCTGACTGGCGTCTAACTGGGGGAAGGGCAGTGGTTGTCCCTTGCAAGGGACGTTAAGGCCAGAGAGGTGAAGGGACAGAGATTTTGGAAAAAGAATTAGGAGAGCGTGCTGCCCGCAGATGTGTGTGTGTGTGTGTGTGTGTGTGTGTGTGTGTCCCAGTAGTGTGAAGAGAACATCTACAGGAGAAATAGACCAAGTACCTAGGATGCTAGGGTATCCCTATTCCTTAGCTCCTGCTGTTGGGATCTTCCTTTCCTTGAGAGACTAGAGCAAGACAGAAGGAGGTGGAGAGAGAGTGGCAGGCAGCCTAGAGGCTCTCCAGTAAGATCCAGTCATTCATCTAATCAGTGCCATCAATATGTTTGTGTTTGACCCTTTTGGATGGAAGAGGCTTAGAATCAATAGATTTAGACCCTAAAATATTGCCAGTCTAGCAGAGAGCAACTGCTCACAGGTCTGCAAGGGCCCACCCTGGCCAGGGTGCTCCGAAGGAAACAGAGGGAAACAGGAGGGAAACTGAGTGGCTGCCTACCTTCATCTCCAAGCCATCAAAACAGACAGACAGACAGACAGACAGACAGACAAACTCCAGTCTCCTGGAGGCTGGGCTATTGGACAAGCACATGCTGGGCACCAAAAGGTTGGAATATAATTTCCATTGTTAGTGCTTGTCGTCTTTTAAATCAGTTTAGGTTAGCTCCAGGAACCACACAATACTTGTGATAAGTGCCCGGCAAAAGGGAGGAAAAACAGTGTAGAAGAGAGACTGCACTAAGGTTAGACAGCAGCCTTCCCTCTTTCCTGGGGAAGTTAGAAACGGACACAAACATGTAAGAGATCTTGAGGCTACAACTCGGTCAGTAGGTACGAGTTTCTGTCTCCGAAATGACTGCAAAGGACCTAGATTCTTGGATCTCCCAGGAATAAAGGCACATTTTTACATTCATTTTTCCTCATGTCTCTCTCACCCTCTCTCTTTTTCCCTCCTGTTCAAATGAATGAATACCCTGATTGTCGGTGGGGCAAATGTGGAAGATTAGTTTTTGGCCTCTACGTTGGACCCAAATATGCAGACCAGTGGACGCTAAGCTTTCAAATGCCTGGATATTATAGCCATTCAAAGTAAAACCTGCATGATGCAGTAGAAATTGCCAGGACCAGGTTTATTCACCTTTTCCCTTTATCTTCTTTTTCTCCTCTCCCACCTTCTCAGCTTTTCCTTTTCTCCCCCTCCTCCTACCTAACCTTTGTGCCCAATAGGCAGCAATACTTTCTCCAGAGGTGGAAGGAGGGTAAGATCTGGGCTTAAACCAATGCTGATGGAGGCAGTGTGGGAACCTGCAGTGACCCTGAGCTTCCTTGCTGGGGTGAGAGGCCAGGGCTTCCCAGCCTCTTGCCCTGCATGTGCTAAGCTATTCCTGTTAGGCTGTAAAAAATAGAGTGCATCTCAAGACCAGGAGAGTCGACTCCATAAACACATGGCTATGGTTCTAACATGTAGTGCATTGCCCAATGCAAATGCAGAGATGCTTTTAATTTGGTTCCAAGTGTGTTAGACGTCATGTGGCAAATTGGTCTTCAGAAAGCCAATTTTGATATTTTCTGTTAATAATAAAGGCTTTTCAAACGAACAACATTAAACATATATGATTGAGAATGAATCACACTCCTACCAGTGTGTTTCTTATCTGAATTTACAAAAGAGAGGTCGTACTTTTTACGCCCTTCTAAATAAGAAACATTTTAAAGTAGAAGAGGTTGGTTAACATTTGGATTGTTCAGTTGTTTTGCGGCTCGTATGATTTTAAGAAAATAAAGTATTTAAACCTTTGTGTTTTTTTAAACCCTTTTACATCTTTACGTATTGTAAATTTAAAAGTAAATTAGGAAATTAGTTACACACTCCTGCCATCTTCTATAGAAAAATGACCTCAGAAACATGTTTTACCTAAAATGTCAAAATTTCATATTATCTTACACAATTTCAGCCGGCTGCTTGTAATTTAATGCTACTATCAAATTGGAGGGAAATAGAACTTGCTTTGTATTAATTAAATGGGAGGAAAATATAACTAATTTGTAGATTTAGGGAGGTTGCCAGCACTTCTAAAACCTTGTGCTTTGTATCAATCTCTAGCTGGTTTATCTGAATACGATCCGATCCTATGTAACATGTGGACTGCCTATAATATTCTGACACAATGCAAGATTTCTAGATGAACTGAAGGCTCCTGACTGTGAATTTCCCATCTCTTACTGTTTTGAACCAATAGTTTAGTGTATACTCCAAAGTTGGTTTTAAGTGTGATCTCCTTCAAGAAGAAAGTGCAAAAATAATTACAAAAAAAAAAAACCCACAGGAAATCTTTTACAACTAGTGTTGGGGCCATTGATCGCCCGTTACCTGCTATAATGTGAATGGAATCATTATGGCTGTTCCATTGACCCACTTTCTTCATTCAGGATTCTGGCCAAAGGAATAGCATGTCAACGTGTAAAATTCTAGCCAAAGATAAGCCATTACAATGGAAATCGCGATGTGCAAAGTCTCATTGAAGCCAATGAAATTGAGTGTAATATCCATACTGCATTCTCATCGGCTTGCCCCAGGATTTAGTATGCGGCTCCGCATTGAAATGAGATTATGCATATAAAATGCCAATATAGAATACAATGCCCAATAAAGCATTCGAAAAGCAACTTACAGCCCATACACATGGGCTTTACTTAAATTCGAACTTCATGTGCAAAATAAGCACACCACCGTCGGAACACTAAATCTACAAAATGTCCTCACTCTGGTTTTTCATGCTTCTTTCTGCATGATTCCCCCCCACACCCCCTCTTATCCAAACACAATTCTTTTAAGGGCACTCTTCAAATCATCTAACAATTCCCAAAGGGTATTCCAGGAGTCTTTTAAAGTGTCTTTCTAAATTAAAAGGCCCCAAACAATTTAAGTGCATTTTTGAACCAAAAATATCAGAAAGCATTTGGATTTTGGCAAACCTAAGGGTTTTTGCAAGAAGAAAGGGACCAAAGAGAAAACGCCCCCACAGTGGATTACAAGGTTAGGGGACAGGTCACTAGGAAAGGGAAATAAAACTGAATGTTAGGTTGGGCTTGTAAATTATGCACCTTTCAGGGAAAGCGGTTTTAAGGTCTCTTCACTCAAGGGTTGTTTTTTTTTTCCCCCATCCATTTTGCTATTAATTCTTAACTCTTGGTAGGCAGCTCTTTAATGAGGCTGTTTGTGGCAGGTTAATTTTCTCCAATCTACTGAGCTCCTCTTTTTCCCTTTTAAGTGCACTGCTGCCTAGAGCTTTCTGCAGTGTCCCTACCAGAAAACAAAATACACGTGAAGTTGCCGGGCCGGGCTGAGAAATAAAGGCGTTACGAGGACAGAAAACCAGAGGGCCTGAACAGATTGGAGTAGGAGGGTAGTAACCCGGCGGAGTTGAGGGCGTGAGGGAGAGGGAATTCGGTCTTAGGAGAGCAATGACCCTGGGAGTGTAATATATTAAATATTGCAGCGATCGATTTCAATACCCCCAAGTGGACACGGGAATAAAAATTCACCAACAAGCTGAAGTGATTAGGAATGCTTTGTTGCGAAGGAGGGGGAAAAAATGTGATTTTCTTCAGATCCTTTTTGTTCGGGTTAGAAGAGGCCTAGACAATCCAAGTCTAAGCCTGGACACTCAGTTTGGGATATAACTCTGAAGGTTAGTCATATCTCAGTGGTGCTTCTGCATAGTGAAAAGATGGGCCTTTGTACTAAGGAGGATTAAGCATCAACCACAATTATGGCTGGTCACTCTAGGAGCCTTCCTCCCAAGTCGGAGAGGAGTACATCTTGGAAGGGCTGCCCCTTTGCTGTGTATTAGTCTTTGTTTCAGCTCTGGGACAAAGCAGTTGCTTTTGCACAGTTCTTCTTTCATTAAAATCCAGGGGAAAATGCACAATATGGTTTACAGAAGGTTGATTCACAATAGCGGGACGTAAAACAGCCTTTGGTGCTATGGGGGGGGGGGGGAGAAACATTTTTGAAATGTCATTCCTTGGCCGAAAGTAGGCAACTGTCCTGTATATTTGCACAAATACCCACTACCACACGTGATTTTTCGTTAGCGATCTCAGCATTGGGTGGGATTTTCTGTTCTTTTTTTCTACCAAATCTAGCTCTTTGACAGTCATGCTATGAACCGTGTGTCTCTCAGTCCAGGAATCTGCTTAGGGATTTGGGGTAGCCACTGCGGAGCCTGCTTGGAGGTGGGGGGGGGGTTGTTTTCAGTCACAGCCCTAATGGGCAAGGCCTGGGCTCTTCACACTGGGGATACCGAGTCTGCTGCTGGGGACACACTGCTGGATGCCTGCATGTAGCCGCAGCAGCCACAGCCACTGCCTGCCGCCCTCCTCCTTCGGTGTGGTCGCCACAAATCTGGGAAAGAAATGCAGCATCATACAAAGGATTTCTTTAATGAGGATGAGTTCCTCAGAGTGACTGGGGGCTGTGCCTGCTGCTCAGGCCTCTCTTTCCCTCTGCCAGATCTATCCCTCCCCATCATATCCTTCCTCATATACTAGCCTGGGGTTGGAAAGGGCATCCCCCCACCCCACGCCCACCCCCACCTCCTCTGATAACCCAGAGGCTGATTTCTACTCTACTCTGGTGGCTGAGTGAGGATGGACTGGAAGGTCTGAGGGGGAATCTCCGAGTCTTGCAAAAGTAAACATATGTGTATATATATCTCTAGTGCCCCCTCCGTTCTCTGCCATCAGTCTTGTCTTCTATCCTAGTTATCACTTATCACTTATCCAAGCTGCCACTTGGAGCACGGTCCTAGGGACTAGCTATATTTCTGCATGAAGATCCTACCAGGGAATGTTCAAGGCAGAAGGAACCCTAAGCCTCCCCATCTCCTTTGAATCTAATTTGGGCTGACCAGGGTATAGTTAAGGCCCAGGCTGGTTGTGAAACAGAGCCCTTAGGCTCCTGCAGCTTGAAACTCCCAGGCTCTCTGTGGAATGGTGACTGGTTACAGGGAGGCCATTTCTGCCTTAGAAAGCTGTTCGTCTCCCCTAAACCTACATGGCTCCTTGCTTCCTTCAGGGTGGGGAGAGAGGTAGGTCCAGGAGCAAAAGATCACTCAAAAAAGTTACTTGGAGTTAGAGCCACTGAAACCAGTTCTCTCTCTTCTTGAGTGTGGGAAAGACTGGGTTGGGGGTTGGGATCTGGACAATAAAGGTATTGCTCTGTTTTGCTCCGGCCCCCCCTTTGGCTTTTTATTCTGTATTCTGCGTCTCTCCCTGACTTTTGTCTTCTTCTGCTGCTTCTCCTTGTCTTTTCCCTCAAGTCAGGTCAGGAAGAGCAAGCAGGTTGGAAGCATCAATGGACTTACGCTGCGAGGGCCAAGCCAAAATGCAGCCTGGCCATGTCTGGGCAGGTGGTTCAGAGCTCAGAGATTCTTGTGTGACTGAGGAGTAATTTGGAGAAAAGGAATCTCCTGGGGGTGGGGGCGGGGAGGTGCAGGTGGGGGCACTCTGTCTCAGGTCACTGAGAAGTGGGTTCTGCGCCCAGAGCCCAAGCTCTGGGATCCCGAGAGCCTGCCTTGCTGTGGAGTACCTGTTGCCTGAAGCTGCTTGGGGGAGCTTTTGGGCCTCTGCCCTATTGTGAGTCTTGGGGGTTAGGTCTGGCTTCCCCTGGGGCCGCTGGATTCACCTGTCACTACGCTCACTGCCCAGGGACCCTGACAAACCTCCACAATGTGGGCCTGAAAAAGGGCGCTTAAGGTTCACTGATCTGTGTGTAGAACTTTGCAAAACTGCAAATAAGCGAGAAAATTTGTCTATTCTTGTGGAGGGAAATACAAGTTTGCACTTAACATGGAAGCCTGAGAAAAAGAGGGGGGGAAAACACTTCTCCTGGCCAACAGCCCCACTGTAATCTCCAGAACAATTTCATTTCCTCTGCAGCACCCTGGCTACCCTAGCCGAGGCCTCGGAAAGGTCAGGGAAGAGATGGAGCTGAAAAGCGGGGGTGGGGAGGGAAAGCGGGGGCTAGGCCCTGGGCAGGGTCGCAGGTGAGGGCCAGGCCGGGTGGCGAGGAGGAGACTGACAGGTTGCAAGGCCACAGGACGGGAGGAGGGGGCAGAGCCGCGTCTTTTGGAAGGTTTGCGTGTTTCCGAGAGGGTTTTTTTTTCGGAGGAATTCGCACCGCCAGCCTCCGGGGCAGCTTGCTGGCGCTCTCCCCCGCCCCTTCTCGCAGAGCAGGTCGCAGGGAGCTCGGGTTTCGGCGAGGCCCCGCGCCGCCAGGCCGCCCGCGCTCCGCCAGCCCCGGCGCGCAGGCCTTTCCCGCTTGCTGAGAAAGGGAAAAGCGCACGCCCGGGGCCCTGCGGGCGGGGAGCCTGTCGGTGCGGCGGGAGAGCCGCTGCGGCCCGCCAGCTCGGTCAACCCGGCCGGGCCGCGCAGGCGGCAGGGGCTGTGCCCGGGAAGGGTCTCCTGCGAAGGGCGGCCGAGCTCCCCCCGTCGTCGCGCGGCTGCTGGGAAGCCGCGCGGGCTGCAGCGAGCAGCAGGCCCCGCGAAGCTGGTCTGCTCCCCTGCAAAGGGGAGGTTGGAACTTTTGAACCCTTTGCTTAAAAGTGATTGATCGTGTCCCGCCAGAGAGCGGCCCCACCCCCTGTCCCCACCTCCGCCGCCTTCCCTGGTCACCTCGGCTCTAAGCGTGCGAGAGGAGACCGCGCGGGGCGCAAGGGCTGGTGCCTTTGGAGACGTGTGCAGCAAACGCGAGCACATCGAGCCCACAGAGCCAGAGCGGCTGTTGCGATTCTGGATGAATCCCTTGTGGGAACTCCTAACGGGAGGGTGGGTTCCTGCCTCCTTCCCCACAGCCCTCTAAGTGAAAGACGCAAACGACGGCTTTTCCCCCTGAAACCGTCCCTGCGCGCCGGCCTCTCCCTACGAGGAAGTCCTCGCAGGAGCCGGGCTGGGCTCTGGGAACCTTCAGGGAACTCTGCATGAAGGCTCGAGGCCTCCACGAGTTAAGTTGATTATTAATTTGGGCTGTTCAGGGCGAGTAACACACTTAACGCCTTTGGCTTTGGGGATTGTCCCGGAGCTGGGACCCAAGCATAGATGACCCAGGGTTGTGGATGGGAAATGCGAGTTGCCGAGACTCCCGGACGTGTCTGAGTGGTCTGGGTAGAGCTCCCGGGGCAAAGGTTGGCTCTTCCTCGCCCCCAAGTAAATTCCTGGTTAACTAGTGCAGACTAAATACCTTAGTATCACTAAATGGGGTAAAACAGACGGGGTTGAAAGTGAGGGCATGCCAACTGGACCCAGACCTGGTCATACTTCTCCACCGGTGATAAGTCAGGGTGCTTCAAACACGAAAATAGAAATGTAACATTCAACTGGACGCATTAATTTTTGACGGATTTACGGTATGATTTTCTTTCGAGCGGTATTCATTGGTTCCTTCGAGCTGTAGTGCGGTCCGAAGACAGAAATATAAACAAGCACTTTCTGCTTTGCGGAAACCCCTTAACAGTATCTCCCGAAGAAAGATCAAGACACTTTGTGAATTTTCCCCAGATAATGCCTCATATTCCGAATGACTGATCAGAGAACTCCGGTATTGTTAAATAAAATGAGAGGAAGGGGAGTGACGTGGGAGTCGAACAATGGCATTTCTGAATCAGTTTGCTTGATTGACATTGGGGGCTTCATGACCCCAGGGAATAGGACTCATTACGGTGAATACACCAAAACATCAACCAAGATTAGAACTCTAGATCCTGTTTTAATCCCATTTCAGTCTAAATTATAGTGGGAAAATATAAAATCCAAGAGGAGAGAATTACTCCATCATATATTGACCTAAAGTCTTAATTGTTCAAAGGGGGAAAGAAAAGTGGAAAACCGATATACTTTTCATCACTTTGGAAGTGGCACTGACATTTAAGTCAAGTGTAAAGGTTTGGTAGGGTGGATACTAAGAATATTTCTGTGGTATAACATATACTTATTTGGGGGAGACATACTGAAGAAATACACAGGGAGCTTTTTGCATGTATGAGAAAAGCAGAATCCTCCGCCACTGGGTAAAAAAGAGGGATCATCAGCAAATTGATGCTGAGAAATAATTAGATACCTTAAAGGTGGAGTCTCAATTTCCACTATTATTTGGAAGACTTCTCTATTTCTTTGGAGAAGATTTCTATTTTTAAATGACAAAAGTTGTGTAAATTTAACCCTGTAAGTTGTTGAGAGCAGATCTTCAATTCAGGTTGGAGAAACAGAATGTGTGTGAGCAAAGTCTATTTTTAACCACAGAAGAGTGTGAGATACTGTGGGCTGTGTTAGATGGGAGTATAATCTATGGCAACTTCACTACAAAAATTTTTCATTCTTCATTGGAACTTATTCTCAATTCTCAGGAACTTGAAAGACTGGCGATCTTAAGTAACATACATTAAACTGAACCCCTACCATACAGAAGGACAAAGCTGTGGCAAAAGGCATTGTAGTTATATTCTATTTTTTTTTAGTAGGTAAATCACAGCAAAGGGGGAACGTAACAGGAAGATATAAAAAATAGAGCATATATATAAGTAATGAAATAGAAAGGGTTGCTCCACAATACAGCTTCACATATTTTGAGGGGTGGATTTTAATGAGAAGCCTCTGTGTTGCATGGGAACTGGGAATCATAGAAATTATTTATGCAGCAAGAAGGAACGAAAATTAATTATTAGGAGCTCAGTAATCACCAAATAAACTCTGAGCTTTGAGGTTAAAAATAGACGACTATCTTCATGTTCAATTATACAGTATCACTTACTAATACAACTGATGTTTCAGCCTCTCGGTGAGACCAGATACCATCTTCTATGGAGATATCTTGGTATTAATTAATGACTGCTTTATTCTCATTATTCACAAGGAAAAATAGGGGTCGTGTCACATTAAAATTAAGATTATCTTAGTTTATCGGGGCTCTTAAACAAAGATCATTCAAAGTAATTACATTTTGAATTAACAGAGGTAGGCAATTTATCTCGTTATTTTTTTTTGTTCAAAGACAGAAAATAAAGATCAGAAATAAGCAAAGTTTCATTTTGAAGATAGAAAGAACCAAACAAACATGTCTTGACTTTTGCAATATTTCCCTTGCTAAAGGGGGAATGAGGGAACTGTAAAAGACGTGACTTTGCAAAGTCAAGTCCTTTTTAAAAGACTCGGATCGAAATTCTTGCTATGCAACAAGGATTCAGGTTTGATTAATTTTCTGCAAGCGACGTGACAGCGGTGTTTTAAAAGATTAATTAAAATTGAAGTGATACGGAGCAGGAATTCAACCTGCAGAGGCGTCCCTGGCGCCTTGGGGGGCTTTGCAAGCGAGTCCCAAGTCCAAACTGCGGGCTTTCCCGAGCCTGGGACGCAACTCCCCGTCTCCTGGAGAGGAACGCGGAATTTGGCAGGGCGCCCGCCTGGCCGCCTGGCATCCCGAGCTGGCCGCCAGCTCTCGGGGGTGGGGACGGGGTGTGTCCCGGGGAACCCGCTGCCCAGAGAACTGCTGGCGCGGCGCGCGAAGAGCCAGTGAGGTCCAGGGTCACACCAGAGGCCGGAGGGGATTCCAGGAAGCCCCGAGCTGACTGCCCCAGGCTGCGTCCACTTCTCCCGGGGGGGGGGGGGGGGGGGGGGGGGGGAACCTACTTCGCGCCCCGGCTCCTCCGGAGCCCCCTCCACGGTCGCGAGCGCGCGGAGGGCGTAGATGGCACGCTGAGAAGGCTCATTCAGAGCTGAGGGCGTGGAGGGCTCGGCTGCTGGGCTGCGGCTGCCCGGGCCGGGGCGTGGGCCTGCCCGGGCGGTCCTGCCTCAACTGCCTCGGGACTCGGGACTCCGGGAGGCCGTCCACGCCTGGGCCGCCCAGCCACGTCCTCCTACCTCTCCGTTCAGTCTCCTGCCCCAGCTTCTGTCCCCCTGCATCCCTGTCCCTTGGCTTCACTTAGCGACGCCTTCGCCTAAGTAAGAAATGAAGCTGAGCGCAATTGTAACTGTACTCAAGAAGATACAATCGCGGGAGCCCTCGGGGTCGCGCGCGCCGGCGAAGCTACGCGGGTGGCGCCCCAGAGGGTGGGTAGGGGAAGAAGGGGGCGTCCGTTTGCAATTCGCCTTCCCAGGGCACGAACTACGGTGTCCCCTTTTCTCCAACTGGGGAGAAACGGCGTCCCCTTCTCTCCAAGCGTGGGGCTCGGGTGCCGACGGGGAGGCCGCGCACGGCGGGGCCCTCACCCCAAGGCTCGGGCGGGGTTGTGCGCCCTCGGGCTCCCGGCGACGCGGAGGGGGCGGCCTCCCAGCTGGGGCTGTCCCTTCGCCCTGCGGCGGCGCCGGGAAACCCCTTCCTCTGCGGCGGGTCCCAGGGGTCGGGGCCTAAAAGGCTCCCTGGGGATTCTCCGAGCCGCGGAGGCGACGTGGTTCCTCCTCCCCCTCACGTCTGCCTCTCCCACCCTCTTCCCAGAGACCTTGGAGGTGGCCAAGTGGGAAGGGAGGCGGGCAAACAGACGGTGGAGGCCTGGGAGCGGGGGGCTCGGGAGCTGGGGGGGGGGGGGGGAGTCCGGGGCAGGAAAGAAGCATTAGGACGCGAAGGAAGGGGCGGTGGGGCGAGGAGGACTTAGCTGCGAAGGGCTGAGGGTGGGGGGGGGTGAGGCGAGAATCCCTTTCTTTCCGAGTGGCGCAGGGGGACCTCTTCCCCGGGGAGCCCCCACCCAGCAGCTCCCAACCTCGAGAACAAAGGGTCTGGGAAGCACGGTCGGGGTCGGGGAGCGGAGGTGGAGGGAAGCAGGAAGGCAGGCGGTGGGGGCAGGGGAGGGCGCTTCCCCACATTTCCTCTCGCGGCAGAATGACGGAAAGCTCCCTGCAGCAAACGCCTCACTGAGGCCGCTTCAAAATCCGGGAGGGCTCGGGTTCCTTACCTAACGGATGCACTCGCTCCCTTCCTCCCCCAGCGTCCCCACCCCCTCCGGGGACCGAGGCCCGCGAGCAGCGAGGCTGGCGACGCGCCGCGGCGCGGGCGGAACCGCGGGGCAGCAGCGCCTCCTGCAGGTGCCTGGCGCCTCCGCAGCCGCCGTGCCGCGCGGTCTCTTAAGGTGGAACCAGCCCGGTTCCCCCACCCGCGCTTTCGGCTCTTCCGCAACCGTGATTCCACCCGCCGCAAGTCTCCTTCGCGAAGCGGGCCTGACTGTCCAGAACGGTCGGAGTCTGTTGGTCCCTGCTGCTATTTCCTTGATGCCTTGACTCCATTACCTGCAGCACCTCGTCCGAGGAAGCCCCGGTATCGATTTGGAAAATCACAATTGATACTTCCCTGCAGGTATAAAAGGCTGCGTAAGTCACGCTTCAGGGCGGAAAGACCAAAACGGCGTTTCTTTAATCTCAAAGCAAACTTTTATTTTGGTTTATTAAAACCAGAAGCCTAGCACGAAAGGATCGCCGAGAGTAGACCTGCCCAGGGGTCTTCTGGATCTAAGAATTCAGGATAAGATTGGCCGGTCAGAGGGTCGCATGCAGCGCTCCACACCCCGCAAACTCGTGGGCAGCTGCGGGCGCAAATGGGCCGGGGAGGAGCGGCAGGACTGCGGGGAACCCCTCCCTGCGCGTCTCCCGCCGCCTCCGTTTTCAGACCACTCTTTGTTTAGTGAAAAGCGGGAACGTGGGGAGGATAGAAGAGCAGTTTTTGTTTCTTTCCTCTTTTAAACTAAATGTGCGTGTGTCTGTGAATTCATCGTCCTTGAACTAAGTGTCCTCAGCGAACTCGACATTCTTGGGGGAACCCTGCGAGCTCTGAGCAGGACACGAACAAGCCAACTTTGGTTCCGGTGCCATGTGCAGTAAATTCTTCTCCTTTGCTCTTCCCTCTCTCCGCGTCACGGAGAGGGGGCCCCCTGGGGGCTGCCTCCGTACTCCCGCACCCCCAGGACCTGGAGCCGCGGAGAGCTCAGGTCCCAGGGCAGGGGCGCCAGGAGGTATCGGGGGAGGGGAGACTAGCGGTCCGCCTGGGGTGTGAGCCTTACCTGCACCTTGGGAACCTCCTTTCCCCTGGACGCCCGGCCTTGGCTCCGCCCTGTCCGGCCCCGCCCCAGGGAAGCTGGGCAGCGGGTGGGGCCGCCGCGGCGACAGCTCCCAGGGGCAGGTGCCGCAGGGTCACACCCGCCCCGGGGGTTGCAAACCGCAAGCGAAAGTCGAGAGGGGCTGGAGCTTTTCCTCTAATCCGTTTTACACTGTGAAAACCGCAAAGCTGTCGCCTAGGCGGCCACTTTTTAATTGGGAGGCAAACAGACGAAAAACCAAAACAAACGCGCGAGCTGACTTTTCTTTCCCTCTGTTTTCTCCTCAACAAAAAGCTCGCTTTCTGGCGAAGAGGGAAACCAACGACCCGCGCTGACGCTTGCTCGCTTCGGGGCCTGGAGCGGGGCGCGCAAGGGGGCAGCTTTGCCCTGCCGCTGTCTCCACGCTCTGCCCGCGTGGATCTCCAGCCGCGTCCCGCCTCTCCACGGGCCACGCCTGCCGCCCCGTCGCGCGCTTTCTCGTTCGCGCGGAAGGGCAGATGTGGGGGGACCTGGGTGTTGGAGGCTCGGAGGTCGTAAAATTGGCCCCAGGTCCGGGCTCTTCCGAAGCCCGGGGCCGGCAGAGCAGGGGCTTGGGCCGCCAGTCCGGGGAGACCTCCCAGCGGAACAGAAGGAGCACCTGCAGACGCTCGAAGCTTCCCCTGGGGAAAAGCATACGTCGGTAGACACGCTGCGCGGCGCCAGAGCTAACTCTCAATTTACCGCGCGTCCTGCCTTGGGGGGTGCTGAGGCCCTTGGGGGGAACCCTTGAGAAAAGCAGAGGACGCGGGAGACCGTCCGGGTCAGGTGGGCCGAGACCCACGAAGGTGGATGTCTGCTTCCCTACGTCCTGCGTAGAAAATGATTTTTAAAAATTTTATTTTTGAAAATGATTTTTAGTCACACTTGTCGTGGTGGTAGGAAAAGGGAGGGAAGTCAAAAGAAAGGAGGAGGCCGACCTTTATTTTACAAGAAAAACCCAGGAAAAATGGATTGGTCGAATTGTGGAGTAGGAGGGAGGGAAGGAAGGATGAAGACTTTCCTTCTTTGTTCTTAAAAGCCCGAGCACTTTGGTTTGTTTGTTTGTTTCCCCAAATCAAAATACAGAGAGGCAGTCCTTGTAGGGGCATGCTTATGCAATCGAGAGATGCTGCTCATTAATTAGTTCACTTTTAAAACATTTGCTGGGCTGAGCAAAGTTTTTAGAAGGTTCTTTCTCAGAACCCAGCCCCGATGTGAAGCTCAACTCGATTTAAGGCAGACCTAGGATCAAAATTTCAGACGAGATCATGCGTGTATACATCTGTACAAAAATACACATGCCACAGAGTTTGTATTCCTTCCAGGCTAAGACAAGAGATTCTATAGTAAATTATATGCGATGGCTGAGTTTTTTTCTGGTAACCTCTTGTCACCAGAGAGGAGTACTGAGTTATCTTTCTCTCCATTCCCAATTAATAAATCTACTGAGAGAGAACTCTCCTTATGAGAATGTGGCTTTCCCCCCCACTCTCTTTCTGGTTTAAACGTTCTTTCCTACACGTGAACATGCACAGAATATACATGATAAGCAGAGTTTTCCCTAATCAGCCTGTAATGTATGATCTATATAAATCCATGCCCACTGTTGAGGACTAACTTTGTTCTTCACCATGTGGGCATTTCATCAGGAATCTTTGGTAGACCAATAAAACGATTATCTTTGCTGTGAATTTCTTTGTGATTAAATGGAAAATAGCATTAATGAACAACTTGAACAGTACTTTTTAATATCAAATGTCAACCAGTAAAAAAAAGACCCATACTTGTTCCAAATATTCAGAATGATGGCTTCTCATTTGCCGTCATATTTTGGCAAAACTACTTCATATTAATGGAAAATTACTAAAAACAGTGCACGCATTCCAGATAGAGAGGCTTATTCACTGAGCTTTACCTCTAGCAACTTAAGCTATCTGGTTCAAATTACTTAAGTAGTTTCAACTGAAGGAAGGGCTGGGAAATTAGGAACTGTGGAATAATTTGTGTTTGGGTCTTTTCATGAAGCTTTAATCAAGTCTGATTTTTGTGAAAACGAAAACAATACGATAATCCCTTCAGTGATCTTGTAGAATAGTGTGTAATTGTTATTAAAAAAGAAAAGCGTGCCCAAAGGATATTTTAATGAAATGAGATGAATACAAATACAACTATTGCTAAGTTGTTTTTCCAGTTATTTTTCTCTCACACGTAAGACATGTAGGACTCCAGAATATGCACTTTCATGTGTTGTGATAATAAGAAAACTATTGCTGGTTTTCTTAGGGGAGCACTGTTATCTAGGGGCAATGCCAAAATCATTAGATAAGCATCATCTTTCCTGTCACATCATTGTCTACATGAAATTCCATCTTAGGAAATATGCGGGAATATTATATTTGTTTCAAAAGCTTGAAAATACAATAGAATTTGAAATATTGAAAACATGATCCTTACTTGACAGTATCTTTGAAGTTGCAGAGGTATCTCTTTTTGAGATGACTTTAATAATGACTGACTTTAATAATGCTGGAACGTAAGGAAAGATTTCAACAGCAGGCAAGATGTGATGAACGGACACAGGAACAATGAAGCTATTGACAAAACATGCCAACTTTTAGAATTCTATTTAAATTATTATTTTTCCTTCTAGTGCAGAGGAAGACGCCCAAGTGCATCAATGTTCATCAGATGCAGGGTAATAAAAACGTGAGCGACGGTCAATGGACCGTGACAGTAATATGATTGTTAGTGTAGGTGGGCGAGTGCCTGTTTAAAGAAGGTTTGCAGTCCTCAATGGAGGTAGGGGAAGCTTGTAGAAAATTGAGATCGTGAAGAAGAGGGAAAGAAGGTTAATCAAAGAATAAGGCAAATTCAGTAATTAAAAAACTATTTTCTATTTTTGATTTGACTTTCGTCAATTGTTCCTGCCAGCTATTTAGATGAAATAAATGGAACATCATTTAATAAGCGGATCCTCTGATACATTTTCCTCTTAAAGTGTCTGATTCCTGGCATCCAAAGGAAACTGGAATACAAGTTAGTATTAGAACTTGAATTTGTTCTGCCAGAGTGAAAATTGGTTCCATTAGGCATCAGTCACAGAACTCTCACAGACCTGGCTAGGGCCGTAGATAGAATATATCCAACTAGCTGAAATAATAAAGTCTTAAGTGATGCTAGATGTGCTTTGGGAAACCATCCAGAGGGTTTTAATTTTTTTTAATGAAAGTTTCCCAATTTTACAGTCCTCATAAATCTGGAACAAGCCTAATTTAGGTCATCAGGGTGAGTGAAACCTAAATGCCTGACCCTTTGGAAATAATGTCATAAAAATAAGTTAAAACGTGAAATATTCAGTTGCGCACCATCTTTACCAAGGATTCATTCCCGGACATTTTTCTTACTCACTTGCCCATACTTCCTTCTCATTATAGATTTATAGTGCTCTGCAGAAACCCTTGGAAGAAGTGATATATCAGAGAGATACACTTTCCGGAAGCTTAAAAGTTAGTCTGGCTATATAAATAAAAATCTAAACAACAACAGCCGTACACACACACACACACACACACACACACACAAATCAACTGTATCTTAGATGAACAATTATATCTAATATATTAAGAAGGAAGGGGAAAACGTGCCTGTTAGCCAAAAGCTCATAGTTTGTTAAATATAGGAGGGTTTCAAATAAGTTCAATTCATAGTACACATGTGGATTTATATATATAAACATAATGATCTTTCATAACTAAAATTGATTGAAACCCCTGGCATATTCCTTATATGAAAATATTTTATTGCTATCATTAGATAATTAATTATACATTATAAGAATTTAAAAGTTACTAACGAGAAATAGAATAGACAGTAGAAAATAGAATAGACAATAGAAAAATTAAAATAAATTTAAATTCTTTTAAATGCATCACAGAAACCTGTTTTCTATTACTTTTTATTTTGGGCAGAAAATGTGTCAACTTATTATTTGGCATCAATTTCTCCTTCTATGTATTTTGCCTTATTTACTTGTGAACAGATGTTATTAGCTAAGTTAACAGTACCAAATTCAGTAATCATAAAATCTCAGAAGTAATGTTTTGACATGAATAGTAATTCAAATTTAGAAGTATTTATGGACAACCTAGAAACCTTACTTAATTATTTTCTTATTCTTCTCTTGCCACTGGATTAACTTCTTTTGTCTACAAATGGCAGATACCAATTTTTTTAAGACATGTGGAAACAAATGTTATCTCCAACAATTTTGGTAATTTGGGACTTGAACTGAGCTTGTCCAAGTTCTTTAACAAATGGTTAAAGTAGACGAAGTAGTTTGCATTTCTTTTGCAGATTAAGAAAAACATTGAGGAATATTCCTCCGCATAAATGTAAGTATTTTTTAGTTCTTGCAAAATATCTGTTGGCTCCGAAACCATTAAGCAACAACAGAAAAGTCCCCATTAAAAGTTAACGAGTGAGGCGCCTCTGCGGCTCAGTTGGTTAAACCTCTGACTCTTGGTTTCGGCTCAGGTAAGGATCTCACAGTTTCGTGGGTTTGAGCCCCATGTCGTGCTCTGCGCTGGGAACATGGAGTGTGCTTGGGATTCTTTTTCTCTCCCTCTCTCTCTGACCATCCCCACTTGGGGATGTCTCTGTCTGTCTCAAAATAAATAAACTTAAAAAAAAAAAAAAGTTAATGGCCACCTGGCTGTTTCAAAGTAGTTCTGTAGACTTGGCCAGAAGCTGCATGTCGGAGTCTAGCTCTTCCTGGTTTTTCTCTCCTTCCACATTCAGAGATTGCTTTGCCCGTGGCTCTTCCCAATAGTGTGGAAAAAAAAAATGCAATAGGCAGTTTCAGGAGTATTGCCTTTAACAGCGTGTCTCAGGGGACTTAATATTGGAGGTGGCAATTGGCCAAAATAAGTAGGAAACTTGGGGGAGCTGCCAAGCTATACTGCTGATGAAAGTCCTGCCATAACTAAGGAGAATTCGGAAGGAAAGTTTTTCCATGAAAAAGAGCTAGACACTGAATGACTAGTGGGGAGGGAGAACTGCTCCTGGTGTGTGTGTGTGTGCAGGGGGAAGGATAAACTTTGTGGATCTTTAGAATCATCTTATAAAAAAGCTATTTGGGGGGCGCCTGGGTGGCTCAGTCAGTTGGGCGACCAACTTCACTCGGGTCATGATCTCATAGATCATGGGTTCGAGCCCCACGTTGGGCTCTGTGCTGACAGCTCAGAGCCTGGAGCCTGTTTCAGATTCTGTGTCTCCCTCTTTCTCTGACTCCTCCCCTGTTCATCCTCTGTCTCTCCCTGTCTCAAAAATAAATAAACATTTAAAAAAAAAGCTATTTGGGAGTATTTTTTACTTTTTTAAAAAAATGCTTATTTATTTTTGAGACAGAGAGAGAAAGAGGAGGGGAGAGAAGGGGAGGGGCAGAGGGAGAGGGAGAGAGACGATCTGAACGGGCTCTGTGCTGATAGCAGTGAGCCTGATGCGGGGCTCGAGCTCACAAACCCGTGAGATCATGACCTGAGCTGAAGTCAGACACTCAACCGACTGAGCCACCCAGGCACTCCAGGAGTAGATTTTATAAAAAAAACCTTATGGCAAAGCTATTTGAAAATAGTTTTGTTGATTTGAATATTGCTTTTCTTCATGCTTTAGAAAACAGAATTTTACCATTAACAGTACTTAATAACATTGGTCTGAGCTATGAAAATAATATAATGTGGAATTACAACATTTATTTATTTATTTATTTATTTATTTATTTATTTATATTGTTTATTTATTCCTGAGAGAGAGAGAGAGAGAGAGAGAGAGAGAGACATCCAGAACATGAGTGGGGAGGGTCAGAGTGAGAGAGGGACACAGAATCTGAAGCAGGCTCCAGGCTCTGAGCTGTCAGTACAGAGCCTGACGTGGGGCTCGAACTCACGAGCTGTGAGATCATGACCTGAGCTGAAGTCGGCGCTTAACCAAGTGAGCCACCCAGGCGCCCCACAACAATTGTTTTAATGGCCACAAGTTTGGCCCATTCCAGAATGCACAGCCCTTTGTAATGTGACTTTGCTGCTCCCATCCAGAAGCAGAATCCATTTTCCAGCCCCTGTAACATAAGCTGGCCTCTGTGACTTACTTTGACAAATGTGATAGGGTGGAAGTGATGTTGTGCAAGTTCTAGAATTGAGGCCTTGTAAAGCTTTTGCAGCTTCCTCCTTTCTCGTCTTGGAACCTCATGCCCCCAAGAAGCCTGGGATTTTCATTGTGAGCAACTCCCACTGAGCCCAGCCCCCAGCACTCCGACTAGCAGCTATGTGAATGAGCCCAGGGAAATTCAGCAGAAGAACCACACAGCCAACAGAATCATGAAAGACAATAAATCATTGTTGGCTTAAGCCACCAGGCTTTGAGGCGGTTCCTTACATGGCAATAGATAACCATACTTGTCTTGTTATCTGCAAAGATCACAATCATACAAAGTTGAGAGAGAGTTTGTTGATATAGCAAGTATTTAAATCAAGAGCTCTTTCTTTCTTTCTTTCTTTCTTTCTTTCTTTCTTTCTTTCTTTCTTTTTTTAGAGCCTGAGTTAGCATATGTGAAGTCATCACAGACCTGAGGTTCCTATCTATGTATGATTGTTATGGGGACATTTGATTTGCATCCCTGAGGTTGGTGAGATTTCAGAAAGTCACATTATTTTATATCATCCACAGAGCCACCCAGTGAAGCAGACAATGTGTTTGCTACCTACATGTTAAGGTTGAATAAATGGGCACAGGAACACAACAGAAATCTGGAGACCAGCGTGTGGCTCGAGAAGGGGTATCCCCGAGGCGATGTCAATGAACCTCTTTTTTTCTACTTGGAAGTGGAAGAGATTGTCTTAGAGGATTTCTGAAGTTCCTTTCATCGTGGCAGAAGTCTCAGACTGGGCCACATGAATCAGAGCGAGTGGAGAGGAGGACAGAGCTGACCCCAACAGGAGCAGAAGCGGAGAGAAACCAGCTTGCGTGAGGCCGGGGCATCTGGATTTAACAGAAAGCTGTTCGTTCACTCCATTCATTGAACAAGAATTTGCGGACCGGTTTTTATCTGCCCAGCACTGTTCTAGGCACTGGAGATGCAGTGGAGGCTAAATCCCACAAAGCCTCGGCTTCTATGGGAGTTCTTCTTCTTCTTCTTCTTCTTCTTCTTCTTCTTCTTCTTCTTCTTCTTCTTTTAACATTTATTTATTTTTGAGAGAGAGAGAGAGAGAGTGTGTGAGCCAAGAAGGGGCAGAGAGGGGGAGACACAGAATCTGAAGCAGACTCCAGGCTCTGAGCTGTCAGCACAGAGCCCGATGCGGGGCTCGAACCCACGAACCGTGAGATCATGACCTGAGCCTAAGTCCAGCACTTAACCGACTGAGCCACCCAGGCACCCCAGGAATGTTCCTTTTTTAAAATTTCATTTCATTTTATTTTATTTGAAAACACTTTTTAAAAGTTATTTTGAGAGAGAGGCAGAGAGAGTGATCAGGGGAGGGGCAGAGAGAGAGAGAGAGAGACAGAGAGAGTCCCAAGCGGGCTCTACACTGTCAGTGCAGAGTCTGATGCGGGGCTTGAACTCACAAACTGTGAGATCATGATCTGAGCCAAAACCAAGAGTCGGACACTTAATCGGATGAGCCACCCAGGCGCCCCGGAATGTTCCTTAATTTCTGCCCCGGAATGTTCCTTAATTAAGGCCTGCACTGCAGAGTACTTGCTAATTCCCTGTTCTTTGAGGCTTTTAGTTCCACTTAGGGATCTTGGCTCTACTTTCTGAGATATCCTACTTTCCATAAAAATGGCTTGTGTTTGTAGCTGAGCAGTTTCCTCAGCCCTCTTCCTTCCCATGGAGACCTGGGGACTTAGAGGGCGACTTGCAATCTGGACAAAGCTAGCCTTTCAGTCCTAGCTGATACAAGTTCCTTAAAAGGTGTTGTAGGCTTTCTATGTGTGAGATTTATAGGCTACTCCATGAGAGAAAAGCCACACCCACAATTCTTTTTGATTGATGCAGGCCTACCCCTTAGACTTCTTCATAGCTATTTTGAAATTAGGCCTCTTCGGGACCAAGATTCCTGGTAAGATTCCTGGAAGCCCTTTTGTCTATTAGGTACCGCCTTTAATGTTTCTGAAGTTTTAGCAAAGGGTCTGATCGGCCAACCCTCAAGTTCCTCTTTACCCTGAGGCTATTTCTTACTCTGAGCATCTTTTGCTGCCCGGATCAGCTAGAGATGTGAAACAGTTTTGTTTTCCAACATAAGCAAGTCCTGGACTTCCTGTGAATTCTTCTAAATTCTACTTGCAGACTCTAGTTGCTTCTTTCGCCCCCCTCTCTCTGGAAGGACTTTTATCCTGTGCCGCCAGGATTAGCCAGCTGGGACTTCCAACATTCCACTTGGAAGTCAGTGTAGCTAGATTCAAAAGTTTATTAGCTGCCTTTTCTGTCTTCCAAGTCACCACAGGTGACAGCATTGCCAACTGTTTTTACTGCTACATAACACAGATCACCCTTCCACTTTTTCACTGCTTTTCCAATCTCTACTGATGATCCTCTCACTATTTTTCCAGGCTTTGCTAACAGTTTCCTTCTGCTTTTCCAGCCCCTACCCATTGCCTGTCCCCAAACCAAGTCTTGGTACTTTCAGGTTTGTCCTGGCCGCACTTCACTCACGGAACCAATAATTGCATCAGTGAGAGTTCAGTCAGGGAAGCAGAGGCGTCAAGAGCATCGGAAGAGAAGGCGTTAGGAATTTGAGACATGACACAAATGGAAGACGAACGAGGGAGGTAAGCGGAAGTCTGGTAGGGGAGTTGAAGGATCAGAAGAAGAGTCATTATCCAGACTGCCTGCAGTCGGGCAAGTTGGAGTTGCAGAGAAATCTGAGAGGCCAACCACCATTCAGGCTCTGAAATGGGACCACAAAGGGAGAGCTCACAGACACGTCTTTAGAAGCTGTTGCCTCTGTGAGTCTGTGACTGCACATCTGGTGGTTTATCTGGGGCTGCTGTTAGTCTCCAGGCCAACAGCTGGGGAGATGATCCGTGTGCGGGGGGAAGGAGAATGATGACAAGCCGGGGCCTGCCCAACCGCCCCCTCCGCCGCCCCCCGCCCCAGTCTGTCTTTTACCTTGTCTGGCTGGACAACCTCCTGAAGATAATGGCTGTTTTTTCACTCCTGCCTTCCAAATTCCACTCAAGTTCCTCTTCTGACCCGTTCTAACTTGGAACCCATAGGAAAGGGGATTCTGGGAACTATAGTTAACAAGTGGGTAATAGCCCAGCCCAGTGCACCCCGCATGCATTTTTCCATGCCTCTTGTGGGAATGGTACCACTTTACTGAGGTCTATTGTGAGAGGCAGAGAAGTCCAGACATCCAGGCATTTATGTGTGTGTGGGTAAGTGGAACAAAGGGAGTGACGGATAGTGCCATCATGATTTTGAGTGACTGGCCTGACTCTATTTTCTGTTGGAAAACAGAATCCAGCCTGTTCTTGGTGTCTAAGAATTATCTACAGCTGTGGTTTCCAACACTTGATTCACGTTAACCTCTAGGCCCACTGTCATCTGTCTCCATTAAAACCGATCTTACAGAGAATACTAATGACCTCCTTGATGCTAAACCCAATGGACGCTTTTCGGTTTTTATCATATTTCATTTTTGGGGGGGAGAGTATGAGTTGTCAGCCATTCCCTCCTTGGCGTTCTTTCTTTCTTGGTTCTTAGGATGGCTTATTCTTTTGGGATTTCTTTTGTTCTGTCCATCCCTTGAATTCTTTCTCGTGTGAAGGTTCCATGCAGGGCTCTCTTCTACTCAGGGCTGAGCCGGAGCTGGCCTGCAGCAGCTTTCAAAAACCGATCGGGTGCATCTAGTCCCAGTTCCGTGTTCAGTGATGACAAGTTGGTAGTTTGAAACTGACCACAGTGGGAGTATTTACACCACAGACATCAGCAAATGCTGCAATCAGGGCTCCTCTTGCTGGAGAGCGGATCGTGACACACTTAAGCAGCACATCGATGCTTCTATTCTAGCTCTTCACACGCGCTCCCTGGATAATCCACCGTTTTAGTTTCAAGGACCATCTCTGAATCGATGGCTATCACATCTTTCATCTCCAGTTGAGATCTGTCTTGAGGCCCAGCTTTTCAAATGCCTTCCGGCTTCCCCCGGCTGTCCCACAAGCATATCATATTTCCCCTTAAAATAGCTCTCTCTCTTTTTTTTTTTTTTTAAATTATCTGTTTCAGTGAATGGCACCATCCGTGCCCCCCTCATCTCCCTACTCCTTATTCAAACAATCATCAAATATTCATCAAATATGCTCAATCACTACTCTGATTCTTCCTGGAATCCAGCCGTTCTTCCTCATACCCATTGCAACAGCCCTGAATCAGTGTTTCTCTCCCAGATTACCGCAACTACTTCCAAACTGACTTTCCTCCTTGTGGTCTTACCTCCTCCCAGTCTGTTCTCTGTGCTGCAGCCAGAATGATCTTTCAGGAGCACAAATATGATCATGTGACTGCCTTGTTTAAACCCCTTCAGCGGCTTCCTGCTGCTGTCAGCCTAAAAGTCGACTTTAATTTACATGGTGCACAAATTCTTTTTTTTTTTTCCAATGTTTATTTATTTTTGAGAGAGTACAAGCGGGGGAGGGGCAGAAAGCGAGGGGGATGGAGGATCTGAAGCGAGCTCTGTGCTGACGGGCAGAGAGCCCCATGGGCGGCTCGACCTCACAAACCATGAGATCACGACCTGAGCCCAAGTCCGCCTCTCACCCGACTGAGCCGCCCAGGCACCCCTTGGTGCACAAATTCTTTGTAATGAGACCTTGCTTACCTTTTCAACCTCACAGCTTATTACAACTTCCCCAGTTTTCATTCCAGCCACTTCACACTGAGATTTTTCATTTCTGGGTTTTTTTTTGTTGCTGTTCTTTCTTTTTAGTGTTTATTTATCGAGAGAGAGAGAGAGAGAGAGAGAGAGAGAGAGAGAAGGAAAGAGAATCCAAGGCAGGCTCCATGCTTAGCACGGAGGCCCACGTGGGGCTCAATCTCACGACCATGAGATCACGATCTGGGGCAAAATCAAGACTCAGATGCCCAATCGACTGAGCCCCCCAGGCACCCCACCTCTGGGGTTTTTAACACGCAGTGCTCTCTACCTGAACCACACACGCCTCTCTGCTGTCAGTTTCTCCGTTCACTCCCCTCATCCTTTAACTCAGAAAGCGCCTCTTCTGTGTGGCAGAGACAATGCTGTGGGCTCACCGAGGCATTTCCTTTTCTTTCTTGGGCCCAGGAAACCTGCATGATCTGTATCTCTTGCATCGAGGTGGGGCCATGCGGCTGGTCCTGGTTAATGGAATGTAAATGAAAACTATGTGTGCTTTCCAGATGCAAGTTGTTAAGTATCTGATGTGCCTTTCCACCACCATCCCCATCCCACTTCACCCCTGCCCTATGCTGGATGACTCAGGGGCAGCCTTGAAGTACTAAGTTTGTGTGGTCACAACATGGAAGCTGCCTGGGGCCCCTGAGACACCTTTGGAGGAGACCGCCAAGGAATCTGCCCAGGCTGAACAAAAAATATTTATTGTATTAAAATCACTGACATTTGGGGGTTGTTTTACCAGGTAGCGAGCAAGTGTCCTGATTAATGCAGTTTGGGAATCTGTTCCTACAAGCCCTTTGAGGTTTGGTCGAGTACTTGCCTACGTATTCCCGTACCTCTGTGTCCTTATCCCTCGCAGAGACCTTCTCTCTATGTCCCATAAATGCCTGTGCTGTGGTTTCTCTCTGGCAGCTGTAAGCTCTTGGAGGCCAGGGATTGTGTGTTGCTCATGATTGCCTAGCCCAGCACCCAGCAACTGATTTGCCATCTGCAACTGGTTTCCCATCTGCTACGCTAGTCCTTTCCTACCCTCTTCATTAACCAGTTGAGGCCTCCCATTTATATAAGTGCAGCATCTCTTGAAGCTGTCCCCTCCCTCACCCAGTCATCCAACAATACTAGGGGCTTATTCAATCCAGAGGGATGAGTGCTGCTCTCAAACATCAGGCAGAGAAAAAGCTGGAGAGTTGAGTCAGTTCACCTCTGGGCTCCCGGTTAGGACTGCTGTTTCTTAGATCATTGCTCTGTGATATCACTCTAGTCAAGGCCTGGCCCCCACTGCTATTCCTCCTCTGTGGCCTTCTAGGCCTGGATATGGGACCTGGATCACCTGTGCAGAATTCTCCTTCATGGTGAGTCCCCCTTTGAAGCCTCACATGTGCTTTGTTCCTACCCCGTCTCAAGCCTTTGGAGCGGTTGCCAGGACATTGAATCTCACAGGGAAGGGGTCAGGGTTTCATCACTTTCCTCCCAGGATGCTTCTTGGTCCCCATGCAAATTTACAGGGACCGCCTCCACATACCAAGCTTTGATCAAGAGGCAACTTTTCCAGGCCACAAAAGGTCCTCTTATCCTTTCTCCCAGAGCAGCAAGTGCCTGTTCAGCATGTATTTACATAACTACTAAAGGCCACTCATGGGTTCTGGCCCCCTCCGCTCACCAATAGAGAGCAGATACATTCTGAATGACGTCCTCTGTTCAGCTCAACCAGCAGTTGTCAAACGTTTTTGTCTCAGGACCCATTTTTCCTCTTAACAGTGTTTATTTAATAACAGTTCTGTTTATCTATAGTTACAATATTAGAAATTAAAATAGAGAAACGTTAAAAAATACGTTCATTAATTCATTTAAAAATAACAATAATAGGGGTGCCTGGGTGACTTAGTTAAGCATCTGACCCTTGGTTTCGGCTCAGGTCAAGGTCTCATGGCTCTTGAGTTCGGGCCCCACATCGGGCTGTGCTGTCATCCAAGAGCCTGCTTTGTATCCCTCTCTCTCTGTCCCTCCTGCCCCCCATCGCTCTCTCTCTCAAAAACAAAATAAACATTAAGAAAGTCACAATAATAAACCCTATGTTAATGCAAATAAAATGCGTTTTATGAAAATAGCTATCTTTTCCAAAATAAAAAGCTTTAGTGGGAAGAAAAAAATTCACATTTTTGTAAATATCTTTCCTATCTGGCATAACAGAAAATGCTGGATCCTCGTATTTATTTCTGGATTCAATCTGCTGCAATGTGTAGTTTTGGTTGAAGTACTTGGGAAAAAGAGGAATATTTTAGTAGCCTTTTTAGAAAATCATATATTATTCTTTGATACCACACCAAAACTCGATAAATTTTAATTTGTTAAAATTTAGTTTGTAATGTTGAATCTGAAATCATATCAAATCTGTTGATCTATTTTGCAGTTTTTCTTTTTTATTAACGTTACTTATTTATTTACTTATGTAAGTTTATTTATTTATTTGTTTGTTGAGAGCGCGAGAGAGAGGCAGAGAGAGTGACAGCGATGGAGAGAATCCCACGCGGGCTCCACGCTGTCAGTGCAGAGCCCCACATGGGGCTCGATCTCTCAAAGTGTAAACCTGAACTGAAATCGAGAGCTGGACATTTAACTGACTGAGCCACCCAGGCGCCCCAGTCTATTTTGCAGTTTGAATGGAGTTTTTGGGTGCAGAGAGAGAGAGGGAGAGAGAAGGAGTGAGAATGCGGAGCTCGGAGTGGGGCTCGAGCTCACCTGATGTGGGGCTCAAAATCACGAACTGTGAGATCGCGACCTGAGCTGAAGTTGAAGGCCTAATCGACTGGGCCATCCAGGTGCCCTGGATCTTTTACCCATACAAAACTTTGTTACATCGTGTGCTGGGCATGTGGGAAATACTAGTCCCCTGAATTATGTAGATCTTTTGAATGTTGACACAAGTCACTAAACAATATTTATTTATTTATTTATTTATAAAAAAATTTTTTTTTGATATCCTGAATTTTTTTTAATTTTATTTAAAAAAATTTTTTTTTAACATTTATTTATTTTTGAGACAGAGACAGAGCATGAACGGGGGAGGGGCAGAGAGAGAGAGGGAGACACAGAATCGGAAGCAGGCTCCAGGCTCTGAGCCATCAGCCCAGAGCCCGACGTGGGGCTCGAACTCATGGACTGCGAGATCGTGACCTGAGCTGCGAGATCGTGACCTGACGCTTAACCGACTGAGCCACCCAGGCACCCCTTAAATTTTATTTTTTTAAATTTATATCCAAATTAGTTAGCATATAGTGAAACAGTGATTTCAGGAGTAGATTCCTTAATGCCCCTTACCCATTTAGCCCATCCCCCCTCCCACAACCCCTCCAGTAACCCTCAGTTTGTTCTCCATATTTACGAGTCTCTTCTGTTTTGTCCCTCTCCCTATTTTTATATTATTTTTGTTTCCCTTCCCTTATGTTCATCTGTTTTGTCTCTTAAAGTCCTCATATGAGTGAAGTCATATGATTTTTGTCTTTCTCTGAGTAATTTCACTTAGCATAATACCCTCCAGTTACATCCACGTAGTTGCAAATGGCAAGATTTCATTCTTTTTGATTGCCGAGTAATATTCCATTGTATGTATATACCACATCTTCCTTATCTATTCATCCATTGATGGACAGTTGGGCTCTTTCCAAACTTTGGCTATTGTTGATGGTGCTGCTATAAATATGGGGGTGCATGTATCTCTTCGAAACAGCACACCTGTATCCCGTGGATAAATGCCTAGTAGTGCAATTGCTGGGTCGTAGGGTAGTTCTATTTTTAGTTTTTTGAGGAAACTCCATACTGTTTTCCAGAGTGGCTGCACCAGCTTGTATTCCCATAATTTTTTTTTTAACATTTATTTATCTTTGAGAGACAGAGCATGAGTGGGGGAGGGGCAGAGAGAGAGAGGGAAACACAGAATCCAAAACAGGCTGCAGGCCCTTAGCCGTCAGCACAGAGCCTGATGTGGGGCTTGAACCCACAAACTGCGAGATCATGACCTGAGCTGAAGTCAGACCCTTAGCCGACTGAGCCACCCAGGCGCCCCACTAAACAATATTTAAAGAATCACATTTGTTGTCTTCACCATTTATCTCATTTGAATACCTTTAAGGATTGGGAAGCTGTTAAACTCATAGTGGCAGATACAAGTTTTCCAAAATCCTAATTTTCCCTTAAAAGCTCACATTTTATCTCTGGCAACCAACACTGTCAGTTGTTTTCTTTGAAGTGACAGGCTCACTTCATTTATGTTTGAGAAAATGTGCCAAATACCCAAGTCAAAATAATCATAGTACGTCTGTCAGTTCTTTTAAGTAAAAATGGTGTTCCATGAAAAAGCTGCTGGTTCAGCTTAGAACTCAAGCAATCACACAAGTGCTTTTCCCTGGGGCAACCAGGCTACTTTGGTATGCAGCAGAAATGTTTTATTTCCATTTTGTCACATAGAATATTAAAAAGATGCATAATTAGAGTTAGGATTTAACACAATTAATAATTTTAAGTAAAAGTGGCTTTATTTTTATCTATCTATCTATCTATCTATCTATCATTTTTTGTTTATTGTGAATGTATGAAAATAGTTTGGTGCCACTGCCTTGATTTGTGCTAAGTGGCTAGCATTTTTACCCACATTTGCTTTTGTACCATCAGTGCAAATGTAAGTAGTGGAAAAGGCAAATTGACATCTTAAGGCGTATTATTAAAATACTTTGATCTTACAGATGCCCTGAAAGGATCTTGGGTCCTCCAAGATTTTCAGACCACATTCTAAGAACTGTTGAGTTAGACAGTTCTCCTTCTTTCTTCTCCTAATTGTTAAAACAAACAAACAAATAAATAAAAAACAAAAAACCCACAAAAAAAAACATATTGAGGTATAACTGGTATACAATAAGCTGCAGATATGCTTCTTTACCTAAAAAAAAATTCTTGAATTCTACCTTATCGTGCACCCAGCATGTGGAAACACTTATCCCAGCCTTACCATGTATCTCCTGCCCCTGACTTGGAATTGGCTATTTCTTCAAGGAGCCTTGCTTCCATTTAGTGAGAGATAGTGTTTAGAACACAGAATCTGGGGCACCTGGGTGGCTCAGTCGGTTGGGCGTCCGACTTCGGCTCAGGTCATGATCTCAAGGTTTGTGGGTTCAAGCCCCACATCAGGCTCTGTGCTGACAGCTGAGAGCCTTGAGCCTGCTTCAGATTCTGTGTCTCCCTCTCTCTCTGCCCCACCTCCGCTTGTGCTCTGTCTCTCTCTGTCTCAAAAATAAATTTAAAAAATTAAAAAAAAAACACAGAATCTGGGTACTAGGCATGCTTACTGGCACTTGTTTAAGACTGCTCCTAGGTACTTTGAGTGGTTAGAGCTAGGAAATATAACTATATATATCTCTCTATATAGATGGATAATGGAGATACAACTATATAAATCTCCATATATCTCTCTATATAGATAGATAATATAGATATATCTCTTTATATAGATAGATAGGAGGAGAAAAGATAATTTTCACTCTACCCTCTGAATTCTTGGCTGAGACTCCTGTAATAAAAGACAGATTAACAAGAGAAGAACAAAGAGACGTTTACTAACATGTATACTTCATGTATATATGGGAGATGCCTAGGGAAAAATGAATAACTCTCAGAGGTGGCTTAGAACTCCAGCTTAAATATCATCTTCAGCTAAAGACAAAAGAAAGGTGTGGAGGAGACCACTTTTGTGGAACTTACCAGAAAAGGTGTGGTAAACAAGAGTATGATTTGTTATGCAGGTTTAAGTCAGTGCCTTCTTCATTGGCAAGTTGTCTCCTGGATTAACTTTTCTCTTTCTTGGTAGAAAGGAGAGAATGGGCACCTTTGTACATGAATGTTTTGCTTTAGAGAGAGAGTAGAGAGTTTTCTTGCTTCTGCTTGTTTTTAATTGCTTTCAGCTCAAAATAATGCTATGACAAAGTGCAATATTTTGGGGTGGGATATTTTGCAACACTTCAGTAGATAGATTTAAAAATCAAGCTTATATTAATATTTCCAATTCAAATTTAATAAGTTCAGTGTATTTATTTGCTTCTTTTATTTTATGCTTCCAACTCTTTTATGCTGAAATTCTTGGTGCCAAACAACAGTAATGTAATTATTTATTTTCTTGACCTATATGTTTATAAAATAGTTTGTGAATTTTAAAAATAATTTTTTAATTTAAGCTCACCTATTTATTTATAAGTTTATTTATTTATTTATTTATTGAGAGAGAGAGAGAGAGAGAGAGAGAGAGAGAGAGAGATTGATTGAGAATCCCAAGCAGTCTCTGCACTGTCAGCACAGAGCCTGACATGGGGGCTCAAACCCATGAACGATGAGATCATGACCTGAACTGAAGTTGGTTGGTTAACCACCAGGTTAACCACCTGAGCCACCCAGGTACCCCTAAAGTTCATCTATTTATTTGGAGAGGCAGGGGAGGGGCAGAGATAGAGAATTCCAAGCAGGGTCTATACTGTTAGCACAGAGCCCAACATCGGGCCCCATCCCATGACCTTGGGATCATGACTTGGCCAAAATCAAGAGTTGGATGCTTAACTGACTGAGCCACCAAGGACCCCCAGTTTGTGAACATTTTTATATGATTGCATCCATGTTCTCAATGAAGCATGAGGTAAGGTTATCAGCTGAGAGTGAAGGGAGCAAGGGTGTTGGAGGTATGAGCACAGAGAAGCTCTAAAGTAGTCCTTTTCAAGAATGGGTAAGGGAATTTTCTAGGGCATGAAGTAGAATTGTCTGGCAGCTTTAATTCCTCTATTTGGGGTTTGTGATAATACATTTAATGTCACAACAATCAGCAGGGTTGTGTGACTTTCTGCCGTTGTGGACCCTGCTCACATGTGGTCATGGGATTGTATGTAGGGGTCTAGTCTAGTCAGGACTGGGATTTTCTAGGCAAATGCAAAGAAAAAATAGAGGAGCCAGAGGTTAAGAGTGTTTTCCTAGAAGTAGTGCTGGGTCACAGAATCTAAGAGTAATTGTAAGAAGAAAGTCAGAGCATGAGGGCAGTGAAGAAATGATTAGGCCAATGGATTAAAGATTCCTGTAAGATAAAAAATAGCGCACAGGATCCAGAGTAAGTAAATTGGAAGGATAAAAATAAGAAGGAATGACCAAAGGGTGGGATGCTTTGACAGCATGATTTTGAGGAGGAAAAAGCTGCACAGGATAACGTGTGACAGGGACAGAGAATTCAGTAGAAGCAGGATGTTGGAACAAGGGATAAGGAGATATGTGTTTCTTAAGAATTCTCAGAGATATGGGAGGTGAAATCCTAGGTGTCCTACCATACATGGAATGTTATTGGAGTCATTTGGATTTAAATGTCATGATATGGAGTAAACCCTGCAGTCTGGAGGATGGGCAGACATCCAGACGACTGACTTCTGGGTTACACTTTGGGATCTTGTCTAGAGCAGTTTGAACTCTGGTGCAGATCCAGCTGCATATTGGATGCCATCACTCCAGAATTGAGACAGGAGTACATCTTTGCTAGGACAACCTCACCTACCCAACTTTCGCTAATAAGTTAACCTGCACAGGATATTTTGGTTCTTGAACAAGACTTCAAAGTCAGAGAACTTATTGAAACTACTTGAGATGGTCCTTGAAGGTATAATTCAAGAAGGGAGGTTTTAGGCAGAGGGAGCATTGGGTATGCAACACTGTGTGAGCTTCCTAGAGTGTCCAAGACCAAGAAATTCCAGAAATAACATGTGAGAGGGAATCCTGGAAGTCAGCGTGCAGATCTATGGCCACAGAGTTCCCGAAAGAGGAAAGGAGGTCCTTGGTAGGTGTGCTTTGATTGATCCAATGTTCTTATCTTGCTGCAGTTGCTGGGAGAGGGTCCCCTACAGAATGGGCTTATTCTGTAGGGCAGGCAGCTAGAAAATCAGTGGAGCCCCTGGAGGAGGCCATATGCTGCCAGAAACTGCTGTATAGAGTTTTGCAAAGAGTTCTAAGACCCAGACAGGAGAGATTTGAAGGGAAAAAAAAAAAAAAACCAGGCTGAATTAGAGTCGGTGACTGTCTCTACTGTTCATAGTGGTATGTCGCATGTATAGGAGATAAAACTCAGAGTTAAGCCCACGAGTCCAGTAAAATCAAGATACAGGCATATATCAGAGATATTGTGGGGTTCAGCTCCAGCGAAAATCCCTTCAAATGAATTTTTTGGTTTCCCAGTGCATATTAAAATCATGTTTACATTACACATTATTCCATGAAGTGTGCAATGGCATTTTATGTAAACAAACAATGTACATACCTTGATTTAAAAAAAGCCTTATTGCTGAAAAATGCTAACCATCATCTGAGCTTTCAACAAGTCATAATCTTTCATTCTGGTGGAGGGTCTTGCTTTGATTCTGATGGCTGCCGACTGATCTTGGGTGGTGGTTGCAGCAGGCTGGGGTGGCTGTGACAATTTCTCAAAATAAGACAACAGTGAAGTTTGCTGCATTGACTTCATTTCAGGAGTGATTTCTCTGTCACATGCGATGCTGTTTGATACCATTTTACCCACAGTAGATCTCCTTTCCTCCCCACCCCCCACCCTTTTAAAAAACATTTTAAGTGATCTCTATACCCAATGTAGGGTTTGAACTCACAGCCCTGAGATCGAGAGCAACATGATCCACTGACTGAGCCAGCCAGGGACCCCAGGAGAACTTCTTTCAAAATTGGAGTCAGTCCTCTCAAACTCTGTCACTGCCTTATTAATTAAGTTTATATAATGTTCTAAATCCTTTGTCATCATTTCAATCATCTTCACAGCATCTTAACCAGGAGTAGATTCCATCTCAAGAAACCATGTTCTTTGCTCATCCATAAAAAGCAGCGCCCCATCCAGTCAGGTTTTGTCATGAGAGGGCAGCAATTCAGTCCCCTCTTCAGACTCTTCTTCCAATTCTAGTTCTCTTGCTATTTCCACAACATCTGCAGTTACTTCTCCCACTGAAGCTTTGAATCCCTCAAATTTATCTATAAGGCTTGGGATCAATTTCTTCCAAATTCCTATCAGCGTCGATCTTTTTTTTTTCAACTTTTTTTTTTTTTTTTTTTTTTTGGGGCAGAGAGAGACAGAGCATGAACGGGGGAGGGGCAGAGAGAGAGGGAGACACAGAATCAGAAACAGGCTCCAGGCTCTGAGCCATCAGCCCAGAGCCCGACGCGGGGCTCGAACTCACGGACCGTGAGATCGTGACCTGGCTGATGTCGGACGCTTAACCGACTGCGCCACCCAGGCGCCCCAGCGTCGATCTTTTGACTTCTCATGAATCACAGATGTTCTTAATGGCATCTAGAAGGGTGAATCCTTTCTAGAAGGTTTTCAATTTTCTTTGCTCAGTAAAGAATGCCCAGAGGAATCACTATCTATGGCAGCTATAGCCTTATGAAATGCATTTTTGTTTTTAATTTTAGAGACAGAGAGAGAGAGAGAGAGAGAGAGAAAGAGAGAGAGAATCTTAAGCAGGCTCCACACCCAGTGATGCAGGACTTGATCCCATGACCCTTGGGATCATGACCTGAGCTGAAATCAAGAGTCAGATGCTCAACCAGCTTAGCCACCCAAATGGCCCCATGAAATGCATTTCTTGAATAATAAGACTTGAAAGTCAAAATTACACTTCGATCCACGGGTTACAGAATGAATGTTGTGTTAGCAGGCATGAAAACAACATTAATTTCATCGTATGTGTCCTTCAGAGCTCCTGGGTGACCTGGTGCATTGTCAATGAGCAATCATATTTTGAAAGGAATGTTTTTTTTTTCGGAGCAGCAGATCTCAATGGTGAGCTTAAAACATTCATCACAGATGTGCTGTCATCCAGGCTTTGTAGTTCTATTTGTACAGCACAGGCAGAGTAGGTTGAGCATAATTGTTAAGGGCCCTGGGATTTTGAGAATAAGTGAACTTTGGTTTCACCTTCAAGTCACCAGCTACATTAGCCCCTGACAAGAGAGTCAGCCTGTCTTTTGAAGCTTTGAAGCCAGGCATTGACTTCTCCTCTCCAGCTACGAAAGTCCTGGATGGCATCTTCTTCCAGGATAGGGCTGTTTTCCTTACATTGAAAATCTGTCGTTTAGCATGGCCACCACCATTAATTATCTTAGCTAGTACTTCTGGATAACCTACTGCAGCTTCTACATCAGCACTTGCTGCTTTTGTCTTATTGATATGACTTCTTTTCTTAAACCTCATGAATCAACCTCTGCTAGCTTCTAACTTCTGTTCTGTGGCTTCCTCACCTCTCTCAGCCTCCAGAGAATTGAAGGGAGTTAGGACCCTGGTCTGGATTAGGCTTTGGCTGAAGGTTGTGGCTGGTTTCATCTTCTCTCCAGACCACTCAAACTTTCTCCACATCAGTAATAAAGCTGCTTCACCTTCTTACCATTTGTGTGTTCACTAAAATAGCACTTTTAATGTCCTTCAAGAAATTTTCCTTTGCATTCACGACTTGGCTGTTTGGCTCAAGAAACCTAGCTTTTGGCCTATCTCAGCATTTGATGTCTTCCTCACTAAGCTTAATCATTTCTAACTTTCTTTTTTTTTTTTTAAATTTTTTTTAATGTTTATTTATTTTTGAGACAGAGAGAGACAGAGCATGAACGGGGGAGGGTCAGAGAGAGGGAGACACAGAATCTGAACCAGGCTCCAGGCTCTGAGCTGTCAGCACAGAGCCCAACGCGGGGCTCGAACTCACGGACCGTGAGATCATGACCTGAGCCGAAGTCGGCCGCTTAACCGACTGAGCCACCCAGGCGCCCCAATCATTTCTAACTTTCGATTTAGGGGTGCCTGGGTAGCTCAGTCAGTTCACGTCCAACTTTGGCTCAGGTCATGATCTCACGGCTTGTGAGTTGGAGCCCCGATTCAGGCTCTGTGCTGACAACTCAGAGCCTGGAGCCTGCTTCAGATTCTGTGTCTCCCTTTCTCTCTGCCCCTCCCACCACTCATGCTCTGTCTGTCTCTCTCAAAATAAATAAATAAATAAACGTTAAAAAATTAATTTTTGATTTAAAGTGAGAGAAATGTGACTCTTCCTTTCACTTGAACACTTAGAGGCCATTGTGGGGTTATTAACTGGCCTAATTTCAATATTTTGTGTCTCAGGGAATGGGGAGGCCTAGGGAGAGGGAGGGAGAGAAAGAGAGAGAGAGAGATGGGGGAATGCCTGGTTGGTGAAACAGAACACACATGTTCATCAGTTAAGTTCATCATCTTATATGGGCGTGGTTTGTGGCACTCCCCAAACAATTACCGTGGTGACATCGAACGTCACCCATCATAGATCACCGTAACAAATATAATAACAAAAAAGTTTGAAACATTGTGAGAATTGCCAAAATGTGATAGACGCAAAGGGAGCAGGTGCTGTTGGAAAAATGGCACCAATAGACTTGCTTGACGCAAGGTTGCCATGAACCTTCAGTTCGTAAAAAATGCAGTAGCCATGAAGTGCAATGGAAGGAGGTGTGCCTGTACTAGAACAGGAGGCGACTGGGAGAGATGTTAAGCCTTGCTTTCCCACAAGAATCCCTGGAGTTTTGGGGACAGACACTAGATTTCCCCCTGAATATAGGATAGGACAGTGAGCCTTTTTTTTTTTTTTTTTTTTTAGGTACAATCCTATATCACATTATATTAGTTTTAGACTTACAACATAATGATTCAATGTTTATATACATTGCGAAACAGTCACCACAATGAGTGTAGTTACCATTCATCACCACACCTACGTACGGAATTTTTTTCTTTGTGATGAGAACTTAAAAACATTTTTTTAAATTCCAGTATAATTAACAGACAGTGTTCTATTAGTTTCAGGTGTACAATATAGTGTTTTTAACAATTCTATATATTATTCAGTGCTCATCATGATGCATGTACTGTTGACCCCCTTCGCCTCTTTTATCCGTTCCCCCTTCACCTCCCACCACCTCCCCTCTGGCAACCACCAGTTTGTTCTCTATAAGAACTTTTTTTTTAATGTTTATTTTTTAGTTTTTTTGAGAGAGAGAGAGAGAGAGAGCGAGCACACGTGTGTGCATGCACGTGAGCGAGGGAGGGGTAGAGAGAGAGGGGGACAGAGAATTCGAAGTAGGCTTTGTGCTGCCAGCAGAGAACTCCACGTGGGGCTTGAACTCTTGAACTTTGAGATCATGACCTGAGCTGAAGTCGGATGCTTAACCAACTGACTGAATCACCCAGATGCCCCATCTATGGGAACTTTTAAGATTTACTCTCTTAGCAACATTTCAAATGTAGCTATTGTCAAATTACCCTCTAGATAGGTTGTGCCAGTTTTCACTTCCAAAGGCTAATTCTAAATTATTTTTTAACATTTATTTATTTTTGAGAGGGGTGGGGTAGGGGCAGAGAGAGAAGGGAGGCTCAGAATCCAAATCAGGCTCCAGGCTCTGAGCTGTCAGCACAGAGCCCGACGTGGGGCTTGAAACCACGAACTGGGAGATCATGACCTGAGCCGAAGTCCGATGCTCAACCACTGAGCCACCCAGGTTCCCTTCATAGGCTAATTCTAATCATGAACTGCCTGTTGACCCTAGATGACCAAAGGACTTGTGGACAGGCAGGCAACTGAATTTTGGGTTACATCCAAATGACCTGTTTGGCATAGCTTTAGGAACTTTCACTCCTGTGGCTACCCTTGTGGGTCATACCAGGTGGGCTTTGGTTACCTTGTCATGCTCTTCATTAGTTTCTTTTGTTGGTTTCATATCCTCCGTCCACCCTTTAAGCTTCTTTCTTGCTTGCTTTGTATATTTGTCTGAGTGATTTGATTCTTTCCATGGCTTTGAGCTTTCCAAGTTGATGCCTTCCAGATCTATACTTTCAGAGTTAAACCCATGTATTCTTTGTTGCCATTTGTTTTTGTTTTTAAAGTTAATTTATTTTTGAGAGAGACAGAGACAGCACCCAGTGGAGGAAAGGCAGAAAGAAAGGGCGAGGGGCGCCTGGTGGCGCAGTCGGTTGGGCGTCTGACTTCAGCCAGGTCACGATCTCGCACTCCGTGAGTTCGAGCCCCGCGTCGGGCTCTGGGCTGATGGCTCAGAGCCTGTTTCTGATTCTGTGTCTCCCTCTCTCTCTGCCCCTCCCCCGTTCATACTCTGTCTCTCTCTGTCCCAAAAATAAATAAACGTTGAAAAAAAATTTAAAAAAAAGAAAGAAAGGGCGAGAAAGAGAATCCCAAGCAGGCTCCGCACTGTCAGAGCAGAGCCCTACCCGGGGCTCAAACTCATGAAACCATGAGATCGTGACCCAAGAGGTGGTCACTTAACGATTTGAGCCCCCCTGTTTGTTGCCTCAGGATAAATAAATAAACTTAAAAAAAAAAAAAAAAGATAGCAACTTGGCCACTGCCATAGCTCTGTGACAGTCCTCCCAGGTTCCAGTTTCTTCTTTTATAATCTAACCTCCAGCTCACTGTGAGAATTCTCTTTTTAAAGCTGTGTTTCTTTTTCTTTCTTTCTTTCTTTCTTTCTTTCTTTCTTTCTTTCTTTCTTTCGAGAGAGACAGAGACAGCGCAAGCAGGGTAGGGGCAGAGAGATAGGGAGACAGAGAATCCCAAGCTGTCACTGAGCTGTCAGCACAGAGCCCCATGCAGGGCTCAAACTAAGGAAGGGAGCGATCATGACCTGAGCCAAAACCAAGAGTCCTACGCTTGACCGGCTGAGCCACCCAGACGCCGGAGAATTATCTTTTTAAATCCAAGTCCAATCCTCAGCTTGAATGTCTTACCTTTGTGACTTCCAGAATAAATCTGAGTGATTTAGCACAAGGTCATTAGCCATCTGGAATCCTGTCTGCCTGCGAGCTTCATGGTTTTCCATTCCTTCCTCCCACGCACTCCCAGCTGCCCTTATCCTTGAGTTCCGCGGCCACACTGAACTGGACTCTTTAACACCTCCTTTTCCTTCCCGGCTTACTTATTGAATAGGGATCTGGTTAAAAGGTAACCTCTTTTACAAATGCTTTTCCACCCTTTCTTATTAAGAATGGCTGTGACAGAGATAATCACTGTCTGCGCTGCTATGAAAGCGAGGGCGTACCAGCATTATTGTACTCACCACACCGGACTAGGACATCTGACTACCTTGCTTGACGGGCACTCCCAAGGGGGGCGGGGTCCAAGCATCCTGGTTATTTTCATAGTCCTGACTATTCACAATGGCTGGCCCATGGTAGACACTAAATACACATTTGTTGACTCGGTGAATGAGAACGAGGGTCTAGAGCAGCATATATGAGCTGGGGAAAATCCTTTATTCTCATCTGGGATCAGTATTCTTTATTTGTAAAACGGTCCCTTCCTTTCTCAAAATTAAAAAAAAAATTTTTTTTTAATGTTCACTTATTTTTGAGAGAGGGAGACAGAGTATGAGCAGGGGAGGAGCAGAGAGAGGGAGACACAGAATCCAAAGCAGGCTCCAGGCCCCGAGCTGTCAGCCCAGAGCCCAACACGGAGCTGGAACCGACAGACTGCGAGGTCATGACCTGAGCTGAAGTTGGATGCTCAACCAACTGAGCCCCCCAGGTGCCCCTTTCCTTTCTTAAAGGTTTATAGTCCTGAGAGGATAGATATGTCTCAACTCTTGAAATTGAGGATTAGGAAGTATTACTTTTGCTCTTTAAGTGACTATAATCCTACTTCATTAATATGAGATCTGCCCAGCAGCCTGATTTCTTTTCTGCACGGCCTGGCCATTTCGGGTTTGCAATGTTGCTCAGCAACATTCTAGATTCACCACATCATAATCAAAGAGCTCAGTACAAGTGCATTATTTATTTATTCAGAACTCCTTCAATGTATGTCAATGTTTGTCTCATATTTTCCTGATATTTTCGCCCTGGAATATTTTTCCCGCTTTATTAAAATATGATTGGCAAGCAAAAATTATATGTATTTAGGTTGTATAAACATAATTTGGGGGGAAATTTTTTATTGTGGTAAAATATGCATAACATAAAATTGACCATTTCAACCATTTTTAAGTGTTCCTCCTTCAATTTTATTGGCAAATAATTCAAGGATATCATTCCAATCCCCCCCAATGTTCAATAATATATTGAATATCTACCTATATCAATATATAGATTTCTCCTATAGCAGTGGAAATCTGCATATCATCTGAGAGGTTCAACACTTAGAATGAGCAAGTACAGGGGTGCCTGGCTGGCTCAGTCAGAAGAGCATGTGACTCTTTTCTTTTTTTAATTTTTTATAAGTTTATTTATATATATATTTTTGAGAGAGAGAGTACAAACGGAGGAGGGCCAGAGAAAGAGAGAGAAGGAGAGAGAGAGAGAGAGAGAGAGAGAGAGAGAGAGAGAGAGAATGAATCCCAGGCAGGGAGCCCTATGTGGGGCTCAAACTCACAAACTGTGAGATCACAGCCTGAGCCAAAACCAACAGTCGGGCGCTTAACCAACTGAGCCACTCAGGCGCCCCAAAGAGCATGTGACTCTTGGTCTCAGGGTTGTGAGTTCGAGTCCCAGATTGGGTGTAGAGATTACTTAAATAAATAGGACTTAAAAAAAAATAATGAGGGGCGCCTGGGTGGCGCAGTCGGTTAAGCGTCCGACTTCAGCCAGGTCACGATCTCGCGGTCTGGGAGTTCGAGCCCCGCGTCGGGCTCTGGGCTGATGGCTCAGAGCCTGGAGCCTGTTTCCGATTCTGTGTCTCCCTCTCTCTCTGCCCCTCCCCCGTTCATGCTCTGTCTCTCTCTGTCCCAAAAATAAATAAACGTTGAAAAAAAAATTAAAAAAAAATAATGAGCAGGCATATCATTTTTCAGACCATTTTGTTTATAAGAATTCAATGACAATGCATAGCCAGCTCGTTATAAAGGCTTGAGCACCTTAGAACGAGGTCACTACTCAAAGCCAAACTGAATATTTTGGTGAGGAATGAAAGATTAATTTTAACATGAGTGAGAATACTTTGAACCTTAATTGGATTTTAGAAATAGTCTTTCAGCTTCTTTCTCTACATTTCACTCCGAGTTTCTATATATACATATAGACTGGTAGGAAAAGTGAATGCACTAATTAAGTCATGATGTTTTGAATTTCTGTTTTCTCTCTTACTTGGTATAATCCAAATTTCAGGAAAAAAAATTATTTTCTTAATTGGTTTTATTTATCACGAGAAGTCACATTCTTTAGAGTGAAAACAGCTTTCATAGGTAACAGCCAATGATCAAATCTGAGAATGCATTCCAATGTAAAAATATTCTTGCTCTCTTTCTAAAGTGATGCCATGCTGTTCAGGTTTAAGCAAGGAAGGTTTCTTTCCATTTCAGAGCTGGGGGGGGGGGTGTTAGAGTAGACCAGTTCAGCTGTTTTTGTACAAAATGATTTTCAAAAATCCTGGTGACCTTTTCCTGCCCTCAAATAACTTTAAGAACGGTTGGACATAAAAACTTCAAACTCTACATATTCATAGCTCTCTGAGGAATATAATCATTGTTAGTTTGAGAAAAAGCTTACTATTTTTTTCAGCTGGAAAGCTCTAACATTACATGTTTGCACATGCTTGGTACGTAACTCCTAGTCTGCCGACGAAAAGTGATGGGAGACTTTTATAGCATATGTGTAGATGCAGATTTTTTTACTTTATTTACCATGTCATAGAACGTATAAAGGCATATGGAATTTATGCTGTAACCCTTCTATCAAAGTTAAAACTTTACATCTGTTCAGTCATATAAAAACAGAGATCCTGCTACGACATAGCAGAAGTCATGTAGAAAACCTTAGCGTGGCTAGTCTGAAGAACTCTCAGCTCCGTTCATGTCCTCATCAAAGGAAGCCCGAGTCTTCCGGCACTCTATAGGAAAGGGTTGGTTTTTGTTTTGTTTTTTTGAGGATCCGTAAAAGACTGTCACACACACACACACACACACACACACACACACACACACACGTTCTGGTTAGAGCCCTAAGCAAAGATTGTTGATTGCTGGTGAGGTCAGGCTTCTGACACCTGGGGTTTAAAAATAACTTACATCAGAGTTCGTTTTTAGAACACTGAAGGTAGTTAATTCCTCAGTGCCTCATGCAGGACCCCCTGAATGTTTGGCTATCATCCAAATGCAAGCCCTTTGTATCATCCTCTCCTCTGGTTTAAATTCCACATTGTTCTACATTTCCTTTTCCCCATTTATCTTCTAACTGCTGTACTCTGATCTCTGGAAGCTCTTCCATCAAAAGCAAACCCCCTGTACTCTAAGCGTCTTTCCAGAAGTCTTCCTCTCCCTACTCGAAGAGATCTACTCACTCATACTACATCCCTGACTGTTGCCAGCAGGGTTAGTTTCCTTGTAGTCTCCATTCCTGTGAAGAACTTTTCTTTCTTCTTTTAAGTAAACTCTACCCACAACGTGGGTCTCGAACTCACTACCACAAGATCGAGAGTCGTATGCCCCACCTACTGAGCCAACCGGGTGTCCCTAGAAGGCTTCTTAAAAGAAAATGAAAATAAAAACTCTCCCTGATCCCCAACCAGGAGATAAACATTGTTATGTTTTTTAGTATATCTTTCAAAACACAGGTAGTGAATTATACTGTATGTATTCCCCTCCCCCCCGACATATACTATACATTTCTTTAAAAATCTACTGTAAGCAAGCCTGGGTGGCTCGGTCGACTGGTTGAGCATCCGCCTCTCGATCTCGGCTTGGGTCATGATTCCAGGGTCATGGGATCGAGCCCCACGTTGGGCTCCCTGTGAGTGTGGGGCCTGCTTGAGATTCTCTCTCTCTCTCTCTCTCTCTCTCTCTCTCTCTCTCTGCCTCTTGCCCCTTTCCCCCATTCACACACACTCTGTCTCTAAAATAAAAAATAAATAAATAAAATAATTTTTTTTACTGTCAATTATGTCAAAAATATAGAGAAAAATAGAAATATGAGGATCTCTTGCACACCCACTAACTGGTTTTATGAATTTGAATAGGCCATCTATTGGATATCTTCCGGTTATCACTCCAGGTTCATCCTTTACCCTTCTGTACCCTGCAGACTGCCCCAAGAGGCTGGCTATTATGGACTGATCTACTGCCTTGCTCTTTAGCTTCCACTTGGTCCATGGGAGCACCTATGGGAGGAGCCAACAGGAGGAGACAGAAGGGTAGGAGGTGAGTGAGGTCAGGATATTTATTCCTTCCTCTCTCCAGCTCCATTCCTGCAGGGTTGCCGCTTGTTGACTGAGTCTTTTCACTGAAAGCCCTGGTTCCTATATGAGAGCTGTCTCTCTCTGGGCTCTGAGCAGCTCTTCATGCCTAGAGTTGAAACAGCTCTCTGGTGTGATTAGCCCCAGAATACTGTACTATCTATCTCTTGTTGGTTTCCTCAGATGCTGTCTACGGCTGTCATGGGTTCCGTTCAATTATATCCCCTCCATCTCCCCACCATTTATAGAATCTTTACAGAGGGAATCAAATTAAAGTGAGGTCAACAGGGTGGGGCCTAATTCAATATGATTGTTGTTCTTCTTGAAAAGAGAAATTTGGACACAGACATGGAGGGAAGGGAATGTGAAGGCACAGCGAGAAGAGCGGCACGGGCAATCCAAGGAGAGAGGTCCTTCCCTCACAGCCTTCAGAAGAAATCAACCCTGCCAATACCTTGATTTTGGACTTCAGCCCCCAGAACTGTGAGACAATAAAATTCTAGTTGCTTAAGCCACCTAGTCTGTGGTATTTTGTAATGGCAGCCTTTTATAAATACTCTTTTCATTTAATAATATTTGAGTATCTAGTTTGTGTTATCTGTTTCCTGTAGGAACAGATTGATCTAGGTCTATAATCTATAAGCCTGTCTATGCCTTATTTACTTTATTTTTATTTATTTATTTTAAAAAATTACTATTTTTTAATATTTACTTATTTTTGAGAGACAGAGAGAGACAGAGCGCCAGCAGGGGAGGGTCAGAGAGAGAGAGGGAGACACAGAATCCAAAGCAGGTTCCAGGCTCTGAGCTGTCAGCACAGAGCCCGACGCGGGGCTTGAACATACAAGCCATGAGATCATGACCTGAGCCAAAGTCGGCTTCTTAACTGACTGAGCCACCCAGGCGCCCCTGCCTTATTTACTTTAGACTGTGTTTTTTTCTGTTAAGAAATTGAACGCTATAGATTCGTGAAGTGCTTTCATGTCAATACACATGTTTGCACAACACTCTGAACATACTGAGGAAGTGTGACCTAGAGTACTCCCCTAATATCAGCTCATATCTAGACTTTTCCACACACAAGGAGATAGGACTCCTCTGGAGCTGTTTGTCCCTCCAAGATGCTGTTACTCATTGGTCACTTTGACCAAAATCATCCTTGGAATCACTCAGTAACGGTGCTATTTCTGTGCATATAAATGTTTTAATCACCCTCCAAAGTAGACCTGTAAGCAATTGTTGGCTTCTGACAACTCGCACATCTGTTTTGTGGAAATCTCTTTTATTGTAAAGAGGCAATACAGTTGTCTGAATATTTCACTTCAAGCCTTTTTATTTCGAAATTGTTATTTCTTTGTTTCCGGTAATTCATTAGCTCTTTTTTTTTTTTTTTTTTTAAAGAACACCACTAAAGAACAGAAAACTTTTAGTGCTCTGATTTTTAAAAGGGGAACAAGGGGTGCCTGGTTGGCTCAGTGGTAGAGCATGTGGTTCTTCATCTTGGGGTTGTGAGTTCCAGCCCCGCGTTGGGGGTAGAGTTCACTTTAAAAAAAGACTTTAAAAAAATAAAAAGGGAACAAAAATGCCAAGAGCTTTTCACTGGAAATACCCTACTTAAAAAAAAAATACAAACAAACAAGCAAACAAAACCACAAAACCTCTCTCTGCCAAATTAAGTTTTAATGATGTCAAAGGTGGTGAAGTCAAGCTTTATGTTTTCTTTCCTGTCTTGGATAGGATTATCTTGGATAATTAGCAAAGCAGGTCTTTCAAACAGAATTAGCCAAAGAAGAATGAACAGTTTAGGAAAAAAGAAATGTAGCAGTCTTGGGGAAAATATAACTAGAAATTGAAAATTCAATCTGTGTTACATTTTGTGCTACTGAATGTGATTTGACTGTATGGGAGAGTGGCCTGGTAAATCCCTCCAACCACTGTCTATCTTAAAACATGGCAATGCTTGTCACTTAGGTTAGTATTTCACTGTGGCTTTCAAGATAATATGCTGTCCATTTTTTAATAACATTTAAAATGTTCATCTCCTTTTGACTGGGCACTTATAGCAAAATTATTAGTGCTTACGGCTTACTGCAGACAGTATTTATGCTGCTTTCCAGAAGCCACTTTTATCTGTTGGGAAAAAAAAAATCTCACTGTAGGATTTCCAACCTTTTAGGCTAACGTCTGACTCTATTAGCTCCTAAAGAGAAGAACCATAAATAATCTCCCCATTTTATATTCTATGCTTTTAGCCAAAGCATTAATCACAGAGGTTTTTTTTCTTTGCCTCATGAGAAAAGCCAGCCTTATGGTTTGAAATTTTGGTTTACAAAATATGGTTTTTAGGGTAGGCAGGCATGGGGGTAGGATGTAGAAAGAAGAAGGGGTCTTTGCTGGGCTTTATGAGTAGAAAACTTTGGGAACAAATGAGTTCTTTTCTTTCCAGGGCCAGATAATATCTCAGGGGTCTCCCACTTTTGTGGGGAGGGGAATCTTATTAACTCTTTCAGGTCAGAAGGGTGCCATTTATTCATCACAGTGACAATGCACTTGAACCATCCTGAGCAGTTGATGTGGCTCCCAAAGGGCTTAGTGTTTAAACCTACTGGGGCGGTAACCTTAGAACAAGATTAAGGCTGATTAACTACGCTTCTTTTTTCCTGGGCTTTCTCTGAAATTCGCATGCATACAATTTAATTATTATTGTCATGATCTTTCTTGTCATTGAAATGATAGGTATTCTTAGATGTACTTCATTCAGTAAATAGGCATTTTCTTTTTCTTACAAGATGATCATAGGAAAGCAGTTTTTAACACAATTCTCTCTCTTTCTCTCTCTCTTTTTTCCCCCTTTTTTTCAAAAGGCACCCCATCATCAGTAGGAGTTAGCGTGGCAAGGCTTGATGGTTCAACCATGAATTCCTTACGTCATTTGCTTCTTGAACTAGGTTTCTGCCAGGTCAGTAACTCATTTCTGAGCCTTGAGAATTGCTTGTTTGATTTGATTTTACTTGCTGACAAAATTTGCCTTTTAATTTTGTTAATGCCTTTATACTATCTCTGACTTCAGTTAGCTCCGACTTTCAAGGAACAATTTCAGTTGATTTGGATTAACAGCGGTAATAATTTACTAAATGGCAGTGTTATTCATCCTTAAATATATATCTGGTCTTGAAGTTTCCGATTTCTGTAATAGCTATAAATGGGAATAAAATGACCAAACTACCACATACAAATTTTTCCTACACTCCTCAAAATCGCTTTAAAGAAACAAATACACCAGATTTTCTTTTTATTTTTCATGAATCTCAAAGAACTTTATCACACTGTTGTTGTAACTTCAGTATCTCTGTTACCTCATTCTGTTCTCCATTAAGCTGTTATTCTCCAATCATTTAAATATTACTGTTTCCAAGAGACTCAACTTAATTGGTAAATAAGATTCCCATTAAGGAATCGTGTATTTTTTCTTTTCTGAGACACCCAAGTTTCCTCCTCCCATTGGCTGTTTGGGTGCTAAGAACAAAATGTTCTCCATTCTTAGAAATATTTTTCTTTCTTTCTTTCTTTCTTTCTTTCTTTCTTTCTTTCTTTCTTTCTTTCTTTCTTTCTTTCTTTCTCTCTCTCTCTCTCTTTCTTTCTTTCTTTCTTTCTTTCTTTCTTCTTTCGTGTATTTATTTTGAGAGAGAAAGAGAGAGAGAGAGAGAGAGAGCTTGTGGGTGGCGAAAGGGGCCCAGAGAGAGGAGATATAGAATCCACGCTGACAGTGCAGAGCCTGATGCGGGGCTCGGTATCACAAACCGTGAGATCAAGACCTGAGCCGGAATCAAGAGTTGGCCGCTTGACCGAATGAGCTTCTTTTTTCTTGACGCTTACTTCCTTTTGTTATGTTTTAAAACTACATTACAGGTATCTTTGTTATTCAAATAATCTATTCTTTAACATGCTTTAGTTTGTACTTTATTATGTATGTATGTATTCGTTCATGTTGTATTGAGGTATAGGAGACACGCGATGTTACATTAGTTTCAGGTGTACAACATAGTGATTTGATAACTCAAATGTTATTCTACGCTCCCCCCAAGTATAGCTACCGTCTGTCACCATGCAACGTTGCTAACAATAGCATTGACTATAGTCCCTATGCTATGCCTTTCATCCCCATGACTGACTCATTCCATACCTGGAAACCTGTACCTCCCACTTCCGTTCACCCATTTCCTCCATCCCCCACCCTCTCCCCTCTGGCAACCACTAGTTCTCTGTATTTATGGGTCTGTTTCAGCTTTTTTCGTTTTTTCGTTCATTTGTTTTGTTTTTTAGATTCCACGTACGAGTGAAATCACATGGTATTGGTCTTTCTCTGTCTGACTTATTTCACTTGGTATAATATTCTCTAGGCCCATCCACGTTGTTGTAAATGGCAAGATCTCATATCTTTTTGTATGATTTTTAAAAAATGATTTATTGGGAGCCTGATACGAGGCTCGAACCCATGAACTGTGAGATCATGACCTGAGCTAAAACCAACATTCAGATGCTAATTGAGCCACCCAGGCCCCCAAATGTGAGATTTTAAAAACTGTATTTGGTACCCTGAGAAATAAATCACTTCTCCAATGCCAAGTTCCCTGGCATCTTGGCACAACAGGGAAGGGGATGGGAAATCCTAACAGGTTAATATTACCTGTCAGATTAGTGGAATGAGGAGTCATAATGAAAATTAAGTTAAGGTGTAGAAAATAAAGAAAGTTATATTTCTTTTTTAAAACTTATTTATTAACTTTTTTTAATGTTTTTAGTTTTGAGAGAGAAAGAGAGGCACCAATACACTCAATGAATGGTAGTTATTACTATTTGGATAAATACTTCATAAAAGGTGAGTGTCAATATTGAGCAAGGCTAAAAATGTCATGTACTTGGGGGCACCTGGGTGGCTCAACCAGTTGAGCGGCCATCTTGGTTCAGGCGGTGACCCCACGGTTCATGGGTTCCAGCCCCCTGTCGGGCTCTCTGCTGTCAGCACAGAGCCTTCTTCAGATCCTCTGTCCCCCCTCTCCTTTCTGCACCTCCCCCTCTTGCCCTCTATCTCTCTCAAAAATAAACATTAAAAAAAAAAAAAAAAAGGTCGTGTCCTCCAAGAAACCATCTTTGAACCTCAGTCTAAATCACATTCTCTCAAGCTGTGTGTTTTCCCTTTATAGCCTTTGCTGCCATTGGTAACCATGCATTGATTATTTCTGTTACTGTTCAACAGAGTAGTTGCAAACTTAGTGCTGAGCTGGGGAGATCACGTGTGGACTGAGAAGAGCTCCATGTCTCTAACCAAGGCAGTTCCCACTAGGGTGTGTCAGTAGTTCTTTTGAAGGAGTGAGGGACTCAGTGCTCCTGGATTTTCCAGTTTTTCATATAACCCGGAACCTTGGCTTTTTATAGGAAATGACTTGGTCTGAAAAGGTGGGGAAAGAATTCAATCAAAAAAAGACATGGTGGGGCACCTGGCTGGCTCAGTCAGAAGAGCATGCGAACTCCTGATTTTGAGATTGTGAGTTTGAGCCCCACTTTGGGTGTGGAGATTACATAAAATAAATAAATAAACATTAAAAAAAAAAAGACGAAGATATTGTATGGCCAACCAAACTCATCTGTGTGGTCACAAGAGATCTGAGAGCTGCCAATTCACAATCTCTGGTTTCTTTTTTCTTTTTCTTTTTTTTTTTTTTTTTAAGACAGAGAGAGCGAGCATGAGTGGTAGAGGGAGAGAGAGAGACTCTCAAGCAGGCTCTGTGCTGTCAGTACACGGCCCAACGTGGGCTCGAACCCGTGAACCGTGAGATCATGACCTGAACTGAAATTGAGTGGGACCACTAACTGACTGAGTTACCCAGGTGCCCCCAGTCTCTGGTTTGTATTTGTCTCCATGATTAGACTGTATTGTTTGTATAGTGCCTGACAGAGTAGGGGTACATAGTAAGCACTAGATGTTGAAAGAAAGAGAAGGCAGGAAGTAAGAAAGAATAAAAGACTGCAGTTGATTTCTTTTTTTTCTTTATAATAAATTACATTTGAAAAATTGCCAACCTCGAGGACATTAGACAATCTGAGCAAGTTGATAGATTTCATATTTAAGAGTTCCATGTTAATATAAACTAAGAAAGAAAAAGCACTCACTCCTTCTCTGTATAATTTTCAGGAAAAAGTAAAAATATGAGGTTTGTGGGGCACCTGGGTGGCTCACTCGGTTGAACGTCTGACTTCGGCTCCAGTCATGATCTCACAGTTTGTGGGTTTGAAGCCCCGCATCAGGCTCTGTGCCGACCGCTTGCTCAGAGCTGGAGCCTGCTTCAGATTCTATGTCTCCTTCTCTCTCTGCCCCTCCCCCGCTCACGCTTTGTCTCACTCTGTTTCTCAAAAATAAATAAATGTAAAAAAATAAAAAAAAAAATGAGGTTTGTTGCATTTATAACCAAATGGTAACAAAATGAAAAAAATGTTTTGACTACCTCAGAAGCAACATTTGCCATGTGTAAGTATTTTATTGAAAAGACTGTTGGTCGCATATTGTCAAACCAAGTTTTGTTTTCTGGGAAATAGAATTTAATCTCTGACCTCAAGTTTTATTGTGTAATGAGCTCACCAAATACACTGAACTGCAGATTTCCATGGTAGTATGATTTGTGTACTGACATGAACTCTGGAAGTCATTGCAGCTGTCAGTTGGCGAAAAATAGGAAAAGAGAGGCTTTGGGGAGCTTAGATTTCTAGAGCCAATGGAAGAGGGAAAACCTTAAATGCCAGATTATTTAGAAACTGTCTAAATTGAAGTGGCTGTCTTTGACATATTTGTAAATTTAAGGATTCTTAGAGATTTGCCTTTGGGGACACAGAATATGCCTCAGAAACTAGAGTGGTCTACCGATCAGATCCCTGAATTGCAAAATTGAAGATCAACAAATGTTCCTAACAGATAGTTATATATTCTGTACTACATCAGGCACTATGGCCCCAGAAAGTAAGTATTAGAAGTAATGGTGGGCGTGGGGGGGGGGGCGGGGAGCATCTGTGTACTTAGGGAGTTTCATTCTAGCTGGGGAAAAAAAAGACCAATAATTGGGAAAGGATAAAAGACTCTGTGATTCAATGCTAAGCCATGTGTTAGACTATAGTGTAACAGGAAATCAGAGGGTAAAAATCACAGCAGGCTTCATAGATTAGGTAAGACTGCCACTACAACTTCCAGAAAGTATTATGACTTAAGAGAAGGAAAGAATACATATCCCTATCATGATCCTCTCTGCTTTTCTGAAAAACAATTTTTAAATATTTATTTACTTTTGAGAGAGAGAGAGAGAGAGAGAGAGAGAGAGCACGAGTGAGCAGTGGAAGAACAGAGAGAGAAGGAGACACAGAATCTAAAGCAGGCTCCAGGCTCTAAGCTGTGAGCACAGAGACCGCCCAGGGGCTTGAACTCACGAACCATGAGTTCATGACCTGAGTCGAAGTCAGACGCTTAACCTGACTGAGCCACCCAGGCACCCCTCCTCTCTGTTTTTCAAAGTATGTTAATTCTGACCTTGGGTTTTGTTTTTTTGTTTTTTTGGTTTTTTCTTGAGAGACAGAGAGAGAGAGAGAGAGAGAGAGAGAGAGGGAACAGGTTGGGGAAGGGCAGAGAGAGGGTGAGAGAGAGAGAATCCCAAGTAGGTTCCGCACTGTTAGTGCAGAGCCCCAAGCCTGACTCAGGGCTCCAATTCGAACCTTGAGATCATGACCTGAGCCGAAGTCAAGAGCCAGAAGCTTAACTGACTGATCCACCCAGGCACCCTGATCTTGGGATTTTTTTTTTTTTTCAACGTTTATTTATTTTTTTGGGGGACAGAGAGAGACAGAGCATGAACGGGGGAGGGGCAGAGAGAGAGGGAGACACAGAATCGGAAACAGGCTCCAGGCTCCGAGCCATCAGCCCAGAGCCTGACGCGGGGCTCGAACTCACGGACCGCGAGATTGTGACCTGGCTGAAGTCGGACGCTTAACCGACTGCGCCACCCAGGCGCCCCCTGATCTTGGGATTTTTGAAAAGCGACAGAAAAAAAAAGTGAAAGTTGTTTCTTTGTCTACTATCAATTTACGTATTTAAAATATTTTTCTGGGGGCGCCTGGGTGGCGCAGTCGGTTAAGCGTCCGACTTCAGCCAGGTCACGATCTCGCGGTCCGTGAGTTCGAGCCCCGCGTCGGGCTCTGGGCTGATGGCTCGGAGCCTGGAGCCTGTTTCCGATTCTGTGTCTCCCTCTCTCTCTGCCCCTCCCCCGTTCATGCTCTGTCTCTCTCTGTCCCAAAAATAAATAAACGTTGAAAAAAAAATTTTTTAAATATTTTTCTGTAATTCCTATATGTAACCAGTCAACAAGTCCTATGATTTCTTTGTTCAAATTGTGTTTCTTGTGGTAATACCCTTGCTGAGGACTTTAAAATTTCATGCAGGGGCACCTGGGTGGCGCAGTCGGTTGAGCGTCCGACTTCAGCCAGGTCACGATCTCGCGGTCCGTGAGTTCGAGCCCCGCATCGGGCTCTGGGCTGATGGCTCGGAGCCTGGAGCCTGTTTCTGATTCTGTGTCTCCCTCTCTCTCTGCCCCTCCCCCGTTCATGCTCTGTCTCTCTCTGCCCCAAAAATAAATAAAAAACGTTGAAAAAAAAAGAAAAAAAAGAAAAAAAAAGAAAAAAAAATTAAAAAAAAAAATTTCGTGCAGAGATTTTGATTTGTCTAAGTTTACTTTGCGAGTGGCAAAGCCAAGAGTAGAACCAAAGTCCTGTGCTTTGTCTTTGACCCCATATGGTATGGCCCACCCTCTACAATCATAAAATCGTCTCTATTATTGGTTAGAGAAACCATAGCACATTCTTCTGATGAAGTAGCATGCAGCCATCGTAAATTATGATTTATACTTACATTTATTGCTGTGGAAGTTGTTCATTGTGTATTAGCAAATGAAAAAAGCAATCAGCAAATATGATCCCATTTTTGTAAACATATATCTTTATGTATATGCTTGCATGGGAAAGATCGGGAAGTTTTATTCTAACACATTAACAGTAGTTGTTCTGAGTAGTGGGATTTTAGATAACTTAGATGTTTTCTTTGTAATTTCTCATCTTTTGACATTGATCATGTGTTATTTGTGTAATTAATAAATCCCATGTTAACATCCCCTCTTTCAAAAATCATGGAGGGCTCCTCTTGCTTACACAAGCAGTAATAAAGATTAAAAACCCTGGTTGCATACGTTAATCATCTGGGTTATTAAAAATAAACATACTGGTGCTCAGGTCCCACGTTAGACCAATGAAATTAAAATCTCTGAGGGGTAAGTCCCTGGCTTTGGTTTTTCCAAAAAGCTTTTTAGATGGTTCTAATGTGCATCCAGTCTTACCTGGGAATATATGACAACTACAAAATCTTGGGTCCCACCCCGGATCTGCTAAGATGGAGACTCTGGAACTGGGGTGTCACAAGCTGTTATACCAAGTTTCCTGCCAAAATTCCAGAACCACTACCATTGAGTAAAAGCTCAGCTTGACACTAGCCTCAACGTCCCCAAACTTACTCTGTACCATTTCCAACCTTCCACTTGCACTCCAACCAGACAAGTTGGTTGTATGTCTCATGAGGCTACGTGGCTGGGTCTACCTCTTCTCCCATGCTCTTGACTCTTCTGGCATACCTGCTTGCCGTCCTTGCGAGCCACCCACGTTTTAGCTCTTCCTCAAGGCCAAGTTCATGTCTTGCAACCTCCATGAAGCCTTTGTGCTTCTTGAGTCCTGTCACTACTAGATCTCCATTTTCTCTCACATTTATTTATTTCTTCAATAAGTATTTATTTCATGCTTGTTGTCTGCGGAGTGTTGAGTGAAATACCAAAGAACTACACCAGGGGCTTTTAGAGGGTTTTTAGTTGTTTATATATGAGATTAAAGGTGAAAAAGTGGATGTGGGAGGAGATGAAGTGAGAGGTGATGGGATGCAAAATTAGGAGGTGTGATAGGGTGGTTAGAAGAGCGTGGAGATAGTGGGGTTGAAAAGTATAATGTGGACCGTTTGCTCCGGGAGATGACCATAAGAAGACGGGAGAGGGCAAGTTCTCCCATGCACCGTACCTTTTAAAGGAATACGTTTTCAGGGTGGCTTAGTTGGTTGAGCGTCTGACTGTTGATTTTGGCTCAGGTCATGATCTCAGGGTCATGGGACTGAGCCCCTCGTTGGGCTCTGTGCTGAGAGTAGAGCCTGCTTAAGGTTCTCTCTCTCTCTCTCTCTCTCTCTCTCTCTCTCCCTCCCTCTGCCCCTCTCCCTGGCTCACTCTCTCTTTATCTCTTCAAAAAATAAATGAGAGGAAGGAAGGAAAACTAAAAAATAAAGAATACTTTTCCTCTTTACAAAAGTATTTGTTTATTGCAGAAAACTTGGAAAATATAAAAAAATAGAAAAATATCACTGACGTTCCTACTACTTGAGGACAAAAATGGTTACTTCTTTGTTGTGTATTTTTTTCTTTAAAAATGACTAAATGCACATAGCCATAGATAAAATATATTTTACAATAAGATCACATTAAACATACTGTCTTGTTACTTGAATTTTTTTTGTTACTTGAATTTTTAAGTCAATACACTTTCATGTGTCTTCCTGTCATTAAGTTTCTTTTTTTATTAAAAATTTTTTTTAATGTTTGTTTATTTTTGAGAGAGACAGACAGACAGAATGTGAGCAGGGGAGGGTCAGAGAGAGGGAGACACAAAATCTGAAGCAGGGTGTAGGCTCCGAGCTTCAGCACAGAGCCCAACATGGGGCTTGAACTCACCAGCTGTGAGATCATGACCTGAGCTGAAGTTGGACGCTTAACTGACTGAGCCACCCAGGCGCCCCTGAGTTTCTTTTTTTTTTTTTTTTTAAGTCTATTTATTTATTTGAGAGAGAGAGAGAGAGAGAGAGAGAGAGAGAGAGGAGAGAAAGAGGAGCAGGGGAAGGGCAGAGGAGAGCAAATCCCAAGCAAACTCTGTGTTGTCAGTGCAGAGCTCAAAGTGACTTGGGGCTTGATCTCACGAACTGTGAGATCATGACCTGAGCTGAGATTAAGAGTTGGATGCTTGATCCAACGTGATCAAGCCAGCCACATGCCCCAGGTTTTTTTTTAATAGTTTTTTTTTTTTTTAAACGTTTTTTATTTATTTTTGGGACAGAGCGAGACAGAGCATGAACGGGGGAGGGGCAGAGAGAGAGGGAGACACAGAATCAGAAACAGGCTCCAGGCTCTGGGCCATCAGCCCAGAGCCCGACGCGGGGCTCGAACCCACAGACCGTGAGATCGTGACCTGGCTGAAGTCGGATGCTTAACCGACTGCGCCACCCAGGCGCCCCTCACATGCCCCAGGTTTTAATGATCATATCTTTGAGTGATCACAGAGTACTTCACAATTTAATCAGTCCTTCTGTTATTAGATTTTATCCCCCATTTGTTCCTTTTTCTATTTGTGGGTTACATTTGTTCTCCTAAAATTCTCCTTTAAAATGCTCAGGCAAATGTTATTTATCACAAAATATTTTCTTTAACACATTTTCCAGTACTGTATAGTTGTTTGGAAATCCAACTCTCAGTTTAACACCCTTGTATATTTTTTGCTCTTCTTTCTGAGAAATGTCCTCAGTGTTAGTTTTCAATGCTTCTACTGACTTTTTTACCCTCTGATAACATATTTATAACTTCTAACAGCTTTATTTTTCCTGATATCTCATTTTTTAGACTATTCTATTCTTGTCTTGTGGTGCAATATCTTATCTCTCTGAGTTTTCTTTTAAATTTTTCTTCTTCCTACATAGTTTCTGTTTCTTCCAACTTGCTATTTTCCATTTCTTGCTTTGGTGTTTGTGAAGTTGGATGAAATAGTGCATAAGACCACCTCACTTCTGAAACCAATTACAAGTTCAGGGGCTCTCAAGGCCACCTTAGGTTTGATAATTCCTGAAAAGGGCTCACAGAAGTCACTGAAAGTTGTGTTTTGGAAAGAGGAAGGATGAGAGGGTGTGGAACGATGAACCTTTGATTCCTGGATGACTTCAAGGTCACGCATGGTATAGAATTGCAGTTCTGCCATCGGTTACTGGAGGTCAAAGTTAACAATGGAACTTAGAAATGATGGATCCAGTTCCAAGGACCTGGCTCACTAGATGCATACAGAATTTCAGAGTAACAAGAAACAAGCTAAATATACAACCCTTGGTTATTGTTATCTGTAACAGCCAAAATGAAAGTAAAGGAGATTGTTGGGGTTGATCTTGGCACTGGGCCAATCATGGATTCTGGTTTGTAATCTGAATCTGGTTTGTAAGTGGGCCAAGCTTAGATTCTGAGCTACAGCTGCTAGCCTCTGGGTCATTACCAAAGAGAAAAGTTATGTTGAAACAACAGATAGTGAAGATTAGAATAATTCATAAGAGAATGGAAAAGAGAACGAGGAAACTTAAAGAACTCATCCCAGCAGAGGAACACTCTTTTAAATGTAATTAAGAAATGACACGAATATGGGGTGCCTGGGTGGCTCAGTTGGTTAAGCGTCCGACTTCAGCTTGGGTCATGATCGCATGGTACATAGGTTCGAGCCCTGCATTGGGCTCTCTGTGCTGACAGTTCAGAGCTTGGAGCCTGCTTTGGATTCTGTGTCTCCCTTTCTTTCTGCCCCTCCCCTGCTTTTGCTCTGTCTCTCTCTGTCTCTCAAAAGTAAATAAACATTAAAGATAAAAAAAAAAATGAATAAACAAAAGAAAGAAAGAAAGAAAAAAAGAAAGAAAGAAAGAGAAAGAAATGAGATGAATGGGCACCTGGCTGGCTCACTTGGAGGAGTATGTAACTCTTGATTTCAGGGTTGTGAGTTTGAGCCCCATGTTGGGTGTAGAGATTACTTAAATAAAACTTAAAAAAGAAACAAGGGGTGCCTGGGTGACTCAGTGGGTTGAGCGTCTGACTTCAGCTCAGGTCATGATCTTATGGTTCATGGGTTTGAGCCCTGCACCGGGTTCTTTGCTGTCAACACAGAACCCACTTTGGATCCTCTGTCCCCCTCTCTCTGTGCCTCTCCCCAACTTCTCTCTTTCTCTCTCTCTCTCTAAGAAAGAAAGAAAGAAAGAAAGAAAGAAAGAAAGAAAGAAAGAAATGAGATGAATAAAGTAGACATTGATAGGGTCAAAACAAAGGTCTTCATGCAGACCTTGGAATTTAGGTGCAGTAATAAGAGTTTCTGCTGGTCCCCTAACCCTGAAAGGTTCCAAACAAGTCTACTCTATTATGCTAGTTTTGAGAAATTTAGAAGGCCAGAAGACAAAGATGACAGGCAGAAATCTGATCTCTAGTCACTCAGAGTGACAGTTCCACAATCTAATTAAGATAAGTATTGACAAAAGGGCCTGGGTCCCTTGGCCCAAGCCCTGTCTGAAGACTCAAGGTCATATGCACTTGAGTGGGTGACATGGTCAGAGGATGGTGAAGAGACTTTTCTGGGATTCCTTGACATGGGAGCCCAATGCACTGTGGTTCCAAATCTGTTGGTAGAAGCTTAACAGGGTTACATTTGGATTGGCAGGATATAGAAATACAGTGTTTGATGGGATCAAGAGGAACATATGGATGAAAATTGGGATGACTGAACAGATTTCTTTTTTTTTAATTTTTAAAAGTTCATTTATTTTAAGAGAGACAGAGTGAGTGGGGGAGGGGTAGAGAGAGAGGGAGACAGAGGATCCCAAGCAGGCTTCGTGCTGCCAGCGCAGAGTCTGATGCGGGGCTCGAACCCACAAAACCATGAGATCATGACCTGAGCTGAAACCAAGAGGCAGACACTTAACCACCTGAGCCACCCAGGTGCTCCTGGACAGATTTCAGCGTGAAGTATTTGTGCCTTCGTTACCTGAATGTATTAAGGGGATGCGTATGCTGTCTGATGGAGGAGTACCTTTACCTTGTATTATAAAACGAAGGCATATAAACTTGCCCTTCAGCCAATATGGGTTTGACATGCTTAAAAGAAGCCTGTAAGATTATCCAAGCCCACACACGTTGTTAATTTGAAACCATATAGACTATTTGGTAGGCAAAAAGGTTATTACTGTATACAATTCCCTGTTAGAAGCTGGAGGGCACAGACACATTCTGTCCACAGTAACCCTGTGGGGAGCACAGACTAAGGTTTAAGGTAAAAGCCAAGGAGCACCACCCAGCAATGGCCACTGGGATTTTGGATCATAAAATTCCCATTTGGAAGACCACTAGCTTGTTATGAGACATTAATTAACACTGCCTTAATGACTGAAGGACGTAAAAAAAAATCTTGAAGCCTGGGTAGCTCAGTCGGTTAAGCATCTGATTCTTGATTTTGGCTCAGGTCAGGTCATGATCCCACTGTTTGTGAATTTGAGCCCCGCATTGGGTTCTCCGCTGTCAGCACAGAGCTGGCTTCAGATCCTCTGTCCCCCCACCTCTCTTTCTGCCCCTCCCCCATGTTTTCTCTCTCTCAAAAATAAATAGACTTTTAAAAAACATCTTGAAACCTGAAATACCCAAAATGTCTTAGATGATGTTGAAGAAATATTTTAATAGGAAGGGAGGTTCTCAGAAGTGTTTAATAATAAAATGGAAAAGATTTGTGTGGGGACATGTCACCATGGGAATGCTAGGGACTCATTGTTTTGTGGTAAGAAAGCTTTGGCAAAAAACCAAGGAGTGGCCTATAAAGTAAAGAATTTAGTGTTGCCCAAAGAGAGTTCTGGCCTTTGCCATGGGCTTCTGGGAGGTAATTTCCAAGCTCTTCAATGTCATGCCAATAGGAATGTTTTTGTATCTTTGGGGGCCTTTGAGCCACACCAGTGACATGATGCAGGGTGGGTGCTTTGGTTCATGCCAAATCATCTTGACCTCCTGAGGGGCTGGAGACTGAGGTCAGCCATGTGGATAGTCAGCCGTGCTTCTAAGATGGAGCCCCAATAAAAACTCTGGACTCAGGGTGAGCTTCCCTGGTTGGCAATACTCTGTGCGTGTTGCCACACATCATCAGTGGGAGGAGTTAATGGTGTCCCTGACATCATGGGGAGAGGACGACAGGAAAACTCTGCATTTACACTCTGCCCTATGCACTCCCTCCTTGGCCTATTTTAATCTGTGTCCTTTAGCTGTAGTAAGTCATACTTCTGAGTATAACAACTTTTAGTAAGTTCTGTGAGTCCTCTGAGCAAATGATCAAACCCAAGGGTGGTCTTGGCGATCTCCAAATTTACAACTGATGTCAGAAGTGAAGGCGGTCTTATTTGCAACAGTGTGGATGGAACTGGAGGGTAGTATGCTAAGCGAGATAAGTCAGTCAGAGAAAGACAAATATCATACGATTTCACTCATATGTGGAATTTAAGATACAAAACAGATGAACATAAGGGAAGGGGAGCAAAAAGAATATAAAAACAGAGAGGGAGGCAAACCATAAAAGACTCTTAAAATTGGGGCGCCTGGGTGGCTCAGTCGTTTGAGCATCCGACTTCGGCTCGGGTCATGGTCTCATGGTCTGTGAGTTCGAGCCCCACGTTGGGTAGAGCCCCTGCTTCGGATTCTGTGTCTCCCTTTCTCTCTGCCCCTCCCCTGCTCATGCTCTGTCTCTCTCTCTCTGTCACAAATAAATAAACATTAAAAAAATAAAAGACTCTTAAATATAGAGAACAAACCGAGGGGTGCTGGAGGGGTGTTGGGTAGGGGGAAGGACTAAAGGGGTGATGGGTATGAAGGAGGGCGCTTGTTGGGATGAGCACTGGGCGTTATATGTAAGTGATGAATCACTAAATTCTATTTTTGAAATTATTACTACACTCTATGTAAACTAACTTGGATTTAAATTTAAAAGATGAATAATAAAAAAATAATAAATTAAAAAATAATTCAAGCAAAAAAAAAAAAAAAGAAGGGAAGGCGGTCTTACGGACTGTTACTTCTAACTTTGCAGGGTCTGTCTTTGCTATTAGAGTCTTTCTTTGGATATCTGTTGATATCTGAGTATCAGCTTCCACCTAAGCAAGGATGGCTAAAATGTTGTGCGTGGTATCTATTCACAACACTTCACAGCAGGCTGACTACTTAGGGGGGAACCTCCAAGTAGGTCTTTGCTCTTGGGCTGGTCAATTTTTGTAGAAAAGACTCTGTCACATCCCACATGAGGGAGAGAGCTGGTTGTCAAGGTTCTAGAAGTTGAGGAGGAAAAAGGATGGCAGTCTCAGTAACCAGTATGCATTCCTTAGTGTCCTCACTCCCAGGTCCCTCTCCATTTCCCCTCCAGAAATAAAGTCTTTTGTGGGGAGGAGGCAGTCGCCTGTCTGTTGGTAGCTGGGAAGGGGAAATGAGGATCTGATTGCTTCTCAAGGAGACTTCTAACAGTCCCTCTTCTTTTCTTCTCTTTCCCCACTCCACCCCTACCCCATTTTAGCTCCACTTCCTGCGGTATCTGGTGCTGCCCTTTCCTGAGACTTTTGGGGCTTCTCTGCTGTGAATCTACTTGCTTCTTGGCTTTCTTCACTATCAGCCTAGGATGCAGTTTTATCAGAGTGTTAAATCATTTGTCACATTACTATCTGCTTTCCAGCTTTCACAGTTTTGGTGCTTTGTTTCCTCTCCTATTCTGTGTGTGTATGTGTGTGTGTGTGTATTTTAATAGTTTATTTATTCTGAGGGAGACAGCGAGAGAACAAGAGACAGAGCATGCGCACGAGCAGGGGAGGAGCAGAGAGAGAGGGGGGGGGGGAGAGAAAGAGAAGCCCAGGCAGATTCTGCGCAGTCAGCTCAGATCTAGTTCTGATCTCACCAACCTCGAGATCATGACCTGAGCTGAAATCAAGAGTTGGGCACTTAACCAACTGAGCTACTTAGGCGCCCATATGAGTTTGTTTATTTATTTATTTAATTTTATTTTTATTATTTATTTTTTTAATATATGAAATTTATTGTCAAATTGGTTTCCATACAACACCCAGTGCTCATCCCAAAAGATGCACTCTTCAATGTCCATCACCTCCCCTCCCCTCCTTCCCACCCCCCATCAACCCTCAGTTTGTTCTCAGTTTTTTTTTTTTTTTAAAATTTTTTTTTTTTTACGTTTATTTATTTTTGAGACAGAGAGAGACAGAGCATGAACGGGGGAGGGTCAGAGAGAGAGGGAGACACAGAATCCGAAACAGGCTCCAGGCTCTGAGCCATCAGCCCAGAGCCCGACGCGGGGCTCGAACTCACAGACCGCGAGATCGTGACCTGAGCTGAAGTCGGTCGCTTAACCGACTGAGCCACCCAGGCGCCCCTGTTCTCGGTTTTTAAGAGTCTCTTATGCTTTGGCTCTCTCCCACTCTAACCTCTTTTTTTTTTCCTTCCCCTCCCCCATGGGTTCCTGTTAAGTTTCTCAGGATCCACATAAGAGTGAAACCATATGGTATCTGTCTTTCTCTGTAGGGCTTATTTCACTTAGTATAACACTCTCCAGTTCCATCCAACGTTGCTACAAAGGGCCATATTTCATTCTTTCTCATTGCCACATAGTACTCCATTGTGTATATAAACCACAATTTCTTTATCCATTCATCAGTTGATGGACATTTAGGCTTTTTTCACAATTTGGCTATTGTTGAGAGTGCTGCTATAAACCTTGGGGTACAAGTGCCCCTATGCATCAGTACTCCTGTATCCCTTGGGTAAATTCCTAGCAGTGCTATTGCTGGGTCATAGGGTAGGTCTATTTTTAATTTTCTGAGGAACCTCCACACTGTTTTCCAGAGTGGCTGCACCAATTTGCATCCCCACCAACAGTGCAAGAGGGTTCCCGTTTCTCCACATCCTCTCCAGCATCTATAGTCTCCTGATTTGTTCATTTTGGCCACTCTGACTGGCGTGAGGTGATATCTGAGAGTGGTTTTGATTTGTATTTCCCTGATGAGGAGCGATGTTGAGGATCTTTTCATGTGCCTGTTGGCCATCTGGATGTCTTCTTTAGAGAAGTGTCTATTCATGTTTTCTGCCCATTTCTTCACTGGGTTATTTGTTTTTTGGGTGTGGAGTTTGGTGAGCTCGTTATAGATTTTGGATACTAGCCCTTTGTCCGATATGTCATTTGCAAATATCTTTTCCCATTCCGTTGGTTGCCTTTTAGTTTTGTTGATTGCTTCCTTTGCGGTGCAGAAGCTTTTTATCTTCAAGAGGTCCCAATAGTTCATTTTTGCTTTTAATTCCCTTGCCTTTGGGGATGTATCAAGTAAGAAATTGCTGCGGCTGAGGTCAGAGAGGTCTTTTCCTGCTTTCTCCTCTAGGGTTTTGATGGTTTCCTGTCTCACATTCAGGTCCTTTATCCATTTTGAGTTTATTTTTGTGAATGGTGTAAGAAAGTGGTCTAGTTTCATTCTTCTGCATGTTGCTGTCCAGTTCTCCCAGCACCATTTGTTAAAGAGACTGTCTTTTTTCCATTGGATATTCTTTCCTGCTTTGTCAGATTAGTTGGCTATACTTTTGTGGGTCTAGTTCTGGGGTTTCTATTCTATTCCACTGGTCTATGTGTCTGTTTTTGTGCCAATACCATGCTGTCTTGATGATTACAGCTTTGTAGTAGAGGCTAAAGTCTGGGATTGTGATGCCTCCCGCTTTGGTCTTCTTCAAAATTACTTTGGCTATTCGGGGCCTTTTGTGGTTCCATATGAATTTTAGGATTGCTTGTTCTAGCTTTGAGAAGAATGCTGGTGCAATTTTGATTGGGATTGCATTGAATGTGTAGATCGCTTTGGGCAGTATTGACATTTTAACAATATTTATTCTTCCAACCCCTGAGCATGGAATGTTTTTCCATTTCTTTATATCTTCTTCAATTTCCTTCATAAGCTTTCTATAGTTTTCAGCATACAGATCTTGTACATCTTTGGTTAGATTTATTCCTAGGTATTTTATGCTTCTTGGTGCAATTGTGAATGGGATCAGTTTCTTTATTTGTCTTTCTGTTGCTTCATTATTAGTGTATAAGAATGCAACTGATTTCTGTACATTGATTTTGTATCCTGCGACTTTGCTGAATTCATGTACAGTTCTAGCAGACTTTTGGTGGAGTCTATCGGATTTTCCATGTATAATATTATGTCATCTGCAAAAAGTGAAAGCTTGACTTCATCTTTGCCAATTTTGATGCCTTTGATTTCCTTTTGTGGTCTGATTGCTGATGCTAGAACTTCCAACACTACGTTAAACAACAGCGGTGAGAGTGGGCATCCCTGTCGTGTTCCTGATCTCAGGGAAAAAGCTCTCAGTTTTTCCCCATTGAGGATGATATTAGCTGTGGGCTTTTCATAAATGGCTTTTATGGTATTTAAGTATGTTCCTTCTATCCCGACTTTCTCGAGGGTTTTTATTAAGAAAGGATGCTGAATTTTGTCAAATGCTTTTTCTGCATCGATTAACAGGATCATATGGTTCTTATCTTTTCTTTTATTAATGTGATGTATCACATTGATTGATTTGCGAATGTTGAACCAGCCCTGCATCCCAGAAATGAATCCCACTTGATCATGGTGAATAATTCTTTTTATAAGCTGTTGAATTTGATTTGCTAGTATCTTATTGAGAATTTTTGCATCCATATTCATCAGGGATTTTGGCCTGTAGTTCTCTTTTTTTACTGGGTCTCTGTCTGGTTTAGGAATCAAAGTAATACTGGCTTCATAGAATGAGTCTGGAAGTTTTCCTTCCCTTTCTATTTTTTGGAACAGCTTGAGAAGGATAGGTATTATCTCTGCTTTAAACGTCTGGTAGAACTCCCCTGGGAAGCCATCTGGTCCTGGACTCTTATTTGTTGGGAGATTTTTGATGACTGATTCAATTTCTTCGCTGGTTATGGGTCTGTTCAAGCTTTCTATTTCCTCCTGATTGAGTTTTGGAAGGGTGTGGGTGTTTAGGAATTTGTCCATTTCTTCCAGGTTGTCCAGTTTGTTGGCATATAATTTTTCATAGTATTCCCTGATAATTGCTTGTATCTCTGAGGGATTGGTTGTAATAATTCCATTTTCATTCATGATTTTATCTATTTGGGTCATCTCCCTTTTCTTTTTGAGAAACCTCGCTAGAGGTTTATCAATTTTGTTTATTTTTTCAAAAAACCAAGTCTTGGTTTCACTGATGTGCTCTACAGTTTTTTTAGATTCTATATCGTTTATTTCCGCTCTGATCTTTATTATTTCTCTTCTTCTGCTGGGTTTTGGGTGTCTTTGCTGCTCTGCTTCTATTTCCTTTAGGTGTGCTGTTAGATTTTGTATTTGGGATTTTTCTTGTTTCTTGAGATAGGCCTGGATTGCAATGTATTTTCCTCTCAGGACTGCTTTCGCTGCATCCCAAAGTGTTTGGATTGTTGTATTTTCATTTTCATTTGTTTCCATATATTTTTTAATTTCTTCTCGAATTGCCTGGTTGACCCATTCATTCTTTAGTAGGGTGTTCTTTAACGTCCATGCTTTTGGAGGTTTTCCAGACTTTTTCCTGTGGTTGATTTCAAGCTTCATAGCATTGTGGTCCGAAAGTATGCCTGGTATGATCTCAATTCTTGTATACTTATGAAGGGCTGTTTTGTGACCCAGTATGTGATCTATCTTGGAGAACGTTCCATGTGCACTTGAGAAGAAAGTATATTCTGTTGCTTTGGGATGCAGAGTTCTAAATATAACTGTCAAGTCCATCTGATCCCATGTATCATTCAGGGCCCTTGTTTCTTTATTGACCGTGTGTCTAGATGATCTATCCATTGTTGTAAGTGGGGTATTAAAGTCACCTGCAATTACCACATTCTTGTCAATAAGGTTGCTTATGTTTGTGAGTAATTGTTTTACATATTTGGGAGCTCTCATATTCGGAGCATAGACATTTATAATTGTTAGTTCTTCTTGATGGATAGGCCCTGTAATTATTATATAATGCCCTTATTTATCTCTTGTTACAACCTTTAATTTAAAGTCTAGTTTGTCTGATATAAGTATGGCTACTCCAGCTTTCTTTTGACTTCCAGTAGCATGATAAATAGTTCTCCATCCCCTCACTTTCAATCTGAAAGTGTCCTCAGGTCTAAAATGAGTCTCTTGCAGACAGCAAATAGATGGGTATTGTTTTTTTATCCATTCTAATACCCTATGACTTTTGGTTGGTGCATTTAGTCCATTTACGTTCAGTGTTACTATAGAGAGATATGGGTTTAGAGTCATTGTGATGTCTGTATGTTTTATGCTTGTAGTGATGTCTCTGGTACTTTGTCTCACAGGATCCCCCTTAGGATCTCTTGTAGGGCTGGTTTAGTGGTGACAAATTCCTTCAGTTTTTGTTTATTTGGGAAGACCTTTATCTCTCCTTCTATTCTAAATGACAGACTTGCTGGATAAAGGATTCTCGGCTGCATATTTTTTCTGTTCAGCACATTGAAGATCTCGTGCCAATCCTTTCTGGCCTGCCAAGTTTCAAAAGAGAGATCAGTCACGAGTCTTATAGGTCTCCCTTTATGTGTGAGGGCACGTTCATCCCTTGCTGCTTTCAGAATTTTCTCTTTATCCTTGTATTTTGCCAGTTTCACTATGATATGTTGTGCAGAAGATCGATTCAAGTTACGTCTGAAGGGAGTTCTCTGTGCCTCTTGGATTTCAATGCCTTTTTCCTTCCCCAGTTCAGGGAAGTTCTCAGCTATGATTTCTTCAAGTACACCTTCAGCACCTTTCCCTCTCTCTTCCTCCTTTGGGATACCAATTATGTGTATATTATTTCTTTTTAGTGTATCACTTAGTTCTCTAATTTTCACCTCACACTCCTGGATTTTTTTATCTCTCTTTTTCTCAGCTTCCTCTTTTTCCATCACTTTATCTTCTAGTTCACCTATTCTCTCCTCTGCCTCTTCAATCCGAGCCGTCGTCGTTTCCATTTTATTTTCCATTTCATTTAAAGCGTTTTTCAGCTCCTCCTGACTGTTCCTGAGTCCCTTGATCTCTGTAGCAAGAGATTCTCTGCTGTCCTCTATACTGTTTTCCAGCCCAGCCATTAATTTTATGACTATTATTCTAAATTCACTTTCTGTTATATTATTTAAATCCTTTTTGATCAGTTCATTGGCTGTTGTTATTTCCTGGAGATTCTTTTGAGGGGAATTCTTCCATTTGGTCATTTTGGATAGTCCCTGGAGTGGTGCAGACCTGCAGGGCACGTCCCCTGTGCTGTGGTGTATAACTGGAGTTGGTGGGCAGAGCCGCAGTCAGACCTGATGTCTGCCCCGAGCCCACCGCTGGGGCCACAGTCAGACTGGTGTGTGCCTTCTCTTCCCCTCTCCTAGGGGCGGGATTCACTGGGGGGTGGCGTGGCCCGTCTGGGCTACTTGCACCCTGCCAGGCTTGTGGTGTTGGGAATTAGCTGGGGTGGATCGGCAAGGTGCATGGGGGCAGGAGGGGCAGGCTCAGCTCGCTTCTCCTTCGGAGATCCGCTTAGGGAGGGGCCCTGCGGCACCGGAGGGAGTCCGACCCGCCAGAGGGATGGATCCGCAGAAGCACAGCATTGGGTGTTTGCGCGGTGCCAGCAAGTTCCCTGACAGAAACTGGTTCCCTTTGTGGTTTCGGCTGGGGGATGGGCGAGGGAGATGGCGCCGGCGAGCGCCTTTGTTCCCCGCCAAGCTGAGCTCTGCCTTCCGGGGGCTCAGCAGCTCTCCCTCCCTTTGCCCTCCAGCCTTCCCGCTTTCCGAGCAGAGCTGTTACCTTATAACCTTCCAGTTGTTAAGTCCCGCTCGCTGTCGGAACACACTCTGTCCAGCCCCTCCGCTTTTGCAAGCCAGACTCGGGGGCTCTGCTTGGCCAGCCGGCCGCCCCTCCGCCCCGGCTCCCTCCCGCCAGTCCCTCCCGCCAGTCCGTGGAGCGCGCACCGCCTGGCCGCCCTTCCTACCCTCTTCCGTGGGCCTCTCGTCTGCGCTTGGCTCCTGAGAATCCGTTCTGCGAGTCTTCTGGTGATTTTCTGGGTTATTTAGGCAGGTGTGGGTGGAATCTAAGTGATCCGCAGGACGCGGTGAGCCCAGCGTCCTCCTACGCCGCCATCTTCCCAGAAGCCCCCTGAGTTTGTTTGTTTGGTTTTTTTTTTTTACTGTTTTTATTTATTTTTGAGGCAGAGAGAGACAGAGCATGAGCGGGGGAGGGGCAGAGACAGAGGGAGACACAGAATCTGAAGCAGGCTCCAGGCTCTGAGCTGTCAGCACAGAGCCTGATGTGGGGCTCGAACTCACCCGAGTGTGAGATCATGACCTGAGCTGAAGTCAGACGCTCAACCGAGTGAGCCACTCAGGTGCCCCCTGAGTTTGTTTTTTTAATTGAAACCCTTTGGGTGAACTGGGTCACTTCTGTTGGGTTCAGCAAGAGCTGAGTTTAGGATTCTGCTTGATTTTGCCTCAGATTTTAGCACTGAGACAAGAAGCACTCAAAATTGGAAGGGATGTGGGAGATCATCTGGGGTCTGCCTTCTCCTTTCCCACATGGTGAAGTCAAGGCCTCTCGATGGGAAGGGACTAGCATGCTATCATGCAGCTGCCAGGGGCAGGGCTGGGACCGGAGCCTGAATTTGGTGATTCCTGGATGACCAGTTCTTGCTACTAAGTTCACTGTCTTCTTGGAGATGAGAAGAAAGCCCCATCACAGAGCTCGTTCCAAAGTTTTCAACCAGGGTCTATAGAGATGTTTTTGGGTTCTGTATATGCTTAGCTCAGATTTCATTTTAAAGCAGATTTAAACCATGAATGTTCATATTTTGCCAATTTAATAAGGCATTACTTTCATTGGATTAAAAAAAAATCCCTTTACTGTTATTTTAGCACGATTTTAGGAGGGAGAAGTAAATGCCTTTCATCTTTACCCAGAAGTGGGGACTTCGTTTTCTGTATCTTTCCTGTTCTTCGCTATGATCTAGAGCGGCAATGAGGACCTTCAGGATAGATAATAATGATATTCATTAACTTCTCAGAAAGTAAGATAAAATGATTTCATTATTTTTTTCGATAAGTGGTGATAGGGTTTAAACATTTTCTTATTGGACGTTTTTAAAAAAATTGAAGTATAGGGGTGCCTGGGTGGCGCAGTCGGTTAAGCGTCCGACTTCGGCCAGGTCACGATCTCGCGGTCCGTGAGTTCGAGCCCCGCGTCGGGCTCTGGGTTGATGGCTCAGAGCCTGGAGCCTGTTTCCGATTCTGTGTCTCCCTCTCTCTCTGCCCCTCGCCCGTTCATGCTCTGTCTCTCTCTGTCCCAAAAATAAATAAACGTTGAAAAAAAAAATTAAAAAAAAAAATTGAAGTATAGTCGAAACTCAATGTTACGTTAGTTTCGGGTGTACAACATAGTGATTTGATAACTCCAAATGTTATGGTCTGCTCATCACGGGTGTAGTTACCATGTGTCACCATACAATGTTCTTACAATACCATTGACTACCTTCCCTACGATGTACCTTTCATCCCCATGACTTTATTTATTCCATAACTGGAAGCCTGTATCTTTCTTTCCCCTTCACCTGTTTCACACACAGCCTGTCTGTCAAACCCTCCGTCCCTCTGGCAACCATCAGTTTGTTCTTTGTATTGTTAACATTTAAAATTTTATCCTTGATAATCTGGGTTTATGCTGTTTGGTCACCCCTAACATGAAAATGGAAAATGGGATAGCAAAGTGTCCAGGGGAAGAAATAACAGAAGGTAACTATTGAAGCTACAAGTAGAAAACAATAAAGAGGAAACAAGTGAGAAAATGTCCTTCTCCTGGCTTTCTTTTCTCTTTCTCTCCCTCTCCTTTTGTCTCCTTCTCTTTCTTTTTGTGTTTGGGGAGCAGAATCTAATTAGGAATTCATTCTTGGGGTGCCTGGCTTGATCTTAGGGCTGTGAATTCAAGCCCCACGTTGGGTAGAGAGCTTACTTTCAAAAAAAAAAAAAAAAAAAAAAAAGGAAAAAAATTCCTTCTCAGTGCTTAATAATAATAAAAAAATTAAAAAAAATTTTAATGTTTATTTATTATTGAGAGACAGAGACAGACAGAGCATGAGCATGGGAGGGGCAGAGAGAGGAGGAGACACAGAATACAAAACAGGCTCCAGGTTCCGAGCTGTCAGCACAGAGCCCGACGCGGGGCTCGAACTCACAAACTGCGAGATCATGACCTGAGTTGAAGTCGGACGCTTAACCGACTGATCCGCCCAGGTGCCCCTAAAAAAAACTTCTATGTAAATTTTATAATAGGTCCTTAAAGAAAATTAACATCTTGTAGTTGTTCTATGTTGTTGGTTAAAAAGACTTGAGAGAATGTTATGTCTCTTAAGTACATTGTTATGTGTTAAGAAACACAGCAATTACTTAGGGTGTGTGGACCTTGTTTGGATCCTGATTTGAGCAAACCAGCTATAAAATGTCATTTTTGAGCCAAATCAGGATATTTGATTTTGGAGTGGGTATTAAATGACATTAATTTTATTAGTAGAACCAGTAATATTGCGGTTTATACAGAAATGTCCTCATTTTTTTTATAGGTGCATAGAGACAATGTACAAAATTTGCTTGAAGATATTAAAAAAACCACCGCGCAAACACACATAAAGGGAAAGAATGCAAAACAGGAGTAGCTGGAACAAGAATGACAAAGTGGCCACGCCTGAATTTGGGGAAGAGTTCGCTATGTTATTCTGTTCGTAATCTTTCATATTAAAAAGTTTAAAATGATATTTAAAGTCCTGCAAGTTACCCCTGGCCTCTACTACTGAAAACATTTTACTGTGCCTGCAGTAAATGGAAACTCAAAAGTGTAAAACAAGGGCAAATGTAAATCTTTTAGGCAAAACAGCAAATGAAGTTATAGATGCTGACCCAGGCAGGAAAGGGAGCTCTGGAACACTGGTAATTTGTAGAAACAAGATGAGAATAGTAATGTTAGCAATAAAAATAATAGCTAACACTGACAATGACTGAGCTTAGCAATCCTGCAGCTGTGTATCAGGTACTGTGTTTATCTCACTTCTATGACTCCAGAAGCTTATGAGCTAGATACTGATAGCACTGCTTTTCTACAAATGTGGAAACTGAGGTATAGATCTTTTAAGTAACTCACTCAAGAGTCCCACGCCTGGAAAATGGCAAGCCAGGATTTTTGTCCTGCCCAGAGACCATACTCTTTACCTTTATTTTTTTATTTTTATTTAAAAAAAAAAATTTTTTTTAACGTTTATTTATTTTTGAGACAGAGGGAGACAGAGCATGAACAAGGGAGGGTCAGAGAGAGAGAGGGAGACACAGAACCTGAAACAGGCTCCGGGCTCTGTGCTGTCAGCACAGAGCCCGACTCGGGGCTCGAACTCACGGACCGTGAAATCATGACCTGAGCCGAAGTCGGCCGCCTAACCGACTGAGCCACCCAGGTGCCCCCATACTCTTTACCTTTAAAAACCTGGCCCCTAGGAAAATAACTATTTTTGGAACGCACAAAGTCATGGCTATCTTGACAAGGAGGTTTTTGTTCAATGCTTTATAGATATAATTCATTGTACATTTTTTAATATTTATTTTTGAGAGAGAGAGAGAGACAGAGTGAAAGTGGGGGAGGGGCAGAGAGAGAGGGAGACACAGAATCTGAAGCAGGCTCCAGGCTCTGTCCGAGCCGTTAGCACGGAGCTGGATGCGGGACTTGAACTCCTGAACCGCGAGATCAGGACCTCAGCCAAAGTCAGTCGCTCAACCAACTGAGCCACCCAGGCACCCCTATTGTACATTTAAAAAGTAGAAATGCGCCTGCAGCCCCTCTCCTGTGCATGTAGTTTCTGGAAATTTGTAGGATGTGTATGAATTGTTCATCTCTAGCATTTGTGATTTGATTTCTCCCAGGTGGAAAATATGTCCTTCATCACACAGTAGTGAGTGCCAGGTAAACTTGGTGTTCCCGAGCTGCCCAAAGGGGATTTCTGGGAGAAGGGGAGGGGCTGGCTAGAACCGGAGCAACTGACACCAGCTGGCTCCCCTCTACCTAGGGCTTCAGTTGCAAACATTTTAACACTATTTTTTCCCCACGGCAAGCGAATGGTTACAGAAATTAGCTGCTATCCGAGAAGACAACTGTGGTTGAGACTGTTGGAAAGTGAAATCTCTTTGGGAGAGTAGAAGGAACGTCTAAATGAGCTCTTCTGGGGGTGCCTGGGTGGCTCAGTCGGTTGGGCGGCTGCTTTCGGTTCAGGTCATGACCTCCCGCTCATGTGTTCGAGCCCAGCTTCGAGCTCTGTGCCAACAGCACGGAGGCTGGAAGCCTGCTTCGGATTCTGTGTCTCCCTCTCTCTCTCTGCCCCTCCCCTGCTTGCACTCTTGTCTCTCAAATATAGATAAACATTAAAAATAGATAAATGAGATCTTCTGTTCATTCTGGACTGTTCTGTCCACTGCACATGGATGGGCCCATAGTTAACAAAGCTCTTCTCACATAAAAAAAAAAAAAAAAAAAAAGGCAGCAGGTGCTCTTTAAAAAAACAAAAAGAAAAGAAATATTAGTGATTTTTTAAAAAAAGACCTGAATCGTACGTGTAGGTGGCTAAGAATGACTTGGGTATGTACTCCAGGCCTGTGTTTTCAACTCTGACTTTTGCACGAGCAGGAAGAGGAAGAACCAATTTTGTTGATATGAGATAAAAGACGTCCTCACACATGATGAGTGTCATCGGCTTCACTAGCCAGCATCTGAATTGTGAATTTTGCAGTTGCAGAAAGAGAAGAATGAAAATAAAAACAAGGAGCGAGGGAAGATAGAGGAAGATTATAGGTTATGCCTATAACACAGTTTATGGCAAAGGAAAGCAGTGGAATCTCGCTCAGGACAGGGGTGTGTACAGGGTATAGCTGTAGGTAGTAATTGAAATTTATATAGACTTTGGCTAAACTGTGACCACCACTCGCATTATCTCCATAATCTCCCGGGCCAGACGTGCCATTAAGTATGATACGATCACTCTCACAACAGGGGCTGCTAGTTAGAGAGAGCTCCAAGGTGGTTACTGAAATGTCTGAGGAAAACAAAGGACAAAAAGAACAACGCTCTGATGCACGGAAAGAACAATCAGAATTGGTCTGGCGGCACGGCCTCTGGACAAACCGCCAGGCAACGTAAGCGCCGTTCCCCCTTCGCAGGCCTTCCGGGTCAGGATCTACGGGATGTAGAGCAGAGAGCGTCTTATGAGACTACGTGTCAGTGACTATATTTATGATGGTATTGCAGATTTTCTTTCTTTCGCAGTAGCATAGGCATGCCCTATATGGTCACTAGTGTAATAATAAGCAATAAAAATAATCATCTACTGAGTGATTACTGTGAACAGACACAGTTGGGTCCATTATGCTTTCCCATCTTGGGAAAGATGTGAATCCCCAAAGGAATGTCAATCTCCAAAGGAACGGTTGCTGCTTAGACCAAAATGACAGAGGCCCACTACAGTATGACCATTCCCATTCAACAGAAAAAGAATCTGAGTCTCAGAGGTGTTAAGTAAGTTGCCCAAGGTCACACAGCCGGCGTATGAAGAGGCCCTCACCTGTTCTGCTTTGTAAGCTCAGGCTCTTGATATCTCATACTTGGTGGACTATGCGTGGACATATCCAGGGGGCACATTTCTGGGAACTGTGTCCTTTGAACACGTTTGTATGGGATGTTATAATTTTAACATATTTAAATAAAACATCAAATGTACTCTGAGCATTTGTTCCCACTGTTTTTTATCAGGGTGCTTTTAGGTTCCAGGTTCTGAATCTTTCCTTTTCCTGCAAATGAAGCAACGAACTTCCTCCCCTACCTCCACTGCGGGCAGAACCCTTGAATTCTGGTCTTAGTAAGTGAATTTGAGGAAACTTGGCCCAACAAACAGGAACCAAGTGCCCTTGTTCTTTGTTTTGGTAACCTGGTTTGATTTCTCATCTCATTGTGGTACTTGGATTTTTTAGCACCTTGTGTCCAAGTACCTACCATCACCACGGGTTTAGATCCTAGGCCTTCAGGGACTTGGATACTCTTGCTTTTGCCAGTTCCTTCCAGGAACACCTGGCCAGGCCTGGCATTGTTGCTGCCCTACTTATGTTATGCGTTCCATGGCCTCTCAAAGTACCTGGTCCTAGATTTGGCCTGTCCATGGGTCTTCCCATTAACACATGCTGGACTTTTCCAATGCTGGCCATTTGCCTAGACCACCACATTTTCTCTACTGACATGAGTTTGGACTATAAAGTTTTGCACGCTTCTGGGGTGACTTTCTCTAGGTCCCAGAAGCTTTTTTCTTCCTCAGATGTGGTCCTACCCAAACGGGCAACTTACATGGAGTTCTGTGGTCTTCTCTCCTACCCTCCCTGGCAACAGTTAACCAGGATCCTCATAATTGGGTTCCAAGTTGTGAAGTTTTCTTCTTAGGAATGTTCTTTCGGGACGCCTGGGTGGCTGAGTCTGTTGAGCATCTGACTACTGATTTCGGCCCAGATTATGATCTCACAGTTCATGAGATCGAGCCCCGCCTCAGGCTCCACGCTGACAGCACAGAGCCTACTTGGGATTCTCTCTCCTCTCTCTGCCCCTCCCCCACTCGTGTTCTTTCTCGCTCTCTCTAAATAAATAAATACACTTAAAAAAAAAAAAGAAATGTTCTTTCTCTATCTCCTCATTTCTGCATATGCAAATCCAGCTGACTAGTTAAGGAATAGCTCTGAGGTCACGCCTTTTTTTTTTGAAGTGTGATCCCACAACTGGCCAAAGTATTTCCTACCTTTGTCATCTCATGGCGTTTTATTTTCACCTCTTTGATGGCACTGATTACAAGCTCGTGTATATTGGGTTTCATTCAACTGTAAGCTTCTTGATGTCAGGTAGCACTGCAGAAACACCTGTAAATGAGCTGGTGCCACCACTGGCTAGAGAGGTCATCTCATAAATGTTTGTCAAATGAATACATCACTTGTATAGCTACTTTTCTCTTCTTTGGCTTACTTAAAAAAAAATGTTTATTTATTTTTGAGAGAGAGAGAGAGAGAGAGAGACAGACAGACAGAGCAGGGGAGGGGCAGAGAGAGGGGGAGACACAGAATCCGAAGCAGGTTCCAGGCCCTGAGCTGTCGGCCCAGAGTCCGATGCGGGGTTCCAACCCATGGGCCGTGAGATCGTGACTGGGGCTGAAGTCAGACACTTAACTGGCTGAGCCACCCAGGCGACCCTCTTTTCTTTAGTTTAAAGCAGTGAAAGAAACACAAGTAATGAGGCTCAAATTCCGGTCTTAGCATGGCTGCCCACTTAGTCCACCAACTTGACCAAACCACCGCAAAGTATCTTTATCTCAGTTTGCCCACTGAAGAAGTAGCAATAAAAATACTTCTAACGGATCATGTGTATGTGTATACAAGACTATAGATGTCCTAGCTCAGGCTTTCAACAGGAAAAGATTCCTACAAGTCGCCCTTACTAAGACTGGAAATAAAATGGGGTCCTGAATGGGAGTGGTGGGTACAGAAGCATAATGGACTCAATGTTAATCTCCAGTCTCTGATGCGAAAGAAGATTGGGTTGGGGGCCTGGACACCATTCTGTGTAGAGAAAGGGTTATAACTAGATTTCATGGATTAGTTAAGCCAAAGTCATATATGTAGGAAAGGCAGAATGGATGGAACACTGTGGGTCTCCATCACTTCATGTGGACATGGCCCTATTGTGGAGAAAGTCTCTTTTGAAAGCCCCCAGACTGCCTCCTGGGTCCTCCTCAACTGGCCTTTGGTGAAGTTGTGATATTGTGATTTGCAATAAGAAATATATATTTAGTCTTTGTCCCTACTGGTGGCACAGAGCTCCTAAAACCCTTGGAGTTTCCTAAGCAGTTAATGAGGTGACTTTGGTGGGAACCTAGTGATGGGTGCTGGTTGCCAGGGGAGTCAACCATGTGACGACTGGGTTAGAGCTTTCAGTCCAATCCCCCAACCTCTGGTGGGGGGGTGGTGGAGAGGGGCTGGAGGTAGAATCGATTGCCAATGGCCAATGATTTAATCAATCAGGCCTATGTCAGAAAGTCTCCATAAAAAACCCAAAGGACAGAGTTTGGAGAGCTTCTGGGTTGGTAAACACATGGAGATTTGGGGGAGAGTGGGATGCTTGGAAAGAGCATGTAACCCCCCACCCCTTCCCCATACCTTACCTCACGCATTTCTTTTATCTGGCTGTTCCCGAGTTATATCTTTTTATAATCAGCTGGTAATCTAGGAAGGAATATGCATCTGTGAGTTCTGTGAACTGCTCTAGCAAATTAATCAAAACCCAAGGTGGAGGAGGTCATGGGAGCATCCAGTCTGTAGTCAGTCAGTCAGTCAGTCAGTCAGAAGCCCAGGTAACAAACTGGGCTTATGACTGGGGTCTGAAGTGGGGGTGGGAGAGGGGGCAGTCTTGTAGGACTCAATCCCTAACCTGTGGAAACTGACTCTATCTCTGGTTCATAGTATCAGAATTGAGTTGAGTTGTAGGACATCTAGTTGATGTCCGAGAATTCCTTGGTGTGGTGAATCCCCTCTATCCCACACATTAGAACTGAGTGACCATGCTAGGGGTCCTCTAACCAGGTTCCCTGACAGGGCTGATAACTCAACAAGGGTCAAAATACATGAGTTCTAACCAGCTATGTGTCCACGGTAAGTTACTTTACCTTTCTTGAATATTTATAGTCTCATCTTTAAAAGGGCAATAAACATGCCTGTGCCTTTAAGAAATTTAGAGTGATCAAATAATATGTGTGAATAAAAAGCATTTGGCAGAAATGCATGGTATAATGGGAAACAAAAGTAGATTTCAGTTCTTTTGAAATGAATGCCAATTAGGCAGAAAATAGTAAAATAACACTTTGTGTGTTTGGCATCATTGGGGGATTCATAAAAGTGAATTTTCTGGGTTTGCTAACCCCTTGAAATGTCAACATAAGAAAATTATACTATACACAATTGATCGTACATTAAGTGAAAATATCCCAAATGATCATGAGGTCACTTTATCCCCCTCTTCTCACCCCCTTGGGGCCAATTACCAATTAAATTATACTCAAATTTGCAATTTTGCATTATTGTGAGGTTTTATTATACATACTTTTCTGTGTTCCTGACTTGTATATATGGAAAATAATTAAAGATTTCTGAGGTCTTGGTTATGAATACAGTTGGGATTTGATACAGGATATTCTGTCTCTACAGTACATGACCCCAGACTGTTACGTTTTGTTGAATAATTGAATTTGCTCTTTATAGCTTTTCTGAACTCTCCTTTTCCGCCTGGTTTTCTATGGTCATTTTTGCTTTTGTCAGAGAACTGAGAACCAATGGTTGTTTTCTTTCTCTTCTATTTGCTCCTTTTAATCTGCTATGGGTTAGAAAGCCAGTAAATCAAGCTGATTAGAATTATATGTGCTTCCCAGGCCACAAGCCAAGGGGAAAATACAAGGTCATCAAAATAGGTTGTACAACAAACAAACAAACAAAAAAAATAGAAACAACCTAATGATGATAATATTTGATGTCTCAACTCTTACGTGCTTAACTATGAAAACTCCAAATTCATTCAAATTGCCCCCTTTGAGCTAGAAAAAGCAGAGAATTTTTCAGTTACCATCCAAACTTCCTTCTTTATTCACCAGGCCACGGGTTCTTGCCTTGGATGTGACGGATGTGCTGGGCCACTCATTCCGGAGGTACGGGGATGGCTGATGCCTGGCTGTGGCTGTGCTAGCGATTTATACTCTGTTGCACCTGCCGGACTAACCCCGACCCCAGCAGTGGACGCCAAGGTAGTGTGGTCAAGTATTATAATCACGACCTTAGTAAGCCATGCTTCCTGTGTCCACAGTCTCTCTGTAATGTCCCTCTGCTGCTCCCTTCATCCAAAGTAGAGTCTGCTACCCCATCTCTTGTCTTCAGGCTGCTTTGTGATTTGCTTTGACTCACGGGATGGGGTGGAAGTGACACTGTGCGACCTCTCAGGCTGGGCCTTACGGTGTCGTGCAGCTTCCCTTTCGCTGTCTTTGAAACGCTGCTGATGTGTGAACAAGCACGGGCTGGCCTCTTTGAGGACCAGAGACGAAGAGAGGGAGGCACAGCTGTCCCAGCTGAAGCCCCAGACCTGTGAGTGGGAACGTCCCAGATCAGTCTGGGCCAGCCAGCCCCCTGCCAAGCCATCAGCTGACTACAGCTGCACGGTCAGCCTTGCTGGGACCAGGAGAAAAACTGCCCAGCTGATCCCAGCCCAGATTGCAGAACTGCGGAAAGAGAAATGGTTTGTTGTTGGAAGTCACTAAGGTTTGGGATGATTTGTAACGGAGCAAAGGTATAACTGAAACAGGGGGATAGGAAAATGCTTCTTTCCCGGCAGCCTCCGTGGTGTTTGTGGTATATCCCAAAATGCTGTCTGGAGTTATTCTCGTTTATACAGAATAAGTGATAAAGATTTTGGTTTTGTTGTTCTTCTGTTTTATTGCGTTGCCCCTAGAACGCTGGCTTCTCTTGTTTTCTTTTTTTAAGTGTTTATTTATTTATTTGAGAGTGAGAGAGAGAGAGAGAGAGAGAGAGAGAACCAGCAGGGGAGGGGCAGAGAGAGAGAGAGAGGGAAAGAGAATCCCAAGCAGGCTCCACACTGTCAGCACAGAGCGTGACGTGGGGCTCGATCTCACAAACTGCGAGATCATGACCTGAGCTGAAATCAAGAGTCAGATACTTAACCAACTACGACACCCAGGCACCCCGAATGCTGGCTTTTCTTAAAGGGAATGCCACGTGCTGTCATCCCTAGTGCTCATCGGAGCCTACGCATGACTTTCCTTACCCAGGCGCGTGCATGGGGTTCCTACTCCCTGTAGCTGAGGGGTCTTACTCTATGGCTGTTGGTAGATCTCAAAAAACCCTTAGGAACATGGAGAGTAGCTACCCCAAAATACCCTCCCGGACACTGGTGAATTAGTCAAATGGACCCAGTTTTCTCTCTGTCTGCTGGGACTCCATTCCATTGATCAAAAGCAAGAAAAAAATGTATTGATGGTAAGGCCTGAATGGTTCTCTTTTGAGCAGGTTATTTCTTCTACTATTTTTCTGGCTGGCCAAAGGCCTTTTTGGATTGTCAGGATACTTGGCTCTATTCTGGTTAGCTAAGGTTGCTTGATAAGTGATGACCTCCAGATAAATTGTTTTCTGTGTAAGGCGCATCTATCTTATTTTATTTTTTATTTTTTAAAATTTTGTTTTATCTAGTGTTGTTAACATACAGTGCTATATTGGTTTCAGGTGCACAACATAGTGACTCAGCAATTCCATATATTAAGAAGCATGTAAAATTAGAATTCCTTGTGTTTTTTACACTCTACGATGGAAAGATTAGTTGAATGAGATTTCACCACAAGCATAACTGTGTAGAAAATAGCTTCCTAAGATAAGCCCTGGACGGCCTTGTTTCAGAGTGGGAGAAAAGGTATAAATCTTCAAATAAAAATAATATGAATTTAAAACTCTTATTCACTGCCATAGTTGTAAATTTTGCCATCCAAATGTAAGTCAGAGAATGACACAATGGAAGCTAATAATAAAAAAAAGTTTTTTTTTTCTTTCGTTATTGAGGGGCGCCTGGGTGGCTCAGTCAGTTGAGCATCTGACTTAGCTCAGGTCATGATCTCACTGCTCGTGGGCTCGAGCCCCGCATCAGGCTCTGTGCTCAGAGCCTGGAGCCTGCTTCAGATTCTGTGTCTCCCTCTCTCTGCCCCTCCCCTGCTTGTGCTCTGTCTCTGTCTTTCTCTCTTTCAAATATAAAATAAAACATTAAAAAAAAAAAAAGGAAATAAAAGTCACTTAATCTCCCTTCCAGGAATAGGCACTATTAATGTTTCTTAATATGTCCTTCTAGACTTTTTGAGTGCATACACTCATTTAGGAGGAGTGTTCTCAAAAGTTGGAAAGCAAACTTTCTTCCGCCTCCAACTCGTATTTTACTCCAATTATTAGGTTAAAAGTTCACCAGGACTGTCTATTTCCTTTTAGACAACTAGGAAATTTTTATGGTGGCTAACTCATCATGCTTTGGGGATGGGGTAAAATATGGCCCGTGTAAGACCAGTGAATTTAGCTGTCTGGGTTTCGTCATTGTGTGATGATGCCTGCACAACCAAGAAAACACTTGTCGATTCATTTAAGCTAAGCGGACATTAAAAAACAGACTTGTTGGTGTCCATCAGGTCAACAAAATAACCTGTCAGTTGACAATACTTTCCCTCTTCCGGATCTGGACTGTGTTCGTATTGGTTAATGTTCTCAAAGACGTGAATATTACTCCCAAAGAATCACGTTTACTCAGCCTGGCTCAAGTGTGCTTCAAGGCGTTCACAATTTATTGGAATCTGAAATGAAATGAAGAAGGCATGAAAGCTGCTTTAACTAACAGATGGCTTTCATTAAATACAACCATTAATCTTGTCCTGATTATTTACTGGAATGTGTTAGACTGCAATGTTTCCTTAATCTATTGATGAACTATCACCACAAAATATGTCACTGAAGTAAAATAATTGTTGATGTGCTAATGAAAACCACCAGAGAGACCCAGGAGCCTTCCCTGTGTAGAATTACGGCGAGGAAGAATCTATTTAAGAAGAAAGAAAGGGTTGCTCTAGTATCAGATTGAACTACCTCTTTGGAGCCATTTTTAAGACTGGGGAACCAAGAGTGCAAAGCTGTGTAAATGATCTATTGAATTACAGGAGCACTGCCTTTTTTTTTTCCCCCTTCAATCAAAATTCCCACATATTTACTCCTGAACCAACCTACCGGGGCAGAGGCAGAGTAACAGATGAAAATGATTTCCTCCATAAAACATATCTATTGTTCAGGTAGTAGGGGCGTTTACAGAGCGCTAGGAGAGGCACATGTGACCTTTTTACGGCATAAGTATGTGTGCCATCTCATGTGTGATCCCTTATAGACCCAGCTTGGTTCTTCTCCAGTTGTGTCTGATTTTATTACCAGTTTTCATCTGAATCCACTGGGGAATAGGATGATTCTACTTTTGTTTCTTGGCCAGGATTCGCTTGATCCTGAAAGTCTCATGAGAAGATGTGGACTGAGCCACCCAGGTGCCCCTTTTCATTTTCTAAATAATTTACAATATAGTTAATAACACCACTGTATTATGTACTTACAAATTTGCTAACGGTAGATTTTATGTTGTGTTCTTAATAGTAATAATAATAATAATGATGATAAATAGGGTGGGAGGAAACTTTTCAAAGTGACAGGTTTATAACATAGATTATGGTGATGATTCATAAGTGTTCGCTCATCTCCAAACTCATCAGGTTGTGCACATTAGACATGTACAGCTTTTTTATGTCAATCATATCTCAATGAAGTGGTTTAAAAACAATAACAATAAAATTACATGTAAGAACAACACACACAAAAAGATTCACAGAAGAATTTTTATAAAGGATTTATCATCTAGTAAATTTAATATAGCATTTAGACTTTAAACTCCTATCTGTAACATATTGGGAACATATCTAAAGTTAAAGTAAAATGAACTGATATGATTCATAAAGTTTACAATGGAGGAAGCAGGTGGGATTATGAAACCCCTCAGTTTCATCTGTTGGGTTCAGAGCACCTTTTACACACTGACTAACAAAGGAGAGGTTGTGCTTCAAGTATATGTATTTCTTCTCTCTCTCTCCATATATATGGAATTGGAAGGGGCTCAGTGAAACCTTTTTTTTTTAAGTTTATTTATTTATTTCCAGGAGTGGGGCAGAGAGATACATACTCTGAGATACATACTCTGCCCCCAGGAGGGGGCAGAGAGATAGGGAGAGAGAGAGAGAGAGAGAGAGAGAGAGAGAGAGAGAGAATCCCAAGCAGGCTCTGCACTGTCAGCACAGAGCTCAATGTGGGGCTTGAACTCACAAACTGTGAGATCACGATATAAGCTGAAATCCAGAGTTGGTTGCTTAACTGAATGAGCCACCCAGGTTCCCCTGAAACATTTTGTACTAAGTAATCACTGAACCCAGAGAAACAAAGAGATTGTCTAAATCAGTCAGCCAGTGAATGGCCAGCTATTATGACAATCAGAAGCCCAAGTTCTGGCATTTGACTGCTGGGTTCAAGCCCTGGCTTCTCACCCTATTAGCTACATATCTTTGGTAACTGATTTCATTTCTCTGTATCTAGGTTTTCCTATGAGAAAGCAGAAGCTAGGATTATCTACTGCCAAGGGTGGTTGTGAGAATTAAGAGATTCTCCAGGTGACTCTCTTAGCCAGGTGACTCTCTTAGCCAGGTGACTCTCTTAGCCAGGTGACTCTCTTAGCCAGGTGCCTTCCTTATTCATAGCAAGCACTCAGTGAATGGTTACTGGTGATTGCTACAGTAGTCTTTTTTTTTTTTTTAACGTTTATTTATTATTGAGAGACAGAGAGAGACAGAGCATGAGCATGGGAAGGGCAGAGAGAGGAGGAGACACAGAATCCGAAGCGGGCTCCAGGCTCCGAGCTGTCAGCACAGAGCCCAACGTGGGGCTCGAATTCACAAACTTCGAGATCATGACCTGACCTGAAGTCGGATGCTCAACCGACTGAGCCACCCAGGTGCATTATTCTTAATAAGGACAAGGACCAGAACTCAACTTTCCTGACACCCAGCCAGGGTCCTTTCCTCTACTCATGTGACCAGGTGGTATTTATCACGGCTGGGGTACCAGGTAGTCAGACTGAACTCACCCAACCATGGTGGCCACCCTGGCATCCTCCTTCCCGCAGGAATCGCCCCACTTAAAATCTCACTCAATACAGTGGATGTCTCCACAGCTCTTGGAATGCATGTGCAGAAACTTTGTATAACTTGGGGGAGGCATTAACCACCGGTGGGGGGGAAATAGGAATCGTTTGGAGTAGGGCTGGCCCTGATGGTGGCACCTTGACTAAGCCATACAACCTCTCTGTACCTCACTTTTCTCACACTTAATACTCACATGCTGTGCAAAGATGTTACGGGGATCAACAAGGGTCAGCAGTGGGACAGCCCTTTGAGAAAGGGTAAACCATTACACAAATGCAGGAGACTTGCAAAATACCTGAACCTTCAAGAAAACAGGTTCCAGAATCTACATATGTCTCCCACATCACTGTCACATTTTATGCTTAGCTTGTCTCTGAGATTTAAAACATCACATTATATTTCTTCATTTTTATATTGGCAAAGTCAATCAAAATGAAAGGTTTTCTGTCCTTCTCTTCAGAAATGAGAATCAACTTCTTCCTATTAACAAGAAGTGATAAATGGGGAATCATTTCCCTGAGAAATGGAACGCACTATTTTATGATAGCTTAGGTTAATGAAAATATCACAAATTAAGTCCATGAACTAGAAACTCTTTATGCTCTTCAGCAAGTTTTTTCTTAAGCCTATCCTAAACTCCTTTCACAAGTGAATAATGAATGTCTAAACCCACTCAGGGTTGGTAAACACTGTTTTAAACCCTGTTACGGAGTTGGTGATTTTTAAACATCAGAGCGGCTTAGCAAATAGTTATAACTGGTGGTAAACATGTATTTTCAATTTTTGACATTTGTGCCTCTTCAATAAGATGTTGGCCTTTTTCCTCTTCTGACTCAATTTCCTTTCTGTTTCTTATTCTTTTTATAGATTGTTTCAATCTGTCTCACTTCTGAGCCAACACTTTTGAGATTAGGATACCATTTGGGAACCTTCCCCACGTCTTGCATACACATGCCTCTACGATCGTTTACAAGGACGCACATGCACACAGAGCTAATTACACCAGGGCTCAGCTCAAGCCTTTAATCACACGGGTACTCGCAAATATCCAAAGTGCCACTAGGAAATAATGAGACAGCTTTCATAAGCTGCTCACAAGAGTCTGTTTCTTCCCTTTATAGTGAAATTGTTTCTGCGAATATGTGTAATCAAAGAATGGATTAAGACCTTTCGAGGCCCACATCCTGCAGAGATGATGACATCTCAAATATATGTATATATGTGTGTGTGTGTATATATAATATACACATGTATACACACACACACACACACACACACACACATATATATATAATATACAAAGAAAACCAAATAAGAATAATTTAATTTCCACAATGAACCCTCACTTTTTAGATTCTCTCTCTGTCTCTCTCTCTTTTTAATGTTTATTTTTATCTTTGAGAGAGAGAGCAAGTGGGGCAGGGGCAGAGAGAGGGGGACAGAGGATCCAAAGCAGGCTCTGTGCTGACAGCAGCCAGCCCAATATGGGGCTCGAACTTGCAAACTGCGAGATCATGACCTGAGCTGAAGTCACGCTCGACCGACAGAGCCACCCAGGTGCTCCGAGAATCCCAAGCAGGCTCTGGTTGTCAGCACAGAGCCTGACGTGGGGCTTGAACCCATGAACCATGGGAAGATGGCCTGAACCAAAATCAAGAGTCAGATGCTGAACCGACTGAGCCGCCCAGGCGCCCCCCTCTCTGTCTCTCTTTAGTACTGCTGCTTAGCTGGTGGCCGAGGCACGTACTTGGTCCTTTTCTGGAGTCGTCAGCCCCACATAGGCCCCCAGAACCACACAGGAATAGGGGCTTCCTTCAACCCTCCCCCCAGGCTCCAGGCCTCAAACCTTTCTGCTGGTCTTTATGAGCCTCTGGGAAGGCTGCACTCTGCTGTACCTTCTTCCTTCCTGCTTTTCTTCTCACCACTCAAGCCTCCTAGCTCGGAAACTTCGTGCCGTCGCCCCCATCTCCTTGCTATTGGGGTTTAAGGCTGATAGGGTTCAGGACAAGCAATCCCAAAATAAGATACTTTGGCCGATTGAATATTTGAGTTGAAGGAATTTGGGAGGTACAGGTGCAGGAAGGACTCTGATGATGGTCCCTGTGCCCTGAAGCAGGTCATGGGACCCTCACATGAGAGATGCCGTCCCTATATTCAGAGGGAAGGAGCATCCTTATCTCTCTCTGTAGATGGAGAGATGCCCGGAGTAGCCCGAGTGAACAGGCCCTACCAAGTTTCCCCACTCTACCCCTTTAGTCCATTCTCTCTTGTCCAATCACCTTTTTTCATGACCTTCCACTCTTCGTCTCCTTACGAAGGCTCCTATGACACATAAAACTTGTGCGAAATGAATTTGTAGGTCTTTCTTTTCTTTTTTTTAATGATTATTTTTCTTTATTTTTGAGACAGAGACAGAGAGAGAACGAGCGCACGAGCAGGGAAACGTTGAGAGAGAGAGAGAGAGAGAGAGAGAGGAAAACACAGAATCTGAAGCAGGCTCTAGGCTCTGAGCTGTCAGCACAGAGCTCGATACAGGGCTTGAACCCATGAACTGTGAGATCATGACCTGATCCAAAGTCGGATGCTTAACCAGCTGAGCCACTCAGGCACCCCTTAATTTGTCGGTTTTTCTGTTACGAGTCTGTCTTTTGTCAGTTCTATATGCGGGCTCCTGGTGGGGACCAGACGGTGGGGACAAGAAGAGACTTTTTCTCCCTCCCCTACTAGGCCGCAGGTTTGTGCAGAAGGAGATAACCGTTCTGCACCAGGGCACCGCCGCCAGAGACCCCTGAGGGCTGTCATTCCATCTGTGTTGCTTACCCTCCGTCCTCTGATGGTGGGGCAGGGGGGTGAAGGTTCACTCGTTTGTCCATCCCTACACTTAGTTTTCTCATCCATGATTCAACTAACACGGGTTTTGAGTGAAGACTATATTCCAGGTGCTGTGCTATCATCAAAGGAAACCAGGGCCGGATTGCACTTCCAGCTGTAAAAACACATTGCATTCAGGAACTGTCGCAATAGGGAAAGAGATAGCTCAGCATAAAACTGGCCTCAATTCTGAATACAATGAGGAAAAGTGGGAATTTATAGCCAAAGAGCAGGATGAGGGTCAGTGGATGGAAATGACTAAAAGGAAACATCAGGAATAAGGAGGGATTTTGGTTAAACAAAACCGAGCAGGATGATTGCTGAGGACAGGCCACAGCGATCAGATATCATCTGGTGGGGGTCGGGATGAGAAATGTGATCGGATACCGACGGTGGGGGATTCTCTCTTAACCGACTTAGCAAGATTCTTGCTGAAACAGGGCAGTGCTGGCCCAACATGGATGGTCCCTGCTGCCCGAGGTTGAGGCTTCATTGAGAAAGAGCTTAGAGCATCCTGTCTCTGGAGAGATCCCTTGTCACTGGGCACTGGGGAAGGGCGTGAGGGGCAAAGGGAGTCCAGGACGCTATCCCTTCCTTAAGAAGCAAGCAAATGCGAGCAGATAATTGCATCCTAACCGTGTGGTCAGCGCGCGTGCTGGGTGCTTTAGTAGAGGAAGCAAATCACCTTGCGACCGAGCCCCATTTCTTCTTCTTCCGGGAAGGGCAGTTTGAAAGACTGGTCCCAGGACCCCCGAGAAGTCCTTACTCCAGCAGAGGAAGGGGGGGCCCCTCACGAAACAATGCCAGGGTTCGCTGACTTGCTTTGAAGTATAAATTCAGATCTTTCTGGCCAGTTGAATTTCCGACCGTTTCAAGTTTTTAAAACAGGAAGATGTTCAGATGTGAAACATAGCTTGCTCATGCTTACTTCTCCCCTTTAGTGGGCATTTTGCCTTTAAATGTTGTACAGATGCCTGAAGTATTCCCACTGTGAGAGTCAACCGGGACGTGCATGTCGTAGTTCTAGATGTGTTTGATGTTCAGTCTTGCTTTGGATACTTGGCCTCATGAGTTTATATATCTAGGGCCTCCTAAATCAGAGGCCAGTCGTTAACATGGAAAAGGCAGGAAAATAACGTCCCAGGTTGAGAGGAAGAAATGTAAAAATTCCACTTGGCTTTCTTTATTGTTCTATGGGTGGCATGGAAATATTTTTTATAAAAAAGACATCCGGGAACTAGATTAAGATTCCTGTTTCTGTTACTTTGGGTCAGGAAATAGCCTTTTTTTTTTTTTTTTTGAAATCTTTTTTGATATAGATCAGATTTGTTTTGTTTGCTTTGGTGTGTCTTATGTGGACCAAATAAGTGGTCTGTGAGGAACTAGATGGAAACAGTCCCTGCTTCCACTTGCTTTGTTATACCTCTGGGTGGAGAGTTAGAAAATGAAGCCGCGTTAAAAAAAAAAAAAAAATGAAAGCAGACTTCAGGGTTTACAGATGTTTGGTTGGGTGTTCGTTTGCATCTGTACAGACTCCTCAGTGGGAGGCAGGGTGCTCAAGTCGCTGTTAAGTAGCAAAGAACGTTTCTTTCTGATTATAATGAACCATTTGGCAGAGTATTTGGAAATGCTAATGGCCTTTGACTTACTCCATCCAGATAAATCCTTTTGTCCAGTTGGAATTATCCCTTTCCCACCAGGTGCGGGGGGGGGGGGGGGGGGGGGCAGTGGAACTGCCCTGTATGTACCCCGGGAGGTCCTTACTGGGAAGAAAATTCTCCCTTGGTCACACTCAGGGTCAATAACACGTAGTGTGCTGTTTTTACAGTGGAGACATAGTCTCAATTAGGAAACACACACACACACACACACACACACACACACACACACACAAGAATAGCCTAAAAACAATGCCTAATTGGAAGAATATCTTTTTTAAAGATACAAATAGAATCATGTTATCTTTATAGTAAGAGGAACACCATTTAGCGTAGCTCAGTTTTATTCTTCATCACGTCATTGAGAGGCTAGCTCTGCAAAGGCATCTGTCTCTGCTTTTTGTTTTGACCCCCTAGATGAGAAAGCGAACCCTGAAAACAGGTGCAGGTAATTCTTATTAATTATTTTGATTTCATTGGGGGTAAAACTTGAGGAAAACCCCTTATAATCAGAGCCGAGTGAACATACACATTCTTTCCCTGCAGAAAAGAGACCCCTCCCACCCCACCCCTCAATCAGACAAAGACAGTCTACAAAAGACGGCCCTGTTACATGAAATTTCTTTCAGGTTTACCAGTTTCTTTCTTCTTTTCCCTTCTTTTTTTTTTTTTTTTTTGGTTTGTTTAGAGCTAAATGACAGGCCTTTATCATATGTAGGCATCAAGTGCTTACTTTCTCGGTTGCGATTCCATCACCCATAATGGCCTTTGTATACATATACATTGCCCTTCTTTAATAGAAACCTGATGAACTTCAGAATTTATGTGAAATATGTCTTCAATATGAACCTCTGTTCATTTTTTTTTTTTTTTTTTTTTTTTTTTTTTTTGCAGAAGCAGAGTAGCACAGCCGCCTCCATTTGTTTTCAACATCATTTCTGGTCTCATCTCATTCCTTACAGCAGCCCTGTTCACAGGCTGAATGGAAACATTGATACACGTGAAGCCGTGCTCAATTTCTCTAATAATCAAAGAAACGCATATTAAAATGAGATGGTATCATTTCTCCTATCATTGTGACAGAAATGAAGGATACTGATCATGCCCATCGCTGGTGAGGGAGTGGGACAGAGAACCTGGGAGAACACTGCTCCCTTCCCCCAGCGTCCCAGGGCCCACCCTTCCTGAAGCCCCTGCTCTATTCCAGCCCCTGGGAGCTGCAAATCACGTGTTCTTGCAATAAACCCTTTTTCTTTTTTTGCATTTGTTTTTTACTTTTTCAAAAAAGTGTTTTTATTTATTTTTGACAGAGAGAATGTGCATGAGCTGAGGAGGCGCAGAGAGAGGGGGGACAGAGGACCTGAACTGGGCTCTGCACTGACAGCAGGAACCCCAATGCGGGGCTGGGACTCATGAACCCTGAGATCATGACCTGAGCCAAAGTAGGACACTTAACCCACTGAGTGACCCTGGTGCCCCCCACTTTTTTTTTTTTTTGCAAGTCAAGAGTGTTAATAATACCTTTGCCTTCATTTCAACCTATTTTCTCTTGATGGTATTTATTACATTAGCGAATCATCACCGTGCGTCTTCTTGCCTTCGTTGTACTAAGGATACCAAACCGTTTTCTAACATCTTTTCGGGATCCTGCATACAGTCATTTTCAGCTGTAGGCTTGGATTTTCAGTGAGCTTTCTGGGCATTTTTCCCTTTTCCTTTGTCTAAGCGTGATTTCACAGATCTCAAGTTTTGTCTCCCCACACCCTCCCTTTTTTGAACTTCAAACGAGAGATTGCTATCAGATCTTTAATTGCTATTAAATACCCTTAGCTCTACCCACTGGGTACTTCCCCCTCTAGATCTAGAGCTGGGGGGCAGACTGATATGCTGAGCTCTCCTCCCCCCCCCCCCGGGTCCCCAGAGAGTTCCATCTAGGGAGGCTCTTGAGGTACCCAAGTATGAGAACTTCCTGACCCCCCTTTATCTTGCCCTTTGGTTCTTTGAACCACTGGAACATGGGAACAACCGTAATGGACCTCTCTCTCCAGGACAGATTGCGATCCCCATGGGCTGCCCCCCGGACTCCTCTCTTCTCTGACCCAGTCCACAGAACTTCGCCTGTGGGGTTATGCCTCCCAGGATGCAGAGCACCATTGCTTATCAGCTCTTTCTTGCCCTGAGTTTTCTGGCAGAGAGACAAGGTGCCTACGGGGAACTTACTCTGCCTCACGGCTCATTATTTGGTTTTTTGGTAGCCACAGACACTCAGTCTCTGAGACAGGAAGGAGACTCCGAGGGAGGTGTATCATGTCTTAATGCTTTTCTTCGGTCTGGCTCTGGTTAGATTGTTCTCAACCTGCCTCCACGGGCAATAACGGTGGGGGGAAATTTCTAACAGGTTTTGGCATTAGATGGTCTCTCAGTGTGAGTTTTCAGTAGATAGGAAGGAAGCTGATGAGGAATCCAGCGATCCTTTGCGTAGGACCTGCCTGCCCACCACATGAAGTCTGTCGTACTCCCCGTGGGCTTTAGTGGTCTGCAAATGGGCCCAGATCCTGTAATCTATACCCTCTGCTCCAAGCAGCTGGCCTCCTTAGCCTGTTTTTTCCTGTCTCTCTTCTTCCTGGCAGGATCCCTTTCTCTGTTCAGCTAAATCTTTTCATGTAAGGCTACCATAAAGTTCCATCTCCTTCACAAAGCCTTTTGATGATTCCAGTGTACGTCCAAGTCCTCCATTTTCTTCCATTCATTCATTCATTCATTCACCGAACACGTATATGTTAGATGCTTATGCCATGCCAATTACCGTGCTTATGTGGTAAGCAAATGTTTGCAAATAAGGCAAACTTGTTTCCTGCCTTCGAGGGGCTAAGAGTTTAGGCATTGTACAGATGCAAGAATCACATAATGATAGATTCTTTCCTCCTTAAAATCTTTATTTATTAACCAGGGTGGGTTTTGTGGTTGTTGATTTTTGGCTTTCGGCAACCGGTGAAACCCAGTTAGGAGTACGGGCCCGAACGTGGATTTCTTGGGGGAAGAAGATTCTGGCTCACAGACCAGGTGGCAGGCAGAGAGGCTCTCCAGGGATCTCAGCAGCAGAAATCTTGAGGCTTTGAGGCCACGGCCCCAGCTTCAACAACTGATCCTTCCCGCACGGGAGCTGAATTTCAAGTCTCTAGAAAAACCTGGGATGTTCAAGCGTGAGTCAGGTTATTTAGATCATGCAGTCAGGTGGAGGTGGGTGAGGGCGCTACGGCCACTGGGGGCCTCGCTTGTGAGTGGGGACCTCTCCCAGAGCAGGGGAAATTGTTGTGACCTGCAGCCATCCCCTGTGGATGACTATGCTGCCCCGATTCCTCCTTCAAGGTTGAAGAACTTGTTCCCCAGCTGCTGGTAGTGCGGCAGGCCAGGCGGGGAGCCACCTGGCTGTCAGGGCACCCTGGGAATTGCCTCTGCTCCAGGGGCCACCTTGCTCTAGGTCCCAGTCCCCACCTGGGCATCCTGCACCCAGGGACTGGTGGGAATGTGTGGGGCTGCCTGCAGGCCCAGCGAGGGCAACTTTGAAGGGATGTTTTAGCTTCAGAGTTCCCCACAGAGGGCAGGGGTGGGCCCCGAGAGCACTTCCCAAGATCTTACTGTGCCTTAAATCCCACCTCAGAGTCGGCTTCTTGAGGAACCCAACCTGTGACGCACCTGGCAGGATTCATAATGCCCACGACGGTCACACACTCCCACCCCTTATCATACATCACCTGGAATAGTTCGCTAATTATTTCACATCGCTTATCTCTTCCAAACTAGACTTCAGACTTCCTATGAATATAGAAACCTTAACTTCCCCGGCATCCAGTCCTCAACCCCAGTTGCAGCAGGAGATCATACGCGTCACTCAAAATTACATGTTCCCGCACGGACGATCCCAGGTGAGGGTCAAAGTCGTGCTAAGTCTGACGGGTCAAATGTTGCTGTGTTAGACGGACCAGAGATTCCACACTTCAAAAGGACCTCTTTTACAAGGGTTTCAGACTGCAGTCAAGAGGTGTTGGTTTATTTTGTTTTTATTTGCTTTCATTTAGTTAGCGGCCAACTCCGTGATTTTAGGGCGGCAAATTCTGATCGCGGAGAATAAACCCTTCTGTGATAACACCTTCTCTCTCTCTGCCGGCTAGCCTTTCCGTTTCTTTGTTCCCTGGGGGGTGCAGCCACACAATCTTACAAAACCTGCTTCAGCTCATGATTTTGAGAGCTGTTTCCTTTCTTCGTGAGCATGTGTGGGTGTGTGAGTGTGGGGGGGGGGGGGCAGACAGAATGTGCCCTCTAGACTGTGACATCATACGTCTCAATGACCACAGTAGAGAGCTGGCCCTGTCCACAAGAGCCGCGTGTCAAGAAGAATGGAAAGTTGGTGAGCGGCTCCCAGGCTTTGAGCTTTAAAATAAGAATTTTTTTCGAGAAGGGGGATTTAGGAAAAAGCCCTCTCTGCAAGTACTTCTGTAATCATCCCGGTTCTCAGACAGATCAAGTAAGATTCCTTTGACTTAGAAAATGTTCAGTTTTCAAAATCAAATAAAGGCACACGTTTCTAGTTCTTTCCCCAGTCCCTTAAACAGTCCCGTGCGCATTTGGGGAAAACAGCTCCGTAAGCTTAAACAGCTCCATTTGGCGCTGACACTTGCAAAGGGAAGGTATTGCCTCCTACCCACGAGTTTCTGTCTGACTCTGATAATATAATAATATTTCATGTGGCTACCCCGTGATGCAGGCACACTTTCTACACTCAGGACACATGGGCCACTTCCTTTCATTTTAGAAAAACTGTGCTGTGAAACACAGCAAGGAGAATAACCCCTGTGTTTTTCCTCTTCTAAGGAATGTGCTTTTCTGATATATTTTTTAATTGATTAAAAGGTAAGGGTAATAAATGAACATCTGATCCAAGTTTCAGCAAAAGACCCTTTATTGAAGTACAGACTCTAAAAAGTTATTTTAGGCAAGTTCCCAGAGGCAATTTCTTAAACCATAAGGCTGGATGAGGAGACTGTGATTCTAATAAATTCTGCCATTCCTCAGAAATAAATTAAGAGTTTCCTTCCAAGTGGGGTAGCTAGTGGGCCGAACGATCATATTTTAAAATAGCTGAATCCAAACATAAGCTGGATTTGCATTTTTTTTTTTATAAAGCCTATAGTTTGCTTTTCACATTTTCTCTCTTCCCCAGTGACTCTGGCATTGTATGGTCCAAGTTGCTTTCTTGCAAAGGTACCTTGTACTCACTTTATGAGGTGTGGAATAGAGAGCCAGCCTGGTGCTTTGACTGGCTGAAATTTCCATCCTGCCTCAAACAACCTGGGAAAAGTCAGTGTGATTTATGATAGTGGTTACCACTACCCCTTGACGTAGCCAGGAATATTCTCATGCTACCAACGGCCTCCCCCCACCCCCCCAACAACAACAAAAAAACCCAAACTGGCACATTTTGAACCACTGTCATGTCTACGTCTTGCCTAGCCATTGGAGCAATTAATAAATTAAATACATTTATGCCACTAAGGAGCCTTCCTTGTAAGTGAGGAGCAGGTGAAAATAGGTGATTGCTTTTTTTTTTTTTTTTTTCTAGTTACATCCAATGCAATCTCCAAGACAGGGAGAGGCTACTGAAGAGATACATGGTGCCAGACTGCCAGGTTGTTTTCGTGAATTATTTCCAGGTGTCAGGCACTCAAGCCCAAGATCACGCAGCAGGTGCTGGTGTCTATAACATTCACTGGGGGCTTTTCATGCCAGTGTTTTAGGTAGTGTGAATCCATGCAGGAGAGATGAAATTAGGTACACATACACGCACCCCTCTACCCCTCCAAAAGATGCTCCCCCCAGATGTTTCTGGAAGATTAGGATTCTAGGCATGTGTTTGTAAAAAGTCACTTAGAGATGATATCTTTACAATTGTATTGTGCCTTTCTCTTCCAGTAGCTTAAAGCACTTCCTTTATATCTACTATGTGTTTGGGAATGAAAAACTCTTATGTTGCATAGAGGTTCAAGCCACATGCATCAGAATGTGGCAGATGGTCACTCTCAGGTGTACTTCCCACTACTGATGGGAGACAGGCATCCCTCTCCCTATACTTCTCTCCCGTATTGGCAATTCCCCGCATCGGACCCCAAAGAAAGCTTGTTGGGGGGGGGGGCGTGAATAAATGAGGTTACAGTTAGTTGGGCTAATGGTGACTCTTCCCTCATTTTTCCCCCGCCCCATTTGTAAAATAGTTCATTTTGGGGGCACCTGGGTGGCTCAGTCGGTTAGGCGTCCGACTTCAGCTCAGGTCATGATCTCACAGTTCGTGAGTTCGAGCCCCGTGTCGGGCTCTGTGCTGACAGCTCAGAGCCTGGAGCCTGCTTCGGATTCTGTGTCTCCCTCTCTCTCTGCTCCTCCCCTACTTGCATTCTCTCTCTCAAAAATAAATAAAAAAACATTAAGAAAATTTAGTTTATTTTTTCTTCCTCTGATTTTTTGTTGTGCTAAAGTGCACATAGCATATAATTTACTATCTTAACCACTTAGAGTGTATAATTCAATGTATTATATATGTTCATATTATTGTACAACCATCACCTCTATCCATCTCCTTTCATCTGGTAAAACTCCTTTCATTTGGTAAAACTGAAACTCTACCTGTTAAACACTAACTCCCCATCCTCCCCTGGTCCCAGCCGCTGGCGACCACGAGTTTCTCTTCTATGATCTTACCTACCCTACGTACACGAGTTTCTGCTTCTATGATCTTACTTACCCTACGTACATCGTATCAGTGGAGTCATACAGTGCTTGTCTTTTTGTAAAGGGCTGATTTCACTTTGCAAAATGACTTCCAAGTTTTGTCCCTGCTGCAGCAGGTGTCAGGATTTCCTTTACTCTTAAATCTGTTAATATTCTGTTCTATGTGTATACCACATTTTGCTTATCCACTCATCCGTTGATGGACACCTTGGTTGCCTCTATGTTGTAACCATTGTGAATAATGTTGCAATGAACATCAGGCGTACAAACATCTCTTTGAGACCTGTTTTCAATTCTTCTGGGTTATATTCCCAGAAGTGGGATCGCTGGATCAGAAGGTAGTTCTATTTTTAATTTTTTTGCAGAACGGCAATACTGTTTTCCGGAGCGGCTGTATCATTTTACGGTCCTTCCAACAGTGTATGAGGATTACAATTTCTCCACATCCTCACCAAAACTTCTCATTTTTATATCTATCAATCAATCTATCATCATCTATCAACTTTCTATCATCTATTGTATTTATTTTGATAGCAGCCATCCTAACGGGTGTGAAGTGGTAACTCGTTACAGTTTTGATTTGCATTTCCCCAATGATTAGTGACGTTACACATCTTGTCATGTCCTTTTTTGGCCATTTGTATATTTTCCTTGGAGAAAGGTCTGTTCAAATCCTTGGCCCCTTTTTAAATTGGGCTCTTTGTTTTTTGTTGTTGAGTGGTAGGAATTCTTTATATAGTCTGGATATTAATCCCTTTTCAGACATGCGATTTGCACAATATTTCCTCCCGTTCTCTGGCTTACCCTTTTATTTGTTGATATTATCTTATTTTTTTATTATTATTACTTTTAATGTTTATTTATTTTTGAGAGAGGCAGAGAGAGAGAGAGAGAGAGAGAGAGAGAGAGAGGTCGCGGGGGGAGGGGCAGAGAGAGAGGGAGACAGAATCCAAACCAGGCTCCAGGCTCTGTGCTGTCAGCACAGATGCAGGGCTCGAACCCCATGAACTGTGAGATCATGACCTGAGCTGAAGTTGGACGCTCAACTGACTGAGCCACCCAGGTGCTCCTACTTGTTAATATTATCTTTTGATGCACAAATTTAAAACAACTTTCGTGAAGTTCGTTTTGTTTATTTTTGCTTTTGTTGCCTGTGCCTTTAGTGTTACAGCCAACAAATCAGGGCCAAATCCAGTGAAGATTTTGTCTCGTGGTTTTTTTCTAAATTTTACAGTTTTAGGTCTTACATTTAGGTCTTTGATCCGTTTTGAGTTAATTTTTGTATGTGGTGTTAGGTAAGAGTTCAGCTTCATTCTTTCACATGTACGTTTTCCTAATACTATTTATTGAAAAGACTGTCCTTTCCCCTATGGAATTGTCTTGTCACCCTTGTAAAAAAATCATTTGACTATATATATATTTAAAGGTTTATTTTTGGGTTCTCTTTTCTATTCCATTGGTCTATATGTCTTTATGCCAGTACCACACTGTTTTGATTACTGAAGCTTTGTAGTAAGTTTTGAAACTAGGAGGTGTAAGTCTTCTAACATTGTTCTTTTACAAGATTGTTTTGGCTGTTTGGGGGTCCCTTGAGATTATGTATGAACTTTAAGGTGGGCTTTTTTCTGGGGAAAAAAAAGGAAATCTTTGGGATTTTGATAAGAATTGCATTGAATATGTAGGTTACTTTGGATATTATTGACATTTTAACAGTATTAAGTCTTCCATTCAATAAATATGGGAAGTCTTCAATCCATGAACATGGGATATATTTCCATTTATTTATGTGTTCTTTAATTTCTTTCAGCAGTGTTTTGTGGTTTTCATTGCACAAGTCTTTTACCTCATTGGTTAAGAATACATGTGCTGTAGTAATCGGGTGGAGTGTTCTGTGTATGTCTGTTAAATGTAGTTGGTTTATTGTGTTCTGTTCTCTATTTCTTTACTTACCTTCTGTCTGGTTTTTCCCTTCAATTCTGTCAGGTTTTGCTTCATATATTTTGGTGGTCTCTCATTAGGTGCATAAATATTTATAATTGCTATAACTTTTTGCTGTATTAAAACTTTTATTATATTATAATATCCTCCTTTGTTTTTTATTTGAAATCTGTCTATTTGCATAGCCACTCCTCTCTTTGGGTTACTATTTGCATAGATTGTCTTTTTCCATCCTTTTACTTTCAATCTCTTCCTGTCTTTAGATCTAAAGTGAATCTCTTGTAGGGAAGATATAGTCAGATCATGTGTTTTTATCCATTCTGCTAATCTCTGTGTTTTGATTGGAGAGCTTAATCCTCTTATGCTTAAAGTAATTAACAATACACAGGGACTTACCTCTGTCATTTTGCTGTTTGTTTTTTGTATGCCTTAGAGGTTTTTTGTCCCTCATTTTTTGCATTATTGTCTTCTTTTGTGTTCTTAATGTTTTGTTGTGAAATATTTAAATTCTTGTCTCATTTCCTTTTGTGTATATTCTATAGCTATTTTCTTTACAGTTGCCATGGGGATTGCACTTAACATTCTAAATTTATAACACTTGGATTTGAATTTATGCCAGCTTAACTTCAGTAACATACAAAATTTTTGCTCTTTTACAGCTTTGTCCCTTTTGGTTGCTAATGTCACAAAATTACATCTTTATTCATTGTGTGCCCCAAAATACAAACTATTAATTCTTTTAAAAGCATTAATCTGTGAAATTATATAGAAAATGTATATAGAGTTACCAACTGAAGTTTAAATAGTAATAAAGTTTAATAGTAATAAAAGTTCAGTAGTAATAATAAAACTAGACAAATAATTATTCTTTAAAAAAATATATTAGACTTTTAAGTCATGTTCAAAACAAAACATGGAGTTACAAGCCATTGACACAATAATACTAGCTTTTATTACTGCCCATGTATTTATCTTTATTGAGATCTCTATTCATAGGGCTTCTGTGGGAAATCAAATAGCTATGTCCTGGTTGAGGAGATTATAGGGAACCCATCACACTGCTTTCTGGCCAAGCTGAAAACAGCTGACCAATATCTAGTTAATGCATATTTAGGGGTTGGGTCCTGCTTGTGCTCGTGAATTCCTTAGACCACGTTACCTATGGAATATCTTATCTTGTTCTCCACCCTGCTTTCAGCATTTGCTGTTTTATAGTCTTTGGAACACCTTGTTTTTATGCACACTTTCTATATGTTCTTACTCGCATGTAGCAATGGACATATTGCACAATGTTTTCCCTATAAAGTGTGCCTAATAAATATGAAAGCTTGAGAGCAGTTTGGGGAGACTTCCCTTAGCCTCCTTCTCACCTCTTTTGACTTGCATGGAGTCTTGAGTAATCCTTTTGGCTGCCCTTGGCTTTGCTGGACAAAGTTGAAAGCTGAACCCACAATTGGTGACTCCGACATGATAAGCTGAACCCACAGGGCTTCAAGTTAGTGTTCAGTGTCATTTCATTTCACCCTGCAAGACTTCCTTGATTCTTCCTTCCTTCCTTCCTTCCTTCCTTCCTTCCTTCCTTCCTTCCTTCCTTCCTTCCTTCCTTTCTTTCATGTTAGAGAGAGAGAGGGAGGAAGAGAGAGAATGAGCAAGGGAGAGGGCAGAGGGAGAGAAAGAGAGAGAGAGAGAAACTTAAGCAGCCTCCACACGTAGTGGAGGAGCCCTGACTCAGGGCTCTATCCCATGGATCCCTAGGATCATCACCTTGAGCCAAAATCAAGAGTCAGATGCTTAACCAACTGAGCCACGCAGGCACCACTTTCTTGATTCTTTCTTTCTTTCTTTTTTTTTAATTTTTTTTTTAACGTTTATTTTTGAGACAGAGAGAGACAGAGCATGAACGGGGAAGGGGCAGAGAGAGAGGGAGACACAGAATCGGAAGCAGGCTCCAGGCTCTGAGCCATCAGCCCAGAGCCCGACGCGGGGCTCGAACTCACGGACCGCGAGATCGTGACCTGAGCTGAAGTCGGACGCTTAACTGACTGAGCCACCCAGGCGCCCCACTTGATTATTTCTTAAAGGGCAGAAATTGTTCTCTTTTTTTGTTTTTTTTTGTTTATCTGTTTATCTTAGGTTTTGTTTGTCCTTCACTTTTGAAGGACAGTTTTGCTGGATATAATATTCTTTTTTTTTTAAGTTTATTTATTTTGAGAGAGTGAGCACAAGTGGGGGAGGGGCAGAGAGAGGAAGAGAGAGAGAGAGAGAATCCCAAGCACTAGTAGTGCAGAGCCCAATGTGGGGCTTGAACTCACGAACCGTGAGATCATGACCTGAGCTGAAATCAAGAGTCAGACTCTTAACCGACTGAGCCACCCAGATGTCAATGGATATAGTATTCTTAGTTGATAATTTTTTTCTTTTATCACTTTGACTAGATGGGCCAACTGCCTTCTGGCTTCCAAAGTTTTGATTAGAAATCTGCTGATAATTTGTTGAGGATCTCTTGTTTGTGAAAAGTCACTTCTCTTAATGATTTCAAGATTCTTTGTCTTTCAACAGTTTGATTATAATGTGTCTTGGTATGAATCTCTTTGAATTCATTTTAGTTGGAATTCGGCTTCTTTGATGTTTATATTCATGTCTTTCATCAAATTTGGAATGTTTCATTATTTCTTCAAATATTCTTTCTGCCCCATTCTCTTTGTCTTCTTCTTTGGGGACTCCCACAGAATATATGTTCATTTGTTTGATTATGTCCCACTGGTCTCTTATGCTCTATTAACTTTTCTTCATTTTTTTTTTTTCTTTCTGTTCCTCAGATTCAATTATTTCCATTCTCCAACCTTTAGTTCACCAATTCTTCTGCCTACTCAAATCTACCTTTGAATTCCTGTATGGAAATTTTCATTTCAACTATTGTACTTTCCAACTCCAGAATTTCTTTTTGGTTTCTTTTTTATCGATATTTCCAATTTGTTCTTACATCATTGTGTTGACTTTTTCTGCATCTTTTCTTAGTTCTCTGACCATCTTTAATATATTTATTTTAAAGTATTTGTCTAGTATGTCTGTCATGTTTTGTCAGGGACAGATTCTATTGATTCTATTTTTTTCCTTTTTTTAAAAAAAATTATTTATTTATTTTGAAAGAGAGAGAGAGAGGCAGAGAGAGGGAGAGAGAGAATCCCAAGCAGGCTCTGCACTGTCAGCATAGAGCCTGATGTGGGGCTTGAACTCACGAACTGTGAGATCATAACCTGAGCTGAAACCAAGAGTTGGCCACTTAACTGATTGAGTGACCTAGGCACCCTGATTCTTTTTTTTCCCCTTTAAATGGGCCATACTTTACTGTTACTTTGTATGCCTTGTGATTTTTTGGGTCAAGAACTGGACATTTGAGTTTAATAGTGTGGTAACTCTGGAAAGCAGATTCTTCTCCTTCCCCAGAGATTGCCACTTTTATTATTGGTTTTGTTTATTTGATTGCTGTAGGCTGTCTCTGTGCTGAGGATCAGCCTGAGACATAAAGTTAAGGTCTTCTCAGATTTTTTTTTGTGACTTTCCCTGGGTGTTCTTGCTTACTTTCTAATTTTACCCAAAAATGCAGTTATTTTTGGGTGCTGTAACCTTTATTTTTTTAAAAAAAATTTTTGATGTTTAGTTATATTTGAGAGAGAGAGAGAGCAAGCGAAGGAGGGGCAGAGAGAGAGGCAGACAGAATCTGAAGCAGGCTCCAGGCTCTGAGCCGTCAGCACAGAGCTTGACACGGGGCTTGAACCCACGAACCGTGAGATCATGACCTGAGCCAAAGTCGGACACTTACCGACTGAGTTACCCAGGTGCCCCTTGAATGCCCTTACCTTTAAATGTCTGGATCCTGGGGGCGCCTGGGTGGCGCAGTCGGTTAAGCGTCCGACTTCAGCCAGGTCACGATCTCGCGGTCCAGGAGTTCGAGCCCCGCGTCAGGCTCTGGGCTGATGGCTCGGAGCCTGGAGCCTGTTTCCAATTCTGTGTCTCCCTCTCTCTCTGCCCCTCCCCCATTCATGCTCTGTCTCTCTCTGTCCCAAAAATAAATAAACGTTGAAAAAAAAATTTAAATGTCTGGATCCTAAAAGGGGAAAAGGAGAGATGTGAAGTGGGGGAAGGGCACTGGCTCTTTACATTTTTTTGGAAGTCACTTCAGCTAGACAGGGACTTGCAACAATGGAAGGAGGTGCAACAATGATGGCCACCTGCCTCTTCATCTGTATCTGAGATCAGAAGCAGCAATCAGTGACTGGAGCACACATCCTTGATATTTGGAGGATAGGGTCATTTTTGCCCACCTTGGCACCCTTAAACTAGTGCGGGCTGCTCCAGGAGGACATGCCCAGGCTACTGCCATGTGGCTGGGGATGAGAGATGGATAGCTGCTGCTGCGCTAAGAGATGAAATTGACTGAAATTAACTGCAATTTACCATGTAAGTCTTACCCCGGAATTTGCAAGCCTTCAATAGACTCTAGAGTTCCAAAATGGTTACCTAAGATGGATTCTGGTAGTGTAATTGTTGTCTAGCTCAGGAGAGAGTCCCCGTACTTCCTATTCCACCATCTTCCCAGAATTTCCCCCTCCTCTCATTTATCTTTTGCGAAAAAGAAATATTTGGAAAAAAGTGTTAGGGACTAGCTCCTTGTGATGTATCTCACAATTGATGCCAATAAGCCCACATGTCAGGACCTTCCTGTTACGGACTTTTGCTCCCAAATAGTCCAGTGCAATTGGATCAATCAATTATGATTGTATGGGTTTTGTTTACCATTTAGCAGGAAATCATTTGCTCTTCAGGGATAACCTGTCCTTTGTTTCTTTTTTTTTTTTTTTTTTTTTTTTTTTTTTTTTTTTTTTTCCCAACGTTTATTTATTTTTGGGACAGAGAGAGACAGAGCATGAACGGGGGAGGGGCAGAGAGAGAGGGAGACACAGAATCGGAAACAGGCTCCAGGCTCTGAGCCATCAGCCCAGAGCCTGACGCGGGGCTCAAACTCACGGACCGCGAGATCGTGACCTGGCTGAAGTCGGACGCTTAACCGACTGCGCCACCCAGGCGCCCCTGTCCTTTGTTTCTAAAGGTAAAAACAGTTCTAGTCCTGGTGAAAACCCATTCTTATTTAATAATCATGATATGTCTGTTGCTCAGCCTTAGTCTGTACCAAAGCCTCAAATAGAGGAGTTACAAGGGTGATGCACAAATTTTTGAAATATTCTATACTTTTCAGCCAGGCTAGATTATGTAATCTTGATAGAGTCCATACTCTTACCATTATGCGTATTGGAAAAAATGTTGTTTCAGTATGAGAATGCAATTCTTATCTCTGCTTGAAATCCTAACATGCATCTCCCTTGCCTGTGCTTTGGTTCAGTGTTTCCTGACTTTTGATCTCTCTTTTCTCTGAAATTTCACTGCATTTTAATCATTCTTTTGTGGCATTTAATATGTCCTCTTTTGTAGTACTGGTATTTGTGTCTGTGCTGTAATAGACTCTAACTTACAGGGATCACCCAATGCTATCCCAAAATATGCTACTTTGGCATAAGAATTATTTTGAACTGAAGGTTATTGGAGTTCCTGAGATCCCTTATCTGCCTGAAAGCAGAACGTCCTAAAGTAACTCAGTTGTCTTAATCCCCTACAGCAAATCTACTCTTCTCTCTTTAGAGACAGAGGTCCAGAAGTTGTCATCATACCCAAATTATCATATTTCCCATCTAATCTCTTAAGGTCTCATTTATCTTTCGAAAAAGTCATTTATGTTTTCCTAAGTGCCTTTTCTGCCCTGCCTTCTAAGAAGTCATTTATTCTCTCAGATGTGGCCCTTGTAGTTCTTCCCATCCCCATTCTAACCACCTCCTTGAGTCTTTTTTTGTGTATGTGAACTCCTGTGTATGTACACAAATACAAATCTCACTTTTTTCCCCCGAATTTGCCTTCGGTCAGCTTAATTTGCAGGCCCCCAGTCACAAACATAAGAGGATAGAGAAAAAGTTGTTGTCTCCTCAACATAGCTTTCTTGCTGGTAAAAGAGGAGGTCATATATGTAGTGGTAAAGATTTGGAGAGATGGGGTTGAGTATGTTGTTTTAGACTTTTTTTTTTGAAAGAGTGAGCAAGTGCGGAAGGGGCAGAGGAAGAGGAGAATCTTAAGCAGGCTCCACGCGCAAGCATGGAACCCACTGAGGGGCTCAGTATCACAAGCCTGGGATCATGACCTGAGCCGAAATCAAGAGTTGGACGCTTATCTGACTGAGCCACCCAGGTACCCCCAGGGTTGAGTATTTTTAAATTCCTGCATTGCCATCTATTTAATTAAATTACTCAGCTTGTCTAGCCCTCCTTGCACTTCATCTGTAAAATGGGGATAGCAATTTTACCTACTTCTCAGCGTTGTTGTGAGGGTTAAAACAGATGGTGTATGTAACGTGCTTAGCATGGTGTTAGGCACATAGCAAGTGTTCATTAAATGTTAGTGTTGGCTACTGTTGTTCATTGTGATGTTTGTAGCCTTCTCAGCAAACTTTTTGTATTTAATGACTTTGATGACTATGGAATTAGTTTGGATTGAATTTGGCACATTTGGGCCTTAGGGGAGGAAAAATAATTTTCCCTTTACCCTCCTGAGTTGTTGGCAGAGACCCTTGTAATAAAAGACAGATTAACAAGGGAAAAAGAAACAGAAGTTTATTAACATGTATGCCTCATGTATACATGGGAGACACCCAAGGAAAGATGAGTAACTCCCCAAGGTGGCTTAGAACTCAAACTTAAGTACCATCTTAATAAGGAAAGAGGAGAGGGAATGTAGGTCTCTTAGGGGAGAGCAAATAATTTTAGGAAAGATGAATGGGGCCTTAGAAAAATAGATGGGAGGTATGATAGCTTGTGACAAAGTTTGTCTAGTCTTCTCTCCTGTGATAAGAGTCAATCTTCCTAGGTTGATAAAACTGCCCGGCAGGGGATCTTTGACAAATGAGGTCCTCTTGAAGGATCTGTCTTTAAGCAGATAAAGAGAATTCAGGGAAGGCTTCTCCTGCATTGGCTGTTTTCACGTGCCCGCAGCTCAAAATAACCTACATACCAAAGTGGCATATTTGGGGGCATCATGTCTTGAACTCCTGTTTTGGAGTGACATATTCTGCTACAGGCCTTTACGCAGCCAAAGAGAATTAGAAAACTAGCTACAAGAGAGTTTTCATTCTTTCCCTCCTCTGGACCCCTTTGGCCCTTTGAGCGTGCGTTTATTTATTAAAGCTTATTTATTTATTTTGAGACAGAGAGAGAGAAGCAGAAAGAGGGGGAGAGAGAGAATCCCCAAACAGGCTTTGCACTGCCGGCGCGGAACCTGATGCAGACCTCAAAGTCATGAACCGTGGGATCATGACCTGAGCCGAAACCAGGTGTCAGACCGACCGAGCCACCCAGGTGACCCTAAGTACTCATACATTTAAAAATATTTTTATCTTATCTCTTCTACTAGATCTTAAGTTTCTTGAGCATAAGTACTATCAACCTGTGTGTCTTTCTGTTAGTTCACAACCTCCTTGAGTAAAATCTAAAAGCGCCCCCCATATGTAAAAGCATCCCCCATATGTGGAGGGCAAGGAGAGACTGAAGAACGAGGCGGAACACCCCAGATTGGTAGGCGGCAGATCTCATAAGCAAGGGCTTGCTTACGAGGCTTGTCTTGGACAGCCGCAAGACAAGTAGATTTCCACACCTGCCTTCCAGAATCTTAAAAGTTTGTATATATTTTATAGAAAGCCTTAACTGGGTTCAGGCATGTAGGCAGGAGGCCTTAACTAGATTCAGTCATGTACCCAGTCCAGAGAGCCTCAACACCATGTTTTTATCTCAGGGCTGTATCCTTGGAGTAGCTTCTCGGAGTGGAGAAGGCAAGGGGAACGCACACTCCAAGGATGAGGTGGGTGGGAGCCTTCAGTTGGGCTGGGTCCTGCCTGCAGACCAGCCTGCGGTCATGTCTTCTTTTTTTTTTTTAATTAAAAAAATTTTTTTTTAACGTTTATTTATTTTTGAGACAGAGAGAGACAGAGCATGAACAGGGGAGGGGCAGAGAGAGAGGGAGACACAGAATCTGAAACAGGCTCCAGGCTCTGAGTGGTCAGCGCAGAGCCCGACACGGGGCTCGAACTCACGGACTGTGAGATCATGACCTGAGCGGAAGTAGGACGCTTAACCAACCAAGCCACCCAGGCGCCCCTGCGGTCATGTCTTCTTAAAGACTTTTTCCAACAACCGCCTGCAGGGTATAAAGTAGGAATCAATACACCTGTGCTTCATGAATGCATGATTCTCTTGCTCTACTTTGCCCCGAATTTGTTAAATCCACCAGATAATTTATTTTGTGTTGGAGAGATTTGGCCTGGTTGCTTTTTCCTTTTTTAATTTTATTTATTTATTTATTTGAAAGAGAGAAAGAGAGAGAGAGAGAGTGAACAGGGGAGGGGCAGAGAGAGAGGGAGAGAGAGAATCCCAAGCAGGCTTCGCGCTGTCAACGCAGAACCTGAAGAGGGGCCTTAAACTCACGAACTGTGAGATCATGACCTGAGCTGAAACCAAGAGTCAGACACTTAACCGACTGAGCCACCCAGGCGCCCCTGGCCTGGCTTCTTAATAATTGTTCCTACCATTAGAGAGGCATCACTGTCTTTACTGAGGTCAAAATCTTTCATTGAAAAGAAACCATTAGTAGAGCCAGAAATGGAATTCAGGAGTCCAGACCAATAGTTACAAACATTTAATCTCACTTTTTATGAATGAGAACTGGGAAGGACAGTGAAAACCCTGGAAACTGCACAGGGTTTCAGCCAGCAGCATGACGGTGTGGGTGGGGAAGGGGGGCGGTGCACATGTTGGGATCAGGTCAGGAATTGGTGATGGAAAAGGTACACAAGGCCATCCGGCCTCTACTGGCTCTGGTAAAACCATAGGGTCAGGGCTAGTGGGTGGCTGTTCTTTTTACTTTGCAAAATAGGAATGGAATGAGAAAGAAAAAAACTTTTAAGGTAAATTTGCATGAGAATAGAGGATTGGAGAGGTGAGTGATGTCTGGGAAATTTGTAGTACTCTAAAGGCCACTGGGGTGTGTGAGAAACGCTATGTTAATCAGAAACAGAGGGAGCACAAAGAGAAGACCACAACAATTTAAAGTCTACAATATCCTTCTCTCTGATCTAGAAAAAAGACAGATTTCTCCCAGTTGGTAGCACTGAAAATCTTTGATTCGATCCATCTTCTTTTTCTTCTGGAAAGAAAAGTCGAAAAAGTATTAGTACTCTTAGAAGTACTAGTTGAAAAAGTGGGGCGCCTGGGTGGCTCAGCCGGTTGGGCGTCCGACTTCGGCTCAGGTCATGATCTCACAGTCCATGAGTTCGAGCCCCGCGTCGGGCTCTGTGCTGACAGCTCAGAGCCCGGAGCCTGCTTCGGATTCTGTGTCTCCCTCTCTCTCTGCCCCTCCCCCTCTAGTGCTCTGTCTCTCAAAAATGAATAAAATGTAAAAAAAAAAAATTAAAAAAAAAAAAAGAAGTACTAGTTAAAAAAGTGTGTTTCTAAGGAGCTGTTACATGCTCCCCACTCACGATGTAGGATGAGGGATGCTTCCCTGGTCCACTCCTTCGAGGCACCAGAAGCTGGACCATCGCCGTCAGGGTTTTCTCTGAATATGGCTGTGACAGTACCTGAAGGGTTCATTAGTTTGGAATTTTACAGAGTTAATAAGGACATTAATTAAGAACGCCAAAACTCACACGTGGAAGGAGACGCGGGTCTAACTTACTCTGCTCTAAATGTAAGCACCATTTTCTATATAACAACTACAGATACCTTACCGTGTGGTTCCGCTATTAATTTATAATCCTTCGCTGCTGGGGCCTCGGTGAAACCTTTGTGTGCCTAAGGGAAGGGTTTGTGCTGTGTGTCTATTCTTCTCTTTTGTTAGCCAGGTTCTGTGTTTTGTCTGCTGACCTTTCCAGAACGTCCCATGCCACTCTTATCGTGCGCCACGTTGCTTCAGTCTATCAGGGGCCTTTTCTTTTTCTACTACTAATTGAACATCTCATACTGCAAAGACACTCAGTTTAGAGCTCAGAGAACACAGTCCTTATTAACTGAGCAAAGGCTGTTAGGCATGCGCCACCGTGCGTGGCCAAGTGCCTGTCGTCTGTGCCTGGAAAATCTTTTCTCTGTGTCTTTTCCCTTTCAGAAATAATGCTGGAGCTCTAAGTTCTAGGCAGATGTGGTCTCCTGCCTCCTGGTACTGTTGACGTTGACGTTTTCATGAGCTCTTGTCTACAAAAATGCCCTTCCTCTTTAGCCTGTAGTACAATTAAATCATTTATTGTGTGGCTGATTGTCAACTTATTCTCTCCCATGCTAAGGTGCCAGAGGGCCGAGGCAAGTCTCTCCTGCTAATTTTTTTTTAATGTTTATTTATTTGAGAGAGAGAGAGAGAGAGAGAGAGAGAGAGAGAGAATGAGCAGAGGAGGAGCAGAGAGAGAGGGAGACACAGAATCTGAAGCAGTCTCCAGGCTCTGAGCTGTCAGCACAGAGCCCAATGTGGGGCTGGAACTCATGAACCGTGAGATCATGACCTGAGCCGAATTCAGATACTTAACCGACTGAGCCACCCAGGCGCCCCTCTCCCGCTCATTCTTGTATCTGCAGCATCTAGACCAGCATCTCGCCCGCAGAGGGCATTTGATCAATAGTTGTTGAATAAGTGTCTCCTTCACACTGGGGCATAAGGGAGGAGGCTATGTCCTTGCTTATTTTATGGGGAAGAGAAACTTCTAGGCTGAGTTGGACTTGAAACTGAAAGAGCAGACCTAGGCCGGCTGAGTAGTGACTATGTCCCTGACATGGCCGCAGAAAGAGGTTCCCGCTCAAACCTCAGACCATGCCTCCTCCCCTTGAATAACTTATGTTTTCTAAGAAAGCAGGCTACTGATTGATGCATTCCTCTGAAGTCTAAGTGGGAGAAAGGGGAGTATGAGAGGCATGGAAAGTGTGAGTAGAAGAGGGAGGGCTTCTCTCAGGTAGGGGCCAGAGGGCTCCAGAGGCAGGAGCCCTCAACCCTGTCCAGGCTTAGAATGACCTGGGAGCATTTTACCCCTCCCCAAACCAATTAATCAGAGTCTCTGGGGATGGTGTTTGGTGCTAGGTATTTATATAGCACAGCAAGGCTGACAGCCAATGGTTAATAGGTGACCAGTGAGAAATGTTCTGTATACACTGAGGCCAAACATGTTAGAGATCCTCAGACACAGTGGTTCTTAAACTTCAGGTGCATCAGAATCTCCTGGAAGACTTGTTCAAACACAGATTGCTGAGCCCCACCCGCAGAGTTTCTGATTCAGTGGGTCTGTAACCACCAGGCCCAACATTTGCATTTTTAACAAGATCCAGGTGATGCTGATAATTGCTGATCTGGGACCACACCTTGGCAGCCATTTTTCTATCCTTCCCCAGCCAATCGGCTGAGGCCATGACCCTTCCTCAGCCAATCGGCTGAGGCCACGACCCTTCCCCAGCCAATCGGCTAAGGCCATGATCCCTATAAAACCTTTGTGCTTTTGAAACCCACTCTCTCTCTCCGGTATCTCAGCGCTGCGTCGGTGCAGGTAGGGGATTGAGCTCGAGCTAGCTCGAATAAAGGTTCTTTGCTTTTGCATCAGACTCGGCTCCCTGGTGGTCTTTGGGGACGAATTCTGGGCATAACAAAACGATTTCCCATTAGGCAGGTTCTACACTGTGATAAATTGGATGGTGTGCTAAATCAATGCAGCTTTAACTACAATCCTGCAAGAGTTTTTCGGGTTAGTCGTTTCATGCTCATGGTCTGTACAGTCTCTCATTATAATTTCAAAGGGGGAGGGGCGTGAAACCAGTGAACTAAAGAATATGGAAAGTTATCCAGCTAATTCAGGACAAAAATGTGTTTAAATGTGTGTCTAAGTGTTTAAATTTAAGGCGACACTGAGTGTAACGTTTCAATTGTGTACAATGAGAAGCTTTGTTTTCATCAGCTTGAATATACAAACTTCTAGGAATATAGAAGAAATGGTCCAATGTCTCCTCGTAATATTTAATTTCATTAAACAATTATAATTTAATTTAATTACGCATTTCCAATGTAATATTGAAAGTATTAAAGAAGAGACAACAGGCCCAAAATGAATAAGCTCCATGTGAGCAAACCAAGACTTAATTCCAAACCTCATTGTGGTTTCAGCCTTTCCCAGGAATGCAACCTTCACCTAGTCAATCTGGAATTACTTGGTCAGTCCTAATGAGGTAATCTGCCCAATAGACCCCGTCTGTCCCCCATGGGAGACCCTGCCTGATACAACCCACTTTTTCTTGTCCCCCACTCCTTCCACCCTTCCTGCCTATGAAAGCCTTCCATTTTGAATAGCTTTTCAGAGCTCCTTTCTGTTTGTGACGTGCTGCTCCATTCATGATCCTTGAATAAAGCCCATTAGATTTCCAATGTATTCAGCTGATTTTTGTTTTTTGACAGATTTGGTGGCAGTGGCAGGATCTCAAGTGAACCTCCGATGGCGTCGGTACCAACAAGAGACACAGTTGGAGTACTTGTCAACTCTTTGAGTTCTCTTTCTCACCGTTGGTAAGTTCCTCTTGGTTTTGAGCTCTGCTCTTTTTTTTATTTTTGTTTTAATGTTCTTTATTTTTGAGAGAGTGAGAGAGAGACAGAGCGAGAGCAGGGGAGGAACAGAGAGAGAGGGAGACACAGAGTCCGAAGCAGGCTCCAGGCGCAGAGCCCAACGCGGGGCTCAGACTCATGACCCGCGAGATCGTGACCTGAGCCGAAGTCGGGCGCTTAACTGACTGAGCCACCCAGGCGCCCCTGAGCTCTGCTCTTTTACCTCAAGTTTGTGATCTAATTGGCTTTCTAGCTAGTTCCCCGTTTGATTGGAATCCCTAGTTCCATGTTGGGAACTGCTGGTGACATCTCAGGTTCCCCCTTTGTTTGGAAACAGCCTACAATCCCCATTCTGCGGGTTCAGTCCTTTCTACAATTCCCAGTTCTGTGATGGGAATCATCGGTGGTGCACGTGGGGCCTTGAGGGCTGGCCTTCAGTAACCTCTCTCTGGCTACTGCTGGTATGTCAGTGTGTACATGCTTGTCTGTCTTGTTTTGTGTACGTAAGGCGATTGTCCTTGGGAATCCCAGAAGCCCCCAAAAGGGAAGAAAAGCTGCAAAATCTGTAGGCGTGGGTCAAGCATGTAAAAGCTGTATAATATAGCTTGCTATCTAATTTGAAGGCTCTTAAGATAAATTGGTCACAGAATGGGTTAGATTGACACTAGATTACCTGCTACCCTCAGGAAAACTTCCATGCAACAAGGTAGTCTGTAAAGCTTCGTACAACTTCCAACCCAGAGGCACATCCCTTCAGGTACTAGTTTGGCTCTGAGAGACTCAAAGACTTAGCTAAAATAATAACAATACTAGGAAATAAGAATAAAAAATGAGATCCTCATACTCCAAAGAGTTGAACACGCTGCCTTCTAACACGCCTGCTTGCTTTTCGTCTAAGTACTATACTTCCGGAAACGATAAATATCTATAAAAAAACCCCAGTGAAATCTCACTAAAAACGACCTAGAATTACAATGGCCGTTATGGGGAATATTCCAGTTACACATGGTCATTTAAGAAGTGTACTTGAAAGCAAGGACTCTCAAGCCGAGCAAGCAGAATGGGACACCTATTTGAATTGTCACACGGAAACCTCTAAAAAGGCTTCAAAATTCTAAAATAGCTCCGTTGAAGGGTTTGCTGTAAAAGGCTAATGAAAAATTAAGGACACAAGAGGCACCTAAAACAAAGGGCCGTAAGACTACTGCTCCCCTCTATCCTCCTTTTCTTGAATACTTATTTTAGGAATCCTCTGTCTAAATTGTCTTTCCACTCTGAAGAGACCACATGACCAGACACCCTTATACCTGCCCTTGAAAGATATTTCTGCCCTTGAAAGATCCCCAGGGTCCTCCCTCAGCTGATTTGCTCCCAGGGATTTCTCTGGTAAACTGCTACTAGTAATTCCCTTTCACAGCCAAAGGGAAACTAAAATGAAAATTAATGAAAAACTTCGCCAAATTCCGGGAGATGCTGGAGCTACACTCTCTACTTTAAGTCCCACTTGGAGCCTGCAGATAGGATCCCGGAAAAACCAGCAGATGCTGGCAAAGGATGAGAATTCTTACCGGACTCAGCTCTCTCAGATCTCTGTCTGTTAGTGCCTGCTAAAGAGAGAAAAAGAACATGTCGTCTGCATCCTCTTTGAGGACTCCTCTTGGGTCCACAGGGTTGTTTAGCACTGCCAGAAATATTTGCTGTTTGTCCCGGATGAAACCTGGCAAGGTGTTTGAAAGGATTTAAGAACTCTCTGATTAGAAATTTGGCCAAGTTGGAAACTGATATTCAGAGACCGACAGGAATATGTTTAGACCTTTCCCCCTAATCTAAATGGACCTAGAGGGAAAGGAAGACATTCCAGCATAGGTAGATGGGTGTGTCAGTCTTCCGATATTATTTAGGCTACAACCCAAGTCTTTGAGGAATTAAAAACAAACATCCCTTCCTTACAAATCTTTGTAAGACCACAAATGGAGCACTCAAAATAATTCAAAGCCCGCCTGACCTTTCTAACAATTAACCTCTCCTATTTGTCTCAAAGATCTGTTGGTAGGTATTGTAAAGATTCTGGCCCGGGCGCCTGGGTGGCTCAGCCGGTTAAGCGGCTGACTTCGGCTCAGGTCATGATCTCACGGTCCGTGAGTTCGAGCCCCGCATCGGGCTCTTTGCTGACAGCTCAGAGCCTGGAGCCTGTTTCAGATTCTGTGTCTCCCTCTCTCTGACCCTCCCCCGTTCATGCTTTGTCTCCCTCTGTCTCAAAAATAAATAAACGTTAAAAAATTTAAAAAAAAAAAGATTCTGGCCTTAGGGAACTTGCATTCTTTCCCTGTACCTTTGAGATATAAATGTTCTTTCTGGTCTACAAACTTCAGAGAGGTAATTCTTGTCAGAAGAAAAACAAAAGGGGAAAACAGGTTTTGTTTTTTGTTTTTGTTTTTGTTTTTTGGAATTTGGGCGAATGAAATATCTTAAGTGTCTTCTCCACAGATATTAATAAAAGCTTTATCCATTGGAGCAGATAAGCTTCACTTATTTCAACTGTTCTTTTATAAGCTAGTGAGTTTTTGCATTGTAATCCCCATCTCACAGCAGTAATTTTAGAACGAAAGCTGTAAGGTCCCTGTTTGCATCTGTCTGCATGTTTGTGTGTCTATCATCTATCATCTATCTATGCATCTGTCTATTATCTATGTATCCATTTGTCTATCATCTATCCATTTGTCTATCTACCTATCTATCATCCATTATAGATGTATGATATTTTCAACTTCCAGGTAATATTACCAAAATCAATTTGTAAAAAGCTCTATTTAGTTGGTCTAAAGAAAATTAAGGTCTTAAATGAGTTACAGATTCATAAAATTCTTTTTTTAATTTTTATTTATTTTTGAGAGAGACAGAGACAGAATGCAAGTGGGTTAGGGGCAGAGAGAGGGAGACACAGAATCCGAAGCAGGCTCCAGGCTCTGAGCTGTTGGCACAGAGCCCAACGCGGGGCTCAAACTCACGAGCCGTGTGATCATGACCTGAGCTGAAGTCGGACGCTCAACCGACTGAGCCACCCAGGTGCCCCGGATTCATAAAATTCTTGGAAATATAATAAAAACTAACCCAAATACTGTTCAGTTCATGTGATCTGAGATCATCTTTAGTAAATAAGCTAGTTTAAGTTTGTTGGCCTCACTGAAATAGACATGTCTTTAGAATTATTGACATTAAAAATAATGTAGACATACTACATAAAAGTAGATATACTTTTATTCTACCTGGGTTTACAAGTCAAATAAATTAATGATATCTCTGTTATAAAACTTATTAGTGAGGAAGTAACTTGCTATGATAACATTTTTGTAAGTAATCTAAACATAATTGTTGAGCATGAGTGAATCAAATGGATGTAAGTGGGATACAAGTTTTTAGGTGAATTTTTAACATTGTTTCTTCAAATCTTTTTGGTAACCTGAAACCTTAAAGTTTTGATAAGTTGGGGTGACTGGGTGGCTCAGTCGGTTGGGCGTCCGACTTTGGCTCAGGTCATGGTTCGTCGGTTTGAGCCCCATGTAGGGCTCTGTGCTGACAGCTCAGAGCCTGGAGCCTGCTTCAGATTCTCAATCTCTCTCTCTCTCTCTCTCTCTCTCTCTCTCTCTCTGTCTCTCTGTCTCTCTTTCTCTGTCTCTCTGTCTCTGCCTGTCCGCTGCTTGTGCTCTCTCTCTCTCTCTCTCTCAACAATAAATAAACGTTAAAAAAATTTAAAGTTTTGGTAATTTAAATTAAATGATGGATAGTCATTAAATATGTAGACCATTGGGGTGCCCGGGTGGCTCAGTCAGTTAAGCGGCAGACTCTTGATTTCAGCTCAGGTCATGATCCCAGGATCATGAAGATCAAGCCCTGTATTGGATTCTGTGCTCACTGTGGAGCCTGCTTGAGATTCTTTCTTCCTCTCCGTCTGTCCCTCCCCAACTTGTGCTCACACACTCTCTCTCCAAAGGAAAAAAAAGATGTTTAGATCTATTAGTAAAACATCTTGTGCCAAAAATAAAAACAAAAAACAAACAAGCAGCAAAAAACATGTTTTGTGCCACACATTAAAAAATAAAAAGTTAAAAAAAATAAAAAGTTAAAAAATGAAAAATTTACTATGAGAAAGCATGTGTATCTCGATATTACAAATGTATTTATAAATATGCCAAGCTACAGAATGCTAATGTAAAAGACAGTTTACAATTGCTTGCTTCTCAGTTTTCACTGGACATTAAAGCTTTCTAAGGGTTAAAAATTCTAATATATGTAATTAAAACTTCTAGAAATAATCAGGGAGACATCTCTGTAATACAAGGAAAGTAGGATATATGTTTTTATCAAAAGAAGGTATGAGTAAAGGAAATGCATTTCTTTTGAGGGAAAATAATTTTGTCCTAAAGTGAGTTTGGTTATTTCAGAAGGGAAAAGAAGAAACACATAGGACAAGATCTGAATGGGGGCACCTGGATGGCTCAGTCAGTTAAGCATCTGACTTCAGCTCAGGTCATGATCTCGCGGTTCATGAGTTCCAGCCTCACATTGGGCTCTGTGCTGACAGCTTGGAGCCTAGAGCCTGCTTCAGATTCTGTGTCTCCCTCTTTCTCTGCCCCTCTCCTGCTCATGCTCTGTCTCTCTTGCTCTCGAAAGTAAGGATTAAAAAAAAAAAAAATCTGAATGTGAAAAAGAAAGTTGTAGAAGGTTTGTGGAAAAAGGATCTATGGAAAGAAATTTTGATGTGTACTTCAGCTGGCTAATGTTAGAGTGAATTTAATTAAGTTAAATGAATTTTAATATGAAAAGTAAGCTGGTGCAAAATTAAAATTTGGTTTTCTCTCTGTTTAAAGGATAAAGTTTTCTTGAGTGATTGGTCTGCTTTTGATCAGAGAATGTAAATGTTTTTCCCTTTACTTTGTAAGTAATCTGGCTGGAAAACAAAGATTTTGTGTCCTACCAAAATAATTTCCTCTGTCTTTATCAGATCACTGATTACTCAAGAAAACTGAGTCTTGTCTATTAGAAGAACTAAGATCAGAGAGAGGCAGAGAACTACCGTGCTTTGTAGTTCAAAATAAAGTAATTGGAAGAGTACTTTGCAACATGAAAAACTTCATAAGGACTCAAATATAAAAATGTTTCATCTTTTTGAGGGTTAATTCTGTAAACACCTAGGCTTGCATTTCAACATGAAGCATTTTCTACTTGGTATTTTGGAGCATTCCCTGTGATGTAGATTTGTCTCTCTTGATTAGTTCACGGGACCATTCTTCAGTTTTCAACCTCACCTTAAGCAATCATTAACAAGCAAATATTTAACGTGTAGTATTTAGTGAGTGATTTTTAAAAAATAAGTGCTTTGTCAACTGACTTGCTAAAAGTGAATTGGAAACTTGAGAACACTTGCAGTTTCTCTTTTTTTAAATGTGTCTTTTTTTATTTTGAGAGACATTGTGAGAGCATGTGTGCATGAGAGCGGGGAGCGGGAGGGGCAGAGAGAGAATCTCAAGCAAGCTCTGTGCTGACACCCCCACTAGGGGCTCCATCTCGTGGACCCTGAGATCATGACCTGAGCCGAAATCGAGTCAGACGCTTAACTGAGAGAGCCACTCAGGCACCCCTGCATTTTCTAATTGTTGTCTCCCTGAGCCAGTCCTTGTCTTTCTCCGTCCCTCCCTAACACAGATTTACAAATGATTCAATCAACGAAATATGGGACTTAGCTCCTGAATCTTGCTTCTGGGCTAAGTCCCATATTTCCTTGATACCAATATTTAATCCCCCCCCACCCCCCATTTTAACGTCTCTGAAATCAAGATGCATCTTATAGTTGTTGGTATCCAAGTTGCAGCTGTAATGTGGTGGAAGGAATCTGGTCATAGCTATCCATATTGCTGTCACTTTAACTGAGTTATATGCGTTTAATTGTCATTTACAATGTCTTCAAAATACTTTCAGTATGATTTGGCATTGAAACCAAAAGTTATTGTAATAGCCAAAATGCCTTGTGATATATAATGAAACTCCATGACTCTGGGTGATATAGAATGAAACTCTATGACTAAATAAGTCTCAAAGACCTTTGTCCATCTGTAAAAAAATAATTTTCAGTGATAAAGCATTGTGTCAGAGCTTAACTGGTACTGTTTTCTCTCTTTTAGTGCGACATAGTGAGATATCTAAAGATCAAGGGCATCGTAGACTTAATGAAGTATGGTAGTATTTGCTTCAGACTGAAAATTTGAATCTCATGTCTTTTTCTTGGTAAATTTCTCATTCTGATGTGCTTCATGCATTCCTAGCTTCCAAGAGCACATTTAAAGGAAATTGTCTGTAATCTGTTTACTACAAACTTTGTTCAAGTTCAAGCTGCAGATTTTCAATCATACTGTACTTCAAAGCCTTACACAGGGGGACTGAAAAATCTGGTGAACACGTTGCAGTGACAGGAAGTATTAAAACCTATAAAGGTGCAAGAAGATTTGAAATTATAGGAACATCACAGCTAAATAAAGTACATATTGCACAGTGTGTTTTCTAAAAGAAAAAAAAAAAGAAAATCTCTATGGCTTCATAAGGAACTGGTTTAAAGCTTTCTAAACAAGATTGGAGCCGTTCAGTGAATCTTCAAGCACACATTTGTCGTGAAAATACTGTATGTAGGGCTCGGTGTTCATTCATACCTAATATTTAGTGAACCTACTATATGCTAGATGTTGCACTGGTCTCTAAGAATAAACAGTAAAAGAGAGGGTCACAGTCCCCTTGGAGCTTCTGTTGAGGAAGGCAGATCAATGTTAGCAAGACACATTTCTGAGTTTTGTAGATATTTCACTCCGATGAGCCTGAAAGCCTCGTCTGACACTGCCCTGCAGGGTGGACCATGAATGAGGAGAATCAGTCAAGGTTCTGGCAGGAAGCAGATGGCACGCGGAGAGCAAAGACTTTGCAGATAGTTTGCTAGAAGGACTCTTTACAAAGGTGTAAGCAGCGTATAGGGAAACCACGGGATAATGTTGTACATGAGGAGCTAGGAAGAGTCACGGAGGAGGGGAGAGGTGGGACAGAGTAGAGGGTGAGGGAGCAGGATCTCCACCATCAAGCCTCACCAGGAACAGTCAGGGGAAAATTGCAGATGCCAAGGAAAGAAAGTTTTTCAAGTATTTAGAGAGGCACTTTGAGGGATGCCTGGCTGGCTCAGTCAGTTAAGCGTCCAACTTCGGCTCAGGTCATGATCTCACGGTTCGTGGTTTGAGCCCAAATCGGGCTCTGTGCCAACAGTGTGGAACCTGCTTGGGATTCTCTCTCTCTCTCTGCCCCCTCCCGCCTCATGCTCTGTCTGTGTCTCTCTCAAATATAAAAATAAACTTAAAAATTTTTTTTTTAGCGAGGTGCTTTGATGTGATTAAAATGGAAGGCTCTGGATCCAAACGGGCCAGGATTTATAGCTCTTTGCTTGTTAACTGGTCTTCTGAGACTGTTAACTCTCCCCAGTAGGCGTTTCCTCTCCTTCTGTTCCATAAAAGCATGTTCTGGAGATTTTGCTGGTCACACAATATCTCAGCTACAGGCTGTCTTGCCCAGCTAGCTCTGGACATGTGACTAAATTTGGATCTGTGGGATGTGGGCAGAGGTGATGTGTGCAACTTCTGGATTATCTTCTTAGTGACATTTGATTCTAACTCTCTCTCATCCTTGCCACTGGCCAGGCAATGGCAACGACTGGAACCCGTTCGGAAGCTACGTGATGAGCAAAGCGGCCTACCTCTCACGTCCAGATTGTCGTGTGACAGAGAGAGAAATTTCTGTCTTATCGACCCAGTGTATATTTAGGTCTTTTTGTTATAGCAGCTTAGCCAATCCCTTAATGAATACGTCATACGGCTTGGATAAATGATATAATTTTGCTAAACCTTGGTTTCTTTACAGTAAAAATAATTTTCTTTTCATAGGGTTTCTGTGAGGACAAAACAAGCTAATGTATGTAAAGTAATTAGCACGGGACCGGGCACACGTTCACTGAAACCCGGGATGACTGAGGACTGGGTGTTGCAAGGAACAAGGCAACCAGTGAGAAACCTGCCGGGGGTATGGGAAATGATAAGAAATATTGGTTTCTGCCCCCGGTTCCTGCTAATATTTGGTCTTTGACCCCAGTTCCTGACACAGAGCTCCTAAAACACTTGTAATTTCTGGAGTATTAGAGTGTCTGACATAGAGCTCCTAAATCCTGTGGAATTTTCTGGATCATAGGTGTATCTTTGTTTTAATGAAGTGACTCCCAGTGCACTTCTGGATAGAGGCTGCTCACCAGAAAGACCAAGCTATGATTAGAAGCTTGAAATTTCCAGCCTCCCCCCTACCCCCCATTCTCTAGAGAAGGAAGTGGGGCTGGAAATTGAGTTAATATTATCAATCATGCCTACCCGATGAAGCCTCCATAAAAATCCTTGAACATTCAGAGAGCATTCAGAGAGCGTCTGGGTTGGTAAACACATCTGTGTCCTGGGAGGGTGGCCCCCTCCAACTCCAGAAGGACAGAAGCTTCTGTGCTGGGGACTCTTGTGGACCTCGCTTTATGTACCTCTTCATCTGGTTGTTCAGCTGGATCCTTTATCATATCCCTTATTATATAATAAGCCAGTAATTGTAAGTAAGTGTTTCCCTGGGTTCTGTGAGCCATCCTAGCAAATTATTAAACCTGAAGAGGAGGTCATAGGAACCCTGATTGATTGACTAATTTTTATAACATTAAATAATTATTTTAAAACTTTTTTGAGACAGAGAGAGAGCACAAACAGGGGAAGGGCAGAGGGAAAGGGAAGAGAGAATTCCAAGTAGGCTTCACGCTCAGCGCAGAGCTTGACGTGGGACTCGATCCTACGACCCTGGGATCATGACCTGAGCCGAAATCGGGAGTCGGATGCTCAGCCAACTGAGCCACCCAGGTGCCCCGTGGGAACCCTGACTTATAACTAACTAGTTGTTTAGAAGTGTTGGTAACAATGTGGGACTTAAGATGGGCATCTGAAGTGCGGGCATTCTTGTGGGAACCTTAATTCGTGGGATCTGACGCTAACTTCAGATAGAGCGTCAGAACTGAATTAAGTTGTCAGAGAATTCTGTTGTCAGAGAATTGGTTGGTGTGGGAAAAACCCCACTCGTCTGGTGTCAGAAGTATTGTAAATACAAGAGTAAAGGAAAATTTAGTGAATTTTCCCTAGACAGGGTGACTTAAGAACAAGAATGAATAAAATGTGAGCCGAGCTATTTGCTGTGAGTGTTGACCCACATACTGTTAGTAAAAGTTTGCTTGTTTTTGCCAGTGGTCGATTTTGAGGGAATCTCAGTATAAGGGGTTGCCGCTCACATGATACTGTTTTCAGAGTGGAGATAAAGAAACAGCAAAATGGAGAGGCAGGAATTCGAAACTAGAAGTGGCCAGAAGAATAGAAGATACTGGGAATTTGAGGAGTTCTTGGGAGGTGGGTCTAGGGGTGCTTTGGTCCTCTATGGGGCTTTCATCTGGTTTGCATGGATCCCAAGACAGTGGGTGACTCGAGCTGACATCTTGGTGACACAGAGTGTCTCTATCCTTGCTTAATATTCTTGTACACATATGCAAAAGTAACTCTATGGTCAATTTCTGAAAGTGGGGGTCAAAGGGTATTTGATTTTAACGTTTTGGATCGCGGTTGGGTTGGCTGATTTTAGGTTGATTGATAGGATCTGATCACCTTACCTGCACACCAGGTACCTTTCCTGCTCTTCTACCTTCTCTCAGCGTTCTGCTTTTTGTCTGCTTTGGAAACTTCTGGCTGCCTTAGGGGTAACCAGTGGCTGAGAAGGGCCGTAGTCCCATCCAGATAAGCAGATTTCAGTCACGCAGGCCCTGGGTTGTTGCTGGACCAGCCTGTGAGTGTGTGGAACATCTAAGCTGGGGACACAAGATATAAATATTCATGTGACTTAGACACTGGGTTTGGAAAACTTTAGGGGTCCAGTTAGCTAAATGGATGTGGTTTCATGACACAGCCATGGAGGCGGTTAGCACTGGTGCTTCACACACGTGTTGGTGGACTGGTGTGAAATGATGGTGTGCCAGGTAGGTAAGTGTCAGTAGCAATTTTGGGGATTATCGGAGATCCTGGCTCACACCTGGATTTAATGGGAAAAAGATATTATCTCCTGTCGAATGCTTACTGTAACCAGAGTCTTTATGGGGTGTTCTGAGAGGCAATCCCAGCATTTCTCTGTTTGTCTCAATTAGGGGCCAATTTTCTCTTGAAGCCTCTGACCTTGTGGCTGTGTAATCTACACCCCTGGGACCACTATTGGATTTCTAGCAGGCAGTATAAAATGCGTCTTCATCTTGGGGTCATGGTTAACCAACCACCTTGCTAGAGTAATTTAAAACTGGCTTGCTCATTCTTTGGCCACCTTACCTAGCAGATTTTATCTGCTTATATATATCACTTGCTCACCCCCTCCTGCACTTGTAGCCCAACACGCCCCCTCCCCATCCTCTTCAACTTGCTCTTTGCCTTCATAAGACTTGGAAATGTCTTGAGAGTCCTCCCACTTGGCTGAATTCCTGGCCTCAACCTACCCCAGACATCTTCGTGTTATTAACAACCAGGCCCTGGTAGGGTCCGCTATTTTCTGGAGCTTCCTTCAGGTAGGTCAGGTTTCTGAGAAACAGACTCCAAGATGGAGATTTGTGCACAGAGGTTCTACTGAGGAGTGCTCTTGGTAACAACAGCTTTGAGAAGTGAAGGAAGCAGGTTGACCAGAGGGAGGAGTTGAGCTGCAACGTAGTGACAACAACGAATGCAGTCTCCGTGGATCCCAAGAGAGCTCAGAAGCTGGGATGGACCTTTGGAGTCATCCCAAGTTGAGGAAGGGGGCTGGGTCTTTGTACCAGGTCGCCAGCCAATCACTGGCTGTGGCCTTCCTCTGGGGAGGGGTTGCAGATTCAGCTACGATCTTCAGCTGCCAACACTCCCAACAGCCGCAGGAGTGATGCTCGTGCTCTCTTGCCCTCTCTGCTCCCCACCCCACCAGAGGGGATGTGGGCGGGGCACCACAATGGGCACTGTAGGACTGAGACATTACTTATTTTCATGGCTTCTTGGAGCCCGATCTGATGCAACTGGTCAGAGAAACCCTCCTCTCTTTTGAAGTGTATAGTCACATCTTTTATTCTGGGAAATTCTTTCTTCTGATCATAACATCTTGGCTTTCAAGTTTTTATTTGTTATATTATGTGGGAATGATATTATATGTGATGCACTGCTCTAGGCTTGACGAGGGCTGGAAAGATGAATTACATTAGGTGGTTTTCCTTAAAGGGATTCCTAAGTTGGAAAAGGGAATGGAACAGGGGGGCCGTGGAGAGGGTCACAGAAAGTGAGACTAGAGAGAAGGGCTTTGTGTAGGCAAATTGAATGAGTCTTCAGCTCTGAGGACTAAATTCTAACACTGTCTCACTGTAAATTTTGCCTGACAGCATGGTTGACACGGCCAATCCTCCCAGATGTGGGCTCGGAGGGCAGAGTTGGAGGAGGGCAATCTCCTTTTGAACTCAAAAGACCAGGCATAAGAAAGGACTAGAAAGGGGATTAAATGAATATCTGTGATAGATGTCTATCTAGAAAAACTAGAATATGCAGAAAGTGGAAAGGAAAAAAACCCACGCTCTCCCTATCTAGAGAAAACCATGGTCAATCTTCTGTTGCATTTTTTCCCTCTGTACCCCTCTCCTGTTTTGAAAACGTAAGAGAGATGATCTTTTCCTATTATCTTGCATCCTGTATTTTTTACTTAACCAGTGGTCAAGTGTAGGCTCTGGAGTCACACTGTCTGGGTTCAAATGCCCATTTCCTCTTTAGTTTCTGTGTGATGTTGGTCAAGCTAGTAACCTTTCTACTCCTTTCTCATTTCTAAAAAGAGGACAATGATAGGACTTTGCTAATAGGAAGATGGAATGAGCTAATGTGTGTGAAGCTTAAAAATTTTTTTTTAAATGTTTATTTATTTTATTTTTGAGAAACAGACACAAAGCGTGAGGGGGGGGGGGTCAGAGAGTGAAAGAGACAGAATCTGAAGCAGGCTCCAGGCTCTGAGCTGTCAGCACAGAGCCCGACACGGGGCTCGAACTGACTAACCGTGAGATCATGACCTGAGCCGAAGTCGGACGCTTAACCGACTGAGCCACCCAGGCGCCCCTGTGTGAAGCTTTTAATACCATTCCTGGCTTTCAAAAAGTGCTCAGTAAATGTTAGCAATCATTATTTTCTCCTTATTTGAATCTTCCCATATATCATATACTACTATGTATATGTTCTGTGGTTGAACTCTGATTTACTTTTGTTGGACATCTAGGCAGAATCCACTTTTTTATCATTATAAAAATTGTTATAATGAACATTTTTGTATATAAACAATTTATGAATTTTATATTTTTTAGGCTAAAATTCCAGGAATAGAATTATTAGGTCAAAAGGTAAGCTCTAGAATCTGCATGTGTGCATTTTATGGAAAATTCATTTTCTGTATTTAAAGTTAAAAAAAAATTTTTTTTTTAACATTTATTTATTTTTGAGACAGAGAGAGACAGAGCATGAACAGGGGAGGGGCAGAGAGAGAGGGAGACACAGAATCTGAAGCAGGCTCCAGGCTTTGAGCTGTCAGCACAGAGCCCGACGCGGGGCTCGAACTCACGGACCGCGAGATCATGACCTGAGCCGAAGTCGGACGCTTCACCGACCGAGCCACCCAGGAGCCCCTGTATTTAAAGTTTTAATTGCAGTAAAGCCTATGACATATTATTAGTTAATTGATTACATATGTTTCTTAAACATTTACTAAAATGTCTAACTTAATGTTTTTTTTTTTGTTGTTTTTTTTTTTTTTTAATTTTTTTTAACGTTTATTTATTTTTGAGACAGAGAGAGACAGAGCATGAACGGGGGAGGGTCAGAGAGAGGGAGACACAGAATCTGAAACAGGCTCCAGGCTCTGAACTGTCAGCACAGAGCCTGACGCGGGGCTCGAACTCACAGACTGCAAGATCATGACCTGAGCCGAAGTCGGACGCTTAACCGACTGAGCCACCCAGGCGCCCCTAACTTAATGTTTTAAAAATAGTTCAACCCTTTTTTTTTTTTAATTTTTAAAGTTTATTTATTTATTTGGAGAGACAGAGATAGAGCAAGTGAGGGAGGGGCAGAGAGAGCCGGGGAGAGAGAATCTCAAGCAGGCTCCATGCTGAAAGTGTGGAGCTTGAACTCCTGAACCGTGAGATCATGACCTGAGCTGAAACCAAGAGTCGGATGCTTAACTGACTGAGCCACCCAGTGGCCCCTCAACTCTTTTTTAAAATCTTTATTTTTAATTAATGTTTATTTACTTATTTACTTACTTATTTATTTATTTATTTATTTTCTATAAATTAAAAATTTTTTTCATGTTTATTTATTTTGGAGAGACAGAACACAAGCAGGGGAGGGGCAGAGAGAGAGAGAGAGAGAGAGAGAGAGAGAGAGAGAGAGAGAATCCAAAGCGGGCTCCAGGCTCTGAGCTGTCAGTCCAGGGCCCAATGCAGGGCTCCAACCCATTAACTGTGATATCACGAGCTGAGCTGACGTTGCATGCTTAACTGACTGAGTCACCCAGGCACCCCTTTGTTTATTTATTTTTGAGAGAGAGAGAGCACGAGAGCCTGGGAGTGAGCAGGGAGGGGCAGAGCGAGAGGGAGACAGGATCTGAAGTGGGCTCTGTGCTGACAGCAGAGAGCCTCATACGGGGCTCGAACTCACCATGAGATCATGACCTGAGCCGAAGTTGGATGCTTAACCAACTGAGACACCCAGGTGCCAACTTCTTTAATAGATGCAAAATTATTCAGATTATTTATTTTGTGTTACTTTTGGGAATATATCTTTCAAGAAAATTTTCTTTTTTGATTTGTCATATTCATGAGCATAAATGTTTTCATAATGTTCCCTTATTTTTTTAATATCTGTAGAATTCAGTGTTTACTCTTTCATTCCTGATATGATAATTTGTGTTTTATCTTCTTTTATCTGTGATCAATCTATCTAGAGGTTTATCAATTTTCTTTATCTTTTCCAAAAACCAAGTTTTTATTTCACTTTATTCTTTGCCTATTTCTAGTTCACTGATGTCTGTTTTTATATTGTTTTGGTTTTTTTTTTTTCATTTTCTTACTTTTATGTGGCTCTTTTGGTGCTCACCTAGCTTCTTAAGGTGAAAGAATAGATTGTTGATTTTAAGCTTCTTCTTTTCTTTTTTTTTTTTTTTTAATTTTTTTTTTTCAACGTTTATTTATTTTTGGGACAGAGAGAGACAGAGCATGAACGGGCGAGGGGCAGAGAGAGAGGGAGACACAGAATCGGAAACAGGCTCCAGGCTCTGAGCCATCAGCCCAGAGCCTGATGCGGGGCTCGAACTCACGGAACGCGAGATCGTGACCTGGCTGAGTCGGACGCTTAACCGACTGCGCCACCCAGGCGCCCCAAGCTTCTTCTTTTCTAATATAAATATTTAAACTTATATATTTCCTAAACATTGCTTTAGTTTGTATCCTACAACTTCTGTTTTTGTTTTTTGTTTTTGTAACTTTAATGCCAAATTCTTGGTCTTATGATCCAAAATAAATAAAAGAATATGGACATTATCCCCCTAAAACTGATGCTGACTTAAAAGTTAATATAAAACATCTATTACTGTTTTAAACCCACATGATAGCAAGAGAATTTGGTTTTATTGTTAACTTTTTTTAATTTAAAATTTAAAATTATTTAGAATAAAAAAATTCCAATATAATTAGCATATAGTATTAGTTTTAGGTGCAATTGCATCCCACAACTTCTGATATGCTATCCTTTCAATATCATTCAGTTCAAAATATTTAAAAATCTTTTAGTTTCTTTTTTGAGCCACACATTATTTTACAGTATGTTTCTTAGTATTAAAATAATTGGATATTTCACATATTTCTTTTTGTTATCAATTTCGAACTTAATTCCATTATAGTTAGAAGGTGTACTCTTTATTATTTCAGTTCTTCTGAATTTATTGAGACTTATTTTGTATCCTAGCATGTGGTCTCTGCTGATGAATGCTCCAAGTCACTTTAAAAGGCCGTATTCTACCGTTGTTAGATGTAGCTTCCATAAATGTCAGCTGAGCTATTTTGATTGATTTTGTTAGTGAAGTTCTATTATATCCTTACTGATTTTCAGACACTTGTTCTATCAGTTACTGAGTAAGGAGTGTTGTGATCTCATATAGCAAATGTGGATTTTTATGTATCTGGTTCTGTCAGTTTTTGCTTTATAAATTTATAAATACATACACATTTGAAATCACTATATTATTGTGGTGAATTGACCTTTTGTCAATATGAATGTCTCTTTGTTCTGATAATATGTCTTAAACTGAAGTCTGCTTTGGCTGATATTAATATGGTCATTCCTCCTTTTTTTGTGACTAGTGGTTGCATTCTATATCTTTTTCTGATTGTTTTATTTTTAATTTATGTCTTAATGTCAAAGTGGGTTTCTATATGGATTGCATGTAGTAGGGTTTTGTTTTTTTTTTTAATCTTGTCTGTTGGACAATCTCTGTCTTACAGTTGGAGTGTTTAGTCTGTTTATACTTAATGTAATTATTGAAATGCTTAGGTTTAAATCTATCATCTGGCCATTTTTTTAGTTCTATCTATGCTTCGTTGTTATTTTTCCTCTCCTTCCTGTGTTCTCTGACTTAATGGGGTACTTTTTAGTATTCTATCTTATTTCTCTATTGGCTTATTGACAAGGGAGCTCATGTCCAAAGATGATCCCCAGTGAACCATTACTCCTGTGTGGATCCACTCCATTAGGGATAGCCCTGTGACTCATTTTAATCAGTAAAATGTGGTGGAATCAATGTTCTGCCAGTTCTGGGCCTATGTCTTAAGAAGGCCAGGAATCTTTGTCTGTTGTGCCTTTGAGATCCTAAGCTTCCATGGAAGAAATGTGATTGATACCTGCATATGAAGATCAGCCACACTTCACTATTTTTCAACTGTTATGCCTTTCATTTCCCTCCTTCTAATGTTACGGTGGTTAAGAATGTAGGCTTTGGGTTCACATCAGCACAGTTCTAATCTTGGCCCACTGACTCTTCAGCAACATAGCTTGGGCAAGTTTCTTAACTTGTAGTAGTAATAGTAGTAGTAGTAATAATAATAATAATAATAATAATAATAGCATTAGCTTAAGTGTTATTTTGATAAATAAATGAAATAATTTATGTACAGCATTTAACCCAATGCTGGCATACAATAGGTGCCCAATAATGGTTAGCTATATTATTATTATTATTACTAAATTCATGATGTATAGGAAAGCAGACATCTGTCCCCTACAGAAACTCTATTTTATTTGGATTTTTGGATAGTATAATATTATTTATCCCATATAAATGATACATGAGATGTCCCTTAACTATATAATCAAGTCACTAAATGTCAAAAAGGGATCTTTTTTCAAGGGACAGGGCTGCAGTGGACTATTCTTCAGAGAGAAACTGAACTGCCTCATATCTCAGAGGGATAGAGAATCTCATGAAGGAATAGTGGGATCGTAAAATGTCAGAAATGGAAAATTCTTATTTTGCCGATGAGAAAACTGAGCCTGAGAAATCAGGTCAGTGAAATTTCCATCTTGTTGAAGGCTGTCACCACCGCGCCCCCCCCCTTCGCCCCCCCCCCCACCAACTCCACTCTGAGCTGAAAAAGTCTGTTTTCTTCTCTGATAGAGAACTTTCCAAGGTCAGATCAGAAATAGTTATGAAACAATCTGCAAGTGGGAATTAGATGGTGTGAATGTTCCACTGGAAAGTGTTAAAAACAAGCTAGTTGGCCAGAAATAGAGAAAAGTCTCCTGCTCTGAATGGAAGTTTAGATGAGATCCATGCTACTAAAATGATCTCTGGCAGATAATTAGTGTTTTTTTAAAAATTCCAATCCATTTTGGACTGATACTTGGTAAAAGACATTAAAAATAAATTTATTAGAAAGATAAACTTAAAAAGCAAAGGCATGCAAAATGCAAGTGTAACTTTTTCTTTATTACTAATCCAACACATAAATTTAATCTGCCAAATTGCTCCAAAAGCTACTAAATGCTAATCTCAATTACTTGAGTATCCTGTTGTGGGTCAGTAACAAAGAGTTTGCAAACTGAGCCTAGATTTCAGTGACCTCTTACGGTCCTCACATTCTGTGCTTTTATTTGAAGTCCAAATAGCTGTGCCTTGAATTTACAGGGGAACTCCTCACCCACACATTAATTAATTAAGCAAATGTATTAACTAAAACATGCTTATTTAAAACCTATTACATAGGGGCTAAACACATGCCAGATATAAAATTGCATCAGTACTGGTTCAATAGCTTGCAGTTTACCTGATTGGGTTGTTCAGAGAACTAGAGATAATGTATATACGTTATATTATTTAAAAAATGTAATTGTAATTACATGACAAAGCACTGGTGCATTCTCTGATGCACAGTAAGGACGCAACAACGTGTGGTAATTATGTTGTTAAGTAGCTAGCTGGGGACCTGTTTGGGGGAGAAACAGAGCTGTGGTGAAGGTCTTTTTTGAGGAGGTAGAAGTGGGTTCTTTCCAGCATTTTCCCCCCATTCTTTTGGTAACTGTACCTCCCTTCCCCCGGGGTAGCTCTCACTACCCACCCCCACACCCCCTCTTCCTGCAGGTCTCACTGGTCTGCCTAACCACTGGCCACAGGGATCAAGTGTGAGCGAGATCTGGCCAATTCGTGTACCCCCTTCCCTTAGCCACAGTGATTGGCTGAAGGATGGGCACGGAGTTGCAATCCGAACCAAGTAGAATCTTTCACTGAGGTTTTTCTAGATGCATGTTGGGAGAAAAAAAAAATTACATTTTCTTTCTTTCAGTGTTTTCTTTTTTTAAATGTTTGTTTATTTATTTCTTTATTTATTATTTTTTAAATATTTGTTTTTGAAGCGTGTGGGTGGATCAGTTGGTTAAGTCCAACCTCAGCTCAGGTCACGATCTCACCGTTGGTGGGTTCCAGCCCCATGTTGGTCTGTGTGCTGACAGCTCAGAGCCTGGAGCCTGTTACAGATCCTGTGTCTCCCTCTCTCTCTGCCCCCTCCCACTCCACTCTGTCTCTGAAAAATAAATAAACATTAAAATTTTTTTTTAATGTTTATTTATTTTTCAGAAAGAGAGAGAGAGAGTGCATGAGAGTGGGGGAGGGGCACAAAGGGAGACCGAGGATCCAAAACGGGCTCTGTGCTGGCAGCCAAGAACCCGATGTGGGGCTTGAACCCACAGACTATGAGATCATGACCTGGCTGAAGTCAAATGCTTAAGCAACTGAGCCAGCAGGTGCCCCTATTCATTATTTTTTTAATGTTTATTTATTTTTGAGAGAGAGCGAACAAGCACAAGTTGGGGAGGGTCAGAGAGGGAGACAGAGGATCTGAAGCAGGCTCGTGCGGACAGCACAGATCCCCACTCGGGGCTCCATCCCACCACCGTGAGATCATCACCTGAGCTGAAATCCAGGGTCGGTGGCGTAACTGACTGAGCCACCCAGGTGCGTCTTTTTCAATGTGTTTAAACTCCGCTGATAAGAGCTGGGTCTCACAAATAGCAAAATTTAGAGAGATGGGGAAAAGGGGAGGGAGAGAGGGGTCTGAAAACATCATTAGGTCTCCGACTTTACACCTCAGCTTTCCAGTTATTTGAATTAATACATTCCAATTCCCTGTCACTTGCAATCCTGACTAATGCAAGGACTGACTACCTCAGGTTTCCAGATTCGGTCTCAATGTATTATTCTTTAGGTTGGGGCTTTTCAAGGAGACATCTCCAAGATTTCCTAATTAGTTAAGATTATTTAGGACAGATTCTGGCATGAAGTTGTTGAGCATAGAGAGTAACAAACAAACACGTGCCTTTGCCCTGTAAGAGCCTCACACCCAGTCGGGAGACAAAATACTAAAAAGTAACCAAGAAATTAAAGCAAACTGTGACAAATAAATACCAACTGACTTGAAGTGCTCTGAGAGTCCAGAGAAGGAGAGAATGCCTGTGATCTTTGGGGGGCCCTCAGGGAAGAACCTTTGAGGAGGAGGCAGGGATTTGAGCTGGGTATTTGAAGGACGGTTTAGAAAAGTGCTGGAGAGAATTCAAGAGAGTGTTGTATGGATGTAGGGCTGTGCAGTGAGTGTAGGGCTGTGTATCTACAAAACTAGGCAAGGAGATCTTAGTTGGAGGATAATCCTTATACAGCAAGGATATCTAGGGTGGGGGGTTTCTGTTGAAGGGTAGTGGGAGATTTGAGTGGAACGGTAAAATGGCGTTTCACGCACTTTTTGAAAATTCTGTTACAGAAACCTCAAACTTACTCAAACCCAGAGGGAATAGTACACTGAATCAGCTGCAGTCATTAGCTGGCTGCAACAGTAATCAATATTTTATCATTCTTTTTTCTACCCAGCGTACTCTTCATCATCTTCCTCACCCCCCCATCCCACTGGAATATGTTAAAGCAAATCCCAGACATCAGATCGTCTTGCCTTTAAGTATTTCATTATTTTTTTTTATTAAAAAGTTTAAAAAAAAGTCTTTATTTATTTTTGAGAGAGAGAGAGAGAGACAGTGAGAGCAGGGGAGGAACAGAGAGAGAGGGAGACACAGAATCGGAAGCAGGCTCCAGACTCCGAGCTGTCAGCACAGAGCCCGACGCGGAGCTCGGACCCACAAACCGTGAGAACATGACCTGAGCTGAAGTCAGACGCTTAACCGACTGAACCACCCAGGTGCCCCAGTATTTCATTATTATCTTTAAGAAGTAAGGACTTCTTTCCCCAATCTAAGCACAATATTATCATACCTTAAAAAAAGGATAATAATTTCTTTTAAAATTTTTTTATTTTATTTATTTTATCTTATCTCATTTTATCTTATCTTATCTTATCTTATCTTATCTTATCTTATCTTATCTTATCTTTTATTTATCTGGAGAGAGAGAGAGAGAGCAGCAAAGGGGCAGAGAGATGGGGAGAGAGAGCCTCGCAAGCAGGCTCTGCACTGTCAGGGGGCTTGATCTCACGAACTGTGAGATCATGACCTTGAGCCAAGACAAAATCAAGAGTCGAACACTTAACTCACTGAGCCACCCAGGCACCCGATAATAATTTCTTAAGATGTTTTCTAATTCTCAGTCACGTTCAAATCTCTCCAATTATCTCCTTTGTACAGATGGTTTGTTTGAATCAGTATCTAAAGAAGGTCCACTTGGTTATATCTCTTAAGTCTCTTGTTACCTATAATAATTCCCACTATTCCTTTTAAAAAGTATGTATTAGGGGCACCTGGGTGCCTCAGTCTGTTAAGCGTCCAACTTGGGCTCGGGTCATAATCTCAAGGTTTGTAGGTTCAAGCCCTGCGTCGGGCTCTGTGCTGACAGCTCGGAGCCTGGAGCCCGCTTTGGATTCTGTTTCTGTCTCTCTCTGCCCCTCCCCCACTCATACTCTTTCTCTTTTTCTCTCTCTCTCAAATATAAATAAACATTAAAAAATTGTTTTTTTCGGGGCGCCTGGGTGGCGCAGTCGGTTAAGTGTCCGACTTCAGCCAGGTCACGATCTCGCGGTCTGCGAGTTCGAGCCCCGCGTCGGGCTCTGGGCTGATGGCTCAGAGCCTGGAGCCTGTTTCCGATGCTGTGTCTCCCTCTCTCTCTGCCCCTCCCCCGTTCATGCTCTGTCTCTCTCTGTCCCAAAAATAAATAAACGTTGAAAAAAAAAAATTTTTTTTAAAAAAATTGTTTTTTCTTTAAAGTATGTATTAGGGGCGCCTGGCTGGCTCAGTTGGTTAGGCGTTGGACTTCAGCTCAGGTCCTGATCTTGTGGTTCGGGGGTTTGAACCCCGTGTCAGGCTCTGTGCTGACAGCTCGGAGCCTGGAGCCTGCTTCCGATTCTGGGTCTCCCTCTCTCTCTGCCCCTCCCCCTCTCACGCTCTTTCTTTCTCTTTCTTTCTCTCAAATATAAATAAACATGAAAATTTTTTTTATAAAGTGTGCATTAAAGGAAGCTGGCCATTCATCCCATGGAATTATTCACATTCCATATTTGGCTGATTATGTCATCATCGTGTGGTTCATCATGCTCCCCTGTTCCCTGTGTTTCCTGGAGATTGGTAATAATGAGGTCGAGGGGCTTGAGGAGATTCTGCTTCAGTTATTGTTATGATTTTGTGGGGGTGGGGGGCAAGAATACTTGGCAGGTGGTGCAGAGAACTCCCAAACACAGCTCATTAAGAGACACATAATGTCTGGCTGTCCCCCTTTCAGCAATGTTACCGTTGATCAGCAAATTTTAGTAAAAAATGCGGTTGTAGTTTTTTATGTCTCTCTCTAGGATTCTGACCTGAGTCCGTGGGGGCTGGGCTGGTGGACAAATCTAATTCACAGAGCGGGCTGCACTCAGTATCACCCTTCCTCTGGGACCAGGGAGGCATTGTTACTGGGCTCAGCTTAGGCTTGACCTTTCCAGAGCTTCCCTTGGGTGGTAGAATTTCCCAGGAAGCTATTCAGGCAAATAAGGTTCCTGCTGGCCTGCCCACCAGTCTGTCAGACACTTCTGAATCTTTGAACGAAGTGAGGAAAGTCCAAAGAGATTTGTCAGGATGTGTGATATTAGATTTCTTTAGCAAGAATGCTTGTCACTTCGCCACTTTCCGATGAAAAAATTCCCACTGATTGTGTCTAAAAATGCAAAATGAAATGAAGAATCAAGGCAATTTCACACGAAAATATTAAGCCACGGAAACTTACTGAGCGATACAGGAGGGTTTTTCTTTTCCTTTATGGTCTTGAATTATACAACTTGCCCTTCAAACTGGATAATTTGATTATGTAGTCAGCTCCCTTGGGCAATTCAGCTTTGCCCCCTCGATTATTATGACCTCCCTCCCCTCTATATTTGAAGATAATTGTGTCAGCTTCAGACTTTTTAAGCCTATAGTAGAATTGGGATTATGGTAGGCTTTAAATAGAGAAAAATTGTTTTATCTAGATGGATGAAAATGGTAATTTAGTTTTTAATTCATTTGGCTCAGCTGCTAAAGAGAGTTTGGCTTTAGAAATTAAGCAACCCTATACACGTTTTGGTCTTTTATATGCTTTTGAGATCCCTCGCAAAGCCCAAGGTAACGGGAAGCGCATGCATCTGCCCTGGCTTCATTTTCCCCTCATAATATCTTGTGTTTTGGGAAGTTTCGTGCCTGTGTGTCCTGGGGGCATGATCTGTGTCAGGCGATATGCCGACCTTCTCCTGGCTTGATTTCCACTCTCAAGAAGCCTTCCTTTTCTCATAAAACACTTGTTTTGTTCACGGACGGTATTGAGATGTTTGGAGAGTACAAAGTATTTCACGTGTTTTTCCTCATCTTTGTATAAAGTGGACTTCTCAAATTTATTTATTCCGTCTCGGGCCTTCATTCTTTTTCTCTCGTACTGAAAGCTGAGCTAGACAAACTCCCCGGGGGGGGGAACTTTATCTTGACATCATTGTTTCCCCAATTCTGCGCACAGTGCCTGGCCCATGGCAGGTGTCCAGTGAATATTTACTGAATGAGTTAATGAGTGAAAACGAACTGCGGCCCTCTTTCCAACCCCAAATTCCCCAAATAAGGCACCCTGGTTTATACTGGGTTTCATGAAACTCTGAATGCTGGTTATAGCCCCCTGCTTTTGCCCAGAGAGATTCAGAGATTTATTTTTCTTAGGTAAATGCTCAGCTCAATTCAAATTGCCAACTCCAATTTATAGGTAATATTAGGATCACAACGTTTCGGCCAAGGGCTAGGGCTATGAAAAACTTCCGAGACTGAAGTCAAAGGCAGTGGCATTGTCTTCATTTCCTGTGGCTGCTATAAAAATCACCACAACGGGGTGGCGTAAAACAACGGAAATTTATCCTCTCACGGTTCTGGAGGCCAGAAGTCAGAAATCCCTATCACCGGGCCGCTCCCTCCAGAGGCTGTGGGGAGAACCTGTTCCTTGCCTCTCCTGGCTCCTGGTACCTGGCAGCACTGCCCCACTGCTGCCCTGAAGTACTTACCAACCCTATTTTGAAACCGGGTGGCCAGAAAAGAATGCAAAGTTCCGCGATAGAAACATGCCATCAAAAATTTCTCTCTGCGGCGGAAACTGTAATCGTCTGCCAGCCGCCAAGTGCCCGCTTCCTTTTTGTTATGTCCACCCGTCTCCCCGAGTTTCAGCAGGTACAGGCTACGGTGCCCAGGTGGAGATGATGGTGTACACGTATGGTCTCTTTTGCGGCAGGTGAAGGTAGGCGACCGAGCCCTCGCTGCCGAGTTGGGAGTGAAGGGATGTGGGCGACTTCCATGCCACTTCCTTAATGAGGAAGGGCTCGCCTTCTACTTCTTTCTCCTTTGCCTTCCCAAAGGGAATGCACATGTGAGGGTGAGCCAGCCTGCCGGACGGCAGAGCGATGAGAAAGATGGCCGCCTTACCGCCCTGTAAGGCCCAGGTTCTGTAAGGCCCTGTAAGGTTCCTCTGGAACCACAGGAAAGGGGAATTAGCTGTATTGTGTGAGTCATTATTCTGGGTTCCCTTTGTTACAGCAGCTTTGCTTGTGCAGGAACTAACACACAGACAAGATTAGGAAAGAAGTTCATTTCTTGTTTTCACCTACTGCTGTTTGTCTATCTGGTAAGACATGCTGGAAGACAGATTAATACAGCTTTGCATTGCTAGATAATTTTCAAAAAAACAATTCTCCTATATACCCCAAAGGAAAATCGTTATCTCGAGCTGTGTCTGTGTAAGCTGATTATTTCACCTCTTCTACACGGGACTCACTCAGTGCCTGCTTAGGAAGAAGTTCTGTTTTACTCTGAGTTGCTAGAGTGAACTTGTCATTAGTTAGCATAAATGTGCCATCACTCTGTGTCTGTCTTGCAATAGGCTGCAGGCAACTACTTAATAGCCTTCATCAGAAACACCGAATTAATGTCTCCTAAGTGTGTTTAAATTCATAAAAATAACCTCTGGGACACCAGCTGAAGAGAATCTCTCCTAAACACTGTGGGAAACAAGCCACATTTTCTTCTTTTATACAATAAAAAGATTTTTAAAATTTTATTATTTTTATTATTTATTATTATTAAAAATTTTTTAAACATTTATTCATTCTTGAGAGACAGAGAGACAGAACATGAGGGTCAGGGGTGGGGGTGGGGGGGACACAGAATCCGAAGCAGGCTCCAGGCTCTGAGCTGTTAGCACAGAGCCCGACGTGGGGCTGGAACTCACAAACCGTGAGATCATGACCTGAGCTGAAGTGGGACACTTAACTGACTGAGCCACCAGGGAGAGAGACTCTTAAGCAGTCTCCATGCGTAGCACAGAGCCCGACTTGGGACTTGATCCCACGACCCTGAGATCATGACCTGAGCTGAAATCAAGAGTCTAACACTCAACCAACTGAGCCCCCCGGGTGCCCCTTTACAGTTCCTTTTCTATTTATTGCCTTTGTATATTTACTAAAATCAGACTATGTTGTATACAGTTTTATAATTTCTTCCTTAAAAGAAAATAAACAAAAAACCCCAACCAACCAACCAACCAAAAAAAAAAAAAAAAACCAACTCAAGTATTTTAGTGAACATCTCAATTTGACTGAGTAAGGTGACTACCTTGGTTGCGACGCCAGGCTGGACTGTCACAGAGGGAAGGCAGATCTCCTATGGGGTGAATCTGGGCCTAACACACAATTCCATACATTTGTCAATGGTGTGAGGTAGGGATAAAGGAATAGTGCATACCTATCTATCGCTTACAGCAACTTTGCTCGTGATTTATAAGCATGAGAGTCCCCTTAGCCTGTTGTATGACTCTGTTCAACTCTGCATTGCAGGCTATTCATTTTTTCTTTCTTTTTGATTATGGTGATGAAAGACTTATTTGCCTAATCCATTCAAACTTCCATTCAACGGAAATTTATCCCCTCACGGTTCTGGAGGCCAGAAGTCAGAAATCCCTATCACCGGGCCGCTCCCTCCAGAGGCTGTGGGGAGGACCTGTTCCTTGCCTCTCCTGGCTCCTGGTACCTGGCAGCACTGCCCCACTGCTGCCCTGAAGTACTTACCAACCCTATTTTGAAACCGGGTGGCCAGAAAAGAATGCAAAGTTCCGCGATAGAAACATGCCATCAAAAATTTCTCTCTGCGGCGGAAACTGTAATCGTCTGCCAGCCGCCAAGTGCCCGCTTCCTTTTGAAAAAGCGGGAGGACTAGGAAGCAGCTGACCTTCTGAGTGTTTCCCATGCATGAGGCACTGTTTAAGCACATCACCATGTAAGCACTTCAACCACATGAAACCTTATGGGGTAAATAGTGTTAGTCCCTTCACCCTTTCTAATTTTTCCCATCAGAAAATGGAGGCACAGAGAGACGAGGGAACTTTTCCAAGTTATTAGAGCTCGTAAGTGTCAGAGCTGACATTTCAACCCAGTCTGTTACTCCCTGAGCTTATTGTCTCTGAGAGTGAGACGAATTTACTTTTGCATCTTATTCTTGAAGTGCCCCAACTCTGTTAAATCAGTGATACCGTGGATTGCAAGACCTATCGTTATTTCATATTCCAATAACAGAGAAGTGCTGCTGAGTGTACCTGTAAGACGCATCTCGATTTCTGAGAAGTTAATAACGTGAAGGGAGCGCCTGGGTGGCTCAGTCGGTTGAGCATCTGATCTTGGCTCGGGTCATGATCTCACAGTTCGTGAGTTCGAGCCCCGCGTGGGGCTCTGCGCTGACAGCTCAGAGCCTGGAGCCTGCTTCCGATTCTCCCTCTTTCTCTGCCCCTCCGCCGCCTGTGCGTGCCTTCACTCTCTCAAAAATAAATAAACATTAAAAAAAAAAAAACGTGAAAAGGAGGTAAGTCTTTGAATCAATGAAATATGATAAAATTGCAGAACTCTTTCTTATAGAAATAAGTGGCTAATGATGTGTAACCCACTGCATGGGCAGTGCTGACAATGTGACTTCTCGGTGGATCGAGTATATTCTCGCGGTGAGCTGTAGCAGGCAAGGCCATACACAATTTTCAACTCCCTTGCAGAAATAGTGGCTGTGTGGCTGGATTTGCTGCTGCAGTTGGAGAAGTCATTATTATTCCTGCCAATGGTCCCAGAAGCTTGGGAGTACCAAGCTGCCTACAGCTACTTGAAAATAATAGAAAAAGGAGAAGAGGAGAATAATGGATGAGATGTGTGTAGCACTTTGTATGTGTGATTCTGAATGTGGGACATATACAACTAGCGGCTCTTTCCCTGCGATGATGTATTGAACGACTACAATAGCCACATTTTGTAATTTCTAGGAAATATCAGCCGAAAAATTATAACTGAAGAAGGAAATTAAATCAGTCCGGCAGAATTATTCCGGGAGCGCTGAGCCTGGAGAAAAGCCGGCAGTGAGGAGGGAGAGAAAGAAGAAAAGGAAAAGATGGGGGAGGGGAGGGGGAGAAAAACAACCACAAAAGGGCTAAATCACCGAAGTCCAAAAGAGGCAGAGTTTCTTAAAGGCAGAGGTGGTCACTGGGGGTCAAATGCCGGAGAAGGGCTCATTGACAAATGACTGTTTTTGGCCGGGAGTTAATAGATCTTGGGCCCGTGGGGAGAACAGAGGGCAATTTGAAGGCAGAGAAAACCCCTTGCCCTTTATTATTTTATCAGAAATGTTAGAAAGGTAAGGGTGGAATGCTCTTCCCACACCTGGCTGGGCAGATCTACGCGACACTCATTCTCGTCTTCTCTCTGACATCCGAGCTCACTTTCTTCCACCTTCACAAAGCCGTCCCCTCCCATCTCTCTGGCTGGACTTCCTCCATCACTTCGACCTGATTCTTCTCCTGCTTTCACTTGCCCCGTTGACCTTCCTCCTGATTTTATCCTTAGCCTTGTTCTCTTCCCCTACCTTGCACACGCTGTCCTTGGGAAATCTCATTTCTACCCTTTTTATTCTTGATGCCTCAAACATCTTCTCGCCCAGGCTGGTCACTGGGTTCTCACTCAGCTTTCCTCCCTCCATCCCTCCCTCCCTCTCTCCTTCCTTCTGTTCTTTTATTTGACACATTCCACAGGCTACCATTGGCAAGCCCACATGGCCCAGGAGAATGAACTTTAGATCCTCATTTTGCCCTCAGTGTCATCTTATTTTTTCTGCCCTCATTTGCCCTCTCACTCCCACCATCTCTTATTTACGCTTCAGTACTTTTCCTGTTTTTTTTTTTTTGTCCTGTTTCATTTTAGTTTCCTGGGCGTGAGCTCTGTGACAGGCACATCAATTCTAGTCTGATGAAAATTCTTCAACCAGTCTCACCAGTGCATAAAGGTTAAAACAGAAACACCTTTCCCCTGGACACCAGTCCCTTTGTGATCTGGCCTCTGTCTACTTATCTGATTTCTTTTGTCTCTTTTTCCATTCATTCATTCGTATAAAAAAAAGCTAGTTCTAGTCCCCGTTTCCAATCATTCCTTCATTCATATAAAAAAAAATCTAGTTCTTTCTTTTTTTTAAGTTTATTTATTTTGTGAGAGAGAGAGAGAGAGAGAGAGAGAGAGAGAGGAAGTAGGGAAGAGGCAGAGACAGAGAGAGAGAGAGAGAGAGAGAGAGAGAGAGAGTCCCAAGCAGGCTCTGTACCACCAGTGCAGGACCCAATGCAGGGCTTGAACTCATGCCCTGTGAGACCATGACCTGAGCCAAAGTCAGACACTTAACTGACTGAGCCACCCAGGTGCCCCTAGTTCTTTTTTTGAGGTCAATTTGGAAATACTAGGATTCTTGTTTTTAATAAAAAAATTTTTTTAATGTTTGTTTATTTTTGAGAGAGAGAGAGAGACAGAGCACGAGCAGGGGAGGGACAGAGAGAGAGGGAGACACAGAATCCGAAACAGGCTCCAGGCTCTGACCTGTCAGCACAGAGACCGACGCGGGGCTCGAACCCACAGACCGTGAGAACATGACCTGAGTTGGAGTTGGATGCTTAACTGACTGAGCCGCCCAGGCGCCCCTAGAAATACTATGATGCTTTTTATGAATCCAGCAAATCTCAACATGTTCAGTGGTGGCTTTAATTAGTATTTTGTCCCACTTACAGATCTAAACTTTTATATATTTGAAACGGCAGTTGTGACCAATAAATATGTTGATTCCCTTCTAGAGTACTTCAGATGTCTGGCTGTTAATTCTTCTTAAAATATTTAGTTCCTATAAATCTGATAAATAGACATAAATATAGCCAGCCTTAATTCTAAGTGTCAATATGATATACAAACTTCATAAAATTTCAATTTAAAATCATATGTCTAAGGGCTCCTGGGTGGCTCAGTCGGTTGAGCGTCTGACTCTTGGTTTTGGTTTAGGTCATGACCCCAGGGTTGTGGGATTGAGTCCCACGTTGGGCTCCATGCTGAGCATGGGACCTATTTAAGATTCTCTTTCTCTGTCTCTCCCTCTGCCTCCTCCCCTGCTTGCATTCTCTCCCTCTTAAAAAAAAAAAAAAAAATTAGTTAAAAAAAAAAACAAATAAAATTGTAAGTCTAGGGGCTCAGACCTGGCTGGCTCAGTCGGAAAAGTATGTGACTCTTGATCTCAAGGTCATGAGTTCAAGCCCCATGCTGGGTGTAGAGATTACTTAAATAAATAAATAAACTTAAAAAAAAAAATCCTAAATCGAAATTAATTCAGTTACATATGTTAAATAGGAATTACAAGACTGACAAATAACTAAATGACCAAATTCTTTTAAGTATTTTGAGTACTACACTATTAATATATACATATTCTTTAATATCAACACATTAGCAATACAAGTTTCGTTCTCTCAAACATTTCTGTACATAATTCTAAGTCCTCCTGAGGTTAAATAGGCTTACGCACTATCGAATAGTCATGGTTAACGGATTGCCTTCCCGAGACATTTTTTGGGGGGGTGGAATGTAACATAATTCATGTCTGCAACACGGTAGGACCCTGGCACGAACCTGGTTGTTATGTCAGTGACTCTAAAACTTAAAGAAGGTGGCCACATAACTCCATAGCCTTCAGATTCAAGTTATCACCAAATCTTCTATCTGTTCATAGTGCGTGTAAGCCTACATTTGTTGACTGGACTTTGCATGCTAATCTTTTCTCCTACTTCTGAAGACCCTCCAACTTGACAGAATTCTGCATTTCCCACCCATAGGCTACCTGCCTGGGCGAAGCAGACAGTTCTTGCAGATACTAAAAGGACTTCCAAATTAATTGATTCTTCAGGTCGCTCAACAGAAGAGTCACAACATCCCAGTCATCGCACTGTTACCCGGGGCACATAGTACGTGCACAATAAATCTTGCATCGATTAATGCCACGGCTGGGGGTGTGAATGGATACCAGGTAACACAGAAGAACTTTTACGACTGCTACTTCCTTTCTCCCCCTTCAAAGGATGGCAGAGTGGCATGAGCTTTGCCACAGACGGTCCTGGGTTCACAGTTCTGACATTTACCAGCTGCGCGCTGTTGGGCGAACTGTTAAATCTTTCTGAGCTGCAGTTCCACGTCTGCAGAATAGAATAGCAGCATCATTCCAGGGTTGTGGAAGATGAAACGATACATTTAAATGCTTACAGACTGATATAGGTGCTATAAACAGAATTGTGCTTCTCCAAAATTCATATGCTCAAGCCGTAACCCTCATTCCTTCAGAATGTGACTGTATTTGGAGATAGGGCCTTTAAAGACTTAATTAACATGAGGATATTAGGGTGGCCCTAATCCCATGTGACTGGTGTCCTTATAAGAGGTTAAGACACATACAGAGACCTCAGGGGCATGCTTGCACAGAGGGACAGCTGTGCAAAGGGACTGCAAGACCCCGCCCCCGCTGGCACTCTGATCTTGGACTTCCAGCCTCCAGAGCTGGGAGAAAAGAAATTCCTGTCGTTTAAGCCACCCAGTCTTTGGTATTTTGTTGTGGCCTCCCCAGCAGACTGATACATGTGGATGTGTATGTATTGCTTAGCACAGGGCCTGGCTTAATAGAAGGCAGCCGTTTTTGGTAACTATCTGACTTTCTCAATGAAGCTGTAAAAAAATGAAGGTTATCCTACGCGTCACATGTGAATTGTTCGTTGCTTGCTGAGTTCAGTGCAAGCTAGAGGAATCCCCTCGCTCCCCGTCTGCCTCAGCTCCAGCATCTGTGGCCGTGGCCGGGAGCCTCCTCCTCTGAAATGTGGCCTAGACTCTTCCCCAGGCCCTGCCGTCATCCGGCTGCAGAACTCCGTCACCAAACTGGGTCTTGTTCATGATGGTATCCCGGGCACCTGGCACCCTGTGTCAGGGAATTTAATTCAATGAACTGTGAGGTAGGTTCATGGAGAGTTTAGGTGTAGAGTGTTTGTAAGGACCAGATATTTCCTGTACTTTTGTTGCTGTTTATGATAGTGACCCGCACACGTTACTGGGGAAGATGGATTCTGTCATTGGACACTTTAGTCCGTGTGTGGGACAGGGCAGGGTGCTTACGTTGTGTTCTCCTAGACGGTCGTCTTGAACTTCATATGTGCCCTGAACTCTCGTTCCAACGAGCATCTGCAGCACAGCCTCTTGGCTGTATCTTACCTGCTTTTAGCAACAGCGAGCTGGGTGCCATCCCAGCACAGAAATGGTCCAGGTGCCTTTTGTGTCTCTGGCGACTGTCACATCGCTCTTGGCTTTCTTCATCTGATGAGAAGTTAGCGGAGGAAAAAAAGATAACGGTTATCTTCGCGCGGTATGTAGGTATTTTTACAAAGCAATCTTACACGCAGAAACAATTTTGGAATACATTAGGAAAATATAAAGGGAAAATATAAGGAAGAGGGAAGAACAGAATTGCTGTAATAAAATGTAAACCATCATACTTGCCATAAGAGAAAAATCTGCGGTGTAATTAAGTGAGTCATTATCAGAGTGTTTTTCATCATTTAAAAAACCGTTTTGTGTATGCTGCCGCTGCAAATAGTTGGCGGGAATATAACAGATAAAATATAATCCTTTCCTATATTTCTCTCTTACATGTCGTCGTACAGGTGTGCTACTGTTTTGCTTCCCACACTCACATACGCACTTAAAGAATTAAGTACTATCCTCAAATAGGAGAAGGACAAAGTATATCACGTATGTGCACTGCCTCTTTAACGTCTCTTTATTTCAACATTAACATGGTATCAGTAAATTCAGGAAACAGATTATATGCTAACAGGATAATGGTAATTTTCATCAACTAGGGTAAGTATTTAATCAATTCTTGTATCTTTTAAAAAATTTTTTTTTCAACGTTTATTTATTTTTGGGACAGAGAGAGATAGAGCATGAACGGGGGAGGGGCAGAGAGAGAGGGAGACACAGAATCGGAAACAGGCTCCAGGCTCCGAGCCGTCAGCCCAGAGCCTGACGTGGGGCTCGAACTCCCGGACCGCGAGATCGTGACCTGGCTGAAGTCGGACGCTCAACCGACTGCGCCACCCAGGCGCCCCATCTTGTATCTTTTTAAAAAAATGTTTATTTAGGGGTGCCTGGGTGGCGCAGTCGGTTGAGCGTCCGACTTCGGCTCAGGTCACGATCTCGCGGTTCGTGGGTTCGAGCCCCGTGTCGGGCTCTGTGCTGACAGGTCGGAGCCTGGAGCCTGTTTCTGATTCTGTGTCTCCCTCTCTCTCTGTCCCTACCCCACTCACATTCTGTCTCTGTCTCTCTCAAAAATAAATAAACATTAAAAATTTTTTTAAAAAAATGTTTATTTTCAGAGAGAGAGAGTGTGCACGTGAGCAGGGGAGAGGCAGAAAGAGAAAGAGAGAGAGAGAGAATCTCAAGCAGGCTACATGCCATCAGCACAGAGCCCCACATGCGGCTGAATCTCACAAACTGTGAGATCATGACCTGAGCCAAAATCAAGAGTCGGACGCTCCGCTGACTGAGCCACCCAGGCACCCCATCAATTCTTACATCTTAATCACAGTTTGGAATAAATACTAATCTGATCCAGCCATAAACTGGGCACTTGCTTTTGCAAAAAGAGGGAGTCAGGCGTTACCCACAGAGCTATCCGCTAGGTGAAGAAAAACCGCTAGCTGTCCACTGAACTCCGGTCTCTCTCATTCTTCATCAGAACTAGCATGGGAGTGGGATCTTGGCTGCATTTCCAGGGACCGCATTTCCCGCCCGGCCTCCTGACTTTGCAACAAAGTGTGACCACGGCCGACTCAGCTCTCAGCAATGGAATATAGGCAGAAAGGTTGGGAACAACTTTCCAGTTCACTGGCCGAGGAGGAAATCTCTGGCCCTGAGCTCAACCCTCTCCTCCTTTCTCGCAGCCTGGCTTGGCTACATGTTAGGCAACCTTGGAAACCATGTGTTGAAGAGCCATCCTGGAATTCTCCAGATGGACTGTTAGATGAGCAAGACCTAAAGACACTAAAGTCATTGAGTCCTTCCCCCACCCCCTGCACCCCCCAAATATGTTGTCTTTTAGTATCTTTCTCTAACACCACTACTTGAGTTTGGGACTGCCTCACTTTTTATCTAGAGGTGTATTTTGGGTTCTTATTGGGCACCACCTCCTTGGCACTTTTCTCTTCAAACCCACCCTCTGTCTGACAGCTGAGTGAACTCCCAGAAATGACAACCCAATGTGGTCACTTCCAAGCGAAGGGCCATGGCATTTGCTCGGCCTGTAGGCATGCCTCTCCTCTCCAGCCTGGAAAGCTCTCCTCCACGGAAGCTTTTCCAGGTAAGAAATGAATTTTAAAGAAAAACCTTGGCACGGTCTCATTATATTCTAAAAATTAAATACATTTTTTAAAAAGTTTATGTATTTATTTGGAGAGAGAGAGAGAGAAAGAGAGAAAAAGGAGGGAGAGAGACCACAAGCATGGGAGGGGCAGAGAGAAGGAGAGAGAGAAGCCCCAGCAGACGCTGCACTGTCAGCACAGAGCCTGACATGGGGCTCGGTCTCACGAACGCTGAGATCATGACGTGAGCTGAAATCAATAGTTGGATGCTTAACTTGACTGAGCCATCCAGGTGCCCCTAAATACATTTTCTTAAAGAACCACAAAACCGTGGTCACATCTATCAAAATTATTAAGAATTCCTTAATATTATCTGGTAGCCAGTCCATAGTAGATTTCCTGCTCTTTCCTAAAATTTTATTTTTCCAGTTGGTTTTTTCAAATTACTATCGACAGTCCTCACATTTCTTTTGATTTTTTGTCTCTTAAGTGCCGTATCGGTGTTCATCTCCCATTCCCTACTTTCATTGATTTGTTGGGACAACTAGGTCCTATCTAATGAATACACCCTGGATTTGTTGGGTTTCTTTGTTGTGGTGTCCTTAAACTTGTTCCGTATCAGATCTTTTAGCAGACATTTTGGTTTGGCCAAGAGAACAAGCTGTGAGTTCCGGTTCTGTTACTGACTGTGCTACTCTGGGTAAGTTGCTTATATTATATCTCCTCCCCCCACCCCCAACCTTGTCTCAGCATGGCTTCATTTTTCTCTTTGAAATGAGGGATGGCAAAAATCTCTTCTATCTTCAGGATGCCCCGAGAATGAAATGATGTACTCCATGAGATAAGAATTAATGTGTGGCTCAGTCGGTTAAGGGTCCGATTCTTTTTTTTTTTTTTTTTTTTTCAACGTTTACTTATTTTTGGAACAGAGAGAGACAGAGCATGAACGGGGGAGGGGCAGAGAGAGAGAGGGAGACACAGAATCGGAAACAGGCTCCAGTCTCCGAGCCATCAGCCCAGAGCCCGACGCGGGGCTCGAACTCACGGACCGCGAGATCGTGACCTGGCTGAAGTCGGACGCTTAACCGACTGCGCCACCCAGGCGCCCCAAGGGTCCGATTCTTGATTTCAGCTTAGGTCATGATCTCACCGTTCGTGAGATCAAGCCCCGAGTCAGGCTCTGTGGTGAATGTGAAGCTTGCTTGGGATTCTCTCTTTCTCACTCTGCCCTTCCCCTGCTCACTCTCTCTCTCAAAAAAAATAAACATTAAAAAAAAAAGAAAGTTTATTTTTTAAAAAAGAAAACGTTCTTGCAAAGAAAGCACTACCCAAGAATGGTTGGACAAACTTTCCTTAGGCCGGTGGGAACATAGTGAATTTAGAAATACAAAAGCTTTTGTGACACGTGGGAGAAGGCACAAATTCACTGGATGTAGAGATCAATGTTGTTCTCTTCCTCTTTGCATACATATCAAGGTTGCTAGATCTAAATGGTAAAGGAGGGTGCAGAAAAGCAATACAATTCAATTAGAGGTGTCACATCACATTAAGCTTACTCTGCTCGTTTTCCTCATTACTACTGCCAATAACCATGAGTACCAGTGGAGAATCTAGCTGCTTCTTTACTCTTGATGGGGTGATAACAACAAAATAGGATGAAAAGGACATTTGGTTTGGGAAACCGTGTTGCATGGGGGCGATGACGTGATGTCTGAATAGGTGACAGGCGACTTCCCAGCTTGCATCGACAGATCCCGAAATCTCACGTTATAGACTGCCGTACAATCTAGTAATGGTATCTTTTGACCTCCTTGCCATCTGCCTGCCGGATGCAATGTTCTCTTTACAAACCCAGGTTCCTGAGTGCAGTCTGATGCTGGATTCCCTTTCTTGTTCCACTCCAGGCCTTTACTCAGCGTCTCCTGCCCGAGGAGAACATGGGAGCTGTTAGTCACACAATGGTTGGCTGCAGTGTCTTCTGTTGGGATTTCACACCAGAGCCAAGAGGAAAAGCTCAGGGTGGTCTCTTGTTTGGGAGACTGAAAAATAATTTCCATATTTAGAACCTAAGGGAAAGTGCTTGTGATGTGTGGACACTGCTCGCAAACCCTAGCTCCCCCTCCAGTGACCACGAGGCACCATTTAAGAAAGAACCCCCGGGTTACTCAGCATTTGCCAAAGGTCTGTCCAGATGGAACATGATATTGGGCAAGGAAACTTTTTTTTTTTTTTTGAGAGAAAGAGAGGGCACAAGTGAGTGAGGGGTAGAGAGAGAGAGAGAGAGAAGAGAGAGACAGAAGCAGGGCTCACCTGGAGTGGGGCTCAAGCTTACCTGATGCAGGACTTGAATTCACAAACTGTAAGATCATGACCTGAGCCAAAGTCAGATGCTTAACCACCTGAGCTACCCAGGTGCCCCAAGGAAGCTTTTTATTTAGTACAGTGCATTGTATGGTGTCCCCCCAAAAGATACATCTACCTGAAACCTCAGAATATGTATTATTTGGAATGGGGGCCTTTGTAGATGGGATTCAGGTAAGAACCTGGAAACGAAATCACTCTGTATTAGGGTGGGCTCTAAATCCAATGCATCTCATTAAATGAGGCAGAAAAGGGGAACACAGAGAGACACAAGGGAGGAGGCCATGGGAAGACAGAGGCCAAGATTGGTGTGATGCCACCATGAACCAAGGAATGCCTTGGACGAATAGAAGCTGATAGAAGCAAGGAAGGGTTCTCACCTCGAGCCTTTGGAGGGAGTGTGGCACTGCTGACACCTTGATTTCAGGATTGTGGCCTCCAGAACAGTGAGGGGATACATATCTGTTGTGTTAAGCCACCCACTTCATGGTAATTTGCTACAGTCACCCTAGGAGATCGGAACACTTGGCCCGTGTGAAGACTTTGCCTTTTGCCTGCCCCTTAATCCCTTGCAAGGAATTTAAGTTAGGTAAATTATTTCCCTGTTCAGGTAAGCTCCAAATTATGCTTTTCCGTGGACAGAAGCTGATAGTTCTTGGAGTGGCTGAGGTTTTAGAGACAAGCGGTATAGAGGTTGGCCATCTGGCCATTTAGAAGGGACTTCACAGGTTTACAGTGTCCTGGTGAGACCACCATGGTCCAAAGTTATGTTCTCAGGTTTACAAATCCAGAAACATTATCTCATTAGCGTGCCTAGAGTTGAATACGTTCTTAAGGGATGAGTTGCAATAAAAGGAAAGTCATGACAGAGAATTATAAATGAAAAAGATCATGTGTCATTTAAGATAGGAGACATAGTTCCCTAGTGATGGAAGTACTCAGATACATTCCTCTTTTCTAGATTTAGAGTATTGGTCTAATACTAAGCAAACTAAATTATTGGGAAATAATTGGGAAATTGCTTGGTGGGAGAGTAACTGTCGATGCACACCTGCATCCATGTTCTCCCCCCCTTTCTTGGTTGGCATGGGGTCACGTGAGTTCTCACCATTAGAATGTGAGCAGAAGCGAGGCATTGCCTCTGGGCCAAGAGTCTAAGAGTGGGTGTCCTCTCTCTACCCTCTCCTTCCCCATCCCCAACCCTATCCACTCAAAGGACAGTACTCTGAGGACTCGGGAGGCCACAATATTAAGTGGTCCTGAGTCCCTGAATGACTGTCAAGCAGAGCCTACCTGTCACATTGGAATGTGACCTGAACGGGACATAAACGTTTTAGTGCTTTAAACCAATGCGATTTCAGGGTTATCCGTTACATAGCATAACTTACGCTCAGCAATGCATTTGGTGAGCATGAAATTAGAGTGAAGGGATTTGGGTAGTCACAGAGAATGCTGCATTCAGATGGTGATAAATCTGATGAATTGCTCCTTCCCCACCATCGAGTTGGCTTTCCAAAAACAGTGTAGTGTACTATACGTATGTACATATTTTTTAGTGTTTATTTATTTTTGAGAGAGAACAAGAAAGAGATTGTGTGAGCTGGGGAGGGCAGAGGGAAAGGGAGACAGAGGCTCCGAAGCAGGCTCTGCGTTGTCAGGGCGGAGCCCAATGAGGGGCTCGAACTCATGAACCTTGAGATCATGACCTGAGCTGAAACCAACAGTCAGATACTTAACTGACGGAGCTACCTGGGAACCCCAGAAAAAGTGTATTTATGTTCTCAAACCTAGTGGCTCTCTCCCTGGAAAGTACTGGATAAACACTGACAACTCTTGCTCCACGGGCCTCTCATTTTTCCGATCTCCACGCCGAGGATCCTTGTTCTGCTAAACATCCTCATCATGGAGGGATCTAAGTGTGAGTCTTATCCCCCCATGTTCCCTATGCCCCAGTCAGGTGGATTAGATGTGGAGATTCTCCAAACAGCTTCTTAGCAGGGAGGTTTCAGAAGGAAGGGAATGGTCATCAGGGAGGTCAGGTGTGGCCAGGCATGTTCCCAGCAGGTCTGAGAATTTGTCATTTTATTGGAAAAATGTTCACAGTTGAGAGTGTGCTCCCAAGCCATGGAAGCGCAGAGACCTAATTCGTCAACCCGTGAATTGTGGAGAGTGAAACGTTTCTCACTGGGGAAGGCCCGTGAACCAAACTCAAGGAAGGATGGAGAAGGCAAACAGACTGCCGATTTATTATTACCGAAAGGGCCAGGCGGGGCCAAGTACTGGCAGCTTCTGGCCAATAGCAAAGGCAGGCTACGTGGAGAGTCCTATTCTCTAAGAGGAAGTTGCTTAGTGACTACAGAAATTGGAACAAGGGGGAGTTAGTTCTGCAATTCGGACGTTCGATGACTCCAGACTATGATGACCTGATGAGTCCGTCTCCACAGTGGGAGGTACACGCCATCCTGCCCAGAAGGGGAGAAGTGTCAGGTGAGAATGGCTGCCTCTCCCTGGCCCAGGCCGAGGGGCCGCTGCCAATGTTTGCCTCTGACGTTCTACTTTTTAGAAAAAGATCCTATGGCTCACCGTAATCTTAGGAAGACTATGCCGGGTTAGGTTGAGCTGGGGGGTCTGGGACTCATCCCATCTTTTCAGAGCAGCGTTTCTCAAAGGGTAAGCCTCTGAATCCTTGCATCAGAATCGTGTCTGTGTGTGTGTGTGGGGGGGGGGTGCTGGATACACATGCAGATTCCTGGATCTCATCCCCACAGGTGGTCTGAGTGTGGGGTTTCTGGGGACCGGGCCTGGGAATCTGAATTCTAAATCACCACACCACTTGAGTCTAACATGCGAAAAGTTTGAGGATTGTTGTTTTGGGGGTCACCTTGCCTATCTCTCATCCACTATGAGTTGATTTTAGGGTGGGTCATCTAATATCCAGGTGTTCATGGAAATCCTTGGTACTGATGGTTCTTTTGGTATCTTCATTATATCTTGGGTAAAAAACTGTATGGAGTTCTGCTAAATAGATTCTCAAGTGGTGTAATCCTATCTAATGAATACATTCATGACTCTGTTCCAGGTATACATAGGGTTTTCATGAGTTCTGTCTTAATGAGGCTACTTTTTGTCTTGTAACCACCCTTAGTTGATATAGCTTAACTAATTCTTTAAATTTTTTTTAATGTTTACTTATTTTTGAGAGAGAGAGACAGAGCATGAGTGGGGGAGGGGCCGAGAGTGGGGGAGACACAGAATTCGAAGCAGGCTCCGGGCTCCGAGTTGTCAGCACAGAGCCCGACGAGGGGCTTGAACTCACAAACCTCGCGATGATGACCTGAGCCGAAGCCGGACGCTTAACCGGCTGAGCCACCCAGGCGCCCCGCTTATTAATTAATTCTTATAATAAAGGAATAGGCTCTTAAACAAATGATTAGCATGTCAAATAGTACTGTACGCAGGGCTGTTATTTATTTTGTTTTCCTACTGCTTAATATCGCTGATGTTAAATTGGTTAAACAAGGTGGCCATTCGGCTGAGGTGGCTCTAATGCTATGGCGACCTACTTAAGCAAACCCAAATCTAAGCCTGTAAATGCCTCAAAGTTATGAAATTGAAACCTCAGGACAGCCAATCATAAGAGATAATTAGGCTTTAAGCTACGGCCAATCAAACAATTTCCTTTCTTTGCTTCTGTCTTTTCTCTATAAGAGTCTTTTCCTTGGCTCCTGTCAGAGAAGCACTCTAACTACTTCTGTTTTGGTGCTGCCCAATTCCAATCCATTTATGCTCAATAAACTCTTTAAATTTTCCATATGCTTCCTTTCATGGTGACCACTGGAGGTGTGCACAAGCCAAGGGCCTTTCAAAGAGCTCTGATAAAACCGTTATTCATTGGCTTGTCATAGGAAGGTCATCCTAACAGAAAATCTGGGTTGTGGAAGGAGGGAATCCCCACCAGGAGCTGAGCTCAGAAAATATTATGCTGGTTTCGATGAGGGTAAATGAATTCTAATGGTTGCCTAGAAAGCAGAGACCATTTCTTTTCTTCAGTAGGATAGTTTTCTGGTTCTCCCTGCCTTTTCCCATTCCCTGAGATATCTCTGACCACCCCGGGAGGGTCCTAACTTCCCATTATCTCTTCTCTACATAATTATCCCCTGGCCCAGGCACTCAAGGGGTTAGGCTCATTTTACTGACAAAGACTCCCGGGTCAGCTACAGTCACATGAGGACACAGGAGCAATGGCAGTTCTCAACCCGATTAACCACAGGTGTGTGATCCCTGGGCCCCAGTGACAGCCTTTCTGAATGGGAGAATTTTGATTTAACATCAGATGGAAACCAACCGGCATCACTAATGACAGTTCCTACAGACGTTAGCCTCTTAATTCGCCAGGAAATGCAAACCGCAGAACATTCTTAAGGCTTTACTTTTTTTTAAAAAAAAATTTTTTTTTTTCAACGTTTTTTATTTATTTTTGGGACAGAGAGAGACAGAGCATGAACGGGGGAGGGTCAGAGAGAGAGGGAGACACAGAATCCGAAACAGGCTCCAGGCTCCGAGCCATCAGCCCAGAGCCTGAAGCGGGGCTCGAACTCACGGACCGTGAGATCGTGACCTGGCTGAAGTCGGACGCTTAACCGACCGCACCACCCAGGCGCCCCGTCTTAAGGCTTTACTTTTGACCTCTTAAGACAATCATGTGATTTGAGAAGGGAGGGAGAAGTGTGAGAGTGAACTTTCTGGCCAGATAATGTGGTATACTGCAAGGTGACTGCACCTTAGAACAGTAACAAAAAGAAATAAAAGAAACAACAAAAAAACAGAAATAATGCTGATTTTGTGTATATTACAGTGAAAGGAGTTCTATTTTTATGTCGTATCTTGTATAAAGTTAGTAATATTAGTTGCCTTTACAGTGGGTTTTTAAAATGCTGATTTGAAATGTGTTTACCTATCCGTTGGGTTAAATTAGTCCGCATTCTGAAAGCCTGTGTGTTATGGAGGTTCACTCCTTTCTGTGTCCGTGGGGAAGGAAGTTAGACACTGACATTTTTCTGAAACATTCCCCCGCCTGATGCAAATTTCCTATTGCTAATCCCTTATGCTGATCCCTCTCCTAGGGAGTCTTGTTTAACCCCAACCTGTAAATCTTCTGGGCAAAGAATGTTGGCTGAGAAAGCATTAGGTTTAGATAGGAATTTTTGTTCCTATCTTCTGGCGAGCCGCAAGATTTTTATCAATTTGATTCATCACCGTGAAAGTGATCTCATGATAGATTGAATTTCCTCTGAATTTTTAAAGGGACAAATGAATAAATTGATCCTTTTTTTTTAATGTCGGAGAACGGTTGCCGTAGTTACTTTTTTTTTTTCCCCCTGCATATAGCTTATGTATGTTGTGAGCTTATTCATAGCAATTCAATTTCTTTCTGTACCTTGGGGGCAGTGATACCTTCCTGATTTTGTTTTAAGATAATGATACATTTATTCTTAAAAAGTGTGTGGGAGATTAACATTTGTAGAGCCGTATTCTTGTATCGTTCTCTTTTCTACTGTAGTTCTGCACATTGGCTTCCATTTCTTGGGACCATCTTCCAGCCTAAATCATCCTTGGAGCTATATTTTTCCTTTTTTTTTTTTTTTTTTTTTTTTTTGTTTCCTAAAAAGACTCTTCACTAATAACTAGGGAGATGCAAAGCAAAAACACAATGAGATAACACTCATACACATTAAGATGGCTATGAAAACAAAAACAGAAACAAAACCAGAAAATAACAAAGTTGATGAGGATGTGGAGAAACTGGAAGCCTTTCGCAGTGCCGGAAGGCATACAAAATCGTGCGGCTGCTGTAGAAAACAGCATGGCGCTCTCTCAAAAATTAAACATCGACCCACCATATGTATCCCGAAAGAATTGAGAACAGGGACTTGAGTGGATATTTACACACCCACCGGTGGACAAATGGATCGAAAAAAATGTGGTATAGAGATGCAATGGAATATTATTCAGCCCTAAAGAGGAAGGAAATTCCAACACATGCCATGGAATGGATGACACTTGAAGGTATGTGCTAATGAAATCAGCCCATTCACAAAAGGACAAATACTGTATGATTCTACTTATACGAGGTACCAGAGTAGTCCAATTCATAGAGACAGAAAGCGGGACATGGAATGGTGGTTGCTGGAGAGGGTGGGGGAGGGTGGTGGGAGGAATGGGGAGCCAGTGCTTCATGGGTACAGAGCTTCAACTGGCGAAGAATAGTTACGGAAATGGATGATGGTGGTGGCTTCACAACCATGGAAATACACGAAATAGCACAGAGCTGTACGCTTGAAAATGGTCGCAATGGGGGCACCTGGGTGGCTCAGTCCATTGAGCGTCCAACTTTGGCTCAGGTCATGGCCTCCCGGTTCATTGAGTTCTAGCCCCACGTCAGACTCTCTACCCTCAGCACAGAGCCTGCTTCTACGGTCCTCTGGCTCCCTCTCTCTCTGTCCCTCCCCTGCTCATTCTCTTTCTTTCTCTCTCGCTAAATAAATAAACTTAAAAAATATTAAAAAAATAATAAAAGTGGTGCATTTTATGTCATGGAAAGGAAAGGCTTGTACACTGTGATTTTACAAAATGCAGCCTTTCCAGTGACTCTTCCATACAAATCACAGTGGCGGACATCACTGAGACCATGTAACGACGCAAAGACTCATGGTTACCTCTTCCGTAGGGCTTGCTTTAGGCTTCACCTCCTCCAGCCCATCCAGGAAACTAAAAGGTTGGGCGATGCATGAGAACGGCTGACCCTTTGCAGGGATGCAGTGGTCCATTCTCCTTATGTGAGACCAGCGCCTGGCCCTGAACTGTGTTGGAGTCAGGGGTGATGGTATCCAAACAATCTGGCCTGCCATTTTGCCGAAACGGGGTGAAGAAAAGGGTCCAGTAGAGGGAAAGTAAACTCGTAGTTTAGACGTTGTAGGGCAGGTCAGTGTTTCCCAAACTTGCCTGATCATCAGAATCATTCTGGATGATTGCAGGGCTCTGTCTCAAGCTTCTGAAATCAGAACATCCATGGGCAGCTACCTGGTTTTGTTTGGGTTTGTTTTAATCAAGTGTTTTAGGGGATTCCTAACGATCAGGAAAGTTTGGTATTATGGACTGAATATTTGTGTCATTGCAAAATTCATACGATGAAGCCCTAACCCCCAAGGTGATGGAATTTGGAGATGGGCCTTTGCGTGTAATTAGGGTTAGATGACGTCATCAAGGTGAGCCCATGATCCTATAAGTCTCTGTGTAAGAACAGACATCAGCGAGCTCGCTCTTTCTCTCACCAGGTACACACATGGAGGAAAGGCCATGTGGGCACACAGTGAGCAATCAAGCCAAGAAGAGGGTTCTCATAAGCAACTGAATCAGCTGGCACCTTGATCTTGGACTTCCAACCTCCAGAACTGTGAGGAAATCGATTTCTGTCGTTTAAGCCACCTACACTATGGTATTTTAGTATAGTAGCCCCAGCCTACGAAAATGTTTGGGAAATGCTAATGAGCAGTGAGAGTGTGGGCTTGATTACCCTATAAAAGGAGCAACAACCCGGAAAGCTTGAGGCTTATTTTTTCAGATGCGGGTTCTGTTGCTGCTCCAGAGTCCCTGTTGGAAAGAGGTAGTTGGGATGAGTCCCCCAGAATGTAAGGGGCTGCTTAGGCTGGTGAACTTTGAGGCAAAGCTCTATTAAACACAGATGCTGGTAGGGTGCCTGGGTGGCTCCGTCGGTTGAGCATCCGACTTTGGAGCAGGTCATAATCTCATGGTTTGTGGGTTTGAGCCCCACATCGGGCTCTGTGCTGATGGCTCAAAACCTGGAGCCTGATGGGGCGCCTGGGTGGCGCAGTCGGTTAAGCGTCCGACTTCAGCCAGGTCACGATCTCGCGGTCCGTGAGTTCGAGCCCCGCGTCGGGCTCTGGGCTGATGGCTCGGAGCCTGGAGCCTGTTTCCGATTCTGTGTCTCCCTCTCTCTCTGCCCCTCCCCCGTTCGTGCTCTGTCTCTCTCTGTCCCAAAAATAAATAAACGTTGAAAAAAAAAAATTAAAAAAAAAAAACAAAAAAAAAAACCTGGAGCCTGCTTTGGATTCTGTCTTCCTCTCTCTCTGCCCCTCCCCTGCTTGTGTTCTGTCTCTATCTCTCTCTCAAAAGTAAACATTAAAAAAAATAAAAAAAAAAAAACATAGATGCTGGTGGCTGACTGCAAGTGTGTCTTACTTAAGGGAAGGGATGAGGTTCCCGCCAAGCTGTTATGCTTATGGTGACTTCTGGAAGATGCTAAGGGTCTCCCCTGCTCCCCTAGCACCGAAGCACATCAGTTAGTTGAAGCAGTGTGTTTGGTAATACCCGTAATATAAAAAGTATCGTGCTAGGTATTGGAAGGTCCACATGAACCTGAGATAGAAACACGGGGGATAAAAAAATACACGAACTTCCTGTTCTCCAGAAACTTAAAAATAGCAATTCTCATCTTCGCTTTAAACTTGAAGAATTAAAATGTCTTATATTATGTTATATTTGTAGGATGCATTTTATACTTATTAAAGTAATTATGTGCAAATTGCAAGCTTCTAAAGTTCTAAGAACTGGCAGCTATTTTGTTTTTGGAAATTGAGAGGATGAGAAAGAAAAAAATAAAAACGAAGCTTTTATTTTTCCATTTCAGCTAAGCCTCAAAATTCTAGGGACAAAGACTCTAGATTTTGTAAGGTTTTCTGGATTTTCTTACGTTCAGATCTGACTAGTCCTGTTTCGTCGGTATATTTGAGTTTATACTAGTATGTACTGGCTCTATTTTTGTTAGGCTAATTTTTTTTTCTATTTCTCAATCTTAAGAAGTTAGTTTTTTGGGGAAAAATCGTTTTCCATCAAAGACTTGGATAAGTCATTTGGCCTATGCCAAATCTGCCCTCGGAAAATTTCCTTTCCAAAGTGATTTTTTTCCCCTCACTTGGTATGTGCATCTTCTCAGTTTTTTAAGACATGATTTTTTTTGTCTGAAAGATCAGGTGAGTAAATGAGTGCATTCATTAGAATAAAAAATGTTTGCTTCTGGAGATATTCGTCACCAGGCAGGTTGGATTTGTACCTGAATATGCATTAAAAGAAATAACAGGGGTGCCTGGGTGGCTCAGTCTGTTAAATGTCTGACTCTTGATTCAGCTCAGGTCATGATCTTTTTGGTCATGGGATCAAGCTCAATGCTGGGTGCGGAGCCTGCTTAAGATTCTCTCCCTCTGCCCCTCCTCTGCTTGTGTGTGCATGCTCTCTCTCTATCCTTCAACACACACACACACACACACACACACACACACACACACACACACGAAAAACAATAGCACTATTTTCCTGTCTCAAAGGGCAGTAAATTTTATCCCTCAAAAAATTAGGAATCTCATATTATGGTCCTTGATCAGGTGTGTTCTTATAGGCTAACACAGATGAAAACATATATGTGCTTTTGGGGGAAATCTTTTGGGCAAATGAAGCAATATTTCATAAATTTTCATTTTTATGTTCAATTCATGGAGCTACTTATCACTAAGCTACTAATTAAGAATAGCTATGTTTCTTTTAAAAAAAATTTTTTAGGGGCACCTGGGTGGCTCAGTCGGTTAAGCATCTGACTTCGGCTCAGGTCACGATCTCATGGTTTGTGAGTTCAAGCCCCGCGTCGGGCTCTGTGCTGACAGCTCAGAGCCTGGAGCCTGTTTCAGATTCTGTGTCTCCCTGTCTCTGACCCTCCCCCGTTCATGCTCTGTCTCTCTGTCTCAAAAATAAATAAATGTTAAAAAAAATTTTTTTTTTAAATAAAAAAATTTTTTTAATGTTTATTATTTTTGAGAGAGAGAGAGAGACAGAGAGCAAGCAGGGGAGGGGCAGAGAGAGAGGGAGACACAGAATCGGAAGCAGGCTCTAGGCTCTGAGCTGTCAGCACAGAGCCCGATGCGGGGCTGGAACTCACAGACCGCGAGATCGTGACCTGAGCCCAAGTCGGCTGCTTAACTGAGTCACCCAGGTGCCCCAGAATAGCTATGTTTCTTATACAACTCAACACCCCAAAAAGCAAATAACCCGTTTAAAAAATGGGCAGAAGACATGAACAGACACTTCCCCCGGAAGACATCCAGATGGCCAACAAACATATAAAAAGATGTTCATCATCACTTACCATCAGGGAAATGCAAATCAAAGCCACGATGAGCTATCACCGCACACCTGTCAGAATGGCTAAAATTAACACCACAAGAGACAACAGGTATTGGTGAGGACGTGGAGAAAGGGAAACATTCATGCACTGTTGGTGGGGATGCAAACTGGTGTAGCCAATGTGGAGAACAGTATGGAAGTTCCTCAAAAAGTTAAAAATTGAACTACCCTGGGGCACCTGGGTGGCTCAGGTGGTTAAGCATCTGACTTCAGCTCAGGTCACGGTCTCACAGCTCGTGAGTCCAAACCTCGCATCGGGCTCTGTCCTGACAGCTCAGAATCTGGAGCCTGCTTTGGATTCTGTGTTTCCCTCTCGCTCTGTTTCTTTCTCTCTCAAAAATAAATAAACATTAAAAAAAAAAATAGGACTACCCTATGATCCAGTAATTGTACTCCTGGGTATTTACCTAAATAACACAAAAACTGTAATTCAGGGGCACCTGGGTGGCTCAGTTGGTTATGCGTCCAACGTTGGCTCAGGTCATGATCTTACGGTTCGTGGGTTTGAGCCCCATGTCGGGCTTTGTGCTGACAGCTCAGAGCCTGGAGCCTGCTTCAAGTTCTGTGTCTTCCTCTCTCTGTCCCTCGCCTGCTTATGCTCTGTCCCTTTCTCTCTCTCAAAAAGAAATAAGCATTAAAAATGTAAAAAAACCCTCTAATTCAAAGGGACACATGCACCGCTACGTTTATAGCAGCATTATTTACAATAGCCAAGATGTGGAAGCAGCCCAAGTGTCCGGATAAATGGATAAAGACGGTGAGATAGATATATATATATATATATATATATATATATATATATATACACACATATATATACACATAGAATATTATTCACTCATAAAAAGAATGAAATCTTGCCATTTGCAATGACATGGGTGGAACTAGAGTATAATGCTAAGTGAAACAAGTCAGTCAGAGAAAGACAAATACCATACGGTTTCACTCCTATGTAGAATTTAAGAAACAAAACAAACTAGCAAAGGGGAAAAAAGAGAGAGAAACGAAGTAACAGGCTCAACTACAGAGAACAAACAGATGGTTACCAGAGGGGAAGTGGGTGGGGGATGGGTGAAATAAGAGAGGGGGATTAAGGAGTGCACTTGTTGGGATGAGTACCGGGTATTATACGGAAAAGTGTTGAAATCACTATATTGTACACCTGAAACTAATACAACACTGTATGAACTAACTGGAATTAAAATAAGAACTTTAAAAAAAGGATAGCTACGTTTAATATTAAATCTATGTCATTACCAGCACTTACTGATGATACAACATCAATATTCTAAGACTTTGGCTGCCTTGTGCTTCACGTCGGTAACATTAAGGGAGTGCTGTGTAGACACTCAAGGGATTCCTGCCAACTAAGGCAAAGATGCTTGGTATCCTTGTGTTATGTGCGGTTGTGCTTTCAAATGGCTGCTGGTCATGCTTTTCAATAATAAGTTCCTGTTAGTTTGAGTGATGTCTGGTGATCGTGTTTATGGTGCACATTTTCACGACCACCATTTTTGGCCTGCGACTTTCCAGTAACTAGTCTTGAATCCACACATGGATGTGCCATTGTTCTAGTGCTGTTCATCCAACGTGTCTTTTACTGAAGTGGATAACATATCATTCTCCTAACATTTCTGTTCGCGGGGATGGGTCATTCGTGATATGCTACCGATCCATTTGTCCTTTAAATACCTTATAAAACACTAGCAAATTATACAGTTTCTGGGTTACCTTCCAGGTACAGGTGGCATTGTTTTGAAACATCAACTCATGTGATTGTTGCCTTTCCACTAGACTTCTTTTCTACTGGTAATTGGGAATGGGTGAGGTTGGGCGGGCTTTAAGATCTTTTTGCTTTGCCTCTGAAGGATGTGGTTGGGAGCCATTGCTTTAAATCAAGACTTCCGGGAATTGACTATTTGAACGTACGTTTATCATGAATGATTTTCCTATAAATCAGTGAATCTCAAGCCTGACTGCACATTAGTATCTCCTGGGAATTATGTTTAAAATATTGATGCAGAGCCCAACTTCAGACCAATTGAACTGAAATATTGGAAGGTGGAGGCCAGGCACTGTGTCTTCTAAAGGCATCCTAGATCATTACAAGGCATCGTGAAGGTTGAGAATTCCTATAAATGAACACCTCGAGCTCCTTAGGTCTAGAAGAGGAGCAGCTACTGCCATCATTATCCAGAAACAGAAATTTTACAGAGATGAAAACATTAAAAAAAAGCGTTGTTTTAGGAGACCTCATTGGTTAAAAGGGCACTAACTGTATGACAGTAACAGTAAAGAAAACAGGTAGTTATTTATATATAAAATCTACGTGTGCGCTTTCAACTTATGACTTGTATTGTCAGATGCTCCCCTTAGCGGTGGAAGGAGACGAAAGTCGTGGGGGGGGGGGGGGGGAAGGACAGGTGAAAGAAACGAAGCAGGCAGAGCCTGGTATCAGGAGAGGGGGGGCTGTGGGGAAGAGTGACATTTGCAAGAGCAGGTGGTGAGGGTCCTGGAGACCAGCAAGGGGCAATCGGTGGGGTTGGGGCAAGTGGGGGCAATCGTGACAGAGGGGATTGGCGGCAGGCTGTGGATGAAGTCTAGCAGTGGATCAGAGGCTGTGGGACATAGGGACGAGGATTTGGGGGCAGAGACGGGGCAAGAGAAGCCAAAGAAGGAACTGGAGTCAGGGGCAGGTGTCACACACCCCGGCCACTGAAAGAGTTGGAGCCGCAGATCCTTGGACTGGAGGTTAAGCACAAGGGCTCCATCCCATGGAGTCGGTGGAGAGCCCAGCGCCGGGTGCACAGGCAACAGAGAGGGCTGGAGCCCGCCAAGTGGTGACGCAGAGCTAACCCCAGAAATCCTTACGTGTCCCCTCACGTGGAACATGCTTGGGACCAGGGCCTGCAGGTAACAGTATAGGGCACCTATCTTTCAGGTTCCGATTGAGCATAACCCTCCCAGAGCTCAGTCCCTGAGTAAAGATGGCTTCCCTGCAGGAAAGGGAGCTTCTATCAGCTTCCTCTTCTGGCCCAGGCGTTTACAAGTCCAGTTCCCACCATGATGCCCAGCGCCTGACATTAAGGAATGTGGCTTGGTCTCCTTTGCTACCCCTCTCTGAGATAGAGAGGTGCTAGGATTTCTTGAATTGAATAAGTGAAATTTTGCAATTGCCTTTCTCTTCGCTTCTCTTCGCTTCTCTTCGCTTCTCTCCTCTCCTCTCCTCTCCTTTTTTAACTTTACTTACTTATTTTGAGAAATACAGCATGCACGCTCGAGTGGTGGGAGGGGCGGGGGGGGGGGGAGAGAATCCCAAGCAGGGTCCACGCTGTCAGTGCCGAGCCCAGCGTGGGGCTCGATCCCACAAACCGTGGGCCACCAGGCACCCCTGCAATTGCCTTTCATCTCCTACTTCCTAACAGAGGAAAAGCCAAACTCATGTTAGTTAGCAGGGATTCTGCTTTGGGGTGTCCACTCACACATGACTCAGGAGCACAGACGTGGGCTCATCCTGGAAATGACAGAAGGCTTAGTGATGCTGACAGTCAACCCGTGTAACTTGATGAGCCAGATTCCCTCCTGGTGGGCAGAAAAGAGTTGTAGAGGGGTGCCTGGGTGGCTCAGTCGGTTAAGCAGCTGACTTCAGCTCAGGTCATGATCTCACGGTCTGTGAGTTCGAGCCCCGAGTCGGGCTCTGTGCTGACAGCTCAGAGCCTGGAGCCTGTTTCAGATTCTGTGTCTCCCTCTCTCTGACCCTCCCCCATTCATGCTCTGTCTCTGTCTCAAAAATAAATAAACATTAAAAAAAAATTTAAAAAAAAAAAAAAGAGTTGTAGAAAGAGGGGAGAGAATGGAGGTCTGTCAGCCTTCAGGGAAGCCATTCCCAAACTGGATTGTCCAAATCTCTCGGAGCGGTTTTAAAAACTCAGAGTCCGGGGCGCCTGGCTGGCTCAGTTGGTTAAGTGTCCGACCTCGGCTCAGGTCGTGATCTCGCTGTTCGGATCCTCTGTCCCCCTCTCACTCTGCTCCTCCCTTGCTCGCACTCTCTCTCTCAAAAATAAACATTTTTCACAAATGCAGATTCCGGGGCCTACCCTTTGCGATCTGGGCCGGGGCGCAGCTGATCTACTTCCAGAAAGCTCCCGGGTGGTTCAGGGGCACACACAGCCAGGTCTGGGAGCCGGAAGTGCCACCAAGTGGTGGTTTTCACCGCCTCTCACCTCAGTACAGACTCCGGGAGCACAGCCTGGCTCCTTGGGCGCTGAGTTGCTGGCAGTCCCAGGCTGGGGTGACGTCAGGGCTCCCTGGGGCCCTCCAAGCATCACTGTCTTGGGAGGGCCAGCTCTGTGCTCACCCTGCTTGGGTTGGGCCGTGTGGGCATGAGCTCCTGAGGCAGCCAGCAGAATCTGCCCTTGGCAAATGCACGCAGCTCTGCTCTCAAAGGGTTCTGCTATAGCTGGCTCTTTCTCGGCACCGACTCAAGAATTCTGGCGCCCCGGAGTTTCTCCTCTGACTCTGGGGATGAATGCCCATTGCCAAGCAAGGGAGGGGCTGGTGCCGGAGGGACTTGGGGGAGAGGTCAGCCTCAGGCCTAGAATCCGAGAGAGAGAGAGAGAGAGAGAGAGAGAGAGAGAGAGAGAGAGAGAGAAAGAGAAACACACACACTAATTCTTTAGTACCCAGTAACATTTCAGCATGGACTAATTCACAAGAAAAGGTATTTATTCCCAGGCGAGGAAATGAGACACTGCAGATGGCCTTCAGGGATTCCAACAGGGGTGGGAAGGGCCCTTGTGCTGAACTTTCTAAGCCTAGAATGGAGGCCAGGAACGGATGGTCTCCAAGGCCTGCTTCTGCTCAGGCATCAGTTTGTCCTGTGACTATTAGTAGCGACTTGTCTCCCACTGTGTGCCAGCCACTGTCCTGGGCACCAGGGACACGCACAGTGAAGAAGACAGAGAAGGTCCAGCCCCGGCGGAGTTCACAGCCTGGTACCTGTGACTGCCGCTGCCTGAGGAAGGTGGTCCTGAGGGTGGGCCCTCCATGGGCACACCCTTGGACACTGGATGCAACTCTTGAGACAAATGTCCCTTCTTTCCTGAGTGGAAGCGGACGCCAGAGACAGACGATGTCACTCTCCCACCCCACGAGTGCAGCCATCCCTGGCCAGCTCCCGGAGTGGCCCTGCCTCCCACGGGGAGGTGGCGTTTCAGCCCAGCCGATGGGTGTGGCTGTGCCCGGAGGGCCATCTGAGTCAACGACACTGGCTCTGGGGACATAGGATCATCCCTTAGTATTGGACTTAATAAGAAAGCTGAAGGCTGGAGAGACACCCAAAGGCCTTAGAAAATGAAAACTAAGAAAAACATCTAGGAATTAAGTGCTGGGTAATGTCATACCAAAGATTTTGGCTTTGGCTTTGCAAAGTGCTTGGATTCAACGGTAAGAATCTGTCTTTGGCTTTTGTTGTGCGGGAGACTGAAACAGGCTAATTCTGGAGGTGTAAAGGGAGCCTACAAAGGGATGCCAGGAAACCTGGAAAGAAAGGAAAAGAATGGCCAATTAGTGTATTTATATGGAAGCTAATTTTCATATGAAAAAGTGAGAGATTCTTACTTAGGAAAAGGGCAGTTACTAAGGGCCTGCGGTTAGTTACCTGCGGCGCCTCCTTCCCTCTCCCACGGAAAAGGACTCCATTTCTCTTCCTCGTTCTCATTCCTGGCATGCCTTCCCTTTTACCTCTTCCCTGACTCAATTCTGCGAATGCCAGAGTCCAAAAACCAGGTATGCGGCGAGGACAAAAGCGCAGAGGCTCTGGGTGGAAGGAAGCCGCAGGGACGCGGGGACACTGCGCGGGCCTCCCCTCCCTCCCCCTCCCCGGCTGACCTGACGGGGTCGCCCCGACCTGCCCGAGAAAATGGGCCCCCCCTCCCTTCACTTGCCAAGAGCTCCAGAGAAGGAGAGGCCCCGATCGCCCCCCGATAACTTACCCCAGGTTCGATGTCCTCCTTGGCACAGATTGTTTTCTTGCTGGAATCACTCATGTGGAAGCCGGCAGTGCGTTTCCTTTTGTTTGGTCCTCACTGGAGACAGTGAGCAGCTGGCCTGGGCCCCCCCCGAGGAATATCCCTTTAAACCTTGCTGGCCATTGTTAAATGGCCTCTGGGCCTTCTCTCCCTCAGACTAAGAATCCTAGCTTCTTTCCCCCATTCCTCATGGGTCCTATTTCCCAGCCCCTTTCACATCTTTGTTCTTTGAATGCTCTCAGATTTTTCTAAGATATTCCCCTTTGGAAGTTATTTGAAGGAGAGCAACAGAAGGGTCTTTAGATGTACTCGTACCGGCGGCCCGCTCACCTGACCACAAACCTTGCCGCTCCTGCTGGCTGGGTGGCTCGGGGCCCCTCAGCCTGAGGACCCAGCGGCCTGTCCAGAGGCCAGGGGGCTCACGGGTGACCACAGGCCGGGAGCAGGAGGCCCCAGCCCGGCAGGGCTCACCCGAACCGAAAACAGGGTCTCACATTTGTAAGGCTCTCAGAGACTTGCCAGATGAACTCGTGTCCCTGTGTTGTCTCGTGTGGACTTCTCTGGGACAGAACGGGCAACTGAAGTCCTGATTGCTTGTGGTAAAAGATCCCTTTTCTTTATTTATTTTTTTTTTTTAATTTTTTTTTTTTTTTCCTTCAACGTTTATTTATTTTTGGGACAGAGAGAGACAGAGCGTGAATGGGGGAGGGGCAGAGAGAGAGGGAGACACAGAATGGGAAACAGGCTCCAGGCTCTGAGCCATCAGCCCAGAGCCTGACGCGGGGCTCGAACTCACGGACCGCGAGATCGTGACCTGGCTGAAGTCGGACGCTTAACCGACTGCGCCACCCAGGCGCCCCAAAAGATCCCTTTTCTAAGAAAGGCCAGAAAAAATGAAGCTGGGAAAAGTCTGATGGTTATGTTCAGAACGCAGCTGCCTCTGGGCACGTTGCCTTCTTAGTACGGATCTGGGTGGAGTTAGGGGGCTCTGGTGCCCCAGGGTATGAGGTTGAGGTCCTAAGGTGCGGGACTGGGGGTGAATGACTGTAGTTAGAGGGGCAGAGGTTTAAGGAGACACTAGCTCGGTAGGCTTTGGAACAAACTCTGATAGAGATAGTAGGGAGAGGCATATGTAAATAGGGAGTAGCTCAGGGGAATCAGAAGTGGGAGGAGAGGAAGGGAGAGGGGGAGAGATTAAGAGGAAGATAAAGTCTAACGTGAGGTCTGAGATGGGGGCAGGAGCAGTGAGGATACTGGCAAACTTAGCCTACGGATGGCCTGCAGGGGAGGGTAAGGAAGACTGGAGAAGCCATGCACAAACAGCTTTGCTCTGCAAGAGACCAAGGAATTAAAAAAAAAAAAAAGCTTTATTTAGAGGCTGGGGAGTCTGTCTCCCCAATACATTCACAATGGCATTAAAAAAAAAGGGGTTCCCCGGGTGGCTCGGTCGTTTAAGCGTCCGACTTTGGCTCAGGTCGTGATCTTGAGATTTGTGGGTTCGGGCCCCGCGTCAGGCTCTGTGCTGACAGCTCAGAGCCTGGAGCCTGCTTCGGATTCTGTGCCTCCATTTCTCTCTGTCCCTCCCCTACTTGTGTGTCTGCTCACTCTCTCTCAAAAATAAATTAACATTACCCAAAAAAGGGGGGGGGGTGCCTGGGTGGCTCAGTGGGTAAAATGTCTGACTTCCGCTTGGGTTATGATCCTGTGGTCTGTGAGTTGGAGCCCCCGCATTGGGCTCTGTGCTGACAGCTCAGAGCCTGGGGCCTGCTTTGGAGTCTGTCTCCCTCTCTCTCTGCCCCTCCCCTGATCTCACACACACACACACACACACACACACACACACACTCTCTCTCTCTCTCTCTCTCTCTCTCTCTCTCAAAAATAAACATTAAAACAAATTTTTTTTTTAAAGACAAAATGTCAGGGACCACAAAGGGATGAGATATTCTTATAAAGGTCAAGTTAATACGGAGGGAAATAGTGTGGTTACTTCCTGCACCAAGGTCTCATGTTATTCCTCTTGGGACACACGGATTTCATGTAGATACTGCCTCTATTCCTAGTAGCACAGTCCTGCTGACTTACATCCATATATGTGTGTGTGTGTGTGTGTGTGTGTGTGTGTGTGTGTGTGTGTTCTCAGCTTTGGCCCCTGTATCTTTTTCTGCTGTTCTTGGTCTGACAACTTGTGAAGGATGAATATAAGCAGCCAGACACAGAGTGTTTTGTGAAGGAAAATGCATGTGGGAGGGCTCTGAAGAAAGGAAAAGAAGGGTATATATGTAGTTAGATAGTAGTTGAGGGAGAGTGGTCCACAAAGGTGCTGAGCTTTGCATGAATTAACTCACTTGGTCCTCACAACAATCCTAGAAAATAGGTATTATTATTATTATTATCCACTTTTTAAAAAGTTTATTTACATTGAGAGGGGAGGTGAGGCAGAGAGAGGGAGACAGAATGCAAAGCAGGCTCCGTATAGACAGTGCAGAGCCCGATGCGGGGCTTGAACCCACGAACCGTGGGATCATGACCCGAGCCAAAATCAAGAGTCGGATGCTTAACTGACTGAGCCACCCAGGTGCCCCTGTTTAATGTTTTCTTATTTATTTTTGAGACAGAGATAGAACATGATTGGGGAGGGGCAGAGGGAGAGGGAGGCACAGAATCTGAAGCAGGCTCCAGGCTCTGAGCTGTCAGCACGGAGCCCGAGGCGGGGCTCGAACCCACGAACTGCAAGATCATGCATGACCTGAGCAGAAGTCAGATGCTTAACTGACTGAGCCACCCAGGCGCCCCTGCATTCAGGCTTTCAATACCTTAAAGGACCTTTAAATACCTTAAAGCATAAAAATGTTTCTGGAGTGGGTGGTACATCTCATTCTTGTCCTTCCACAGCAATACATTGGCACTCCAGTGAAATTTCGTTTGAATGCTATTTCGTTTCACCTCCTTAGACCCACAGGACGTTAACTCTTAGACTCTGAAAATAGCATTGCTCTCATCTCCTCAGCCATGATTTCTGAGTTCCTACCTGGTTCTGTCTTCAGCAGTGAACCATGCCTCCGTCCTCACTTGGGGCCAGTTACTTAAACACCCTGAGCATTAAAGAACCAGTCAGGTCTGTGTGGGGAGCACAGGGCACCAGAGGCGTAACCACGCCTCCAATAAACAAGACATTGGCGGGTAACAGGCGCTCTCTAGGCTAAGCTGCCAGAACCTGTTGGACCACCTCACGGATTCCCACTCTGGAAACTGCACTACAGCTTATACTTGCTTAGGGGGGCATCAGCCATGACACCAGACACGTGTTACATGTATATTTAACTATTTTAAGTGAATATTTTTATTTGTTTTATTTTATTTATTATTTATTCTGAGAGAGAGAGAGAGAGTGCAAGCAGGGGAGGGGCAGAGTAAGGGGGGGCCGGGAGAGAATTTTAAGCAGGCTCCCCACCGAGCACGGAGCCCCATGCAGGGCTCGATCTCATGACTGTGAGATCATGACTTGAGCCAAAATCAAGAGTCGGTCGCTTAGCCGACTAAGCCACCCAGGTGTCCCTTGTGCGACTGTCTTTTAATGACACCTTGACATTTCCCTCTTCCCCATTTCCCATATGCCATCCATCATTAGCGCCCTGGGTCTCCTGTTTTGGGGCTCTGCTCCCTCTCCACGCTGCCACTCCAGTCCTGGCTTCATTATCTCTCCTGTGAGTTGCTTCAGTAACACCCGAACGTATTTACCTTTCCCACTCGGACCCCTTCCTTTCACAGTCCCACAGCATGTTATTGAAAACAACCATCTCTGGGCACCTGGGTGACACAGTCGGTTAAGGGACCGACTCTTGATCTCAGCTCAGTTTATGATCTCATAGTTCGTGAGTTCGAGCCCCACATCGAGCTCTGCACTGACAGCACGGAACCTACTTTGGATTCTCTGTCCCTCTCTCTCTCTGCCCCTCCCTCACTTGTGCGCGCGGCGCTCTCTCTCTCAAAAACAAATAAACATAAATAAATGAAATAAATAAATAAAATAACCACCTCATCACAACACTCTCCTTCAATGGCTTCCTGTTACCCTGAAAAGAAGTGCTGAGCTGGGAACCAACCTAGAGATCCCTGCACATTGGCGCCCCCTTCTGTCTCCAGCGTCGTCCTGCTGGCCCCAGGCTTCTGGTGCCCTGTGCTCCCCACGGTGGCCTTCTTGGCGCCCCTTCCCATCCATTTCTGCCCATCACAGTGCCTTTCCAGAGTGGTTGCCCTCCTTGTACTATCTATTGCTCCCTCCTCTCCTCTCCTCTCCAGATGCTCCAGTCCTCCTTCTCAGCTTGGGGGGGGGGGGGTCACTTCCTCCAGGAAGCTCTCCTTGCCTTAGTCAGCATCCTCTATCTTCAGAAGTTGCAACTTTACGTGTGCTTTGCATCACACTCACATTACTCTGTATCACAGATTAGTGTAACGTCACGTCATACTTCTGTTCACTTCTTCTCGACGGTACCCTCACTCCCTAGCCAGAGGCTGGCCTAGTGTTGGGGCTAGATAAATATTTGCTGAGTGAAGTGTGCGAAGTCTTAAAAGTAGCTAGGCATTGTGTGCAAGTCTGTTAGAATGAAACTTGGCTAATTCTAAGTGTTCTTGGAACACTGTCCCGTTACAGCACTACACCGGGGTGTGGAGGGCCCTGCACCAGGAACCGGAAGCCATGGTAAAACCTGGATGTCTCCAGCTCCCTCACCTGCCCTGAGGGCCTGATGAAGAAATGTAGGCGAAGCACTTCATAGGCTAGAATGTTCTCTGGAAATTAGAAAATGCAAGATATTCTCCTGGGTCAGATTTAAGAGCTGAATCACTCCTGTTGAAGACATGTTCATAGATTATACTGAAAATTAAGGCCTACGTTGTCTTGCGTGAGTAGAAAAAACATTGGGAGCTCTTTGGACTGATGTCTCTTTTTTGTAAGTGGGAGCCAGAAATAGAACAGGAAGCTACCAATATGAGAGGTCCTCAGAAGGCCATAACTTCCCCGGATAACTCACGGTTGAGATGCAGTCTGTTTGTTCTGTTTTGTTTTTTATTTACTTTTGAGAGAGTGCAAGCGGGGGAGGGGCAGAGAGAGAGAGGGACACAGGACCCGAAGCTGGCTCTGCACTGACAGCAGTGAGCCCGAAGTGGGGCTCGAACTCACGAACCGCGAGATCATGACCTGAGCCAAAGTCAGACACTCAACTGACTGAGCCCCCCCCCCCCCCCCCCCCCCCGGCACTCCTGCAGTTTGTTTCTTTCAAGTGCACGTGCTTCCAAAACCCCTCTTTCCGCTCTGTCTGGGAGCAGATGTGGAGACCCTATTACCGGCAACCGTTCCGTGGGGCTTGGCACCCCACGTAAGGGGTGGTGATCCCTGAGGCTGGGCCACTGGGGCAACAGGACTGCTGAAGCCCGTTTCTGCAGAGAGAGCAGCTGCCCCAGCTTTGGAAGAGTGAGGGACCAATCCTTGTATGGGTTGGGGGAGGGGACACGACTAGAGTAGGGGGTGAAGGAGGACCAGAAAGCCAAGACCAACATAACCAGATGCCTTCTCTTCAGGTAGAGGTTTGGTTCTCCGATTGCTGCCTTTAATAACGTTGACATTTTAATGGCAGGGGAGAGGGTGGAGGCCGCGGGTGGGTGACTGAGTTCTCCGGTTTACTGCTGCCATTGTGGGGCTCTGGGCTATTTTCTGCAAGACTGCATGAATACAAAGCCTTCGCTGGGATGATGTCGGAAACTTAATTAAAGTAATAAGAAATAAGACATACAGCAAAGGGTGATGGTGAGGGGTGGGGGGTCGAGAAAGATCTAATTTCTTGGTTTGCACGGTGCTCTGGGGAATCATCCATTTATAAGCTGGTGGGAAAGCCCTTTTCCTGGGACGCTTTGCTTTCCCGGTATTTGTGTTGTTCTTGGAATTCTTTGGAACATAAGGAGACCGGCCCTGGATTCTGGCCACTGAACTTTAAATCTCCTCGAGTCAAATATAATTAAGACATCAAAGGGCCCAGGAGGTAAATAGTGTATGACCAATAGACTGTATAGTCTAACTTGACAAAGTTACACAGATACTAAGAACGTAACTTAGACCAAGATGAAATGTCAGTGATTGATGGGAACCAGGCTCACTGAATTCTCTTGTACGTTCCATTTCCGTGACAGTAGCTGACCTCTGGGTATCAGTTAAGTATTTAACCTCTCTTGAGTTTCCAGCCGTCCAGTTTCCCAACTAAGACAATGGAAAAGTGTTTCAATATTCTCTTAAAGTGTAAGCATTATTAAAAGGATTGTTTCTGGTGTGGAAGGTTGACAGTGTTTATGTGTTGATGCAGGACTAAAGAACATTCATTCTAAGAGAGAGAGAGAAAAAAAAAAATCGATCCTAGAGCACTCCATTGGCCTACTGGCCTTGGTTCATTTATCTCTGGCCTATCCCTTTGCCCTCCCCAACAGCTATCATCAGCAAAGTCCTGGTTCCCCTATCTTTGATGAGGAAAGAGGTCCTGGTTCCCCACTTTGAGAGGACAAAGTTCAACAATCCTGAGGTTAGAACATAGGCCCCTTAAAGAACTATCTTCTCGGGGCGCCTGGGTGGCGCAGTCGGTTAAGCGTCCGACTTCAGCCAGGTCACGATCTTGCAGTCTGTGAGTTCGAGCCCCGCATCAGGCTCTGGGCTGACGGCTCGGAGCCTGGAGCCTGTTTCCGATTCTGTGTCTCCCTCTCTCTCTGCCCCTCCCCCGTTCATGCTCTGTCTCTCTCTGTCCCAAAAATAAATAAACGTTGAAAAAAAAAAAAAAAAAAAAGAACTATCTTCTGAGATTTTAGAAAATAATGCAATACGCAGGACATTTTTTTGAGGAATTAAACATAATTACATATTCTTAGATGGGAACATATATGTTTTATCAGATCATTTCACAAAATCTGAGAACAAACATGTTTTCATATGTTCAACTTAAATATGAATGGGCTACCGTTGGAACAAAAGGCTTCTGATGAGAAGAAGGCAATGTTAGGGAGAAAAAAACTTTTCCTCAATCCTCTTAAGTTCTTTCTCAGGGGGCCTGCAAATTAAATCGACATAAAACAGATCAGCAAGAGAATAAAAGATGTAATTACCTACTTAGGCATGGGCATTCGCAAAGAAATGCGACTCAAGGAAGTGGTTAGATTTGGGGGGTTATGTACCTTCATGATAGGGGAGGGGGAGGGGCCAATGGACACCTCTGGGAGAACAAATGATTTTGAAAGATAAATGGGACCTTAGTAAAACAGTTGGGAGATAGTTTTGTAGTACTGTCTGCTTGGGTGTGGTACTTCTCTCTCCTAGAAGAGATTAGAGTTGCTCTCTGGGGAGGGACTTAAGACAATTGAGTTATTTTGGTGCTTTTAGGCTGATAAAGGATTTCAGGGACTCAAATGTCTTCCGCTCAAAAGCATTCTTATGCCAAAGCGGCATATTTTGGGGTGGCGTGTCCAATGTCCTCACTGATGTCCTTAACCCTGATACTAAACACTCTCGGTTCAAAACTGTCTAACGTCTCATTTTGCTTAGCAAAATGATCTGAATCTTTCTCACAGCCCTTCTCCTCGCACTTCACCCCCACCCAGGGCTGCTCCTCAAACAGATCAGGGGGGCTCCTGCCTCTGGGACCACGCCTCCCAGATTTCCTCCTGGGAAGGCAAGGCCTTTCCCGGCACCTACCTCCGGATCCCATTCCTGTCTTTCCACTTTTTTCTTAGCTCCTCTCACATCTGATGTGTGTTTACCCGTTTGGGTGCACAGGAATGCAAGCTGCCCGGGGAAAGGGACTTTATTTCACTCACGTTTCTGGCTCTGCTGGACACAGAGTAGGTGCCCAGTAAATGGTGAGCAGGGCAGACTCGTCTGCTGTTCTTTACCGTTTGGCGGGAGAGCTAGACAAGGAAAAGATATGGAATCTATGGCACGGTTAGTGCCTGGTGGGGACAGCTGTGTCCCGAAGCGGGGGGCCTGGAAGAGGAAAAACCCTGCAGAGCACGGCAGCACGTTGGGATTGCTGTGGGGGCAGAAGGAGGGCATCTCCGGTCCTTCCACCTGTCCATCCGTTCAGATGTACCGGGTCTCTAGAACCAGACTGAGTGGAATGCCGTTCCTTACGGAGGACCCCTCAGTATGAGTGGTTGGTTGGGCTGGTTTCGTTAAATCCCGTGTAGATTCGAGTGTCGCCATTTTATCCATTTAAAAAATAACTTCTTGTTCCTGTGCTCGTCTCGTTGAACTTCTGGTGTGGTTGTTATGAAGGATGACGGTGATGTTATCCGTTGGGGGGGGGGGGCTGGTGAACCCACCAGCGGTTTCCCTTCTTTCTAGAGAGCATGCACTCCTCCGTCATCCCACGGGGTATACAGCTACTAGATCATTCTCCAGCCATCTCGACCGAGGCTAGTACCTGGACTAAATTATGTCGACAGCGGGTTCATAAAGTAATTGCATGAGGGTCTTTTTTCCCTAACCTTTGTCTCTGTCCCCCTCAACATTTAGTATGGCATTTTACCCAGAAGGGGTGTTCAAAAAGGTAGATGACTTGATAACTTATCACACAAACACACAAAGAGAACAGAAAGTGGATTTTGACAACACCTACAGTCTCCGATAAGCCTTAATTAGGAGCGTTTTCCTTCCTCGAAAAATCCAGTGCCGGCCGCATACGTCTTCCAGAAGAATTGTTTCTCATTTTATCTTGGCTGAGGCCGTCCTCTAGTTGCTTGCAAATAATTTTCTTACCAAAAAGGCAAGAAGACGCGCCCTCGGAAATGCATCCCCAGCGTGAAGGACGTGGTGCGGGTTGGCGGGTGTAGCAATAACAGCACAGCATTGACAACTGTGCCTTCACAATTAACGTCATGAAGGAATCATGGTTCCTGTGTGACCAAAGAGGACACAGAGGTTTAGAGAGCCTGTGTGATTTAAATGAAAATCGGGAGCCAGAGCTGGAGAATAGCCTGGAATTCTTGCTGGGCTCCCCTGGGAGCTTTCCCTGTTGCAGGGGGAAGATCATTAACCCCTCAAGGGCCTTCTCTTGCAGATTTGGGATTGTTCTGTCGTGGCACAGGGAGGCCGCGGGCTGAAGGAGATTTATAATTGTCTTCAAGCTTTTCTAGGCTCAAGGTGCCTGGGCGAAAAGTCAGGGGCCCTGACGGTTTCCAAGTCCATGTGGCTCGAAGAGCTTTCCCAACTGGAATCCAAAACACTTTACAGATAGGGCGGAGCTGTTCATGTCCGGAATCTCCTCTGTGGAAACCCAGTGAATAGTTCTGGGGCAGTCAAGTGATGGCTTAGCCAGTACAGAGCCATTTCACCCTGTGCCCTTCTGCCAGGAAGTGAGGCAAGACTCCCCTGCCCTCGCCCTCATGGAGAAAACGGCTCCGGCCCTGAAAGCTTGGCAAACAGACCTGCGGGCTGTAGGGATCTCTCTTCTATTTGTGTTGACTTTTTATTTATCTTTTTAGATTAATTAATTTTTTTAATATATTAAATATAATTTATCGTCAAATTGGTTTCCATACAACACCCAGTGCCCATCCCGACAGGTGCCCTCCTCCATGCCCATCGCCCGCTTTCCCCTCTCCCTCATGTATTAATTTTTTAAAAGTTTATTTATTTACGAGGCAGCTGGGTGGCTCAGTCAGTTAAGCGGCTGACTTCGGCTCAGGTCACAGTCTCACGGTTCGGGGGATCGAGCCCCGCGTCGGGCGCTGTGCTGACAGCTCGGAGCCTGGAGCCTGCTTCGGGTTCTGTGTCTCCCTCTCTCCCTGCTTCTTCCCTGCTCTCTCTCAAAAAATTAAAAAAAAAATTAAAAAAGAGTATTTATTTACTTAGAGAGAGGGAATGTGAGCAGGGAGGGACAGAGAGTGAAGAGAGATAGAATCCCAAGCAGGCTCCACACGGTCAGTGTGCAGAGCCTGACATGGGACTTGAACCCACAAAACCATGAGATCATGACCTGAGCTGAAATTAAGAGTCAGATGCATAACCCACTGAGCCACCCAGGCGCCCCAGGATCTCTCTTTTTAAAACAGATCGCTTTTGACCGCACTGGAGCTGCACCTGAAATCTGTGGTGCTGTGAGAAGGCGATGGCCCGCAGGTGGCATTGTGTGAGGCCGCCTGGCTGGGCCTCACGTGAGGGTTGAGCCTGCGGAGGACATTCGCCCTGTCTGGTGACTTTCCGCAGCTGTCGTGTGAAGTGAAAACCTGCTTCCACAGTCCCGTGGAAGAGGTGGAGGGGGAGACGGAGGGCAGCGGGGACAGGAGCACCCCCTGTACCAGTGTGGCAGGATTCTTTACCTCCATGCCCGGGGTTCGTTGTCGCGGTGCTTCGAAGAGTGAAGAGGTGGGCCTAAAATGAGCAGCAGGCAAAAGATTACTAGAGTATCAGATCAGAAAGAAAGAACGGCAGGCAAGCTCTCTTTATAAAAGTGAGTGCCCGTGCCTACAGGTAGGCAAGGGTCCCTGTTTTATAAGGTTTTGGTCCCCCCCCCCCCCCCCGCCACGCCTTTCCTTCCCTCTTGTTCCGTCTCAGGTCCTACCCTTATTTGGCTGGATGACTCTAGGTGCTGGGTTGTCCGTTCCTGATTGGCCCCATCCCATTGTCTGAGGGGTGGTCTATGGGCATATCATTCCTAGTGGGTCATATATTTTATGGTCTACTATTTATTTGTAGTTAGGTCTTTTGTCAAATTCTGGAAGGGAACCTAAGGGGGAGTCATGTTACCTTCTCAAGAGGAACCTTATGCCTGAGGGGGTTTACTCTGGTCAGACATTCCCAGCATTGTTCCAGAATAGGTGTTTTTCCCCACCCAGGGACATCAGGTCCTAATCTTTCCCTCTCTGCCTACTGAATCTTATTTTTTTTAAATATATATATAGCTATAATTTATTGTCAAGGTAGCTAACATACAGTCTATACAGTGTAGTCTTGGCTTCAGGAGTAGATTCCCATGATTCATCACTTACATATAACACCCAGTGCTCATCCCAACAAGTGCCCTCCTCAATGTCCGTCACCCATTTCCCTACCCTCTTAAGCCTTCAGTTTGTTCTCTGTATTTAAGAGTCTCTTATGGTCTACCTCCCTCTCTGTAACTTTTTTTTTTCCTTCCCTTTTCCCTTTTCTTTCCCCATGGTCTTTGGTTAAGTTTCTCAACTTCCACATATGAGTGAAAACATATGATATCTGTCTTTCTCTAACTGACTTATTTCACTTAGCATAATACCAGTTCTGCCCATGTTGTTGCAGATGGTAAGATCTGAATCCTATTTAAAAAAAAAAATTTTTTTTTAACCTTTATTTATTTTTGGGACAGAGAGAGACAGAGCATGAATGGGGGAGGGGCAGAGAGAGAGGGAGACACAGAATCGGAAACAGGGTCCAGGTTCTGAGCCATCAGCCCAGAGCCCGACACGGGGCTCGAACCCACGGACCGCGAGATCGTGACCTGAGCTGAAGTCGGACGCTCAACCGACTGAGCCACCCAGGCGCCCCTGAATCCTATTTTTAATTATCATGCCAGGTCCTGGTTATTGTTAGCATCTTGGTGTCCTGGGTGTACCAGGTTGTCTTTCCTTCTTTCTGCCATCGTGTTTTTACTCTTTCCCCCTGATTGCATAGAAATATCTGATCCTGGAAATAGGGAATTCGAAAACTGCCCATTGTAGGGAAGGAAAAATGATTTTCCCTCTATCCTTTGAGTTCTTGGCTGAGATCTCTGTAATAAGAGAAGATTAACAAGAAAAAACAAATGGGTTTATTAACATGTACATCTCATGTATTGGGGGTGGTACACAGGGAAAGATGGGTAACTACCTGAGGTGGGTTAGAATTCAGGCTTAAATGCCATCTTAATAGCAAAAGCGAAGGGGAGATGTAGGTCTCTTAGGGGAGAGTAATGATTTTCAGGAAAGATGAATGGGCCCATAGAGTAGATGGGAGGTATGGTAATCCCCCCATATCCACAGGGGCTATGTTTCCAGACTGCCAGATAGCACTGGTAAGAAGAAAACCACAGGCCCGAGGTGGAGTTACTTGCCCTCAGAAACAGCAAGCCAATGCTTAATTGCAGTGTAAACCTTTCCTGGAATGGGATTTTAAGCCAATCAACCTGGAATTTTCTGGTCAACACCAATGGCATAATCTATCACATGGGCCCTCCCCATGCCTGCCCCTCCCTACCCTTAAGGGAAGGTAACCTGGCCAGAAACAATCTTTTTTTTTTTCCTTTTTCTTTTTTTCCTTTGCTAATAACTTCCTGTCCCACCCTCCTTCCTAGAGAAATCTTCTGTTTTGTACAAGTCCAAGTTCATGGAGTTTGCTGGATGGGGTGCTGCCAGATTCATGAGTCACTTAATAAAGCCAATTCGATCTTCACGTTTACTCAGGTGAAATTTTTTAACAGTACCGAACCCTCTGTATACTGTGTTTTTTCCTTTCCACACATACCTATGATACATTTAATTTAGACACAGCAAGAGATTAACAACAATAACAAATAATGAAATTGTTGCAACCCTTGATCTCAGGGTCGTGAGTTGGGGCCCCTCATTGGGTGCCGAGACTACTTAAAATAAATAAATAAAATGAAGGACAAACAAATAATAAAATAAAACAGTCATTAGCAATACACTGTAATAAAAGTTCCATGACTGTGGTCTCTCTCTCAAAATGTTTTTGATGCTGTACCCCCCTGGTGATGATGTGAGATTAGATGCCCCTGTGATGAGGTGAATGAAGGGCATGATATGTTAGGCTACTAGTGACTATCATCTCCTTGTGGACTTGGCGTTGATTATGGGTGACCAAAAATGCGGAGAAGAGGGGGGCTCTCACTCCTCTATGGTAGATTGTGACAAAGTGTCCATGTCTCGTCTCTTCTCCTGTGATAAAGGTCAGCTTTCCCTGGTTGATGCAACTGCCCAGCAGGACATTTACGACCACTGAGTTCCTTTTGGAGGGTCTGTCTCTAGGAGGATAAGGGGAGTCCGGAGAACGCCTTTACTGTATTTGTTGTTTTTCAAGTGTTTCACGGCGCAGAATAATCGTGTACCAAACTGGCATATTAGGGGGAGGCAGGTCCTGAGCTCCCATGGTCATATTTTGGGGCGACGTGTTGTGCTACCCTTCACCATTGAGAACCTGATCTCTGGCGGTGTTTGCGTCAATGGATCTGTTGGCACCAGCCGTCTAATGGAGAAAAGTTCACCTGCGCATTTTTGACTCCACGTTCTGGGCCATTTGGTCTCCACAGAGAATGAAATGTACGCTGTATCTTGGAACGGACGGGCTTGAAAAAATAAACGCGACACATTGGCATCAATTTTAGAAAACAATCATTTCTTTGCAAAGATGTAAACAGTAATTAAAAAAAAAAAACATTAAACAATGTTTCACCAGGCAGAGAGAACATTTTAAGAGGGAGGCTGCTAACGGAGTGTTTGTTATTCACGTCCAGCGCTGCTTTTGAGGAAGAGCTGAATCGGTCCGAAGAGAAAGCTCTGGTGCCTGGGTGGCTCAGTCGGTTAAGCAACCGACTCATGATCTCTAGGTTCGTGGGTTCAAACCCCGTCATGGGCAGTGCAGGGCCCGCTTGGGATTCTCTCTCTTTCTGCCCCTCTCCTACTCTGTCTCTTTCGCACACACTCTCTCAAAATAAATAATTAAAAAAATATATATATATATAGAGAGAAGGCCCCATCTGTAACCTCACTTAAAGCCCCGGTTTTACTCCGGGCCCAGTTGGAAGGGACAGAGTTGCCACTGTGTAACAGCTATTGCTGGTGGGAAAGAGGGAACTGGGCACTCATACCTGTGATCACCTCAAGTGGCCGATGTTGGGACATGAGTCCAGATCGACTTGCATTACCAGGCAAATGCCCCGATACGTCAGTTATTCACCAGAAAATTCATCAGGTTTTCTTTTTTTTTTTTTTTTCTACCTTACCACCTCGAAGGTCCTCATAGCAGGGAATCCATAAATGCCACGTGGACCTATAAGAATGGTCTGCCACAAGGGGCGCCTGGGTGGCGCAGTCGGTTAAGCATCCGACTTCAGCCAGGTCACGATCTCGCGGTCCGTGAGTTCGAGCCCCGCATGGGGCTCTGGCCTGATGGCTCAGAGCCTGGAGCCTGTTTCCGATTCTGTGTTTCCCTCTCTCTGCCCCTCCCCCATTCATGCTGTGTCTCTCTCTGTCTCAAAAATAAATAAACATTAAAAAAAAAAAATTTAAGAATGGTCTGCCACCAGAAACTGCCCGGTGTGATGTGACAGTCCTGGATGCTTCTTGCCTCTTCTTGATTATTGCCAAGTACGTACTTGGTTTGCTAAAGTCACCCAGCCTATTTTCCTTCCAGATTGGTCACCGAGGAGGGGGGCGGGGGTGAATTCCGTTGTCTGATACCCTGAATAAAGCACCACGATAGCATGATAGGGGCATATTTCACTTTTCTCTCTCTTCCCTTTGAAATAATCAAATGCTCATCAGTGGATCAGTTGGTAAAAAGCCAACCTGATCCGGTAGTCGATTGATACTGAAAATGAACCAAGTTAACCTACTCTCCTCTCTGGGAACTGAGAGTTTTGGAAAAAATTGCCCTGTAGACATTCAGACGGTGTTGTCGTAAAGATGCGTTCTCTCATTCCTGATGGGGAGTGCACAGCCCCTATCTCCCCAGGCGGAGTTAACGAGGTTTACGGGATATATATGCACGGCTGTTACTGAGCTCTGGAATGTACCGGCCCATCTACAGCACCAGAGAAATCCAGATTCTAAACACAAATGGAGACGCTGTGGGAAGTGCTGAATTTGTGGCAAAGTACGTGTCAGTCACTGGTAATGGGCCATGACCAAAGGGACCTTTCTGCCTCTTTCATCTTTACCCTGAAGATTTTTTTCCCTAATGAAAATGTGCTGGGAGGGAATAGGGTTGGGATAACAATTTCCTTTCTTTCCCTCACCTTGGCTTCGCCAGGCAACTTCTCCTTTAATATAAAGCAAGACAGAGGCGCCTGGGTGGTTCCCGCGTTTGAGCTCTGGCTTCGCATCAGGTCATGATCTGGCAGTTTGTGAGTTCGAGCCCCACAACCCGCTCGCTGCTGCCGGTATGGGGCCTGCTTGGGATCCCTCGGTCCCCCTCTCTCGGCCCCTCCCCCACTTGCACTCTCCCCAAAGTAGATAAAACATTAAAAACAAACCAACAAACAAAAAGCACGATGGGCATATGGGAGAGCTTGTAGCTTGAAGTCAGAGACAAAACCCCATCGGAGAATGCCAGCCGTCCAGCAGGGGAAATTGAAAACTGACTCCTTTCCCCACCCAGGGAACAAGGGGGCACCCCCGCAGCCCTCGCTCTTCTAAGCCCAGACCCTTGAAGCTGAAGATTTTCAAAGAACTAGGGTGTGTCGCTGCAGCTGCCGCATCAAACAAAAGCAAACAGATTAAATTAATTTAGGCTTCAAAATCAGTCCCATTCTCTAATTCATAAAATACTTCAAACACGGCGAGAAATGTCATCTCCCAGATGATTGAGGCTAATCCACTTTATCTCTTTTTCCTCTTGCATCTGAATGCAAACTATCAAGACCCACCTCAGCAGTCAAAATAAACCCCTCACTCCAAAACGCCCCGGCCCGTCAGCTTTGAATAAGAGTCTTCTCTGCTCTGTACCCAAAACAAACTCCCGTTTGCAACAGCCGAAGGGGGCTGTGTGCAAAAAAAAAAAAAAAAAAAAGGAACAATGTACTCATTAGAGTCTGTTAAGTTGCCAGCACTCCGCAATTAAAAGGTATGGCCGGTGGAAACGCTGCAAAACAGCAGTTAGTGCCATTGTCTTCTCATTAACAAGATTGTTATTTTAGCTCTCCAGGTACCAGGCTTAAGAAACAAAACATTCTTGGCTCCTAAAGCACTCCGGGAAAATAAGTTGTTGACAGCTAGGACTTGCAGAAAGCACCGTTTATAGTATAAATAAATTTGCACATCCTTGTGGTTGCAATAAATACACTTCCACACCCGTGCGATTGGACTAGATGCAGAAGCCATTGAAAGGGACGTCAAAGTCCTTCTGGAACAGCCGGCTCTTGTCTTACTTATGATGTCAAAACGGGTGCTGCTGAGTAATGAATGCCTCCCCTCGAGACACGGAGACTTGGAAACAGCACAGGACATGGTCTGTTGTTGACACGGAGGACGGAGCGCTAGAAGGGACCACGGAGACTTCTTCGCGCTTGGCCTCAGCGCCTCGCTGCTTGGTAATCATTTAAAAGTGATGACCCAACTCTTTGCCAATTGCCAAGTGTGAGTATTTTGTGGCAACCGGGGAATGCAGCTCTTTGATTCCTGCATTCCTCCTGGTTTCCCTGTGTGGGTGGAAAAATGGTCAAGAACGTTCTGAAGAAACCAAATGAAGCAGTATATCTTTCCGATGCTGTCGATATACGATTTGACGTTTGACGTGCGTGTGCTTTCCTTTCACAACACAGATAACTTCCGTAGTTTTTCTTAGGATTTCACTAGAAAATGTAAAGCACTGATGTCCTTTCTAGGTGAATGGCGGGGGTGAGGGGAGTCCCTTTTGAAAGACGAGGCACACGGGACTTAAAGAAAATTATAAAGGAGGGTATTTTCTGTAAGATTAAAAGTATAATTGCAGTTGCTTAAGGCTTGAACAGTTTTCCCTGCAGAAAAGTCCCCAAAGTTACTTTCTCAGTAAATGTCAGTAAATTTCTCAAAGGGCCTGGTGTTGATTTTACCCCGACCCATAAATTTTCTTCCTAAGTGCCGTCTTTTGCATTGAGACTAAGAATAAGAAGATCATTGTGCAATTTCAGTAATATGCTGGTTTACGCTTTAATGGCCAACTTGCATTTTTCAGGATTTTGCTAGATAAGTCCATACAATGCTTTGTTAATTGAAACTTGATTTTGGAAAACATGTAAATCTTGTACAAAATAAACACACACCCTTGCATTGGTTGCTTTTGATGAAAGACTCCCCAGAAAAACCCTGCGTGGAGACAGAGAAAAATAAAACCACTTTCAGCTAGAGGGAACTGGACCTCAAATACCTTGAAAATCAGATGTTTTGCTCCTCATTAAGTGAGATTCAAGAGCATTACTAAGTTCTAGCCTGACTGATTTTTCACTTTTTTTTTTTTTTTTGGAAGAGAAACAAGCCTGGGCATTAAACTCATAGCAGCAATTATCATGTGCATGTGGGTTTAATTATGAAAAAAATTAAGGTTTTTACTTTTCATAATTGTCATCATCGTGATCCAATTTCCATGTTGAGCCTGGCGCTGAGTGGGAAGGAACACTCCAGCTCTCCTAGCCCTAAGCTTCCGTGGCACGCCATCCTTCTCTTTGCCTGGCATTTCTTCTCTTACCTTCCAGTGGGACCTGCTGAAAACTGATTATTTGGAGGAACTTAGTAAAGCTCTTAAGAAGAAGGACAACTTTAGTGAGGTCTAAGAGAGAGGAATCCTTAAGACCCAGGACTGAAATCTACGATGGGGAAATGTGATAATTCCTTTTGTTCTGACTGTAACGGCCTGCATTAGGGTAGAATATCCATGCAAACACCAGGGAGGGGTTGTTTCAATTTCCTGCGGTCTTGTGTGTGCGCGTGTGCGTTGAGAACTACAATGAATAGGATGGCCTCTCTTTAATGTCAGAGTGTTTATAACCTTGCTTTCTTCCAAAATGGATTTGACGTGGCTTAGGAAACACACAACGGGGTAAAAATCAAGAGAACAAGGTTGGAAGGAAGTACGTCTGGAGCAAGGGGTGACAAACGACTTCTGTAAAGGGCCAGATAGTACAGACTTTTGGCCCTTCTGGCCACACTGTTTCTGTCTCAACTATCAGTTCTGCTGTTGTGTCACAAAAGCAGCCATAGGAAATCGTCAAATGGATCAGTGTGTTTGTTGGAACAATAAACAGGCAGTAGGCTGGATCTGCCCATGGGCTGTAGGTTTCGGGCCCCTGGTCTAGATCCAGAGAAGGCAGAGAGAGAGGGAGAGGATCCATGCAGGGCTCGAACTCATGAACCATGAGTCACGACCCCAGCCGAAGTTGGATGCTCAACTGAGCCACCCGGGTGCCCCTACAGCATCGTATTTTCAACAGCTAGCTTCAGAGGGCTGCTGTTAAGCATCCCTTTAAGTGAGCCAAGGGCACGATGATTTCAGAGCGCAGTTCAGAAAAAATTTGAGGACATAAGGCACTTCATTTGGATTGCTGGCCGTCTGGGCTTGAGTCAATGTAAAATGGAGACCATTTAGCTGTAGGAATGAGCTGCATTCTTGTCTTCCAGACAGTCTGCTGTGAACACTGACTCGTTCTTCTCACACCCAGCTTCCGGCAGGTGTCAGGATTTCCCTGGAGCTACAAGGCCCTCGTTCAACCGAGGGCAATTACGTTCCTGTTCGTTCTTTCAGGTTCAGGATCCATCAGGCTTTGGTCGGAGTCCCCATTCTATCATAAAGCATAAAAAGGAATCAGATGGCAATTCTTCTCATGTCTTGTTATTGCTTCACCCCCTAGAACCCACGTCTTCAGTGGTTTCTAGGTGCCAGATACTTGGCTGAGCACACTATAGGCACAAGCCCATTTTATTCTCACACCCTCTGGGGACACAGGCTACTGTTGGAATTCCTGGCTTTCAGATGAGAAAACTGAGCTCAGAGGGATAAGTAGCTTGCCCAGCATCATCATGTAGTATATAGATAAGGATAGGCTCTATCTGACTCTTAACCAAGGCCCTTAACTACCGTCTCTCTCAACAGAGCTCTCTTGACTTCCTGGATTCCCGACCTTGACATGCTTCTGGTGACTTCCTGGTCTTTACGATTTTCTGGATGCCAGGCCTTGCTTGTCTATCGTAGTTACTTCTGGTTGTGGCTCTTCAGCTCCCAGAACCTTCAGCTCCCAGAACCCTTACCAGCTTCCAGAACCCTTGATGTCTCATTATAGAATCCTGCTCAGGTTTTCACCTTACTTTCTCAGATCTTGACCCTTTATTGGTTTCTACTTCTGGTTTTCCTCTAGTCCTTAACTTTCTGCATCTGGACCACCCTTTCTTGGTCACACTTGTGCCCAAGTGTGCTCCCGTGTGAACAAAGAAAGGATTTTCAGTTTCTTTACGATGCCTACAATCTTTATAGCTGTCGTCTACCTCTGGTTTTCTAAAGGCCAGATGAAGTCTTGAAGGGATATTCAACCTCGTGGTGACATGTACAACATAACATGCAGAAACAGAATATCTTTTTTTTAAATTTTTCAAAAATTTTAATGTTTATTTGTTTTTGAGAGAGAGAGAGAGAGAGATACACACACAGAATGCGAGCTGGGGAGGAGCAGAGAGAGGAGACACAGAATCCGAAGCAGGCTCCAGGCTCTGAGCTGTCAGCACAAAGCCCGACGTGGGGCTTGAACTCACCAACTGTGAGATCATGAACTGAGCCCAAGTCGGCCGTTTAACCGACTGAGCCGCCCAGGTGCCCCCAGAATATCTTTCTTGATGTGGCAATTCTCCTCAAATATAACATCAATGGAGACTTCATGATAATGCTGGGAGCAATTCATTGGCCTGGCCATGCCCCACAAATGGAGAATGTTAGTAATTTTCCAAGACCAGTTCTGGGCTACAAAGAATGTTATTAAACAAACCATCGGAGATATAAAGATTCCTGAAATGGCAAGTATTTTCTGTTCCCAGTGATGAAAACGAAATATGCTGTTCACATTGTAGGCATGTGTAACCTATTGGACTGTTTCAAGAACACAACGGGTTGGAATCAGTGACTAAGAGAGAACTGAGAACAAAATCCATTCATTTACCCAGGCACAGATAGGCTGAGAGAGAGCCAAGGTCAAAGCTAGGAAGATAATCTGAGGGCCAAGTCAAAAGAGAGGGGGGAACCAAAGATGGAGAATAAGCAATGACATAAAAAGCCAGAGGGCATGAAAGCTGCATGGAATGTGGCCCGAGGAAGGGGTCAGGGCAAGAAGTTAAAAATTAAGACCTTGGACAGTGGAAGCACTAAACTCTTATGTGGCATGGGGGCCAGCCAGCATGGCTGGCTTGAGCATAGAGAGCAAACATGATGACTCAGTGGCCCCTGAATGGGATGATTCACAAGTCTCGAGAGTTACTCTTTGCTATGCCAATTGATGCCTTATTCAATTCTTACAAGATCTGAAATCTCATTAAAGTAATAACTGTAGACACTTCCTGGAAGTGGAATGGCTTATGCTGAAAAATTTCCATGGAACCATACAGGTTGCACCAATTATCAACTGGTTAATGGCACATTTTTGTGACGCTGAATCTATTCTCCAAGAAGTAGAAAATTCAAATAGTCCTTTTCACACGGCCAACTTAAACTTTAAATAAGGTGGTAGCGCCCCTTTTAGGATGGCGCGTCTTAATGCAAAATGCTCAATCAGTTCACGAAAGCGGGCTAAAAAATGTCATAACCTGGTGTAAGATTTGTTAACTTTACGCAAAACACAGTAGAATCTTAAACCCTTAATGTTGGAGAACCAGGTGGTGAGATGTTGGCTTGTATATGATGGGTGTTCAGTCTTTTTATTTACCCAGGCCTGAGGAAGGAAAGAGAGAGAGAGAGAGAGAGAGAGAGAGAGAGAGAGAGAGAGAGAGAGAGAGAGAGAAAGCCTCCCTAAGCCCTTGAGGGGAAAACTTCTTCCGAGCAGAACGAAGTTTGGCAAGTCTCTGAGGTCTGGAGTGAAATACAATAAAATTTGCATTTATATAGCACTCCTTATGCTCTTGCTTTATATGTGCTATCCATATTAAATAAAAACACAATTAAGAGTTAGTTCTAAAATACCAGGTCAAACATATCAAACAAAATCAGGAATGGCAATTAGTGCTAGAATACCAGAACAAACAGATGGCTATTGAGTTTGGATTTAAGAAGAGAAATGGAATGTGCCAGTTGCATATCAATAGAGGAGTAAGTCTGGAGTTTGGGCCGAGGATGGGGGGCTGGTGGTCGGGCTACAGAAAGAGCCAAGTTGGGACAGTGAGCAGGCCTGTACAGAGGAATTATTAGAAGTGCAGCTAACATCGCTGGGCGCGTACCCCGCGCTGGGTACCAGCCCTACGCTGAGCTTCCAAGGGTAATCAGACTTGAATCCTGTCGTCAAGCCACTTACAGTCCAGCTTAAAGAAAGAATGCATGTACGAGACCCCGTGGGCACCTTCACTATTTGTGGCAGCATATGATTTTAGCCCAGGTACAAAAATAAGCCCATGATACAGGTACAAAGTCCAGGTACAAAAATAAGCTTGAACTGCTCTGAAAACCAAAGAGCTTTGAACACCCAAAAGATTTTAGGACGAAGCGGAAACCTTGTGATCTACATCTGTGTCGCTTGGTGTGAATATTTGTATGATTCACGGCAGAAATATTAATATGTGTGATCATGGGGTCTTCTTCCGAACTCCGTTGGGTGTGTTATATCGAATCTAATAAAGTATGGGCACTGTATCACCTTTCTAAAATCCAAAACAGTCTGAGTTCTGAAATCCATCAGACTTCGAAGGTTTTGGACAAAGGGTTAACGACCTGTCATCAAATGGTTTTGTTTTTTTTTTCCCCCAGCCTCCACTTGTTCACTAGCAATTCCTATCAATTCAATATTTGGCTTTGTTCCCCAGGCTCCCGCTGAAATTGCTCTCACCGGTGCCTCTTTTTGCCAGATCCCCTAGCTTTTTGTTTGTCTTACTTCTAGATCTGGTGGCAAAGGCTTGACATCTGCTTTACTACTGGCTCTTTCCTTGACTTCATTCCGTGAGGCCCCAGGATTTACACTTCCCTGCAGCCTCTTGACCAAACCTATTTTGTTCACACCTTTCCTTAGGCCAGGCGGTGCTCCCCACAGGGTCTCATTCAAAGTAGGATCTAAGAAATAATTGTAATGAAGGAATTCCCCAAGACCTGGATCTCTGATCTTGTACTCACTATTCTCCCCGGGGAGAACTCCATTCCCAGCTGTCACCTGGGCAGAGGGGCTCTTGAATCTACACATTCTGGTCCGTCTTGTCACCGCACTTCCTTTTCCAACAGCTGTGGACACTTACTGATCTCTTTACCTAATGAATTGTCTTGCTAGCCCCTCATTTTCGAGCTTCCCCTCAAAAGTCACACATACCCTTGTGAACTTCCGAATCGGTAGAAAGTAGACTTTGGTGGAAGCAGGGAGACTTTCTTATTTATTTATTTGTTTTGGAGACGTACTACATTTATACTTATTACCGTCAGTGTGGACAAACTGATTATTTGTAAGAGGAGGAAATAGTCTGTTTCTACTCGGGTCTGTCCACTTACCCAGGCTGGAGCTGTTGGAGTCGCTGTTGACTCTGGTCTGTCCTCCAGGTCTGGTGAGTCTCGGGCCTCCCCATCTTTCCTTTGGAAGAGCATTTGTACCTGGCCTTCTTCTTCTATTTCTTCTATTTCTTCTATTTCTTCTTCTTCTTCTTCTTCTTCTTCTTCTTCTTCTTCTTCTTCTTCTTCTTCTTCTTAATGTTTATTTATTTTGAGAGAGAGGGAGAGGAAGGACAGAGAGAGAAGAGAGAGAATCCCAAGCAGGCTCCCTGCTATCAGAGCAGAGCCTCATGGGGCGGGGCTCCATCTCACGACCCTCAGATCGAGACCCCAGGCAGAATCAAGAGTCAGAGACTTAACCAGCTGAGCCACCCAGGCACCCCTGTACTTGGCCTTCTGGTGTGACGTTGGCCACCTCTGTGGCTCAGGCTCCCTTCAGGTCATTTCTGAAATGGTTTCCAGAATTAGACATTCTGCCTCTTTCTCTACCAGTCTGTACAATATTCCCTGATTAAATGCATTTGCCTGCTTTCCTCATATCATTTCTTTCCTCTTCAAGTTTTGGGCTTTTTCTTGCCTCTGGGAGACCCCAGTTCACCATCCATACCTTCTTGCCAAATGTCTTTTTCACCTGGACCAATACCCGTACTCCCACCTCCCCCGCCCCCAGTCCTATCTGTCTCGGTCACCTCTCCAGTCTGGAAATCCTAGAATCTTCTTTCCCAGTCATCGTGCTGGCTCATTGCACCCCAAATCCAACTTCTGTAGGGGCTTAGGTCTATTTTGTTCTCCTAGTGCCTCGGGCAGTGCTGTAAACCGAACACTGAACTCTGATATTGTCGGTTTGGTGTTTATGGGAATGTGTGGGTGATCTGTTTTACAGGTAGAGACAAGAACTGCACACCTGGAAGGGACAGCTGTGTGTCTCCTGCCCATGTGTTCTGGAGCTCCGGCTGGTTCCAACTTGCTGAAGGGGCATAGCAGGGATTTCTGCTTGGTCTGGAACAAACCCTGGGGACCATAACTTGCAAAATCTGTACTAGGCAGCCTTAAGCAGAAGCTTATTTCAAATCTGGCTCCTTCCCAAGGCTTTAGGGGACGTTGTGACTTCTCCAGAGAGGCAGGGGTGTTTTAGAGGTTGGTCATCACAGTATAAATTTAACCTCTCTGAATTTTGGTCTGTGTATTTGTAGAGAGTGGGTTACTTTCTGTTTTGTTTTTTAAAATTTTAACGTTCATCTTTTTAATTTCCAAGACCTCTCTTTTATTCTATGTCTGTCCTTTTCCCATAACACCTTATTTTATTTATGTATTTATGTATGTATTTATTGATTTATTAAATTACATCCAAGAGTGGATTTTATACTTGCCCTCCCATCTCTCCATCAACTCTGACAAAGCTCGAGTGAGACAAGAATATGAACAAATCGTATGGACCAGAGGTCAGCGAATTGCAGCCCCCAGGCCAAATTCGGCCTGTCGGAGAGCCTGCAAGCTAAGAATGGTTTTTACATTTTTAAATTGTTGAAAAAAATTAAACAAGGACATTTGGTCACATGTGAACATGAAATGAAATTCAAAATTCAATGTCCATAAATAAAGTTTTATCGGGACACAGCCAATAAATACTTTTTGTCTGTGGCCCATTTTTTTTGCTACCACGGCAGAGGCGAGAAGGTGTGAGGCTTGAACGGCCCGGAGGGGCGGAATATTAACTGTCTGGCCTTCGCATGGTACACTTGCCCCCCTCTGATAGGGACACACAGGCACAGAACACACAGAGGACCTTGTGATCCTTCTGCAGGCAACTGGGGCTTTGAGTTTTCCAATTGTCAGGTCCCAAAGTTGCCTGACCCCAGGGAGGGGCTAGTCAAATAAAATACAATGGGCATAGCGCCCCCTGGAGGAGGCCCGATCTGCAGCAGCCGCGTGTGGTGGAAAGGCCCCTGTACTGTGAAGAGGTCTGACTGACTGAATGACTGATCACGGCCAGCTAAGACTTCCAAGGCTGAGCAACTCAGGTAGACCACCTAACTGCCCTGGGCCTCAGATCCTCAACTCTGTAAAAAGGGGGAGCGGTATCGTCCTCTCAGTGGCTCTCAAACTTCCTTTCTCTTTCCCTCCTGGCTTCCTTCTATGCCTTCTTCTGAGCAAAATCTTTTACTCAAGTGCATTCTCATACAGATGCCTAACGCATTACACAGCTGAACGCGGAGCATCTCTGCTAGAAGAGGGTACCAGCCCGAGTCCCTCAGTGGGAGACTGCACAGAAGAAACTCAAAGTCCTTCCGGCCCTTAGGGCCTCTCACTGAGAGAGCAGCCCAAACCCAAAGCTACCTCAGACTAGTTCTTTTCAGAGAGCTCGTTGGGACCCACCGAGCTCGTATGGGTCCCACATACTCGGAGACCGAGTGTTCTGGACAATCAACCAGAATTTTCCCTGGTGCCGGCTCTTCCCCTCAGGGAATCCATCATCGCCCAGATGCTGTTACCATAACAACAGCTAAAACGTACTGAGTACTTACTACTTGCGGGACACCGGACACCGGGCTAAGCCCTCGATGATGTGCCTTTTGTCATTTCATGCAGAGCACCACCCAGAGAAGTAGGTCCTAGAATTACTCCCATGTCGTGAAGGAGGAGGCAGTCCCGGAGAGGGTCTTGCACAAGCACATTGCCCCTTTTAAGGGTGCAGAGGCTGGGAATAAACCCGGGGAGTCTGACATCAAAACCCATCCCTTTAGAGGGAGTGTGGAGGCCTCATTCCTCTGGGGCTACCTTTAAATCAACAGGTGTGAAGGTTTATTTGTTGCTCACTTGCTGTGTGACTTTGGCCACGGACCTAACCTTGCTAAGCTTCATTTTCCTCAGCGGTCAAACGGGAATAATGACAGGATCAATAACACCATGCGGATTAGTGGGATAAAACATGTAGTTAGTGCCTGGCATTACTCAGTGCTCAGTAACCATCACCTTCTTTTATTATCACTGGTTGTCGTCCACTGCCTCTCTCCTTTTCTTTTAGTCCCCGCGAACCGTTCCTCTGAACGTTGGGTTCCGAGCCTTTCCATGGTAACACAGGCTGCCTGGACCAGCTTTCAGGTCATGCCCGCACATGTCATGGAGGTCATTTTTGAAAGACCCAGTTCAAGGTTGCTTTCGTGAGGGGGGCCTAACTCTTTTCACTTGCCCTAATGGCCAAGGTAGCATCTTGTTTTATTGAACCTCTATCAATAATACCCTCATGTTCCTTGATTGTTCTCTGTGTGTGTGTCTTACCTTTTCATCCACACCACCAGCCCCACTGTGCTGGGACAGATGTTGGCTACACAGGGGCATAGAAAAATCATAGGCCTTTTACTCTGAAAGACCAGGGTTTAAATTCTGCATCTACCCTTGACTCACCGTGTTCTTACTTCCTCCTCGAAACAGGGGCAGTAATTCCTCCCTTACAAGTTACTGTGTGATTGAGGTGGTCTCCTGAAAACTCACCTGTGCCCGGCCTGCCCATAACTGCTTCCCTCTTTTTTGCACCTCCGATGGGGTTTTGCGCTCCGTAGTTGCTCTCTGAAAACTGGTTCGTCAGCTGGTAGTTAACGTTGTAAGAAGCAGGTTCAGTTTAAATATTTTTCCACCCTTCCAACCAATAGTGGAATCCGCCCCGGGGTGGCTGAAGTCAGCTTGCCCTTTTCTCCTGGGGAGTTTCATCACGAAGGCACCGCATCATGAGGTCTGTAAAGATCAAGGCAGGTCCTGTCTGGACTTTGGAATCTTTAAAATTCTTCAATAGAACTTTCTGCAGTGATGGAAATGTCTGATACTGGAGCCACTAGCCCCAGGTTACCAAGTCCTTGAAATGTGGCTGGTCCAACTGAAGAGCTGAGTGTTCATTCACTTAAATTAAAATGTCAAATAGCCGCGTGGGATTTGCGGCTTCTGTGGACCGGCCTAGAACAACTAGGGAGAGATTTCTATTTAGCTAAGCTCTCTCTGTGCAAAGCTTACACTTTTTCATTTAACCCTCAAAGCAGTCCTGTTTGGCCAATGAAGAAAGTGAATCAGCCCAGAGGGGTCAGGTGACATGCCCACGGTTTCCCCTGTGGAAACCATGGAAATGGCTGGGCAGTGGGGCACCTGGGTCACTCAGTCGGTTGGGTGCCTGACCTCAGCTCAGGTCATGATCTCGCAGCCTGTGAGTTCAAGTCCTGTGTCGGCCTCTGTGCTGACAGCTCATAGCTTGGAGCCTGGAGCCAGCTTTGGATTCTGTCTCCATCTCTCCGCCCCTTCCCTGCTCAAGCTCTCTCTCTCTCTCTCAAATATAAATTAAAAAGATTAAAAAAAAAAAAAGAGAGAGACATGGCTGGGCAGGAACCAGGCATGATGCTCTCATCACTGTGAGAAGTTGTGCACAGGTGGGGCCCAGGTTGAAGACTGGATACCAGAGAGTTTCTTCCTCAGTTATCCCATGAGCATGTAGAGACCCATACATGCCTGCTGATGAAACTGAAAAGTTGGGATGCACTTACCCAGCCCTGCCTGGGAATCACGGAGCTGCTGGACCCTGAATTGCTGAATTCAAGCCACACAGCCTCAAATGGGGCTGAAATGGCCACAGAAGGACCTTGGCCACCTAATATCAAATAGATCAACAGTGAGTTTTGGCCAAGAAGAAGGTTCCAGAATGAAACCAAAGCACTGTGTTTTGGGAGGTACAGTGGGGGAGGCCTGCTGGGGGGCCCTCCCTGAAGGAGAGGTTTGGGGTTTGAAGAAATGCTGGCAGAGGACAGCAGTTCCGATTTGCCTCACCTCACTGATTGCCAGCCTGCAGCAGGGCTCTGTCTATTGAGGTTTTGGTAACATACACACCATATTTAGAGACATAAGGCCATATTATTTGCAGTTGGGATCTTTCCTGGAGGAATCAGAACAATAAGCAGGCCCTGCAGAGTCCACGGAAATGTGCAGAGGCATCCTTTAGAGCTAAACCCACAATGGAGACGATGGGTCTCAGTTTCCCAGAAGAAAGGCACCAATCCAACAAGGCCACCTTTGAGAGAGGCTGTTGAGAATGAGACGTTTGTTGACAACCAGAATGCGTTCCCACTTGCCCGCGGGAGAAGATGATCACAGGGGCAAGGCCAAGGAAGGAGAGAATGAGAGTAGCTGAGAATCTTGCACTGAGGAAAGCCCAGAAGGTCTTGTCAGCACCTGAATAAGTATCTGAGGCTGACTCCTCAACGCAGACTCACTGTGGCAGAAATAAGCGACAGGGGGAAACTGACAGGGCCTGACATTACAATGGCTTGTAAGCCTTGCCAGTTGATGACAATGGTTTTCACTCCCCCGCCTCCCTCCCGCAGACTTTGAGATGCCTGCAGGCAGCTTGTGAGATATAAAATGTCTCTGGGTGCCTAGAGTTGAGGTCCTCCCTGATGCCTGTGGAACACACGCCTCATCAAATTAATCAGTGAATGAGCAGAACTAGAAGCAAAACGAGAAAAGTGGGGGGGCTTATTTTGCTTAGTGTAGACAGAACGGTTTTGAACTAAGATTTGTGTGAGAGAATAGGGTTTGAGGACACATCACCATATTCCTTGCAGCTTAGTTTTGGGGGAGAAGAGGCTTCCCTGAGGAAGATTTTTTGGAAGTGATGTGGGTCTTGTGGCCAGGACTTGGAAAACTGCTCGGGCCCTCTAGGGGGGCGGGAGGGGGTGCTGGAGGGGGATCTGGGGTGTTTGTGGTGGGATGAATCTTTTTTTTTTTTTTTTCGCCAAGCATGTGAGTAGACTTCCTAATGGCAGAGCTCTGACACTTAGAGAAAAGAGTGTAGGTTTTCTATAAACCCAGGATGTTGGCAAGCCAATAGGTCTATGTCAGTTTAGGTTCTGACTTAAAGCAGACAAGCCTCGGGGTGCAAGTAGTTTTGTCAGAGGGAATCTCAGGAGACACAATGAAAGAGTGGGGGGAGTGAGAAAGAGAAGGGAGAAAAGGTAATGTATGTTACTGAGTGAGCTACCTCTCTGAGCAACTGGGGCCCAAGTTGCTAGGAATGCACCAAGATGGTGTATTTGGAGTCATTTCACTTAAGGTCAGGAAGCTGTGGAAATGAAACCAACTCCAACGGTTGGGGGCTGCTCCTTCGTTGTTACCTGCTGAGGTCAGCATGCTTCTGAGGCCAGAGAATGTCCTCAGGTGGAGAGATGCAGGATGCCAGGATATTCATTAAGAAGCTTAAAATGGTTTAAAACAACACACATTTATGATCTCATTGTTTCTATGAGCCAGGAATCAGGACACAGCTTAGTCTGAAGACCCTCTGCTTCACGGTCTCTCGTGAGGCTGCAGTAAAATTGTTGACCACGGTATGGGTCTCATCTGAAGGCTCAGCTGGGGAAGAAAGCACTTCTAAACTACTGGCATGATTGTGGGCAGGATTCATGTCCACGAAGGCTGTTGGACTGAGAGCCTTGGCTCTTTGCTGCCTGTTGGCTGGTTTCTGCTCAGCCTTTTTTGATGCGAGCCTCTCCAAACTGGCAGCTTACTTTTAAAGCCAGCAAGAAGGTCTTCTAACAAAATGGAAGTTAGAATGTTCTGTAACCTAATCATGGAAATGACATTTCCTCACCGTTACCATATTCTGTTGGTTAGGAGCAACTTTTTCAAGGGGAGAGGATTACAAAGGCCCCGAACACCAGTGGGTGTCCCTGGAGTTGTTCTGGGGCTGCCTTCCGCAGCCAGGGTGGGCAGAGAGAACGTGGGCAGAGAGAATGTGGGCGGAACTGACAGTATCTATTGGGGAGGGTAAGTACATTCTGGCAGAGGGGAAGGGGTATGATGTGGCAGGGGAAGGAGTGAATTATCCACACTGTAATCCTGTGTGGATAGGCCAAGCACCCCAGGGAGCCTTCAGGCCCCTGAAGGGGGGAGTCCCCCTCCCCTTGGCTGGGCAGAACAGTTCTCAGAAGCACCCTAGCTGCTGGGTCTGACTAGAATTTGCACTCTGATGGAGGCTCTGCTCTCTGCCTGGTGGACTTTCTTGTGTTTCCCTACAGAACTGTCACCATGGAACCACAAAGCAACACTTGGTACAGGTAGGGCAGGGGAGGAACTGTCTTCTCAGTCAGCAGAGCTGGGACACAGAATCCCTGAATCTCGGAATGGATCACAACCCAAGACTGGCACTCCCAGTCCCACGATGCCTAACCCTTTGCCCAGCTCAGTGCAAGGGGGCCTGCAGGCTGGGAATTCTCTCCCCCCCACTCTCTCCAGAACTATTACACAGAAATGAAATCTATTTCCCTGAAGCTCTGCTTGGTCTTAATTCCCCTTCAGAGAGAGTCAATTGCCTTTTTCCCAGGTCCAGCCCTTGAAGAGAGAAACCTGCTTCTTTGAATTCTTCATCTTGGCTGCTTTTTTTTTTTTTTTTTTTTAGAAAGAGTGTGAGTAGGGGAAGAGGGGCAGAGGGAGAGAGAGAGAGAGAGAGAGAGAGAGAGAGAGAGAGAGAGAGAGAGAATCTTAAACAGGCTCCATGCTCAGTGTGGAGACTGACGTGGGGCTTGATCCCACAACCCTGGGATCATGACCTGAGTTGAAATCAAGAGTTGGACACTCAACCAACTGAGCCACTCAGGTGCCCCCATCTTAGTGAAGTTTTAAATGTGGCACTCAGAGCTGCATTTTGTGTCCTCTCTGTGGTCTGTTCAGAGCACACACTGGAAGAGTAAGGGGGAAGTCCCGCCTCCCCACAAACCACCCTTCTATTGACCTTGTCCAAGAGCCCACTTTGGCTCTCCACCCCCGTTGGCTGGCTGTCACATCCCATCATTTGAAACCTCCAGTCAATAAATGACTCAGGTTGTTTTCAGCCAGCAGCTGCTGAGTCAAACCTTCTGTCTCTGGTACCCGAGCATTTGCTTGTTTATTTTGGTTGGAGGGGAGTAAAAGGAGATTTGGCCACTTTGCACTCCCGAGGAGAGAAGGCTGGCGTGATCCTGGGTTTAAGGGAGAATCGATCTCTCAGTTTTATGGTAAGATGGCCATAATGGATATAATAACAACAACTTAGAGCAGAAATGCATACTGAACTGTCCAAGGAGGGTGGACAGAAAGGACACCAATAGCAACCAACAATGACCTGTTTACATTGCTCTTCTATTCTCGTGACTTCGTTTCTTCTTCAAAACAATGTCGTGATGGAGCTGTTAATGTGCCCAATTCACAGATAGAGAAACCAACTTTCGGGGTCCCAGTGCACATAGTTATCCGATGGAAGATCTGGAACAAGAACTCTGGAATTTCGCCTCCAAATTCTGTACACACTATTCATTGCACAGTTCCGTTCTCCTTAACTATAGATGCTGTCTTCTGTAAACTATTCAGTCCTTAGCAAGTTTTTATTGAGAACCTACTGAGACAGCAGAAAGCATAGGGTATATAACAGTTGAAAGACATGTCCTCAAGGAGTTCATGACCTTCTGGAATGAGATAAAATCTAAACACCAAACCACTAAAAAAGTATGGAAAATAAGCTCAGGCTCTCTCAGACCATAAGCTTGTATGACGGTCTGTCAGTGCTATGCTAATTTGGAGATGTGCCTCTTAATCGAAGATGCTTCATGGAGGGAATTTCAATCGCTTACAATAACTCCTGAGTGATTCAGCGCAATTAAAACGTTAATATTTTTCACAGAAAGATGACAAAAACTTGAAGGGGAGTTGCAGTATCACTTATGTCCACCAGATGATGCCACTATTCAGGGGAATTCTAGAGTTTTTGCTTTGGGGATACAACTCCAGTTGTGGTAAGTTTGAGATAATGGCTAGACAGTTATTTTAGCCCGTTTCAGACATTTGTCACATTCGCAGTGTAACTTTACACAGAGTTCACGCACATTAACAACAGAGAGTCTGAAAGGAAACAAAGGACAAGTCAAATTTCGCTTACGTAAATTTTGTGCCTTGACTCATTTTCCTAGCTGGGCCTCACTCCCTTTTAGCATTTGCTGTGTGCGAGTCAAGTGACCAAGAGATTAACAGAAAGCAGCAGAGAGCTGTTTCTGGAGACCAAGCCTGGGAGGGTAGGTCACCACGTTGGAGGTAAACTTTTCACTCTATTCGGCGTTTGCTCTCACTATATATGCAAATATATTCCCTACAGCAGATCTTGCTAAACAACAGATCTGGCCCAGTGGAAACGCCAGGATGGCCGGCCCGATGCAATTATATTCAGCATTAATGAGCTGTGGGCTCCATTCTAATGTGTAATATTTGTACATTAATGTGTAATTTTGTAATATTTGTAACATTTGATAATGAAAGAGAATAGAGCCTTTGAAGTCAAAATGTTCTGGTGTTGCTGGATTATTTTTAACCACGAACATTCATTATTTTGTTTGACAAATTGGCCTGCTTTGGAATATCAAACACCCAGTCTTTAGGGGGTGAAGGAGATAAAAGCAGTTACAACTGTTGTGCTCATTGAGAAGATTTCCCAAGAAACCCAAAGCACTTGCAAGGTTTTATCTGGCAGATCCCACCTCCGCGAACCCAGGCCTCTCTCTCTGGAGGTGGCCGTGAGAGATGTTCAGGTGCACCCTCATCTGGCCGGAGGAGGGCTTGTGGGCTTGAGGCTGGCCCGTCTATGCCCCTGGGCTCCGGGGCTCCAGGGCTCTGTGTCGTAGAGCACCCGGCCCCAGTCCGGGGACTCAGAGACCGCTGGGCACCAGACGGCTAAGATGCTGTTGGGAATGTCCTCATGGAAGGCCAGCTGGAGAGAAGAGGTGACACATGTCACCTGCAGCTCTTTCCCACAGATCTGTGATGATGAACACGTTCCACACCTTCCTATACGGTAGCCACTAGCCCCACGTAGCTACTGAACACATGAAACGTGGCTAGTGTGACTGGGGAACTGAACTGTAAACCGTACTTAATTTTCATTCGTTTCAAAGGAGACTTAGAAAGCCCTGTGTAGTTTAATGGCTGCTATATTGAACGATGCGGTTCTAGAGCATAAATCCGTACCAGTACCCTCCACTGAGAACACATTTAGGAGAGCAGGTGTGTGCTAGTCACAGCCAAGAGCAAACAGCTGTGAGCCCCCAAAGCCACATGGTGTTTGAGGAAGACTTGCCCTTCTCCAGTTTGCATAAAGGTGGGGTGCAGGCCGACAGCAGCTCTGAACGGGCTCCACGTCTGGACAATGAGACAGGAGGAGAGGGCTCCTGGAGGCTTCCGGGAAAACTTTCTTTTCCCGAATCAAAGGAGGTATCTCAGAAGAAACAGCCCCACCCCCACTCTCTTCCCCGGATGTTGCCATTATCTAGATCAAATGTCTGGAATTGCAGCAGCCGTGGTGTTACCGGCATGAAGATGCAGCCAGCGTGCGGAGAAATTGAACGAGAGCCCTGATGGACCAGGCTTAGAGGCTGCCCTCGTTTTGGATTTTTTTTTTTTTTTTTTGGTCATGTGAGATTAAAAAATAAATCTGCTTATTGCTTAAGCCACTGAATTAGGATTCTCTGTGCTTTGAGAATCTGAGAGCAGCTGAGAGCACCCTGACACTCCTCTATGTGTTTCATTGTTTATTTCTTTGTTCCTTTCTTTATCTTGTGTCTATGTTATTGATCCTGTCTTCCAGATGAGATCAGTTGGTCTCAGATTTTGCATGTCCAAGGTCATGAAGCCAGTCCTTTTTGCAAATTTGGGTGAGAGACAAATCCAGGTCTGTCTGACTCCAACATTCAAATTTGGGTGAGAGACAAATCCAGGTCTGTCTGACTCCAACATTCACGGTCTTAATTACTGTGCTGTGCTAATCTTCCGAATGGATTGCAAATCCCTCCGGTTTCAAAAGCAACGTGTAGCCTTTTGCTCCATTTCCTGCGAACGGTGTAAGTTCCTCCCTCTGTGCTCCTGATGTGGGTTGCCTTCGAGCTAGAGACGTTGCTTCCACTGGATCTGTCCTGTCTTCTGTCTGTTTAGCCATCTGTGGCCAGGACACAGGTTGGAGAGATGCCCATCCCCGTGTCCTGCCCCACTGAGGGCAGGTCTGTGGGAGGTAGGGCTGCAGGGCAGCAGCTAATGCCCCTAGTTCTCTGCAAGCTACCTGCAGACCCGACTGCCATGTGAAGGTTGTGACTGAAAATTCTCAGAGTCTAGAAAGTGTTGCACACGTAGGGAGACCGCTTCTTCAGGTCACTGTGGAGGGAGATGAGACGTGGCGGCAAATCTAAGGGATCCAGTTTCAGTGATCCTGAAAAGCCTAGGCTGGTGGCTGGATGAGTGGGAGAGGGTGGCGGCTGACCAGACCTCTCTGCTTCCGGCCTTTTTCTCTCTCCCTGGCCGATGGCAACCGTGCTGGAGCGGCTGTGTCTCTGTGTGCAGAGGACTCACACACCTCCTCTCCTCCGGGCTCCAGCTAAAGGGCTCACGGCTGGGTATTTGAAAGCACTTCAAACTCCAAAGGTTGAAAGCCAATCTCAGGATTTTCTCTTCCGTCGAGTTTGGGGATGTTAACCACCGTGCTTTCCCTAAACGTTCAGGACTGTTTGAGGAAGGTGGGGGGGGGGAGGGAGGCATCGGGGAGCACAGTTTGGGTCAGACTTCAAGTCTCATGGCAACTCAGCTGGCTAATGCTTTGAGTGAACTGGAAAGAGAGTTGAGGCCAATACCTGCAGAATGGGGTCAGCTCGCTCCTGTGCGGGGTGCCGTGGCCCAGACCACTCCTGGGATTGGGATCCAGTCCCTGGCATGGTGGCCAGATGCTGCCTGAAAGGCCCCGGAGGGTGGCCCATCCCTGTCCCAGATTCCAGAGAGATGACCCTTGTGTCCCCTGGGCTTTTCCAGCTCTCCTAGGCTGTGTCCGTATGGGCCACCTCAGCTGAGGCCCAGGTAAAGGGGATGTGTCTCAAACCCCAAGCGCAGTCCAAGCTTCTCAGTGCAAGACTGGGAACAGTTTCTTCAACTGCGGTATCTGGAAAACAAGAATGCCTCAAGCAGAGAGTATGAGGATTAAATGGGCTAATACATGTAAAAATATTTAGTACTTAAAGCCTGGAGCATAGGAAGCGTTCAATTGTTGTTGCCGTTAAGATCACGCTTGCTTTATCCTTATAACGAGATCACCAGATACAGAAGTGAATCTGCATCCAGCAAAAACCCAAAGAGGATAATACATTTGTGTGTCCTTAACCGCCCACCCCCCCCCCCCCCCCCCCCCCACCGAGGGATGTGGGAACTGTTTTCAGATGGCCTTTCTGCCTCTTCCCCTGGAAGAGGACCCAGCTCCCTGTTAGTTTCTGCGTTTGTGTAATCTTCTGTCTGGGTAATTGTCTCCAAACGTGCTATTTAGAATGTCTACTGTGCATTTAAAGAGTGTCTTATAATCATGGCGTACTGGAAATCACTACACTTGCCAGCAATTATCACAGAATCACAGGCTGGAAGGAACGACAGATGTCATTAAGTCCAGCCCTCAGCCCCCAGCCCCCAGCTCAGACACAGGCCCGGCCTTATCTCACAAATGGGGCTTTTCTGGGGAAATTCCTTTAACCAAACGTGACCGTGGGTCTGATCACTTCCTGAGAGAGAGAACATCCGGCCCTGTACTTAACTGCCCACAGCTTTGCTTTGGTTGAAGCCCGCATTTGCTTCCTATCCCAGACGACTTGCTTCCCGGGTCCACCCTGGTTTCCAGGCCCTGGCGCCGTGGGCCTTGCAAGGCTCACTTTCTTCAGAGGCCCAGTGGGCCCCAGGCCCGGCGCCTCTGTGCCCTGGAGCAGGCGAGATTCACGCAGCCACCGTCCCCCAGCGGAGGGGAGAGGAGCATCGTTATTTCTAAATCCTGTGACCCGGGAGGGCAAGCTTCTCGCCTTGACTTCAGGACGCAAAGGCACACTGTCAATGAGTTTAACCTCCTCCCCAGCTCGGCTTTACATGACGGCAGATTCCGGGCAACATCCATCCTCCTCCGACATCTTCCCCGGGGGCCGAGGTCCTTCATTCTTGGGGTTCATTTGAGCCGTTTCCATAGCGACAGCCACTTGTTGAGTTTTGAATCTCCCATCGAGGTCCTTGCAATTTGCCAGCTAAGCCACCGATCGCCAGGCGTGTGTGCCAGGTTAATAAGACAAAGTCTGTTTTATTTTACCCTTGCCTTTTTTGTCTGCCTTCAGCTGGGGGCAGCCTCACAAAAGAGAGGGCCTTTTGGCTTTCAGCATTCTTCGGCCTCTGCTCATTATCCCGGGCGCTATCTGGGACTGAACCAGCGTGCGGTGCGTTTCCCTGGCTGTCTCTAGGCCGCGCGCAGCAGCCATGGCAACAGGCTGGGGGCGTGGCCTCGCTCGGACCGGTCACGTGGGGCTGCTTTTCAAGCGCACGTGCGTGCGTGTTGGGGCTGACACCCCTGCGTCTGTGTGCCAAAAGTAGGGGGATCGGGAGGAACATAGTTCCATCGTGTGGCTCGGCGGCCGTTATCGAGGGCTGGGATCAAAATGATTTTGCTTTCTTTCTAGAGAATTCGCTGTGACCCTCGGTCGGCGACCCGCAGCAGAGAAGCCTGGAGCCTCGTGCACTCCCACCGCCCTGCTGTTTCCTGTGTGCACAGACGAGTCATTCTCTATCCACCCCCCCCCCCCCCCCCCCCCCCCCCCGCCCAGGGTGCGTTCCGTCTTACAGGTGTAAGCCAAGACCCGCGGAAGGTATTAGTGATTCAGAGGAACGCCTATCCCCGTAAGTAGAACAATGGATGGAAGAAAGCCGATAAAGGGATCAGCAGATCAAAGCGCTCGCTCGTCGCCATCAGCCACCCCTTCTTAGTGACTCAGATGAAAATGCCTCCCGTCCTCGCCGTCTCCCGCAGCGCCTCTGCACACCTCCGTGGGATTTTTTAAGGACCGGGGCAGCTCGTTTCTCCCTGTGTTTTGCAAGTTATTTTGCAAGATTTTCTGGTTGGTTGCTGTTGAGCTTTCAGAAAAATCCCCACAGAAAAATTGTCTGATCCAAACGATTTGCTGTTTTGTGAGTGTGGCTGGAACTGCGGCGAGGACACGCAGAAGGGCGTTCTTCCCTTTGAGGAGCCACCGGGTGCAAGTGCAGGCTGACTCGGGCGCAGAAGGGAAAGGCTGGGCCTTCAGAAGAATGCCCGAGAGCCCTGCCTGTCTGGTTTCATCATGGGTTTTAACTGAGTACTTGAAAAGGGAAAACAGAGGGACGTAATGATCCAGAGCCTAAGGCTTCTTGGCTGCAAACACACCAAATGCTTGGACAAAGGAACACAAAAATCAGGGTGGTTTATAAAGCGGGGTTACAGCACGGATCTGTTTTCAGGCGGGCGGAAAGAAAAAGAGGGACATTATCTAAATTAAAAGGAAATGTTTCTAATTGCAAATAAGAGAATGGAAAACGTAACGACAGAATAAAGAAACCCATCAGACTGTGTCTGGAGCCAGTAAGCCCTGCCGGCAGCTTTGGCACATTATAGGCCCTGGGCTCTCTCCAGAGCCTTCAGGGCCTTTGGGAAAGTGGCTCTTAAGCAGATTGGGTTGGATGACCCACTCTGGTCTGGGGTTGTCCTCAAAGGGCCAGAGACTGCCGGAGTCTGGACTGGATTCTCAGATGGATTGTTTCGTTCTGGGGTTTCCAGGGGACTTCGATCATGAAGGAATCCTCTTGTTTGCACGTGACCCCATTCAAATTGGTTTAAGCAGTAAGGAAACATACTGATTTGCCTAACGAGAACGCCCAGATGTAAGACAGGGCTGGGCTGGTTGGACTCCGTGGTTCGGTGAGATCACCAAGGACAGGTTTCTTCCTCTCCTTCTGCTATGCCTCCAGTAGTATCAGGTTTATCCCAAGGCTGGCTTCTGTCCTGGTTGCAAGGTGATTGCCAGCTGCCTTCAGGGCAATGTGCTTACTCATCTGTGTTCAGAAAAGAGTGAGTCTTCAAAGGCTCCCATTTTCCCAGTCCTCCCGAGGTCAACCCCCTGTTCACCAGAGGAGCTCCCTCAAGGGAAAATCTGGGTGTTGTATGCAAAAGGGACACACACGAGGGGATTGGATGCTGGTGAATCACCAATGTCCTTTCCAATTCCTGATGTTTGGGGTAGGAAAAATCCAGGGGGCACGTGTGTGGGCAAGCAGCAGAGGGTAGAGTTACATCCCGAACCCAAGGAAGCAAGTGTGGGAATGAGCTAGGAGCCTGTTGGAGTCATTTTCATAGCCAGACCTCACTTCTTCCTCCACCCATGTGCTTTCTTCTTCCTCAAAGAGGGACCGGCACAGCCTAGCAATTAGAGTGGGTGCCCCAAAATGGGCACCACCACCAGCTGTATAGCTTGGGGCAAGTGACTTAACGACTCTGGCCTTCAATTTCCTTGTCTGTAAAATGGGCACATTTTATCTAATAGTACCTCTCTCACAGGATTGTCAGGAAGTTTAAAAGAGAACACTGAAAACACATAGAACCGCGCCTGCCCCAACGTGGGTCCTCAGGAAATATTAGTTGTTATTATTCCATTAAAAAAAAAATCTGTTTTCTTGTCAGGCCCAGCATTAGACAAGGGCAGTCTTTAGATTTATTTAACTTCATGCACGCAGCTACCAGTGGTGCCCGCCCCTCAGTAGGTCTGTGCTGAATGAATGAATGCGTGGATGACGATAGCTTAGGCAGTGGCTTAAGAGACCCTAAGCCTGGGCAGAGTGTGGTTGAACTGGGCTGGCGCTGTTGAAGTGCCCTCTGGCATAAATGAGGTAACTTTTGGTTTCTGTGTTACAGTTGGCCTGTTATGAAGGTAGTTTGGCCTCTGGCGCCTCTCTACCCGGCTCTTATTTCCTGCGTCTCCCTTTGACAAAGCTGGGTCGCCTCCTCTCCGTGCTTCGCCAAACTCAAGCCCACTTCGCAGTCTTTGACCACACTCTTTCTCCGTTCAGCATGTCCTCTGACTTCCTCTTTCCATCCGAATTCCGCCATCTTGCCAGACCCACATCAGACCTGGCTCCCCTCATGAGCCTTCCCAGGCCAGGAAGATCCCTTTCTTTTCTGAACGTCCCAGATACATAATAATATTACCTCCTGCCAGCCCCCTGGGCCCCTCTCACTTCTGCCTCAGCCTCAGAGGCAAGTTCTGTGCAAAGCACCCCAAGTCCACAGCATCCCACCTCTGGAACATGCCTGGGATCACCCTGCTTTTGGCCCCAGGAAGCCTCCCCTGGAGGCTCAGGGGGATTAAACCCCGAGGGGCCAAGTGAAAACCACAATGAGGTGCTATGTCACGCCCACTAGGGCAGCTATAATCAAAAAGTCAGATAACAACAGATGCTGATGACGATGTGGAGAAATCGGAACCCTCATATACTACAGGCCCGAATGTGAAATAATGCAGCTGCTGTGGAAAATGGTCTGGCAGGCTCTCGGAAAGGTTAAGCACACGGTTACCATTTGACCTGGCACGTCTAATCCCAGGTAGATAACCAAGAGAGATGAAAACTTCCGTCCACACAACAGCTTGCATTATTTGTAATAGCTGAAAAGTCAAACCACCCAAATGGCCATCAACTGACGAATGGAGAAACAAAACTGTGCTCTTTCCACGCAATGGAATATTGCTTGGCAATAAAGAGAGATGGATTACTCACACATGTTATAATGTGGATGGATCTGGAAGACACTACACTAAGTGAGAGAAGCCAAACACAAAAGAGCACTTATTCTATGATCCCAGGCAATATCCAACATAGGCAAATTCGTAGAGATCGGAAATAGCTTAGTAGTTGCCTAAGGCTGGGAGAGAGGAAAGCTGTTGAGGGGAAATGAGGAATAATGCTAGTGAGTACAGGGTTTATTTTTGGAGAGACGAATATGTTTTACAATTGACCGTGGTGATGGTCGCACAAATCTGCGCATGTACTGAAAACCTTTGCCCTGGACGCTTTCAGTGAGTGAATTGCTTGACGTGTAAATTTTAACAACAAAGCCCAATAAAGCTGTTGTAAAAACAGGTAAGCAAACAAAAAACTTAGGGAGGCATCTTCCGCCCTGGAAGATGAGAGCTGGTGAACATATGCCTTGCCCGCCCATCCTTCAAATGGACAGTTCTGGAGGAAGGCATTCTTGGATGTTTCTAGAAGGTTTGGCCTCCAGAACCCCTCCTGTGTGTAGTAGTGGTCTTGATAATGTTTCTTGGTGTCACCTTCCAGATAAAATACCTGCACCACAAGATGTTATCTCAGGCTCTGCCTTTGGGATCATCCAAGCGAAGTCAGCATGCAATTCAGACATAAAGATGTTAAACACTATATATATACATATACATATATATATATACATATACATATATATATGAATATATATATACATATACAGTATATGTATATATATATATATATTCACACACACACACACACTTTCCCTTTTTTATTTCAACCAAATTGTTACGTCTTGTAGAAACAGACCATAAAGAAACTAAACAAAAAAAAAAAGAAAAAAGAAAAGAAAAGAAAGAAAGAAAGAAAAGACAAAAGGAAACAGACCATGACTTAAAAACTGCATTAGTATTTTTCAAACCCTACACCAATGGAGAGGACCAGTGCTTACCAGCTGCTGTGTGCCAGGTACTTTACATAGATTTTCTCATATAATCCTCAAAAGAACTCTGTGAGGATCTTATTATTATTCCATCCTGCCAAAGAGGCCTTGGCTCAGCTCAGAAAGGTTAAGTTAATCAGATTTATTGAGGACGCACAGCCAGAAGGTTCACTGAGGTTACTGGGGACGCACAGGCTGGTGAGAGTGAGGATATTTATCCGGGTATGTTTGAACCTCAGTGGCATAGAGTGGATTGAAAATAATACTGGATGGTAGACCGTAGCCAAATTGATATCGTATTCTTTTCTTGGTGGTTGGTTGTTTTTTTTTTTTAAGTTTACTTTTATTTTGAGAGAGAGCAAGCAGGGGAGAGGCGGAGGGAGAGAAGGAGAGAGAATCTTGAGCAGTCTCCTCGCTGCCAGCGCAGAGCCCGACAAGGAACGCGAACTCGCAAACCGTGAGATCATGCGTGACCTGAGCTGACAGCGGGAGTTGGAGGCTTAACCAACTGAGCCACCCGGGGGGCCCTGCTTGGTGGTTTTTATTCCAGGAGCCAAATCGTATAATTTTCATATAAAATGCTGAATGGATAATACATGGTGAGAAAGCAGTCGTGGTGTGTTGATAAATGTTTAGCAACTGGCACTCTCGGAAAAAAGGCCTATATTTAGTGGTTGCCAATTTCTGGAGTGTCAGTATTCCCACCAGGGCCGATACCAAGCTGTTGGCGCGCTTAGGAAAAGATGTGCCATTGCACGCCAGAATGCCGTATTCTTCCTTGGAGATGCACTCGACGTGTAAGTAACCCCAACGGCACAGGCGATAATGAAATGCAAACACATAGCTAGGGAGTAATAAGGCTAAGTATTTGTTGCCTTTGGTTTTAATGCAATTTATTTCATTGCAAACGTATATACTTTAATTTTTAGTAATGGTTCTGTTTAGCATCGGGCTTGCAAAATCCCTGAAAACTGAACAGCTTTCAGGGGCCAATATGAGCCGCCTCCCCATACCTCTGGACTGTGGCCTGGATGGGAAATGAAAAGAGATGTTAGCAACGAACTTATCTTCAAAATTTCTCTCGAAGGCGGGAGGTGATTCACTCGCAGTTGTTGGACGACTCCCCGAAGCTAAACTCTCCAAGTAAATAGTAGTTAAGAAGGAATGTTTTGGATGCGGCATTGCCCCGTGGGACTCGCCTATTATTACTTATCCAATTGAACACTGTCCAGTACAGTAGGCACTAGCCACATGTTGGCTCTTTGAACACTTGAAATGTGACTAATGAATTTAGATGTAAAATTAAGTAGCTGCAGGTGGTTAACGGTTACCGCGTTGAACAGCACAGCTTACGCTTTGGTAAATAATTCTTAGTGGGTCTTTATTATGAAAGCACACGCCCGCTCCTCAGTTGCCTCACCTGCTTCTGGCTGTCTTAGCCTGTCTTTTATTGCTTTCTACTCCCAACTTGGTTCCTGTACGCCCCTCCACCGGTCTTGTTTCCATCCCTAACATGCGTACTCGGCCGATTCTCCTATCTGGCCTTCGGACGTGGTGTTCTTTCTCTCGTTCCCACGTGTGCCTCTCATGGGTTACAGACCGATGTCTCTGAGTTACTGCTCTTTTCAGTTTGGCTGGAGCTCCTGGGCAAGTCCCCCGCAGGCTTAAGTTGACTTGTCTGGGGCCCCTCAGAGGGTGCCGCGGTACCAGGGTCTGACAACCGCCATATGGGCCCTTAGGCAGGAGGGCTCCAGTGAGCATCAGCTTTCCACGGATCCACCGTAGCACTCCTGCGTGGCTGACGACGTACTCCTCCGTCAGGACTCTGACTTCGGCAGCCAGCCTCAGAGTGAGACACTGCCTGTTGTGGACAACTGGCTTTGGTGTGTCCAGTTCATGTTCTAGGTCCTTAGGAGGTGAGGCACGGCCCAAGGGGTGGGGAGTCAAGGGGGTACACCCCACGTACACTCTGCTGATTGAGACTTGCGTCATCACTCTGAAATTCTCCCGGTAAAAAGTTCTGATTGAATTAGAAATCCACCTGTATCATCATAAGGCATTTACGTGTTGCATTTACCAATAGAAAAACGAAAGCACTAATAGTCCTGAAATCCAACCGTTGCGCACTTTTGCCAGTTGTAAAAATAGTTTTCCGTTCTTTAAGTTCTATCCCATATTTGTGCAGAGTTCCTCACTGATGATGACTTGCAAGAATTTGAAGACATCATCTTCAAAAAGTTGGTGCTTTGGCCATCATTGGCGTAACTTGGTGTAAAAAAGTTACATTCTTGCCGGTAAGCTCAGGCTTTTGTTGAAAAACCTCAAAAAGATCTATTTGGAATTCATGCAAATTCATATTTAGTATATTCCCTAGTTATTGCCTTTTTTCTTTTTTTTTTAATTTTTTTTTAACGTTTATTTATTTTTGAGACAGAGAGAGACAGAGCATGAACGGGGGAGGGGCAGAGAGAGAGGGAGACACAGAATCGGAAGCAGGCTCCAGGCTCTGAGCCATCAGCCCAGAGCCCGATGCGGGGCTCAAACTCACGGACTTCGAGATCATGACCTGAGCTGAAGTCGGCCGCTTAACGACTGAGCCACCCAGGCGCCCCGCCTTTTTTCTTATTATAATTACATAAGGTTAAAAAGTAATAATCTTTTCCCACTAAGTACTAAATAAATGGCCCCCTCCCTCAATCTCTTCCAGTTTATCCCTGCTTTCTGAGCCAGTATTTCTTTCTCTGTGTGCCCTGACTTGAAAAAGGCTGGGCAGGGGCGCTTGGGTGGCTCCCTCGGTTGAGCGTCCGACTCCGGCTCAGGTCATGATCTCGCGGTTCGTGAGTTCAAGACCCACATCGGGCTCTGTGCTGACAGCTCAGGGGCTGGAGCCTGCTTTGGATTCTGTGTTTCCCTCTCTCTCTGCCCCTTCCCCGCTCATGCTCTCTCTCTCTCTCTGTCTCTCAAAAATGAATAAACGTTAAAAAAAAAAAAAAAAAAGAAAAAGCCTGGGCAGCCTAGGTTATCTTCCCCCCCTTCCACTCGGCCTCTCTAAACCTGTCCCTGTGACTCATGCCCTCCCTGCTTCTGGATATTCTACAGCCTGTAGACTGGTTTCTGCCTTGCTGTGGTAGGAAGGCCATGCACTTGTGTGGCTCTGTTATTGTTCCGTATGTTCACATCTTTTCTTTCTGATGAGGGTGTACATTCTTGAAGTGTAGTATCTATGGGTACTTCTGGATAATTCAGTTCCTTAAAAATTCTCGACAAGAAATTACAAGATCCAAAGCTAATTCACCTAAAATGAAGAACTGGAGTTTATTTTCTTTCTATCTCCCTGTAAGGAGGTTAATGTAAAATTATCTATCTATCTATCTATCTATCTAATCATCTACCAACATATTCTGGCATTTCTTGTCTGCCTTTGGTGCTTGCGTGCATTTCCACCTATTCCGCTGGGAGCACTTACTTGCCTTGGGGAGGATTAGGATTATTACACAGATGTGCAAAAAGAAAGAACAAATCAATGGTAAGTGTTTGATATCCAAAATAGGATGTTTGAGACCATGACAAATCTGTTGAAAACCAGGCTTTGAAATAGAGGAAATGTTTTCTAAGTTTCTTAAGCTCCTTTTAATGCATCAAAAGCTTGGAGACTTGAACGTTAGGCTTTTCTATAAGCCAAGGCTATGATGCATGTGGGAAGTTGGAGAAGCTGGTGCCTTTGAGGATGTTGAACAGCCCTGAGGATGTTGAATGAAGAGGCCCAGGAAGAGGAAGGCAGTGCGAGGCACCCAAGTCTGGAATCCTCTCCTCGGATCAGCGTCCTTGAATGTGGGGCTGGTTTTAGATGGGAAGAGGAGAAAGATGGAAGCTGAGGAGGCTCATCATACCCTGTTCCCCATTTATTGGTCTCGTAGAAAACGAGAAGACGTAAGATTACATTTACAGGTTTCGAGTGAACGTGAATTTTGGGGGGATACTATTCAAACTACTACACCGGCAGAGGAAAAATAAAACACTGAACATTCACCCAAAAGAGAAGGACCTAACTGAAAGGGACCCTTTCAACCCGATGAGGCTGAGACACCATGAACTGGCAAGTGTCAATTGCCTTCCCCCACCCTGGCCACTACCTAGAAGGACAGGGCGGCAGGGGGGCGGGGAGCGGGGGCAGTGAAGAAGATTAAATGGTTATAGAAAACGAACAAGGTACATTTTCTGTTTGTATCTGAGCCGTGTTGAAGTTAAAATTGCCATGTCACTATATCTGGCTAGCGACTGCTCCAAAGGGAAAGAAAAGAAACAGAAACTACCAAATCTTTAGAATCAAGGCAGGTGATCATACGCAAAAATAGTGCAGTTTGTGGAAGCACAGAATGGGAGGGGGAGGGAAGGAAATGATTACACTAGAAAACTAGGTTTAAGAGGAACAATTACAATTCATCAAAGCGTACTGCTTCTTAGCCCTGAGTTTCTTGGCAACCAAGAAAAGAAAGGAAAAATGAAAGATTATAGGACCTTATTATTTAGTACGAGGAAGCATGCCATAATGCCACAAGATTAAAAAAAAATATTTTTAAAATACTGGATCTGAGAGAACTCGGTCATAAAGGGCATTTACAGACTACCATGAAACGTGATTTCTTTAATAGAAATTCTGCAGGAAGTTCAAGGACATTTTTTTTGTGTAGCATTTCTTGTATCTACACTTGATCTAGCTAATTTTAAACTCAGGGTATAGTATCAATTTGAAGTTCTGAAGGCTTTTGTGTGAAAAGCTAGAATAATACATTCTGAGTATATCAGGTTTTGGGAAGGAAGCTTTGAGAACCTAGGCATTGCATTGTCCCGTATGGTGGCCACGAGCCACACGAGATCACTTCGATTTAAATTTGAATTAACATAAAATAAAATAAAAATCCAATTCCTCTTTATACTGGTCATGTTTTGAAGACTCCATGGCCACCTATGGCTAATGGCTACTGTTTTAAACTGTGCAGAGAAATTTCCATCATTACAGAAAGATCTATCGGACAGATCCTAGAGGGATAGATTGGATGTACCTTTTGGGTAAGAGTTGTTTTGCAAACAATTCAATACTGCGATTGTTTGTGAGAAGTATGTCAAGATACAGGGTTTTGGATAAATTCAGGAAGTATTGTAGATAAAGATAAATTTAATATTTTAATAATTGTTTTATTATTTTATTTATTTATTTTTAAAGTCGTTTTATTTTTGAGGGGCAGAGACAGAGCGCGAGTGGGGGAGGGGCAGAGAGAGAGGGAGACACAGAATCCAAAGCCGGCTCCGGGCTCTGAGCTGTCAGCACAGAGCCGGAGGCAGGGCCCGAATTCACCAACAGTGAGATCATGACCCGAGCTGAAGTAGGACGCTCAACCGACGGAACCACCCAGGTGCCCCTTAGTAATTATTTTAAATGTGATACTAAATAAGAATTAAATAGAATGTTTAAATAAGAGTTTTCCCTTACCTAATACCATACACAAAAATTAACTTAAAACAGATCAAAGACCAAAAAAAAAAAAAAAAAAAAATCGAAGACTTAAATGTAACATGTAAAACTATAAAATTTTTAGAAGAAAACATTGGGCAACAGCTTCATGGCATTGGATTTGACCAATGTTTTTGACGTGAAAGCAGAAGCACAGGCAAGAAGAGAAAAGAACAGGCAAATTAGACTTTCTCAAAATTAAAACCTCTTGTGTGACAAAGGACACTATCAACAGTATTGACAAAATCAACCCAAAGAATGGGAGAAACTATTTGCAAATCACTTATATGGTGTTAATATCCAGAATATATAAAGAACCCCTGACTCGACAACAACAAAGCAATCCAATTCAAAGTGGGCCAAGGACTTGAATAGACATCTCTTAAAAGACTATCTGCAAATGGCCAATCCGCACATGCAAAAATGCTCGGTATCTTATCGCTTATCATTAGGAAATTGAAATCAAAACCACAGTGAGATACCACCTCACACCCATTAGGATGACTGTTGTCAAAATAACAAAAGCAATGAGAGCTGGGGACGATGCAGCGGAATTGGAACTCCCCGGCGCTTCGCTGGTGGGAATGTAAAATGGCGCCGCTGAAATTCACCCAGCTGCTGGTGGGGATGACAGTTTCTCAAAACATTAAACATAAGATTATCATTTGATCTTGCAATTCTCCTTCCACATAAAAGATTTGAAAGCAGAGCCTCAAACAGGTATTTGAGCACCAATGTTCATAGCAACATTATTACAACAGCCGAAAGGTGGAAACAACCCAAATGTCCATTGATGGGTGAGTGGATAAACCAAATGTGTTATATACATACAACAGAATACTACTCAGCTTTAGAAAGGAATGAGACTCTGAAACATGCCATAACGTGGATGAACCTTGAACTTTATGCTCAGTGAAATAAGCCAGATGCAGAAGGACACATATTGCATGATACCTCTTACGCGAGGTCCCTAGAATAGTCAAATTCATAGAACAGTGGTTACCAGGGACTGGTGGGAAGGGGAAATGGGGAATTCTTGTTGAATGGGTACAGGGTTTCAGCATGGGGTGATAACAAAGTTCTGGAGATGGGATGGTGGTGATAACACAACAATGTGAAGGTATTTAATACCACTGAGCTGTAGATTTAAAAATTGTTAAAATGGTAAATTTTGTGTATATTTTACCACAATTTAAAAAATCTTCGGGATGCCTGAATGGCTCATTTGGAAGAGCGTGTGACTCTTGATCTTGGGGTCATGAGTTCAAACCCCATGTTGGGTATTAAGATTACTAAAAAAAAAAAAAAAAAATTAAAAATCTTGAATAAAAAGAGAGAATCATGAAGGAACAAGCAGTCTCTCTACCGCTGGCGATGGTTGTACCCGAATGAGCCACGTGAACTGCCACAATTATCTGGGAACCAGGAGCAGCCTGACCTGTGGACAAGCCAACGTGCTGAGGATGATGAGGAAAATGGAAAAGGCCATTGTCTCTGGAGGTGCCTGTGAGACCCTGAACCAATCCTGGAACTACCCTACCTCCATGTTCCCTGATATCTAGATTTTCTTTACTCTTGAAACAAAAACACAAACTTCACACATTTCTAGGTGACTTTTAAATAGTTCACTTATAATCAACAAACTGAAAAAAATTACCATACGTAAGATGGAGCTTTTTCCTTTTGCTGTACAGTTCTGTGAGTTTAAACTCATGTGAGTTTAAACTCATGTTAGATTCATGTTCCCACCACCACATCGGTATACAGAATACATCCATCACCCTTCAAACTCCCGTGGGCTATACCTTTACAGTCACATCCTTTCCCTACCCCAACTACAACTATGATTTGTCCTGCATCACTATAGTTTTGTCTTTTCCAGAATGTCAAGGAAATAGAATCATACAGTATGTAACCTTTTGAGATGGACTTTTTTTACTTCTCATAAATGTCTTTGAGATTCATCCAAGTTGTTGTTGCGTATATCAATAGTTTGTTATTTTATTTATTTCTTTATTTCTTTTAGAGGGAGAGCGAGTGGGGGAAGAGGGGCAGAGGAAAAGAGAGAGAGAATCCAACGCAGGCTCCATGTTCAGTGTGGAGCCTGACTTGGGGCTTGATCCTGTGACCCTGGGATCATGACCTGAGCTGAAATCAAGAGCCAGTTGCTTCCGGCCCCTGGGTGGCTCAGTCCCGTTAAGCGTCTAGCTCGGCATTTCAGTTTAGGTCATGATCTCATGGTTTGTGAGATTGAGCCCTATGTCAGGCTGTGCGTTGACGGTGTGGAGCCTGCTTGGGATTCTCTCTCCCTCTCTCTCTGCCCCTCTCTGCCCCTTGTGTGCTCTCTCTCTTAAAATAAATAAATCAATAAACTTAAAAAAAAAAAAAAAGAGCCAGACACTCAACCAACTGAACCACCCCGGTGCCCCTATGTTTGCTGAAGAGTATTCCATTGTATGGATCCACCATAACTTTTCAAATCCATTTACCAGTTATTTCTGGTTTTTGGCAAATATAATTGCTATATATTGCAAATAGAATTTCCTTAAATGTTTGTGTACAGATATTTGTGTGACCATAAATTTTCCTTTTTCTCAGACAAATACCCCCGAGGGGGCTTGCTGGATCATGTGGTAAGTGCATGTTTGAAATAGAAAGCTACCAAGCCATTTCGCAGAGGGGCTATGCCTTGTTGCATTCCCACCAGAAGAATGCCATTTGCTTCACATCCTTGTCAGCACTTGGTGTGTTACAAATATTTTTTAAGCACCTGGCCTGGTACAAGGTGCTAGAGGTGGAAAAGTAGGCAAGACATAATTCCTGCTCTTGAGGCATTTGTGGTCAAGTTTACGAAAGCCTTCAAGCAATGACTGTCCCATGTAGCATGTTCCCCTACACATTACTAAGTTGTTTTGCTAAAGCAAAGGTGGTTGTGTGTGGAGACACAAAAGGAAAAAAGTAAAATACTTCCTAGGGAACCAGGAAAATTTTGTTGTCCTAGCCATATACTCTGCTGTGAATGGCTTGACTCCAAATCATACATTGTTGTCTTTTTTATTGTTGTTTTCATCTTGATTGTGATGACATCCGATCATGATTTTGTAGTGGCCGCAAACAATATACCATCAATTTCAGAAATATTTTTGTTTTTGCCATTTGGAGAGCTGGTACATTCCCCACCTGCTTGGTCCAGGCGTCTCTATTACGATAAGATTGCCCCTCAGTTTAGAGTTTATTTCAAGATAATGAAGAGACATGAGTAAATACAAGAATAATCTACTACTTCCTCACGAGGGCAAACTGCTTGCGCCAATAATTAACTTGATAAATGTGAGAAATAAGCCCACTGACCCAATCAAAGGAGGGACGTGGAGACTCCGAGCATAGTGAAGTGAGGCTTTAATCCGCATTCTTGTAAAAGCAGGTGTCTGATGGACAGGCACACTCAGGGCAGTTACAGCAGACAGTTTATCTCCTAGTGTTCAAGTCCCTCCCCTGGTTCCCCATTGGCTGAGCACTACAGAGATTGCGGCCTGACCCAGGCCTTGCCTGTGCCCATGTAAGAAGAAAAGTAGTCTGATTGCAACAAATGTACGTTTCCTGAGAAGAGGCAGAGACTCTCAGTCCCTCCTTTGTTCTTTGGCACGTGCTCATTGCGAAGTCCCCCAAATAAGCCCGCAAATCGGAGAGGGGAAGAAGAACAACCAGGAAGTGATGTGTCTAAAGGTTTGGGACTCCATTGTGGGGGTGTGGTTCCTACATATTTCCAATAGGTTGTCAACCTATCGTTAACTAGGCAGCACAGCTTTTATTTGGTGTTTCTGAAAAGAATCATCTCCCTTACTTCTCACGATAAATATTATGAAGTTGGTATTATCTTTCAGTAAGATATTCAGAGTAGAATAAAACATACAATAGGTCAACACGTGTCTAGTCTAAATTGCTAAATTCTCTGATGTTTCTCAGAAGCTTGGCCAAAGTCCCTGTGTTCACTTGTGCTTAAGCTTTTTGGGGTTTAGTATTATCTCATTTTTCCCAAATGTTTTCTTTCAAGATATAGACCTTTATAAATGCTGACGTTTTTTTGCTAGATGGAGTTGTGGATTTCCCTTTTGGACTGAGTCAGGTATGGTGCCTCCTTTTACCACTAGGGTTAAATTCAGGCACCTCTCTTATCTTGTTTGCTCATTGTCAACTGATCGCTTTGATCATAAACAAGGGTCATCCATGGCTGATTGTAAATTAATGGTCACCAGCCAGAGACCAGATTCTTGGTTCAGCTCTTCCTTTCTGGAGGCTTATTCAGCAACACGTGGTTTATACTGAAAGTTTTCCTTTAGAAACTAGTAACTTTTTGTAGTATTAATAAGGCTGTTCAGATATAGGCATTGGAAACAGTTTTTGGCTTGTTTGGTTTTTTTCTGATCCTCTGAATCTCTTCTCAGGCAAAAACTAGACACTAAACGGGATGGAGAAATCACTCATTTTTCCTCCTTCCAGACTGACTGCCTGGCTCAGCCAGGGCCTTTGGAGAATGGTCCATGGTCAGGGGTAGGCTGAGCAAATGTCTCACATACTCTTCTGCTACCAGACTGAGGTGGCCCTGACCATTCTCAGGAATTCTTAGTGGTTCCCAAAGAACCTCCTGGGTGTCTGTGAGGAACTGATAAGAACTGATCTGTGGACTGATAGGAAATGCAAATTCTCTGGCCCCATCCCAACCTACTAAATTGGAACATCTGGGAGTGGGGCCCAGGGAAGGTTTAACAATCTCTCTGGGTGATTCTTATGCATATTAATGTTTGACAATGACTACTTTAGAGGTATCCGGTTTCTGCAGACAAAATTGGACTCTTAGAAAATTGTAACTTGGGTGTTGGCATTATCTTCATGGGAAAACAGTGTTTAAGAAGATAGGCCCTAAAGGCAACAGTCTTAAATTTTAATCCTAGATCTCCCCCTTAATAGCTGTGTGAATGTAGGCAAGCTATTTATTCTTTCTAAGCCTCGATTTTTTGTTTAAATCTCTAAAATAGGGAGAGTGAATATAAACTTTTGGACCACAAACTCAGGCCCACCAAAAATAACATTCTTTTTTTGATAACTGATCTTTATTGCTATCTTTAGACTGCACTCTACCAGCTGAAAAAGAAGCTCATATATGTTAGTTAATAAAGACTAAAAATTATTCAAGAAAGGAAATTTAATCATAGCACACTACTTGGCCATGCAGTGAAACAGTATTCCTAAAATCAAATGGTGTAAATATGAGATATTGACTTATTTTTTTACTAAATATTTTTTTAAAATGTTTATTTTTGAGAGAGAGAGGGAGGGGCAGAGAGAGAGGGAGACACGGACTCCGAAGCAAGGTCTAGGCTCCGAGCCATCAGCACAGAGCCCGATGCGGGGCTCAAACTCACGGACCTTGAGATCATGACCTGAGCCGAAATCGGACGCTCAACCGACTAAACCACCCAGGCGCCCCATAAAATACTGATTTAACTAAAGCCTATCATATAATTATTTTGGGAGGTTGGAGGATGGGAAAGTGGTGGTGGCAGTGTGGACAACTACATGTTCATCTATCATAACTGGAAGTCAATAGAAAAATATCTAATATCGAGAAGTCATTCTATCGCAGCATAAACATATAATTTGGTAGTAAGAAAATAAACGTAAGAATAAGCTTAAGCAGTTGCAAGTTGGGACTCAAGATTTAGGCTAGGGAAGAGCGGGAAGGAGTGGGCTAGAAGATTATTGATTTTTCTAATAATCCTTTTTAGAAAAATTTTTTTAAATGTTTATTTTTGAGGGAGAGGGAGAGAGAATAGGGGAGGGGCATAGATATAGATGGAGACACAGACTCCGAAGCAGGCTCTAGGCTCTGAGCTGTCAGCAAAGAGCCCGACGCTGGGCTGGAACTCACGAACGCAAGATCACGACTTGAGCCAAAGTTGGATGCTGAACCGACCGAGGCACCCAGGTGCCCCTTTGTTACAATTCTTCTAGGTCAAAATAAAAAAATAAATTACATCTTCAGAAAGATACCCTTTTTTCTCAAATTATTTTCTTCGAGTTCCAAAAATATATTTGGAGACTGAGAATAGACTTTTTCTTGTGCATTTCTGCTGTAACACCTTTACGCTGAGGGGTGTGAGTATAGAACACTCTCATTGCTGCTACATGGGGGGGTGAGATGGAGAAAGGGGCACAAGGCTGCTATTTGTACATGTTCTACCAGATGGCGATAGAGTGGTGGCCTCTACCTCATATGGTGGCTGTGAATATTTAAGGAGATACTGCATGTAAAGTGCTTGGCATGGTTCCTGGCATGTTATAAAGATCTGATATCTGTTGTTAGTTAGTAATAATATTAATGTTATGATAAATCACCCGGGAGAGCTTACCTACAAAGAGGCTAGATTATGCTTGATCCTGCAGGTTGACAGACTGGTTGTTATTTCTTTTTTGTCAGAGGTCTGGACATCTTGAATGGATGTCTACAGTGATTTTAATCCCCCTTATTAGATGCTGTAACAGATTCTAACTGGAGACTCACCCCTGGTGGCAATTAGCTCTCTTATTAAGTCCCCTGATCATTTGTTCCTTCAGGTGCTCATGGTTGAGAAAGCGGAGGTCAAAGGATCCTGAGACCCTCAGAAGATTAGAAATGCTACCGTGTATATCTCACACTCTGCCGCTGGTCCTCCCTCTCCTAGCCCTTGCCAGCATTCCATATGTCACTGTGCCCGAGACTTAGTTTATAACTCCCTTAGATAGAACTATCTGGACAAACTAGTTCTTTCTCCAGTCCTGGCTTGAAAAACGACAGTCAATTCTTTTAGCCATTTGATATGTTGAAATGTTCTTCACACTTTGCAAATACAAACTACCTATAGAGTCATTAGCAAAATGCCTCCTTTCCCCTATTTGCCCAGGTACGTTGTATATCCTTCAACCGGTACAACAGAGCATCTCTTACGTGAAATATGAGACAACTCGAGAACCACGATGTACCGAGACAGGTGTGAGACGCCAGGTCCTGGTCTGATTTTACAAAACATCATAGGCTTTGTCTCTCTTAATTCTTCTTTAATGCTGGATAGGCTTGTCACCACCTTCCTGACCATACTGGACCAAATGCGCCTGTGACCTGATTTCCCCATAGGCACAGGAACATCTTCACCCAGGTGTGGAGGACAATCTCACGCGTCCTGCGTCTTTCCAGCCTCTGGCAAATGCCTTCTTGTGAGCACGCAATTAAGCATCAACCACAGAACACTGGGGAGAGAGTAGACACTAAGAGCATTTCTCTAGCACAAAGGCAGAAACATCAGGCAGGATCGTGTTAGTGCCGTGTCGACTCCTTTGCAGAACATCCATCACTCTTGGGGCTTGGTGTAGGAGAGATGTTTCCAGATGCCGCAGAAGCAGAGCAGCCCCAGACGGGCCACGGGAGCGCAACCTGGGAGCCCATGGCAGCTTGGCGGCCTGGCTCAGGCTGGCCAGGCCTCTTGTTCCTGTTTTTGTTTTTCTTTCTGCTGGCATTGGGGCTTTCTGGCTTGTGACTCTGTGAAGGAGGAGCTCTTTCCACGTTCGAGAGATACTAACATAAAACTGGGACATAAGCTTGAATGTATGCCCAGGAATAAACACGTGAAGGGTAGAGAAACATGCTTCAAACTGGGAAGAAATTCTCTTTTCACAAATCTGTGCGGTTGATAAAAATAAAGCAACAGAAGAAGCAGAAAATATGAGAGTGAAAACCCAGAGAGTGGGGCCCGATAGAAAATGCTGCACCTGCCAACAGTTTTAGACAGTTTGGGAGATGTTCTGATACTCTGTTTCTTGCCCTGTTCTGTTTCTGAAAACGAGTAGCCTCCCCTTTTTTGGGGGGGACATCATAGAAGACAATCGGGAAATGTAACTTCGTTATATACATTTTCTCCTAACCCTTAGATTTATCTTACTTGTTGCAAAATAGCTAAAACTGAGAAAAGATACTTTCAGTTCTGAGCTTGTAACTCCACTTGTTAGAAATTTAAGAAACACGGCAAAAAAAAAAAAAATCCCATAATGACTGGTAATGATATTAAATGTTATTTTTATATTTCATATATTCAAGATCATGACTTTTTAAATACATATTAAATATAAATATATATAAATAAATATATAAAAATATAGAAAATAATGACTTTTTTTTAGGAAAACAAGTGATTAATATTCTTCAGGCTGATTTTATATGCAATGAATATGTATAATTCTAAACTAATAAAGGAATTTGCAGTGTGTGAAACGTATTGAGAGACTATAAAGGCGGGCAGAGCCCAACTTAATATTTCGTTTCAAGAATTCGTAACTTAGCTGCTTTGAACTTAGAAATGTTTCTGACGGTTGGGTGCCTGGGTGGCTCCCTCGGTGAAGCGACCGGCTTCGGCTCAGGTCATGATCTCGTGGTTCGTGGGTTCCAGCCCCCCATGGGGCTCTGTGCAGCCCGGAGCCTGCTTCAGCTTCTGTGTCTCCCTCTCTCTGCTCCTCCCCTGCTCTCTCTCTCTCTCTCTCAAAAATGAATACACATTAAAAAAAAAGAGAAATGTTTCTGATAGAAAGAGTGGTATCAGGCATAGATCGGTGGCTAGGCCAGTCTACAAAGGTCTATTTAGCTCATATTTTGTGGTACGAACAGGAACACGGGTATTAATTACCACTTGCAACACTTTTTTTTTTTTTTTAAAGAGACAGCGTGCAGGCATGCAGGGGACGCAGGGGAGGGGCAGAGAGAGAGAGAGAGAGAGAGGATCTCAAGCAAGCTCTGTGCTATCAGCACAAAACCCAGCCAGGGACTCCATCGCATGAGCCGTGAGATCATGACCCGAGGGGAAATGAAGAGTGGGATGTAGGCACACCAAACACTTACCAACATCTTTTAATGATGTCCTTTTAATGATGTCCATCTTTTAAGTCTGTCCTGAGTTTTGACTAGGCTGGCCAAGATCACCATTCCTTGGGCAGTTTTTGCAAGAATGTTCGGGGCCCCAGCAGTTCTGGCCGATGGAGGGGCAGTGTGGGGTTCACCCAGAGCTTTTAGGGGAGTAGCGCCCAAGAGATTCTAGGTTTGGAGCTCTTGCCAATAGGTCCTTCTCAGGAACCTGTAAAGTGCCAGAAGGGACTGGGGCTGGTGTGGGAGGCAGACGGGGGCTGCTGGTGGTGGGGTGCGGGGTTCAGAGGGTCTGTTTCCCTTGGTGTCTGTAGCAATTAACCAGATCCTCGAGAAAATAATTTGATCTCTTCAATGACTACTTGTGGGGATTTTTATTTCTCATGAAGAGTGACATATTCGGCATCTGAACATTAGGTCAAAGCAAACTGTAATGCGCTTGTTAAAAAAAAAAAATACGTAAAACGCACCCTGCCGTTTCACCAGCGCGAATTGGAACAAAATAGGGACTGTTATTCAGGAATTTTGGGCACTAGAGATAACCCACCCAGGCAAGTCAAGATAGGAGGTTTGCTGTGTCAGAATTATTAAAGCTGTGTAACTTTACCCATGAAACAAAAGATCTATTTACCCGAAAGACCATTTCTGGTGCAGTTTCAATATATCACAGAAACGAGAGTTTCAGGCATGGAGTCCTGATAAAATGGACTAAATCCACGAAGGCTTTGAAAGGGAATTTAGAGTCAAACGTGTGCAGGCCCGGGTTTCCTGTGTTGTCAAGGTAACCAGAGCCTTCTTTTTCTTGGTAACTTGAACCAGCCAAATCAGCATAGACACCTCCCGTGTCAGCAGGTCAACCACCTGCCACCGAGTTGCACGGTTTTCTGTGGGTTGCGAAGCCTAAAGGCCCGGTTTTCCTTCGTCTTCTCTACCTTCCAACCTCCTCTGGTCGGGCCTGAGTTTAGAGAGAACACTCCTCCGTCACTTTCATGAAATTGCAAAGTGGAACTATGTCTTTAAGCTCTTTGGAAAAAAGTGCAAGTATTTAAGATATCTGCCCAGGCTACGGGGCAAGTGCCGATCCATACGCTTACCCTTTGCCCTGAAAGGACTTGAGACAAACATGTGGGAGTCCTTTTTTGGCTTCTTCCCGACTGCTATCGAAGTTGACCTAATGCAAGGCCAGGCCACGTGGTTATTACACCTGAAAGTTGAGCCTCTGGTTTTGTTTTGCGCCTCGGGAAAATTCAGATCGCAACAACGAAAAATGTTCATTAAGTGAACACGTTTATCCAGAGCCCCCGCGTTCAGGGAGACTGCTGGGTTCCTGCGTGGGATATAGGGTTGAAGATGAGTTAGTCTCTGTGTTCAGGGTTTTGTAGACCAACGCAGCGTCTAAGACAAGGAAAACAACAACAACAACAAAAACAAAACCATAAATGAAGGTGGGATGTAATTAGAGTCATCAGGGAGATACGAAGACATGAAGAAAATGTGGTCTGTGCTCCAAGGAAGACTGGACAGGAATTGGACGCATGTTGCCAAGGAGGCTCGTGGAAGATGGGGTATTTGAAACAGGCTTTGACAGAATTTCCGTGATGGATTGCTTTCGAGGAGGACATTCAAAAAGTCTGGTAAAGAAGGACTCACAGGGTTGCCTGGGTGGCTCCGTCAGTTGGGCGTCGGATTTCTGCTCAGGTCATGATCTCGAGGTTGGCGGGTTCCAGCCCCACGTCGGGCTCTGTGCTGACAGCCCAGAGCCTGGAACCTGCTTCCTATTCTGTGTCTCCATCTCTCTCTGCCTCTCCCCCACTCGCACTCTATCTCTCTCCAAAATAAATAAATTAGAAAAAAAAATAGAAGGACTCAAGAAACAGGCAAGTTCAAAGATGTAAATGGTGAGGCGTGTAGGTTCAGGCGCCAGGCCGCCTGGGTTTAAATGGAGTTCCACTGCCTTCTGTGTGTGACCTCATGTCCTCAACCTCTCTGGGCTCCAGTCCTCTGTCTGTGAAGGGGAGGGATAACAATAGCACCTCACTGGGTAGTGGTGAGAATTAAATTATTTAAAACGTGCGAACTCTTGGAACTGTTCTGGATTCATAGTAAGCGCTTTAAAAGGGGTAGCTATCACGATTGCTTTCGCTGTGAGTGGAGTTTGGTGGGAGGTGAGGTGCTTATGAGACCACAGTGAATTGGGCCTCGTTTTGTGGCCTAAAATATAGCAGATTTAAGTTTTATTTTAATTGGATAGGCAATGGGGGAAGCACCGTCAAAGTTGGGTTTTTTTCCTTAATTTTTAATGTTTTAAAATTAATTAAAGTAGGTAAGTAACAGCACCGGCACGACAAAATATCAGGAAGCAACAGCGATGTAAAATTCCATTGTTAAACATGGGGTGTCGTTTATTTGTTGCTGTATTTCCAGCCATAGCCCCAAAGCGCTAACCGTGTTAACTTTTCCCTTCGGTGACTGAGAGTGTGAATTAATTTGATACAAAACACCTGTAGAAAGAATCACTGAATGCTAATCTTGTCCAGGTGAAGAGGAAATCGATTCAGAGACGAACAACTTGTATTTTCTCATATAAATAAAAACCATGGGGGCTATGAACGTCAAAGCCGGTGGCCTTGAACCCTTCTCTGGCATAAAGGGCTACAAGACTGTGCAATCTATCATTAAAAAAAACAAGTCATTTCTTTTCCATTTTGTAATATGTTCTGGGAGATTTGACCGATGACCTATATTTCAGGAAGCATGAATGATTTCCACATCTCCGATGAGATAGGTATGTCATAAATCAATACGTGATGTAGTAAAATACTTTTTTCCCTGCCTTGACACAGCCTTGATCCCTAATTATAGGTGAGAACAAGGTAAATGTTTTTTTTTTTTTTTTTTTTTTTTTTTTAACAGCTAGCAATCTGGAAGAATTTTATTGACCCCAAATGTTTTTATTTGCCATTCTCAGTTCATAGATGCTGTTTAATCGACTGTGTCGAATTGCTAATACTCCCTCACGTTCGCTTTTGGGGGAACAATTAGTTGAGTTCTAAGAACGTTCCTGCTTCCGGTTTTTCTGACCGCTGGATACTATTTTTGTGACCTCTCCCTGGCCCTCCTTTGATCTCTGTGGGTCTGCTCCTTTCTCTCTGATTGGGAGGCCTCCGGTCTGGTTGTATCTCACCGCTAAGTCTGTTTTGGCCTGTGCCAACGGAAGCCAGCTGCCCCATGGCACTTCCCTTCAGACAAATCAGTGACTTTCAAGTGTTCTGAAACTAAGGGATAATGCTGTGAGCGACAGTTCACTGTGGGGGTGGGGGGTCCCGTGGATGTAGCCGTCTCCTCTGGAGCCATGAAAGCTGATACGGTCTCCGTTAAGGAGGCTACGTAGATTCGCGATCCGCGCCCGCTGAGGGTATCTTGGAGCTGGACAAAAAGGTGGGCTGCAGAAGAGAGAAGGGAATGATGAGCACGTTAATACTTAATTGTGGAGGAGAGGAATAATATCTTTTTCCTTCTCCCCTTCTAGATGCTCACTCAACTGGGTGTCTGTCATGAAAGGCAAATGAGCAAGAGAAAAGCACACAAATGAAGGAAATGAAGACCCCAAGACATGGTTACATCTGCGTGTTGTTATGCTAGGTTTGATGAAGAAATATCATAGGACATAGGTGAAAAAATATCATAGGACAGAGATGAGCCAAGTGTGGTGAACTGGGGAAAATTAGCAAGACCTGTATATTCGGATTCCTCTGGGCTTGTTCCGTCTCAGAGGTAACGATGTTCCTCTGGTGCAGGGGTGGCACCTTCTAGGAGGGTCTTATGACCTCCTTCAGGGGAAGGTTAGAGAGTCCTTCGTGCATCTGACATTTCTCAATTCCCTCAGCTTATGATAGTCAATATGCCCAGATGCCCTATTTTGGTGTGGTGTGTCCTAAACCCCGTTAACAAGAATGGTTTGATTTCTCTAAATCCAACCTGGTAAGGCATTGGAAAGTCAGATCCATTCACCCCCATCAATAGGTCTTTCCTTGTATTCTCAACCCTAAAATGAATATTTTCCCAGACTGTTCAGCTTTTTTGCAAATATACGCTGATGCCAGATGGATGTTAGGATGGGAGAGTCCTTCTTCTTTTTATTTTCTAGAGAGAGAGAGAGAGAGAGAGAGAGAGAGAAAGCAAGCAGGAGAGAGGGACAGAGGGAGAGAGAGGGAATCTTTAAGCAGGCTCCACACTCACTGCAGAGCCTGACACGGGGCTCAATCCCACAACCCTGGGATCGTGACCTGAGCCAAAATCAGAAGTTGGACGCTCAACCAACTGAGCCACCCAGGCTCCCCGAGTCCTTAAATTATAAGCAGTAAAGGTCGGAAGACCAGACGCACTCTTAAAATTCCGAGCAGTGTGCCTGGAGTTTGGAGCAAGTTTAGACGTGTGTGGGCAATAGGAAGAAAAGGTGTTGTCGTTGTTGGAAAGCACTGAAGCCCAGCAACTCAGAGGGGCAGTTTCTCTTAGCTGGGCCCCAGAAATATCTGGATGGAAGAGTTTTTTATCGACACCCCTAACAGGTGACTTTTTCATTTTGAAATAATGATAGGGTCACAGGAAGTTGCAAAAATAGTACACGGAGTTATGTGTGGTCTCCGTCCAATTTACTCCAACGGTGACATCTTATTTAAAATGTTGCAGTATAGTATCTAGGAGACAGATGTAGTAGGTGACACTTCTTTCTTCCATTTATTTATTTATTTGTTTATTTATTTTATTTATTTAAAAAATTGTTTTTAACGTTTATTTGTTTTTGAGACAGAGAGAGACAGAGCACGAACGGGGGAGGGTCAGAGAGAGGGAGACACAGAATCCGAAACAGGCTCCAGGCTCCGAGCTGTCAGCACAGAGCCCGACACGGGGCTCGAACCCACAGACCGCGAGATCATGACCTGAGCCGAAGTCGGCCGCTTAACCGACTGAGCCACCCAGGCGCCCCAATTTTTTAAAAATTAAAAAAAAATGTTAATTTATTTTTGAGAGAGACAGAGACAGAATGCGAGTGGGTTGGGGCAGAGAGAGAGGGAAGCACAGAATCCGAAGCCGGCTCTAGGCTCTGAGCTGTGAGCGCAGAGCCCAACGCGGGGCTCGAACTCACGAGCTGTGAGATCATGACCTGAGCTGAAGTAGGACGCTTAACCAATCGAGCGACCCAGGCGCCCCTCTCTTCACCATATTTTAAGTTTTAATAATCCATGTCAAAAACTCAGAAGCACAACATGGGAAGGAAACCGACATTTTTCTTTTTTTCTTTCTTTCTTTTTTTAAGTGAGCATTTACAGTACCCCCAGGTAATGCTCTCTGATATGCATACTTAGTTCATTTTTATGACTGTGTTCCAGAATGGGTCTTATTACTCCTTGTCGGGATAAGGAAATTGAGAATTAGAGAATAATGTGCTTGCCATAGGTCACAGTAAAAGGCAGAACGGGTCTGGGAGTGGCCTCACGGACTCCCAAACCCGTGTTCTTTCTACCTCCTCACACCGCCTCCCATGGGGAAAACCAGAGGGAGACTCTCATAGGTATATCTGAACTATTTTTACGGGCTATCAAAATTCCAATTTAAAAATGGAATTGAATGTTTGCATCTAAAAATGCCACAGCAGGGATCTCTAACCCAAGAGATGGAATTAGCTGATGAGCCATGAACTGGAGAAAGAAGAGTTGATGCATTTTGAAAAACATCGTCTGCCCACCGCGTTTGCAGAGAAGCCACGCCACGCAGAAAACACTGTGCTGGGTAAAGCGGGTTCGACGGAAAAGGGAAGGTTCCTGCTCCGAACAATTTCTGATATCGTCAGGCCCCCGGACGAGGTTCACCGTGCATCCGTTAGGTTTACCCCCCGCCAGGCTCTGGGCTGGCACGTATTATTCCCATTTTACACATGAAGGTACATGACGTGCTTAAGGTTACCAGCTTGTGTGTTACAGAGATGCGACTGAAAGTCAGGTCCAACTGCTCCCGTCTACACCTTTTCCATTTGGACAGACCCCCTCCTACGTACTCGAGACACAAAGAATAGAAATGAAACAGTTGGGAACGACACCATGTCAAATGACACCCTTTGCTCTCCGGTGGTCCTAGGAGAGCCGAGAGGGTTCCAGTAAATGGTGAACTCCATGGCGATTAGCTCGAGAGCAGACCCTTGTCAAAAGTTAGTATCTTTTTCTTGCAAGTTCTGTAATTTGGAGACATTACTAATTCACTCTGGCATATCTTTTTACGGTATTCCAAATCATTGAAACTTTATGGGGAATGGTCAAGTCAAGAGAGAGTAGACTGTACTGTGGTCCCAAATCTTAGTGGCCTAAAGCAACACGACGTTGTTTCTCTTCTTGAAAAACCAAACGTGGGTTAGTTGGGGGGGGGGGGGCTCTGCTTCGTGTTGTCTTTGTCTTTACTCGGGGAAGCAGGCTCCGACAGAGGGAAAGAGAGCTATGGAAGTTCTCACGTGTCATTTCCATGGGCCATTACAAGCTATTGGGTCCCACCAAACACAGGGGCCATAGGAAGTGCAGACAGCTAGAAATATTCCGCAGGGAGAAAGAATCACTACCACAAGCCTGCAGTGAGGGGGAAGTTTCATGATGTGAAATTATGATGTATCTTGAATATCAAAGTTTCTAGCGTGATTATACTTTGGAAATCACACTTACGGAAAATAGGCTAAGATTCAGGTTAAACGTACGATGTCCGTATTTGATTTTTAAAAATTATTTTGTTTTTCATTGATCATTTTGAGTGGTTCTTTTTTTTTTTTATATATATGAAATTTATTGACAAATTGGTTTCCATACAACACCCAGTGCTCATCCCAAAACGTGCCCTCCTCAATACCCATCACCCACCCTCCCCTCCCTCCCACCCCCCATCAACCCTCAGTTTGTTCTCAGTTTTCAACAGTCTCTTATGCTTTGGCTCTCTCCCACTCTAACCTCTTTTTTTTTTTTTTTCCTTCCCCTCCCCCATGGGTTCCTGCTAAGTTTCTCAGGATCCACATAAGAGTGAAACCATATGTGGGGCGCCTGGGTGGCGCAGTCGGTTAAGCGTCCGACTTCAGCCAGGTCACGATCTCGCGGTCCGTGAGTTCGAGCCCCGCGTCGGGCTCTGGGCTGATGGCTCAGAGCCTGGAGCCTGTTTCCGATTCTGTGTCTCCCTCTCTCTCTGCCCCTCCCCCGTTCATGCTCTGTCTCTCTCTGTCCCAAAAATAAATAAACGTTGAAAAAAAAAATTTAAGAGTGAAACCATATGGTATCTGTCTTTCTCTGTATGGCTTATTTCACTTAGCATCACACTCTCCAGTTCCATCCACGTTGCTACAAAAGGCCATATTTCATTTTTTCTCATTGCCACGTAGTATTCCATTGTGTATATATACCACAATTTCTTTATCCATTCATCAGTTGATGGACATTTAGGCTCTTTCCATAATTTGGCTATTGTTGACAGTGCTGCTATGAACATTGGGGTACAAGTGCCCCTATGCATCAGTACTCCTGTATCCCTTGGATAAATTCCTAGCAGTGCTATTGCTGGGTCATAGGGTAGGTCTATTTTTAATTTTCTGAGGAACCTCCACACTGCTTTCCAGAGCGGCTGCACCAGTTTGCATTCCCACCAACAGTGCAAGAGGGTTCCCGTTTCTCCACATCCTCTCCAGCATCTATAGTCTCCTGATTTGTTCATTTTGGCCACTCTGACTGGCGTGAGGTGATACCTGAGTGTGGTTTTGATTTGTATTTCCCTGATAAGGAGCGACGCTGAACATCTTTTCATGTGCCTGTTGGCCATCTGGATGTCTTCTTTAGAGAAGTGTCTATTCATGTTTTCTGCCCATTTCTTCACTGGGTTATTTGTTTTTCGGGTGTGGAGTTTGGTGAGCTCTTTATAGATTTTAGATACTAGCCCTTTGTCCGATATGTCATTTGCAAATATCTTTTCCCATTCCGTTGGTTGCCTTTTAGTTTTGTTGGTTGTTTCCTTTGCTGTGCAGAAGCTTTTTATCTTCATAAGGTCCCAGTAATTCACTTTTGCTTTTAATTCCCTTGCCTTTGGGGATGTGTCGAGTAAGAGATTGCTACGGCTGAGGTCAGAGAAGTCCTTTCCTGCTTTCTCCTCTAAGGTTCTGATGGTTTCCTGTCTCACATTTAGGTCCTTTATCCATTTTGAGTTTATTTTTGTGAATGGTGTGAGAAAGTGGTCTAGTTTCAACCTTCTGCATGTTGCTGTCCAGTTCTCCCAGCACCATTTGTTAAAGAGGCTGTCTTTTTTCCATTGGATGTTCTTTCCTGCTTTGTCAAAGATGAGTTGGCCATACGTTTGTGGGTCTAGTTCTGGGGTTTCTATTCTATTCCATTGGTCTGTGTGTCTGTTTTTGTGCCATTTTTTTTTTTTTTAATGTTTATTCATTTTGGGGACAGAGAGAGACAGAGCATGAATGGGAGGGGCAGAGAGAGAGGGAGACACAGAATCGGAAGCAGGCTCCAGGCTCCGAGCCATCAGCCCAGAGCCCGACACGGGGCTCGAACTCACGGACCGCGAGATCGTGACCTGGCTGAAGTCGGACGCTTAACCGACTGCGCCACCCAGGCGCCCCAATCATTTTGAGTGGTTCTTAAAAATCATTTTGTTTTTCAGGGCTCCTGGGTGGCTCGGTCGGTCAAACGTCTGAGTCTTGATTTTGGTGCAGGTCATGATCTCACAGTCCGTGAGTTTGAGCCCGGAGTCAGGCTCTGTGATGACAGTGCAGAGCCTGCTTGGGATTCTCTCTCTCTCCCTCTTTCTCTACCCCTCCCCTACTCGTGCTCTCTCTCTCTCAAAATAAATAAACTTAAAAAAAGTCATTTTGTTTTCAATTTGATTCTAATTTTTTTTTTATTTTTTAATTTTTTTAAAATTTTCTTTTTTTGAACGTTTATTTATTTTTGGGACAGAGAGAGACAGAGCATGAACGGGGGAGGGGCAGAGAGAGAGGGAGACACAGAATCGGAAACAGGCTCCAGGCTCCGAGCCATCAGCCCAGAGCCCGACGCGGTGCTCGAACTCACGGACTCCGAGATCGTGACCTGGCTGAAGTCGGACGCTTAACCGACTGCGCCACCCAGGCGCCCCAATTTGATTCTAATTTTAAAAACTGGACCAGCTCTATACCTGCCTGTAGAGCGTAACCCACGTGGAAGATAAGCCTGAGAATCAGCAAGATGGTACCTGATTGTCTTTGGGCGATTCAAAGTAACACTCATTGAAAACTTTGGATTATTAGTTCTAACTTCAAGTAAGCAGAGTAAAACTATCCTTTCCAAATGAGAATGCTACCATTCTCGGCTTTTCTAATTCCAGTTCGCAAAATCTGAACATTCCAGAACCACCTTTGAAAAATTTAAATATCTACTTTAAGAATCAGTGCTTGTCGCAAGATCGTGCGCCTTGACATGGGCGTTTTTTACCACAGCTCTCTCTCAAGGTGTCCTGGCCAAGCAAGTGCTTCCGAATGACCTTAGTGACGCTTGAGCACAGTGCGGTATTTCTTGACAAGGTAAAATGTACTTTGGAAAAGCTTATAGCTTTCCTCTGACCTGGGGGAGATGCTTTATGGCCAGAGAGGGTGAAAAGCCAGACACCTCGGAGAGGAATGTTTCCCTATGCCTGGAGACCACTTACAAAGATCACAAAGGAATCAACATTTTGGACGCAAAATTCATGTTCATTGCTTGTATTTTATTTTATTAAAAAAATTTTTTTTAATGTTTATCTTTATTTTTGAGACAGAGAGAGACAGAGCATGAGCGGGGGAGGGGCAGAGAGAGAGAGAGAGAAGGAGACACAGAATCTGAAGCAGGCTCCAGGCTCTGAGCTGTTAGGATGACAGGGCCGGATGCAGGGCTCGAACTCGTCAACTGTGAGATCGTGACCTGAGCTGAAGTTGGACGCTCAACCGACTGAGCCACCCAGCTGCCCCTTATTGCTTTTAAATTAGCAATGGGCCATATGGCATTTTTTTTTTTAAAGGAAAGGATACATAAATAAATAATGATCTAATGCTGAAACTCCTAACAGTTTGAGTTCTTTCAATAAGGAAAGAACAATAGCCCTGAAATAAGGAATTAGCTGAATGGAGATAGGGAGGAACTCTCTAGGTGAGGGAGGTTGCAATGAGATGAAGAAAGCATCCCATAGGTGGGCTTTTACGTTCACAGATCAGAACATTTCCAATCGGAAAAAAAAAAAAAAAAAAAAAAAAAAAAATATATATATATATATATATATATATATACTTAAATCTACCCACCCAGCGAACAGCAAAAAATTATTACTGTTTTGAGATTTCAGCTGTTTTGTAGGGAAGTGTATTAAGAATTAAATTGGGTGAAGGGGGAACGTGGATGGCTCAGTCGGTTAAGCGTCCGACTTCGGCTCAAGTCATGATCTCACAGTTCCTGAGTTTGAGCCCCATGTCGGGCTCTGTGCTGACAGCTCAGAGCCTGGAGCCTGCCTCGGATTCTGTGTCTCCCTCTCTCTCTGCCCATCCCCTACTCGTGCTCTGTCTCTCTCTGTCTCTCAAAAATAAATGAATGTTAAAAAAAAAAAAAAGAAGAATTAAATTGGGTGAAATCTTACCTGTGAGATTCTGGGCTGGGGGAGGGTGAGGAATGCATATTTTAAGAAAATGGTGAGTTGGCCGGGTTAGAAATTTTAGATTTAGCAGCAATAATGTATTAGTAGCAAAAAATTTCTTTTAAAGTTCTCTCAACCAACGGCAGCAATTAACCAGTAGATTTCGTAGGAGAAAATGAGACTCGAAGAGTCAAAATAAAACAAACAACACAAAGCGAAACCTGCAACTGGAATGAGTTACTCTTTAAGATTTCAAAAACAGGGGAAGTGAAACTTAAACCCAATCATTCAACTTTGCAAAAGCCCCGCTCTGTGTTGGATATGCCTCAACTTGAAGACGTAAACTTCGAAATAAGACACTGGTCTAAAGCCCGTTGAGGTGAGCAGGGCAGAGCTCCCTGCATCCCACGCCGGCTACCTGCTTCCCCAGGGCCTCCTATGTCACCACCACTGTCACCGGTGCCAGGGGTTCCTAGACCCGAATGTGTACGTGCAAAGGTGGACAGCACAAAGATCGGTAAGAGAGGACAGAAGCCAGGAAACACACAGTATCCTGAAATGTAAACACCTAATCCTCTGATAAAACTTGCTGCCATTTTGTTTGAAAAGTAGAAAGACTTTGGGCATCTGTTCTCCCTGTAAGGTAGGCACGGCTCTGAAAGAAAGCCCTGGTAAGTTCCAGACAAATGAAGGCTGACAGGCATATATAGTTTGGCATGCTGTGGCTGCCAGGGGCTTACTTCTAACGAGGGTAGATGAGCACATTTATATCGGTTATTTTTTTAAATGCCAAAACGGGGATATTTGGGATAAAAACAAAATGATAAGAGGCTAGGAGTACGGACAGGTTTACATACTTTAATGCTCCTGAATCTCCCTGGGTTTCAACTCCTAACATACACATTTTAGTAGCAGATGTTCTAGTTCTTAAATCGGTCCTGGCTACTCTGTAATTTACGCAGCCCTCGGTTATGAAAATACATACATTTTATTTATGACTGGTAATCAATGCTTTCTCCTCTCACCGCATTTCCCGCTCTCGCCAAATACACACCGCATCGTGCTTCCTTAGAAAGTTTTTCTTTTCAACAAACCAAAGACTGAGGCAAATGTCAACTTTTTAAAAGTTTATTTATTTATCCCGAGAGTGACAGAGGCAGCACGAGTGGGGGAGGGGCAGAGAGAGAGGGAGACAGAGAATCCCAAGCAGGCTCCACATTGCCATTGTAGAGACCGATGCAGGGCTTGAACTCACAAAACTGCAAGATGACGACCTGAGTCGAAACCAAGAGTCAGGTGCTTAACCAGCCGAGCCACCCGGGATCCCAGCGAATATCAGTTCTTAGCCTGACCGCACACTCCCAATCTGTGGTTGGGGTTTTAATCCCTACTTAACAAGACAGGCTTTATTTACTTGTGTAACAGGCAAGGTCAGCAAACATTTAGGTGTTTTCTTAGTGTCACGGCAAAGTAAACGGAAAAGACAGTTTTATAGTAATGGCTACTCTTTGCTGAAAATGTCGTTGGTGACAGAACCATCACAAATGTCATGAACCCTCATCAATCCTATAGAGTGGGTATTAGGATATTTTTTAGTTTTGAGAGAGAGAGAGAGCTCAAGCAAGGGAGAGGGGCTGAGGGAGAGAGAGAAAGAATCTTAAGCAGTCTCCACGCTCAGCACAGAGCCCAACGTGGGGCTCGGTCCCATGACCCTGGGATCATGACCCGAGCGGAAATCAAGAGTTGGACACCCAACTGGCTGAGCCACCGAGGCACCCCTAAAGTAGGTATTATTCAACTCATTTTACAGGTGAGGAAACTGAGGTTGGGAGCAGCTACGTTCTTCACCTGGGGCCACTCAGCCAGGAACTAGCAGAGCCTGGATTTGAAGCCTCGGTTTTGTGAGACCTGCATCTTCCCAGCGGCCGGGTTCTACCAGGCTTCAGGGTTTCGGGTTAAGGGAAGGCAGCCGGCAGTTCGAACTTGCTGCCCTCCCTGGCGGTATCCGGGAGAGCTGCTCACCACCCTTAAATAAATAAATAGTTGTTACTCCTCCCGCCAGAGCAGGCCATATCGAGTTACTGCAAGGAACAGCTCCTTTGCAAATCCAGGCCTATAATTTGGAGATGGTCCCTGGTGACTTTTCACTGGGGGCTCCTGTTTTGGCTTGTGTTCTCTGTCCCTAGCTGTGGCTGGCCTCTTAGCTCTCGGTTTGGGAGGACCTTCTGGAACTTCTTTCCGGGACCTCTCAAGTAAATTTTGTGTTTCATCTAATTTGGTGACTACCCCCTCACCGGGTTTTAGCTTTTTTGAGGGGGATGCCAGCTTCTCTGGGTGCTGCGCAAAGTACTCCTCAACAACTGTGAGTATACCCTCGGGCCGGAAGTGGATTAACCGGGAAGCTGATGAGGCTTAATCAGGATCCCAAAGTGAATGACCCCTTGCTTCCCAAGGACATTGAGTTCGTAGGGTAGTAGGGTTAGTAAAATTAGCAAAAGGTGTTTCAATTGCCGGTGGTTAGGACTGTTGTGTCTTTCTTTTGTTTTTTGTTTTTTAAGTTTATTTACTTATTTTGAGAGGGAACATGAGCAGGGTAGGAATAGAGAGAGGGGGAGAGAAAGAATCCCAAGCAGGCTCTGTGCTGTCAGCAAGGAGCCTGATGTGGGGCTCGAACTCAAGAACCGTGAGTTCATGACCTGAGCCGAAGTCTGACGCACGTCCGACTCACGTCCCCCCCTGACGCACATCCAGGGAACAGTGGGTTTCTCCTTTAAATTCTCCCTTCCCCTCCCCTCCCTTCCCTTCCTTCCCCTTCCCTTCCCTTCCCTTCCCTTCCCTTCCCTTCCCTTCCCTTCCCTTCCCCTCCCCTCCCCTCCCTTTCCTCCTTCCAAAGAACACAGGATGTTCTCTTCAAAGAGTCTAATGTTAAGGATCAACCTAAGAATATCAACAGTGATTAATTCTGAGAGATGTGAATTAGAAGTGAGTTTCCTTGTTTTCCTTTTTATATACACAATAAAACCTTGATTTGTGAGCATAATTCGTTCCTGGAACATGCTTATAATCCAAAGCACTTGTATATCAAAGCAACTTTCAAAAACCGTTGGCTCGGTTGTGATCATGTGATGTGTGGCGTCACGGACCTCGTATTGCAAGACATCACTCGTGTATCAAGTTAAAATTGATTAGAAATGTTTGCTCGTCTTGCGAACACTCGCAGAACAAGTCACTCGTGATCCAAGGTTTTACTGTATACTTTCTGATCTCTCTGTAAATAGAATGTATTAGCAATAAGAAAAAGAAGCACGTGAGACCCCTTCCCCCACTGCACCCACAACCGTGTGTGTGTGTGTGTGTGTGTGTGTGTGATTTTATTGTGGAAATCATTTTCCTTCCTTCCCTCCCTACCCTTCTCCCTCTTTTCCTTAGCATAAATGCATAAGCGCTTGCTGGCATCTTAATAACTCTCTGGGAACTTCAAAGAACGCCTTATTTCATACCTTTTAAAACTGTGCGAGATATAAATTTTTAATTTGAGAAAACAGAAGATAGGAGGCAATTTTCTTTGACTTTGACTTTTTGTGTGTGATTGTCAGAGATATGTAAAGGGGAGGTCCATGAGTAAACTGCCCGCTAGCAGTTGAGACCTGAACAACACGGAAGCAGAAATTAGGATCTAATTACCTGTCTACATTATTGTCATTCAAGACACGAGACTGCTGAGTTTTATAATTGTGGGGGAAATCGATTCCCTTAGTGCGTTGAGATTTTTGTGGAAGTCCACGAGACGCGGTTTGGCTGCCTGTAAGGACGCCCCCTGACTCTCTTTCACTAATGATGAGTGTGAGGCAGGTACCAGCCCTTGGTTTCACGTCCTCTGGGCACAGAACTTAGGTACCAAGCAGGTGTACAAGGTGTGGATGTTTCAGTAGTTCTTTCAAAGACCAAAATATTTATGGTAAAAATGGAATGCTGTATTTAGAACATAAGCTGAATCCCTATTACAATTAACAGCTGCCATAGAAAGGTTTCTAGGATTGTCTTTATTTACTCTCTGCATCTTGGGCCGCCCCAGGCCTTCTTCTGCCCTTGCTTTGTGCCTCAGGACATTCTCATTGCAAGGTCCTTAGAGCCCTTGCTAAATGGCTCATTAACACTCCCCGGCTACTTGTTAGTGACTCCTCTGGTTTCCTTAAGGTCTCTTGGTTAGCCCTGTAACTGCACACAGTAGGCATTCAGATGGAGTTCTTTCAAATACACATCACAGTCACAAAGTCCTCTAGGTTGGACACAGGACTCTCCCCGGTGGCCCCACCCTCCCCTCCCCTGTCCCTTCCTTCAACCAGCCCCACCTCTCCGCCTGTGTCTGGTCCCCTCCCAGGTCCACTTTCTCTGTGTGCTGATGTTTTGAGAGGGGGCACTGTGCTCCTGGATTTCTGAAAGGAGCCATGCCAGCTTGCAACAAAACCAAATGCAAGCTACAGGCAGGTAAACCATTAGGCGAAACTTGACTGTGAAGCCTGTTTTTTTTCTACATTCTTGTGTAGTATGTGTGTGTAGCATTAGTGTGTGAATAGGAACTCCATAATGAACTATCACTTTCTTTCTTTCTTTTCTTTCTTTCTTTTCTTTCTTTCTTTCTTTCTTTCTTTCTTTTTTTCTTTCTTTCTTTTTTTCTTTCTCTTTCTTCTTTCTTTCTTTCTTTCTTTCTTTCTTTCATTATCGAAATGGCCCACAATGTTAGGTTAGTTTTAGGTGTACAAGATGGTGATGTTATAGTTCCATACAGTACTTGGTGCTCGTGAAGGTCGCTGCGGTCCCCGCCTGTCACCGTGCGACGTTGTTACCGTATTATTGACCACGCCGTACTTTTCATCTCTGTGACTTATTAATTTCCAACCTGGAAATGCATGCCTCTTACTCCCCTTCACCTATTTTGCCCACCTCTCCACCCACCTCCCCTTCTGAGAGGCTGTTTGTTTGTTCGTTTGTTTTGATTTCATACTAGCATTGACAGTCTAACTCCAGGTGACGGTCAGCAGGGAGGGCTTGGAAGATTGTGCGATTAAACGAGCTAAAATGTGGATAAACTGTCACCTGGTGCTTGGCACGCGGTTGGCCCTCCAGTAGTATTTCATTTTCTTCCTTTTGTCACGGTGGTCCGGTCACATTTGTAGCCCTGTGACAGTGCGTAGCTCTGCTCCATAAAGAATCACTTAGAACTTAATGAGCTGTCTTTCCTCCAATGCCATGGGCGGTGTCAACACAATGCTAAACATTGTGACAATTTTTGACTGAATTGAGTTAACTGACTGAATGTTTTGAAGTATTGACACAGCAGCTACAAGAGTGAGAAATGTAGTCAAGCCAGCTATTTGGTACGATGAGAAACGGCAACCGTTTCAAGAGTAAACTAGCAAAGAACAGGAGAAAACAGTGGGTGTTAGGTGGCCACAGGGCTACCGGGAAGCATTTGCCAAACGACCCGGTTTAGGGGACAGACGGGGGAAGTGGAAGTCTGAAGATGTCCCTGGATCACCTGACAAGCAGAGCAAAGCTGAGGGACCACGCGGTCTCACCCCTTTTTAACCAAAGCCTCTTTAATCGACGCCGAAGGAACGGCAGTAGAGAATGGAAAGTCTTCGCGAATGTTTGAGAAATGACAGGTGACGATTTGTTTCTTCCTTCTGTCCTTTTCAGCCACTGTCTGCCTTTAGGTCCCTTCGTCTGATGGCCCTGAGGATGGGTGTCATGCTCTCTAGTGCTGGTGGCCCACAGATGGGCTGGGGGTGGGAAATCTTTGCAAAGAAAGTTGGGGAAAGGATTGTTCTGATTGGGAAATACTTGTTCCGCAGTTCAATTTTCAGTGAATATTTTTTAAAGATTAGAAACATTGTGATTTACAGGTACATGTGAATCTATAAGTTGTTACACAGACATATAAATAATGTATAATCAGTAATATAATTCATATTATCTCTCTGCTATATTATACATATAACATATACGGTATATATATAGTACATATACAGTGTTATCTCTCAGATGGGCAGTGAGATAACATAGTATATATACCATGTATAATATATTGCATGTATTATATGTATAATGTGTAATGATACATGGATAATACAGAATATATGGGGCAGGGAGAGAGAATTGAGTAATTTTATTATTATTATTTTTAATGTTTATTTTTGAGAGAGACAGAGACAGAGCATGAATGAGGGGTAGGGTCAATACAATAACTCTGTGTGAGGAACCTCCTCTGGCAAAAAGAGAGTTGGGAAAGGCCAACTTAGTTGACCCAAGAGACATTCAATATAACAAAATTTTACTTGAACCAAAGGACCTGGACAGGTTTGTGAGGTTGCTGTAAGAGATTCTGGTATCTCTGTGTGAGGAGACCACAGCTGGTTCACTGTCCTCACCAGGGAAGCCTAGTTCAGGTCAGACTGGATCAAGCAAATGAAGTAACTATTTTGACTGGTTTTTCGCTCCAGGACCTTCCCTCCTTCCAAGGCATTGGTAAGAGTGATCGAATCACTTTGTGCAGTCATAGACTTGAGACAGCCTATCGCTTGTGGCCTTTATTCCGATTCATTCTATGGCACACAGCTCGCGTCACAGAGAACCCGGTTGAGGGTATGAACCATTTTTTTTCCCCTTTTTCCAGTATTTTACGGTGTCTCCACAAACCTAGAGGGTCCGCTGGAGACAATAAGGGCAGCCCAGCTAAAATGCACTCCTGCCGGCGAGGATAGCTATAAATGTCAAGCTACAGGATTTTAAAGACTTACCGTAAGTAGCTCATCCCTAGCTTGTACATTTATAAGCATTATTGAGTTGGAAGATAATGACAGTCACATGTTGAGAATAGAATATGACATCCTAATGTCCACTCCTCTTCCCTGTGAGTCTCCCGAGTCCAATTACTGAAACCTAAAAATGCAGCACTTTAGTGCATGAACTACAGAGCCAGTGGGAATAATTAATACTAAGAATATTTATTTACAGGCCTCACAAAACACAGAGTAATAGGGAAAAAAAACCATGCTCGACAAAGACATTTAATTGTACAATTTTCACTTTGAACTTTTGTTTACAAAAATGTACGTATTCCTACTGCACAAGGCCGGCCGTGTTGTTTCGCCTAATGTTAATTTTATTTCTGTGTCTTGGCATAATGAGAGAACTGTTGTCAAATCTGTTAGAAGTATAGGAACTGTGCTGGAGAATCTGGTTTTATCGGTTAAGATGTTCTCCCTACAAAGAAACACTCAAGTCCAACTCAAATGATCTTAAACAATAAAGACATTTATTGGCTCATGTAGCTAGAGGGATGGTGAGATTTAGGGTCACTTAGCCTGGTGGGGCTGTTGGTTTTTTTTAAATTTTTAATGTTTATTTAGTTTTGAGAACGAGAGAGAGAGAGAGAGAGAGACAGCACGAGCAGGGGAGGGGCAGACACAAAATCCGGAGCAGGCTCCGGGTTCTGAGCCGTCAGCCCAGAGCTGGACACGGGGCTCGAACTCACGAACCGCGAGATCATGACCTGAGCCGAAGTCGGTTGCTAAACCGACTGAGCCACCCAGGCGCCCCAGGGGCTGGTTTTGTTTGGGGGAAATTCATCAGCCGGACCCTCACTTGGGTCTTGATTTAATTCTCGGGCTGCTTCCCTCATCCTGGCGAAGAGCCCCGGCAGTGCTCCTGGCTGCACACGTATAGTCATGGAGAGCAAGGAGACAGGTACCAGTTGGCACTATGTTCTGTTATAAAAAAAGAAAGAAAAAATAGCTGGAGGAAGAAGAAGGGGCGTGGAGAGAGAGAAAGAAAGAAACAAAGAATGAGCTACATAGCGACTGCCTACAGGGATGGCAGTTTGTCCTGGGTCTTAAGAAGCCTGGGCTGAGGCAGTCCATCCGGTTGGGACCCAGTGTGGCGATCTCTTCTGGACCCATGTTCTTTCCATCGTTCTGTTGCCGGGCCTGTGAGACTCATGTCTACAGTTCAGAAAACAGTCAAATCTGTCCTCTCGTTTCGGGAGAAAGACAAAACTTTCCTGAAAGCCAGCCCCAACAGACCGCCACTTCTGTGCTACTGGCAGGTGTTGGATCATTACCCAATGTCCATTTTTCCTTCTTCCTTATCGTCAGAACCTTGACTTTTTTTCAGAGAGGCAATGTGGCCGTTAAAAAATACACATGTCCCCATGCTAGCTACACTATGGACAATAGCCAAATTGTGGAAAGAGCCCAAATGTCTATGACTGATAAAGGGATAAAGAAGATGTGAGATACATACGCGCGCGCGCACCCACACACACACACACACACACACACACACACAATGGAATATTACTCAGCTATCAAAAAGAATGAAATCTTGCCATTTGCAATAATGTGGATGGAGTTAGAGTGTATTATGCTAAGCGAAATAAGTCAGTCAGAGAAAGACAGATATCATATGATTTCACTCATATGTGGAATTTAAGAAAGAGAACAGATGAACATAGGGGAAGGGAAGGAAAAATGAGATAAAAACAGAGAGAAAGGCAAACCACAAGAGACTCTTAAGTCCAGAGAACAAACTGAGGGCTGCTGGCGGGGAGGCGGGCGGGGGGATGGGCTAAATGGGTGATGGGCATTAAGGAGGACACTTGTTGGGATGAGCACTGGGTGTTACATGTAAGTGATGAAGCACTAAATTCTATTCCTGAAAAAAAAAAACCAACATATCCTCAGGCTAGACTTTCCAGATTTAGCAAAAACAAACAAAAACAGGATGCCCAGCATGGGACAGACATACTTATACAAAAATTATTTGTTTATCTGCAACTCAAGATTAGCTGAACGTCCTGTGTTTTATCTGGCAACCCTACCTTAGATTTCCTTGAAGGTAGCCTGGCCGTGAAAGAGACATCTGCTAGATGGGGTTCCAGAAAAGCTTTCTGAAAAGGGACTAAACGTATCAGACACGATCCTTTTGTCCTTTGCACCTTGCCTTCCCTGCTTCATCCTGCCTGGACTTTGGACAGAATATCCAGAACTATTTTGTAGTCAGGAAATATGCCTTTTAAACGTTGCAGAGAAAATAAGGGGGGAAGCCTGGTTCCTTGAGCATCTCTGATTCTACCCCCAGATTCTTTACTATCCGAGACCAAATAAATCCCTTATTTGGTTAAGTCACTATAGTTCAGTTTGGGCTGCGTGCTTCCAAATGGAATCCTAACTGATATCAGCTACCCCTTGCAGGAAGAGTGAGGAAGAGGCTGGCTAGTGGTTCTACCAAACGACTTTGTTTTCTTGCTTCCTACACACCTAGACTACATTCCCAGCCCCCTGCAGTTAGGTGGGGCCGTATGACTGAATTCGGGCCAATGGAAAGTGAGTACAGGTCTTGTACATAACTTCCAGGCCCGACTCATGCTCCTCCCTGTCCTATCTCTACATCAGGAGCAAGGGTCCTCAGGGAATAGTGGAGACACTGGATAAAAGCAGCCTGGACTGTTGATGACTTTGTGGACCAGACTCCTTCTACCTCATGCTGGCACTCATTGTATTGTAATGTGAGCAAAAGATAAGCTTTTCTTGGGGTAAGCTACTGAGATGTTGGGTTGCTCGCCGTCAGCCAAGTGAATGATATCTGGCCTAGGAGAGACTGCTTCAGGCCTAGAATTCCAGGCAAGAATCCCGAGATTCACTTTCATTGGTTTACACATCCGTCCACCCCTTCATCAGTGCAATGGAATGTTCTGATTGGGTTAAACGGATCCTCATACATCCTGGAGCCGGAGCTGGGGCTGGGGCCGACTTTTCCCTGAGGCCCACGGTCAGCCAGCGTCCCAGCAGGAAACAGAGTAACTTGAGGAGAGTTTAATAAAGTGACTATTTGCAAAGATGGAGGTGTGTAGGGAATCCACACAAGAGTGCAGGACCCTGTAGCCGGTAATGTCAGCACCTTAGCACCCCCAGTCCTGAAGAGTGGGTTGGTGAATGGTTTCCAGAGCCCCGAGACAGTACCATAGATACAGATAGCGGGGAGAGGGCTGCTTGTCAAGGCTCATGACGTTAGGCACAGGGAAGCAGCCAGGCTGCACAGTGGAGCCAGAGGGAACAGCTGCCTTGGCTTTACTTTCCTGCTTTCTGATCTCCTTCGGGGCTCCCCACTGGCCAAACCAAAGTGGAAGCCTGAGGTCATCAGGGCCCGTAATGTAGTCCCTACAGGTCAGGTTCCCAGGAGAAAGGAGGGGGGAGAAGGGAGGAAAATGGGTCTGGAGGGGGCATTGTAGTGCAGGCTGTGCGTGCGAAGGGTCCACACCCAAACCAAACCTGGGCTCTGTTGGGAAGGCGAAAGAGGGTAAGGAAGCATGGGCAGCAATCTATAGTTTCTTCCTCGCTGGTCACATCTCAGGGCCTGGGGATAACTTATTATTTTTTTTTTAGAAAGAAATCTTTTGGGCCTATGACAAGTCCATAGAAGGAATGGCTTTTGCATTTTCACGCACATGATAAATTCCAAGTTCTGGGAGATGTCGAATAACTTATTTATCAAAGCATTAGAGTTGCCAGGACAACAGAATTTAATTTAGTGGTGTTCGATTTACACATTGCTTTAATTCTTCTGTCAGGGCCATTTGTTTCGTTCTGTCTCCTTTGGTTTGGAAAGCATTCCTGCTAAGAGCAATTATAATATCAGTAATATCCACTGCTTTATTAATATTTTTATATAATGCAATGCCTGCTTTCTTGGCCAGGACTTTTTGATCTCTTGTAATTGGTTTTATTCCAGGACATCTTGTTGCAACTGATGCTGAAGACAGTCTTAGGTTTGTACTTTTAGTACTGAATAAATTCTCGTGTTGATTCACACTTGATGGCTAATTGTGCATAATCTTAGCATTACTTTGGGGCCTGCTGATATTAATCATAACAGCCGTAGTAATGCGTTGTTAAATTGTATGTTAAGTGGTCTTGAAGATTTTCATGCGTCCCCTATAGAAGCTTTCCTTAACTGCATGCTTACGAAATTTTTAGTGACAGTCATGCTTTCCTACACTATACTATCCCTGTGAGTTAGGTAGAGCAGGTATGATTATTACATAAAATTTTGGTAATTCTTATTATAGAACAGTCATGGGGACTCCTAGTGGCTCAGTCGGTTGAGTGTCAGACCCTTGATTTTGGCTCAGGTCGTGATCCCAGGATGCTGTTTAAAATTCTCTCTCTCACCCTCTCTCTCTCTGCCCCTCCTCCACTTTCTCAAAAACAAAACAAAACAAAAAACAGTCCTAAATATATCTAAGTATAAGGTGAAAATAAATATCTTTGTTCTACCAGTCAAATATAACTTTGATTAATATATTGGTCTATATCCTTTCAGAATTTTCTCCAAGATTTATATATTTTTCTTCTTACAAAGATGGGATCCCACTGAGATACTGTTTTTCTGATTTTTTTTTTTTTTTTTTTTTTACTTACATCATGAACATTTTTTCATATTAAAAAACGAACTTCAGGGGTGCCTGGGTGACTCCATCCGTTAAACATCTGACTTCAGATCAGGTCATGATCTCACGGTTCATGGGTTTGAGTCCTGCATTGGGCTCTGGGCTGACAGCTTAGAGCCTGGAGCCTGCTTCAGATTCTGTGTCTCTCTCTCCCTCTGCCCCTCCCCCACTCATGCTCTGTCTCTCTCTCCCTCTCTCTCTCTTTCTCAAAAGTAAATAAATATTTAAAAAAATTAAAAAAAACCCCATACTTCAGCAATGTCACTCTTAATAGCAGTAAACTATCCCACTACAGATATATTGTAATTTGTTACTATTCCCTAAATTTTGATTTTTGATTTTTTTGTAATTTTTTGCTATTATCCACAGTGCCTGGAAAAAAAATACTGTGTATTCGTCTTTGAGCTCTAGTCCAGTTATTTTGTTTGGACAATTATCTAAAAATAGAACGCTGGGACACATGTTAAACAAAATGTTAAAGCTTTTGATACATATTGGAGCAGATACTGTCGTCATATCTTGCAAAAAGTATCTCTTCAGGGTCATCTACTAATTTGCCTTGTTTCAGTCATGAATTAGTTTTGCTTTTGTGATTTTGAATCGTAAGAGGCAGATGACACTGGTGAATTCTTGTTTTCATGTGTAGATTTAACTTGGAGTCTACAGCGAACGTTCTTTTTTTAAATTTTTTTTTAACACTTATTCATTTTTTTGAGAAACAGACACAGAGTATGAGTCGGGGAGGGGCAGAGAGAGAGAGGGAGACACAGAATCCGAAGAAGGCTCCAGGCTCTGAGCTGTCGGTGCAGAGTCGGATGCAGGGCTCGAACTCACAAACTGCCAGATCGTGACCTGAGCTGAAGCTGGACGCTTAACCGACCGAGCCACCCAGGCGCCCCTACAGCGAACGTTCTTAGTTGCAAGCAACAGAAACGGAATGGACCGATCGAAGCAGAAAAGTAATTTATGGAAAGGTAGCTCTTGGAATCCTCGGCAGGGCCGGGCTGGGGTAACCCTGGTGCAAAGCTAAGGCGCCAGAAAAGGTAATGCAAATGATGAAGCGGAGCTGGTCTGCCATAAAACACTGAATGTCATCGTTTCGTGGCTGCCCCTGCAGCAGCCCCTGTCGGTGCTCCGCCTCAGCCCCTTGGCACCCACTACTCCTTCCAAGGTCATGGTTTCGGAAAGTCCGCGTGGCTCTCCACCTGCGGGCTTCCTCTGGCCCTGCTCTGCCCACCCCAGGCGGGGAAGGCTGGATGCTACAAGAGGATAAGTGATCTTAGGACAAAGGAGAATTGAAGAATGTATTCCTCTGCTTGTGCTGACAGAACAGATACCGTGGAGCGGGTGGCTTAAGAGAAATTTACTTCCTCTCGGTTTTGGAGACTGGAGTATCCCAGATCAAGGCACAGGCTGATTCAATTCTTGGTGGGGGCTATTCTCTGGACTTGAAGACAGCTGCCTTTTGGCCGTGCTCACATGACCTTTTCTTAAGTGTGCATGGAAAGAGAGAGAGAGAGAGAGAGCGCGCTCTGGTGTCTCTTCTTCCAAAGACACTAATCTTATAGATAAGGTCCTCACCGTTATGACTTTTACCTTTAATTACTTCCTTATTCCAAATAGAGCCAGAATGGGGGTCAGGGCTTCACCACATGGATTTTGTGGAGGATTGAAACTTTCAGCCCACAGACAGGAGACATAGTCCGGATTTCTCCCCATCTCCTCGAGGTCCCCAACAGGACTGAACCTCTTGGGCTCACAGGGGTACCCTGTTCCCCGAGGCACCCTGTTTGGTTTTCTTCTGTTCTCCAACTTCTTGACCCAAGGTGCTTCCTGAGATCATGGCCCAAATAAACCACTTGTTTTCAAATTCTTTTTTTTTTTTTTTTGAGAGAGAGAATGAGCACAGGAGGGGCAGAGAGAGAGAGGGAGAGAGAGGATCCCAAGCAGGCTCCACACCATCAGCGCAGAGCCCGATGAGGGGCTAGAACTCACAAACCGCAAGATCCTGACCTGAGCCAAAGTTGGATGCTCACCTGACTGAATCACTCAGGTGCCCCATGTTCTTCTTCTTCTTTTTCTTTTCTTTTCTTTCTTTCTTTTTTTTTTTTTAAGAATACTAAATGTTCTTTAGGATGGGTCATCTGTGTATTTTTGCTGGGTTCTTCCATTTTCCCGTTATGGAAACCGGTTGCATTCAGACCTGTTGTAAAAGCCACCGTTGGCAGAGAAAATGCTGATATTATTTTCTCTTTTTATGCTTCTGTATCATTCAGCCCCGCTCTTGTGTTTCAATTACAGAGGCAGTAATACAGCATTTGCTGCCGTTCCACAAAGGTGGAAAATTATCTACTGGCCACTCATAGGCTAAAAGAGAAACGAAGTGAGAAATTCTTCTACCCAGAGAAACACCCATGGGGTTTCAGTCCACAAGTTGTAGAACTTTTTTAGGAAAGCAATTTCTCAGTTCTTTTCACACTGACTTATATAGATGATTGGGGAACCTCTAGGGAAAATACTGAGCTCAGGCTTTCTGAAGTTCTGATGTAGGAGCTCTTGGCCACCTGGGCCTGGGTGGTGACTGCAAAGAGAAGGTCTTGGGAGAGACAGATGAGTTATTGGCAAGGAGGGAACAGCATGGTACCGTCTTTCTTCCTTGTCGAGAATCTTTGACGTGAGAGAATGAGTAGTATATTAATCAATGCAGAGTTTAAAAATATACATATTTTAAAATGTGTATTCATTTTTGAGAGAGTGTGAGTGGGGGAGGGGCAGAGAGAGGGAGACACAGAATCTGAAGTAGCTTCCAGGCTCTGAGCTGTCAGCACAGAGCCTGATGTGGTGCTCGAATCCACACGCTGAGAGACCATGAGCCGAAGTCGGATGCTTAACGGACTGAGTCACCCAGGCACCCCTAACCAATGCAGTTTTCAAAGTACCTACAGCAATGAGTTGATCCATCATACTCCAAGAGCATAGAGACTTTATCCCCAATCTTGGAGTGCTAATTTCTTTTTCTTTTCCTTTTTCCTTTTAGACAGAGAGAGAGAGAGAGAGAGAGAGAATACACATGAGTGGGGGAGGGACAGAGGGAGAGAAAGAGAGAGACAGAGAATTCCAAGCAGGCCCATGCTGTCAGTGCAGAGCCCCAGGTGGGGTTTGATCCCCCTGAGCCTGGGATCGTGACCTGAGCCGAAATCCAGAGTCAGATGCTTAACTGACTGAGCCACCTCAGTGCCCCTGCGGTGCTAAGTAAAAAAAAAAAAAAATTAAAAAAAATTTTATTTATTTTTGAGAGACAGAGAGTGCGAGCCAGAGAGGGGCAGAGAGAGAGGGAGGTGCAGAATATGAAGCAGGCTCCAGGCTCTGCACTGTCAGCACCGAGCCCCATGCAGGGCTCGAACTCACGAACCACGAGATCATGACCTGAGCTGAATTTGGATGCTTCACTGAGCCACCCAGGTGCCCCTACGATGCTGATTGTTAAAGTGAATTTGCAAATATGCTTCCAGTAAGTGCGTTGCCAAACCTGCTTACTCTGATAAGGCACCCTCATTCCTCAACCGTAGGGAGTAATTTATCCAGCTCCTGGAGCACAGAAATACTCCAGGAGCTGGATAAATTGCCCTAGGTGTACATTTGCCAATCGTACAAATTACTTATTTAAGAAAACTTTTGCAACATTTTAATGTATACTGAAGAAAACAGGTGAATCGATTCTATTCTATCCAAACCTTCGCCAATTGCTTTGAGATATGTGTTTCTAGAACGTGGGTGAATTGAGAAGACATCACAGACAATGCAACAGAAATTCTCAGGGCATCCTTTGTTACCTCACAAAGATAGCAATCACGATAAAAATCTTACATTAAAAAAACTTTTGGGGGGGCGCCTGGGTGGCTCAGTCGGTTAAGCGTCCGACTTCGGCTCGGGTCATGATCTCACGGTCTGTGGGTTTGACCCCGCGTCGGGCTCTGTGCTGACAGCTCAGAGCCTGGAGCCTGTTTCGAATTCTGTCTCCCTCTCTCTCTGCCGCTCTCCCACTCGTGCTCTGTCCCTGTCTCTCAAAAATAAACATTGAAAAAAAATTAAAATTTTTTTAATGTTTATTTATTTTTGAGAGAGAGAGAGACAGAGCATGTGGAAATGAATAAGGATATTGTTACAGTTTCTTTTTAAACATTTTTTAAATTAAAAAAAAATTTTTTTATGTTTTTATTTTATTTTTGAGAGAGAGAGAGACAGCATGTGAGCGGGGGAAGGATAGAGAGAGAGGGAGACACAGAGACCGAAGCGGGCTCCAGGCTCTGAGCTGTCAGCACAGAGCCTGACGTGGGGCTTGAACTCACAGACTGCGAGATCCTGACCTGAGCCAAAGGGATGCCCAACCAACTGCGCCACCCAGGCACCCCTATTATTACAGTTTCTAAATTGCGAGATGTCGGTGGCATTTGTCACCTTTTGACATTTGTAATTTTTGGTAATTTTTTTCTTATGGAGCGTAAATACATTCACGTCTACTTTTGTGTTTTGAAGTTTTTATTTTTATTTTTTATCTTAAAAAAATTTTTTTTAACATTTATTTATTTTTGAGACAGAGAGAGACAGAGCATGAACAGGGGAGGGGCAGAGAGAGAGGGAGACACAGAATCTGAAGCAGGCTCCGGGCTCTGAGCTGTCAGCACAGAGTACGACACGGGGCTCGAACCCATGGACTGTGAGATCATGACCTGAACCGAAGTCGGCCGCTTAACCAACTGAGCCACCCAGGCGCCCCTCGAAGTTTTTAATTCTTTTCCCTGGAGAAGCGCTCCAGAATTATGTTGACGTTAGGACCCACAAAACCTGGGTCTTTCTATCCGTGAATAGAAATGTGCTAGTTACGCTCAAGATCAATTCTGGTGCCCCCAGGGGAGATGGTCTTCAGATTAGGTCTTTAGAATTTGGCATCTAAAAAAGCGTAAAGATGACACTCTGTTCACCCGGTCACCAAGTCAGGAAGCAACCTTCTTTTTTCCATCCCATACTTAGGGACAGAGCCCAACACAGGTAAGGAGAACAGGCCCCTTTCTGAGAAGAAGTGGCAATTGTATCCTTTGTGAATTAGGCAGGTAGTTGAGGTCAAGCCACTTGTGTCTTGGCGCCCTGCCCTTAGCCTGCGTCCCTGTTGGTGTGGCACACAAAATTCTGCAGAAGGAGAGAACGGGCCAGCCGCTGCCAAATCTGCTTTTTTGTATCATCTTCCTGACCGTCGGCTCAGCCCCTAAAATCCAGGATGACGGTCCCGGTGCGCTGGCCGCCCACACGTGGCCTCTGTTCTGATCCGTGGGTGCCACGCCCTTGCAGGGGTTCAATATTGTGCACACCCTCCTGCAAACCTCTCTGGAGTCGTAGCCGTTACGAAATCAGGCTCCGGCACCTGCTGCTTCACGGAATCAATTTTGACTAATCCCGTCAATAAGTGTAGCCAGTTGTCTTCGGTGCGGTTTCCTGGGAAACAGACCCGGAGACCCTGAGTCCCCGGGCAGACAGTTGCACCCGTAGAGCACCTGTGGAGCGGGAAAAGCACCTGTAGAGCGGCGGGGGGGAGGCGGGGTGGGGCCCAGGCAGGTACCAACACACCATGGTGGTGTGAAAGAATGGATGGAACATTCTAAGGTGCAGTTAGTAGGGTGTTTTCAAAGCGTTTGTGGCAGGCCTCCTTTGCATTGATAAAATCTCTCCGGAGTTCAAAAAAGCTTACAGGTTTTGAAAATTTCGATGATTAATTCAGGCTTATCCCTGCTAGGTGTTTGGGAACAAGTCTGATGGACAGAAAGCATCCGTTTGATGGCGAGTGAAAGAAAATGGTTGCCTTGGATTACCAAATAGCTGGATAGATTTTCAGGGCCTAATGGGGGAGGGCCCATCATGCAGCAGCCTCTGGTTGATGTGCTGACGGAGGAAGAGCTCAATCACTCCACACCGGAAAAGTAGCAGGACCCGGGGCCTGGGCCGGCAGCGGGAGGGGAGGGGATGGGGGACCGGGTGACAACCGGCAATGAGCAGGGCCCTACACGGAGGAATACAGAGGGGATCTTGGCGTAAGAATGGCCAAGGGGCACCTGGGGGGCTCAGGCGCTTAAGCGTCTGACTCTTGATTTCGGCTCAGGTCATGATCTCATGGTTCGGGAGTTCGACCCCCACATCAGCCTCCGTGCTGACGATGCAGAGCCTCTGGGGATTCTTTCTCCCTCTCTCTGCCCCTCTCCCACTTTCTCTCTCTCTCTCTCAAAATAAACACATAAACAGCAACAAAAAAAAGAACGGCCAAGAGACTTCTAGAACAGATTCCTAGTATTCAAGTTGAGATTTTAAGCAAATTCTGTTGCTCTAAACTCGCACTCTACGTTTGCTACCAACCCTGTCGTGACTGGTGCTGCTGTAGGGAAGGATAGTGTCACCACGGCACCTGGAGGGTGGGAGAGCACTGAAGGGGGCAGCGCGAAAGAGGCAAAAGCAGGAGAGCCGGGAAAGGAATCGAGAAGAAGGGAGAATTTGAAGACTGCAGTGGACTGAGTGCGTCCCCCCTTGAATTCGTTCGCTGAAGCCTAATCCACAGTGTGGTGGTATTTGGCGGTGGGGCCTTTGGGAAATGATAAGGTCCTGAGGGTTGAGTCCTGGGGAACGGGACTAGAGTCCTTGTAAAAAAGAGCCCAGAGAGCTTCTTGCCCCTCTAGCGAGCAAGGACACCGTGAAAAGATAGTTGCCCCTGAACCGGGAAGAGGGCCCTCAGCAGAGACAGAACCTGCTAGCACCTTGATCTCGGACCTCCCAGCCTCCAGCACCGTGAGACATAGATGTTTGTTGTTAACGCACTCAATCTATGGTATTTTTATTGTAGCAGCCTGAACGGACTTAGGGAAAAAGGCGAAGTTCTGTGACTCCCGTCTCCCCTTCCAATAAGTCCCAAAGATAAGGGAAAGACCTCTGAACTTTTCCCCTGTTGAAGAATGAGATCTAAGGACTTGGGGACATGCGAGCAGCCGACAGCTGTGCCACAGAGGGGAGAAGCCGGTGAAGGGGGTGACAACCGGGTATCAGGCTCTGCAGAGGAGCAAGGTTATGGTCCCTGCTGTCTGTGTCTTACATCGCCCCTTCTCCATCTGGGTTGCTACGTAAAAACGTGGGTCAATGTTGAGTTGCTGCTTTCAAAACTTAGGAGCTAATTCATCCCTAAGAAGAAAAGCTTTCAGACACACTGTAGAACAGGGCTCTCGATGCTGGCTGCCCATCAGAATTACCTGTGGAGCTTTTAAATATACAAATGCTAGCTGCAGACGCACACTTTCTGGTAGCAGGGCCTTGGGCATCTGTATGTTTAAACAACCTCACAGGGATTCTGATGCATAGCCAGGGCTGGGCGCCACGGCCGTAGAAAACCATTTGATAGAACTCACCCGAAGAGAAATAACCATTTTCCGCAAGTTGAAGATCAAAATTAAATATGTCATTATTTTTAGAGGAATCCGTGCCACTGTATCCTCATCATGCTTTTCGTTTGTAAGTATGAGATCCATCATCGCTGCTAACTAGCAACGTGAGAAAATGAAAGAACATCCTAGCAAATTGCGCCTCACGGAGATGCTGCTGTGCATTTTCCTTCGCAGCAAAGCTTGAGTTTAAGGAATAAAGGGAAAAAAAAATGAGAACATGATCCTGAGCTTTTCATGCTCAATGATGTTACTCAAAGAAGGGTCAATTATGAGACTGGGTCAAAGTGACACCAGCGGGTGGCTTAGGAAAAAAAAATCATTCTCAAATCGGTTGTTTAAAAGCAGCCTGATAGAGGAGAGAAGCCAAGCAGTGTCCTTGAAGCCAATGGAGAAAGAGTTCCAGAAATAAAGAGCTATCACCAGCATTCATAGTGTTAGAGTCAATGAAACAAAAAACTCGTAGCAGGGTTCGATATAGGTATAACTTCAATCGGTTGCTTGAATTTTGGCTGTGTATGGATATGGCCCTTGTGACATCAACTTCAAAAAGATGTTTGCAGAATCCCTGTAATTGATATAAAACACCACCAATATTTCTATTTGATTACAGCATATTTTGGTAACGTTGGTCTACTTAGAGCTAATAGACTAATAAATAACATGTGTGTTTTAAACTCCAGGGATAGTGAGGGGGGGTAGGTTACGTGTTACATGGTACAAAATCATCCCAAATACTCTTGGAATTATGGTTCTGCAATTAAATGGCCGGCATCCAGTATTTAGCTAGTCACTGAAAGCACCTGTCTCAAGTCTCGGTGGCCTGGCAGGTTCACGGAGGGAATATATTCAGAGGGAATGAAAGTCCTTTCTGGTGACGGAGAATTGATTTAATTACTAGAATATATTGTATGTTTGGATATGTTGTGATTCTTAAGCTGAACACCACCCTGACAACTTGGAGATTTATGTTTTTAGAAAACCTCCGAAGTAGAGTTAATTTTATGGCTGTCACTCAAGTTGAGCCAGGTATATTTCCTCACTTATTATCGCCTGCTTTTCTTCCTTGTGGTTTAATCCTGCTGAGTGCTGTCTCTCCAAAAATGCGAAGATCTTCCTTTCACAAAGATGGCAGTCCCTATCTGACACTCCAGGGTGACTGGAGTGGTCTGACAACGATCTTCACACGAGGAAAGAGAGGGAGCCAGGCGTAGGAGATTTCTAATTTTGTCAGTTAATAACTTGTGATATTCTAGAAGGTTCTTAGAAACGCACGTCGGTTTAGATTACTCCCTTTCCCTCCTTGCCTGTGCTCCATCAGTCTAGCCAGGTCCCATTTATCCAGGGTAGCTGTTGACCACCTGTGGAATCCATGCCATCCCCACCTTGGTGCTTCGGGCAGGTGAACCCCATTGTTTTTCTTGGACTAAGTCATTAGCTTTCTATCTGGTTTCCCTGAAGTGAGTCTTGTAGGCCTGACCATGCTGTTCTGTAACAGTGAGGATTCCTTGGTAGCCAATGATTGAAAACCCGAACCAAAGCAGCCGATGCAGAAAAGGAATTTATGGGCTCATATAACTGAATCGCGCAGACTAGACTTGCCACGGCCTCAAAGGATGGGCACATGATTTGCTTTTTTCCCCCCATTTTTGGCTCCTCTCCCAGGGTTGTTGGCTCATAAAATGGCTCTGTGAGACTTAGAAAAAGGTGCCCTTCCCTTAGGTAAGCAAGGTTTAAGTTAGCATGCTTGATTTCTCTAATAAGAACAGTGATTACAAAATCATTTTTGGAAAGTCACACAAGTAAAATTATTGAACACGAACTGATAATAAAATAGTAATCACTTGCAAATCAGTAACGAGAAAATTGAAATCTGGGTAATTTGATAATTTGTTGTAAAGTAGTTTACGTGTCTTGCTTTTGGTATCCATGTTACCTTGCTTCAATAACTTGTTTTCGATTAAAAAAATTGCTAGATTGGGGTGTTTTATGTAACTTTGAAGAGTTTAAATATTTAAAAACATTTTTGTTTTAAGAAGCAACTTCGTTGGGGAGAAATATAATAGCTTATCATTTTATCTTTGAATCTGTAACATTTATTTATTTTTAAAATTCTTTATGTTTATTTTATTTTTGAGACACACACACACACACACACACACACACAGAGTGCGAGTTGGGGAGGGGCAGAGAGAGAGGGAGACACGGACTCTGAAGCAGGCTCCAGGCTCTGAGCTGTCAGCACAGAGTCCGATGCGGGGCTTGAACCCACCAACCGCGAGATCATGACCTGAGCTGAAGTCAGCACTTCACCGACTGAGCCACCCAGGCACCCTACATCTGTAACATTTAAAAGTAACATGCATGAGGGGCGCGTGGGTGGCTCAGTCGAAGTGTCTGACTTTGGTTCAGGTCATGATGTCACAGTTCGTGATTTTGAGCCCCACCTGGGACTCTGTTGTTAGCGCACAGGGTCCGTTTCAGATCCTCTGTCCCCCTGTCCCCCTCCCCCCGCGCCTGCTCACTCTCTCTCCCTCAAAAGTAAACATTAAAAAAAAAAAAGTAACATGCATGTAAAAGCTGCTAAATTTTAACAGCAGTTAATGTTTGTACTAAAGACATCCCAGAGACTACAAATAAACTGTGCTACAGTGTAAGTCACAGCCCGTGCGGAGTTCCTTACAGAATCATTTAAAGATTTAAGGGCATAATGCAGGGGAAATGTGTGATACTGTGCTTGAGTAAGCCCTCAATCAATATTAGCTGTAATTATTATCAATTCTTACTCAGACTTAGGCCGTGGAAGCCACATCTTTCCTACTTTTGTCATTCTGGCTCTCGGTGGTTGCTCTAGAATTTCTATAGAGAAGGGCTTTTGGAAAGCAATCTGGTTGGAAAGAGCTCTGTAGGACTTGGCTTGAAACAGTGTTTGCACAGCAAGCTCATCCCTTCTTCAAACTTGGATCGTAGGTTGGGGGGATGGGAGAAGCTGAGGGGGATTGCGGTGGGGACGGGGACTGCAGCTTTCCCTGCGCACTATTGGATGCCCCCTTGCTGGTCTGTGGCCATCTCACGTTTTGGGCACTGGCTCCCTGAACTCGTTGCAGTCATCAGTAATCATTTCCTGTCCACTTCTGGCTACTGGCTGCGTTTGTTCAGATATCAGACTCCCTTGAATCCCTAGGTTTCTGCGGCTTCCGGGTCCCCGGATGCCGACCCATTGCCTACCCCGTATTTCTGGCTCGTTCCTCTTTCCCAGTTCACCCTTCTGTTCTCATCTTGGTGACTGGCTTGCTGCCTCGCGAGATCATGGGCAGCTCCTCAGCGCATGTGGACATGCTCTTCATTCTATCTGGAATACCCTGTCCCCTCTTGACCGCCTAGCCAACCTCTCATACTTGAACTGCTCAGCTCTGAGTCGGTCTTGGAGATCTTCCATCCCTGGAGTAAGGTGTGCCTCTAGGGGGCTCCAATAACATGTCTTTGGGATTGAAGATGTCTGTAGATTGTTCATGTCTTATTGTTTATTTATTTATTTTGAAAGAGAGAGAGAGCGCGAGCGAGAACATGCGTGCGTGCACGTGCAGGGGAGGGGCAGAGGGAGAGGGAGAGGGAGAGAGAGAATCCCGAGCAGGCTCCTCACTGTGAGCACAAGCCCGATGTGGGGTCAAACTCACCACCCCTGAGATCGTGACCTGAGACAAAATCAAGAGTCAAGTGCTTAACTAACTGGAGCCACTCTGGCGTCCCTTTACCTTTTATTGTTTTTAGAGTGTGAGCACATGGAGGTCAGGAGTTTTGTCCTGTAGCTTTTTATTCCTGTGCTCATCGCTATGACTGCCGTTTGAAAAAGAAAAAACAAAAACAAAAAAAACATTGGTTGAATGGCAGAATCAATGAAGCGCCTGGAAACTTCATTGTCTAGAAGAAGCCACCTATTCAGAAGTAGATTTGTTAAGAACACAGGAATGATGAGTTACCCATAAGACATCCTCTACTGCATAAGTCATTAAGAAAACAAAAACCTGGGGACCTCTTTGAGAAGAACAATCAATAACCCTCTCCCCATAATGTGCCTGCTAAGTCTGTAACAGAGATACTCTAAAGACTTGTCTGTACAGACCTCTTACTGTCTTTCTTTCGGGGTCTCCCCCAACCCCCAGATCTCCTGTGCAATTTCCAGCTTTACGAGTTGGGGAAGTTTTCTATCATCAAATGTTTAGTGGGAAAGCATGTCAGTCTGTCAAAGGGAGGGGCTGGGAAAATGATCTTGAAGTCGATGGGATTTATTTTTTGATAAGAATGACTCAGTGTATAGAAAGCCTTTAGCTAAAAACAATAATATTTTAATAATGTACCTATTGTCAAAGGCTTTGGGCATTGGGTCAAATGATTACATAATGGGATTCCAGAAGCCAGTAGCAGATGCTGGGTTCGTACTTTTCTTGTTGAACAGGCCTCTCTGACATATGCAGAATAACAACAACAAAAGTTCCAACCAATCAATAAACTCAGTTATTGTCCTGGCGATAGAATAGGATATTCCACAGATAAGAGCTTTCACTGATGGGAAAAATCTTAGGTCTGACTTCCTAACCTGGTATGCAGTTGCAACACAGAAGTTTCAGCTCTTTCCGATATTGAACAGAGGGTGAGAATTCAAACTCCAAAGTCAGATGGCCTGGGTTGACGTCCAAGTTCTTGCACAGATTACTCCTTGTCCACATACCTCATTTTTCTCATCTATGAAGTGGGTTTAATCACAGAACTACCAGTGTTCTTGGGAGGAGTATAGTCGCCAATATATGCAAAGCGCCTGACACATCACAGGCATCTGAGAAGTGCTCGCTGATGTTATGCTAGATTTAGGAATGCTTGGGGGTGGGGCCACAGGTGGGAAGTTGGCAAATGGAAGACAAACACTTGAGGATGCTCCTGAACTAAACACTGAACGTGTTTAAAAGTTGCGTCTCCCTCTCTCTATTCAAAGTAGCTGTAAGGTTTTCTCCATCAACAGAAACATTTTAAAGCCTTTGTCGATTATAAAGGGGGAAACGTTACAAACAAAAGAAATGATCAGTTAGCAGTGCCCAACTCTTTTCTGAAAACCTACCTGCTCTCAGTTTTCAAAGAGAGGGGAAAGCTGGATTCTGAGGAGGTAATTTGGAAGCATTCAGCTCTTATCACTTCCCTCCAACACTAGAATATAGCTGGTTAATAGAAAGGACGCATCTATTGCCTGGCTTTATTTACCTGCTGATTACATTTTTATTCTGTAAGTTTTAGAGCGGTTATTCTATGTTCTAGAGTGTGTTTCAATTTCAGTAACAGTTTGGATCCTTAGATCTTTTGTTCTTAATGAATCTGTTCTTAACGATCTTGTGAGTGTTTGGTATAAGCAGATTATGACACCCAAATTGCATTAAGAGATTAATTACACTGTACAATCTACTTCTAATAATCAACAAATGGATCATCTGTACTCGTTGAGGCTTGGATGATCCTGCTTTCCAAATTCTTATTAACTAGTCAGAGAGGTTACTGGATCTAGCGTTTTTTGCTGTCTTTTCTGCCAATTGATAGAAAAGTACTGAGTGCCTGTAATGGGCCAACCTTCATGCTGGGCTAGCAACATGAATTACCCATACTATCCCATCACTCAAAGAGTTAACAATTTAGTAGAGGACATGCTTCTTTTTGCCCTAAAGCAGAAAAGGCCTTTTGATCCCAACTATCTCAATTCTGGGATGATGTCTAGAATCTTGACAAATTTCAAAAGGGTAACTTGATTCCAGCAGTGATTTGGCATCAGCCACAGGTGAGAAGCCATGTCAGGGCAAGAGCTCTGAGCAGAGGAACAGAAGGAAAAAACTGCATGCTTTAGAAAACTCCTTTAAATATGCTAAGGCTTTGGGGTGCCTGGGTGGCTCAGACAGTTACGCGTCTGACTTTGGCTCAGGTCATCATCTCATGGTTCGTGAGTTTGAGCCCCGCACCAGGCTCTGTGCTGACAGCATGAAGCCTGCTTGGGATTCTGTCTCTCCCTCTCTCTCTGCCTCTCTCTTGCTTGCTCTCTCTCTCAAAAATAAATAAATAAACTTAAAAAAAAAAGAAGAGTGAAATATGCTAAGGCTTTAATGGAAAAAGTAGAAAACACACAAGAACAAATAGGTAATGTAAGCAGAGAGATGAAACCTCTAAGATCGAATCAAAAGAAAGTGCTAGAAATGAAAAAACACTGTAACAGAAGTGAAGAATGCCTTTGAGGGGCTGGTTAGTAGACTGGATGTGGCCGAGGAAAGAATCAATGAGCTTGAAGAAATGCCCATAGCATCTTCTAAAATTGAAATTCAAGGAGAAAAAAAAAAAAAAGAATGAGAAAGATAGAACATCTAAGAACTCTGGGACAACGACAAAAGGTGTAATATAATGGAAATACCACCAGGAGAAGAGGAGGAAGAGAAAGAAACAGAAGCAATATATGAAACAATAAAAACTGAGAACGCCCCCAATTAATGTCAGACACCGAATCACAGATCCAGGAAGCTCATAAAATATCAAGTAGGATAAATACCAAAAAAAAAAAAAAAAAAAAAAAAAAGAATCACATTTAGACATATCCTATTTGAATGCAGGATATCAAAGACAAAGAGAAATCTTGAAAAAAAAATAAAACAAGAAGAAAAAAAGTCCCTTACCTACAGAGGAGCAAAGAAAGGAATTGCATAGAAAGGAATCGCATAGGACTTCTCATCAGAAGCCATGCAAGAAAGAAGAGAGTGGAGTGAAATATTGAAATTGTTAAAAGAAAAAAAAAATCACCAACCTGGATTCTGTGTCCAGTGAAATTATACTTTAAAAATGAAGGAGAAATCAAGACTTTCCTAGACAATCAGACGTGGAAGGAATTGTTGCCAGGGGATTTGCCTGGCAAAATTATTTAAAAGAGATAGTTAAAGAGAAGGAAAATGATGGATATCAGAAACTCAGATCTATGTAAAAAGAGCATTAGAGAAGGAATAAATGAAGGTAAAATAAAACATTTATTTTTTCTAATTCTTAATTGATCTAAACAGATCTAAACAGTCGGTTCAAAACAATAGCAGCAGCAATGTATTCAGTGAGCATTGTTTATGGATAAGTAAAATGAATGATAGCAAAGTTATAAGGGACAGGAGGGAAACACTGGGAAAACTCTGTTTTAAGTTGTTTGCATGTCTGTGAAGTGTTATAATATCATTTGAAAGAGGGCTTGGATTAGTTGTAAATGCATGTTGCAAACTCAGGGGCAACCACTAAAAAAAGAGTTAGAAAAAGAAGTGTAACCGATATTCTAAGAGAGGAGAAAAAAATGGAATCATATAAAATGCTCAAAACACAAGGCAGAAAAGAGTGGAAGGAAAAAAGAAAGACACTAACAACAAAGGCAATGAATAGAAAACAGTTACAAATATAGTAGATACTAATCTAACTATATCAAAAAGTCTTTCTGGATTTTGTAATCAAAACCACTCCCTGCCTAGTGTTCTGGGATTTGCTTTGTTTTTTTTAAACGCTTTCCATCTTATGCATCATTTTCAAAGGGTAGAATAATAGTACCAATCTAATAGTATTGTTGTAGGGTTTATGAGATAATATAGGGGTACCTGGGTAGTTTAGTTCACAAATCATCTGACTCTTGATTTTGGCTCAGGTCATGATCTCATGGTTCCTGGGATCAGCCCCTTGTCTGGCTCTGTGCTGACAACACGGAGCCTGCTTGGGATTCTTTCTCTCTCTCCCTCTCTGTCCCACCCCCACTTAGGCTCAGGCACACAGTGTCTCTCTCTCAAAATAAATTAATAAACAGACATTCAAATGAGATAATATATATTAAACTTTTAGTATAGCATCTGGCATACAGTAAACAATAAAAGCTGTCTGCTATTATTTTCCAATAGAATTAGATGTTTATTACATTTACTAAATGTTTATGAAAATGTTTATTAAGTGCCTACTCTGTGTTAGGTATAGTATAGGTGATATGGTGATACAATTTGGATTGTGTTTATTTTATTAAATAAAAATACTATACAACATGTGCACATAGAAAAATTAGAAAATACATCAAGTGTGTGTGTGTGTGTGTGTGTGTGTGTGTGACAGAGAGAGAGAGAAAGAGAGAGAGCGAGAGATGAGGAAGAAAAAAGTCCTACCATTCAGCAAAAACCATTGTCGACGCCTTGGTAAACATCTTTTTAGACATTTGAATGTATGTATATAAAACACAATTTCTTTGATTTATGTATTAAAATTTTTTTTGAGTTTATTTATTTATTTTGAGAGAGACAGAAACAGCACAAGTGGGGGAGGGGCAGAGAAAGAGGGAGACAGAGAATCCCAAGAAGGCTCTGCACCATCAGCATGGAGTCAACCAGACGTGGGGCTCAAAGTCATGAAACTGGGAGATCATGACCTGAGCCAAAATCAAGAGGAGGACACTTAACTGACTGAGTCCCCCAGACGCCCCTATAGAAGGCAATTTCTTACAGAGGCTATTGCATGCATATTTCATTATGCATGTTGTGTTTTGTTTCCTCTTAAATGTTTATATTCAATATATCTGTACCAACTTTCTATGCATAGACACACTTTTAAGTTTTAAAGTGTGCATTCATTTTACCCGAAGTCTTAACAATTTAAGTCACTTTTTTGCTTTCCTTTTTCTTAAATACTAGGAATTTCAAGAGACGCAAATGGGGATTATCTTATCAGAAACGAAAGCCTCTGTAGACCCAGCTCTCTGATGTCTTAAGTGAGCTTTGTTGAGCATTCAGGCAGCGGCAGGAATAACTGAATTCTCCATTTTCAGCTGAAACGTTGAAAAGTAAAAGAAAGACAAAATGGAAGGTCTACAAAGGTCAGACACGAGCATTTTCCAAATAGCAAAATCTATTGCTTATACCGCTGGAATTTTATGAAGGCCACGTCCGTATGGGTGGGGTGGGGGGTGGGGCGAAGGGAAAGGGAGCGGGAAGAGAAGGTGAAGTTCTCTGCGCATAGCTGGGTGGTGAGCTTTGAGGAGCCCCACCCTCCTTCAGCCCTGGCCACCTGGAGTCCCACAGGATGGCGGGGAACTCTCTCTCACTCCCAGCAGGTCTCAGCCGTGTGGGAACCGGCCTCTTCACACCCTCAGGCTCTTGTCGGCAGCTGGAACCAGGGCGGTGGGGTGTTACCAGGCACATTCTTTAAACTGTGAGCGAAACAGAACAACCAACCACGCCCTGAAATCTGTCCTGCAAACTGCCCATGACTTCTCCACGGTTCCACCTTTCTCTCTAATGGAGCAAATGAAAGACCACTGGAGTGACAAGGAGAGTTGCCACTTTCAATGGCTGTCGCCGAGCCGGATGGAGCCCCCTTGCGGTGGACAAGGTGAAGGTGGGGAGAATATTAGACAGCCGTCTCAAAAACAGAGCACCCTTATGCTTTATAGAAGAGTTTTGTTACGATGATGTGTTTTGTAGACAATTGGAAAATATGGATCGAAAAGAAAATGCAAGCCCACGGTAATCCCACCTCTGTTGACATTTTAGTGTGTGCCCCCGTCCAACGTTTTCTGTGCACATTCACTTCCCTAAAAGGAACCAAAATGAAATCATAGTGAACCTTTGTTTTCACAACCTGCTCTTTCCCCCGTAACAGAATATCGGAGACATCTTTTCATGTCATTAAATCCTCTTTAACATTATGTTTTTACCTTTTCACTGTAATTTTTAAGAGGTACTCCGTTGTACTCCAACATTACATCTCTGTTTGGCTTTATTTGAGCTCTAACGCGTGTTTTTATTGGATGAAGCTCCTGGAGCAAAAGCTGGGGCTCCGATTTCTTTTTTCTTTTCTTTTCTTTTTTTTTTTTTTTGTATAAGGAAGGCTCTTTCCTCCATTCGTCTCCGTGTAGTCGGTTCCATTCCTTTCACTTACCTTCTGTTACAAATGCTGCAGGACACTTACTGGCCCTGGGAGCTACCGCTAATGGGCACCAAGAGCGTGTGTAAAGGGGCGAGGTGTAGACGCCACCGGTCCCTGTTTGATGAGTCACTGTAAATGGAGGGAAAGCCACCTCCCCGCTCTTCCAGTGAGATGCCAGCCCCTTCGTGGAGCGAGGAGCCAGTGCATCAGCGCCGCGTAGTCTGGCCGCAAGGCAGACTTTGCCGCAGCACCTGCAACAGGGAAACACCTTCCGATGGGGCGCCTGAACCTCAGCCCCCTGAAAAGTGATACTCACGGCCAAGGACACACGAAAACAAAACAAAAAGCAACAAACAAAAACTGTTGGTCGCTTCAACTGCTGGCTCGGTTTTCCTTAGGGTGAGTCTTGTCTTCACCCCTGAAAAAACCTGCCCAGCAATTATTTTCTCCTGGTGCGAGGCCTTCACACGGAGCTCATGACCAGCAGCTCAAGTAGATTAAGCGACTGTATTCATTTCTTGATGGAAAGCAACCCATATTCTATGTGTCCTTGACCTTGCTCTGTTGATTTTTCCAGCTCTTGATTTTTATGAACTGCACTTCTGGGCCCGGCTGACTCCAGCGCGCGCACAGACCTGCCTCCCCGGGTTTCCCCGGGCCCCTGCCCTTGGCTCTCTGTTGCGCATGCTCAGAGGTCCCTGCCCCCCGGGGCTCCCTTCTGCGCACCGCGGTGCCTTTTCTGTTGCTGTTCAAACCCCCTTTTGACCAGTGATCCCTGCACTCCCCGCTCTCCATCTCTCCACACTCACACCTTTCTTTCTTCACCTTCTTTCTTCCTTCCCCATCTTCTTTCGTCTTCTTCCCTTCCTCCATGGTGGCTCATTCACCTGCACCTGCGACGCCGCCTTTTTCGGGTGCCCGCACCCCGTTCTGACTGGAGATGAGCAGATCTGCTGTTTAGGATAATAATATAATCATAATCTTATATTTATCATGTTATTATTATTATATTATGTATTACGTTTATCCAAAATATAATCATTATAATTACAAATATTTACAGTTGTAATATTATTTTTATAGAATTTAATAATTAAATTAATTTTTAACATTTGATTCTAAACACGTCTAATTATATATTATAACTATATCTTATATTTCTATTTTACAATAATGATATCATAAATATAATTATGCATACTTATAAATAGAATAATATTTTGGATAAATTAGGCTAAGTAAAATATAGTACTAAAATATCTTCCACTTGTTCCTTATTATAAAATGTAGCTACGAGAAAATGTGAAATTATGCATGTGGCTCACGTTTGCGATTCTCACTAAATTTCTGTTGGACAGCACACATACAGACCTTATCACGTTTGCGATTCTCACTAAATTTCTGTTGGACAGCACACATACAGACCTTTGCATGGTTGCTTGGAACTTGCCGTTTTCCAATTGCTAAGAGCTGAGAGCTTTCTTTGAGGCCATTGCGGCTTCTTTATTCTTACTTACTTTTGCTTCTTAGAAATGGGAACAGCATATCTTTTTATTTTTTATTTTTTTTTTTAAATTTTTTTTTCAACGTTTATTTATTTTTGGGACAGAGAGAGACAGAGCATGAACGGGGGAGGGGCAGAGAGAGAGGGAGACACAGAATCGGAAACCAGGCTCCAGGCTCTGAGCCATCAGCCCAGAGCCCGACGCGGGGCTCGAACTCACGGACCGCGAGATCGTGACGTGGCTGAAGTCGGACGCTTAACCGACTGCGCCACCCAGGCGCCCCGGGAACAGCATATCTTAAAGACAAGAATAAAGTATACTTCTGTTTTAATTTATTTTCAATTTAATTTAAAAGGGAAAAAAAAAAAACCCACAGCCACACCTTCTCTGTGGTCAGATTTTGGTCTATAACGACATCTGGATTTAAAAAGTGAGCGTAGCCCCTCCCTCCTTTTTGTTTTTGAGCTTCCCTTAATATTCTCCGTAGGTCAGGCCATCAAGTGCCTGCCTGGCCACAGCCTCTGTGGAAGGGTAATTCCTTGTTCCTGTGATTCTGTGTCTCCTCCCCACTTTCCCCAGAGCCGCATAGACCTGACTTCAGGACAATGAAGAGGTGACCCAGAGATGTGAACAGACGAGTTTTTCTGAACTGGAAATAGGGAAAAAGAATAAGGCTGTTATTTATGGGAGGTGAAGATGGAAAGGGGCTGAGAGAAGCACTCGGGGCCGTGTGTGGTCATGGCCAGCCAAATTTATAAGGAGGAAATTACGAGTAAGCAGGATCTGTGAACAGGGAACCCTGTCTATGGAGAAGCTCGTAAGATAGGCAAATGGGGGTGAGAAGAAGCAAGTTGGTAGTGACAGAGAGAAGCAGACGAGCGGAGATCAGCTGAATTTTCCTAACAACAGATGTCGGTGCACTCAGGCTGCTGTAACGAGAAAACCAGGGACCCGGAAGCTTACACACAACAGACGTTTATTTCTCACAATTCTGGAGGATGGGAAGTCGAAAATGAAGGCACTGGCAGAGTCGGTGTCTAGGGAGGGCCCTCTACAGGGGAGCACCCTGAGGTGTCTCTTACAAGGGCACTGAGCCCATTCATGAGGGCTCCCAAAGGCCTGGCCTCCTAATGCCATCACCTTGGGGCAGTAGGATTTCAAATATTCAATGAATATATGAATTTGGGGGGAGGCGTCAACGATCAGACCACAGGTCAGTAAAGTAAAGGTTCTTAAACTGATTCTATTATTGGATCTGATTTTTTTTTTTTTTTTCTTGTGGCTTCACAAAGATTCCGTCTTTTTTTGGAGCTGAGTTGTTCAACTTTTCCTGGGTTTTTGTATGAAAGGATCATTCCTATGAGTCTGTTTTTTTTTTTTTTTTAACATTTTTATTCATTTTTGAGAGATAGAACACTAGTGGGGTTAGGGCAGAGAGAGAGAAACGGAGACACAGAATCTGAAGCAGCCTGCAGGCTCTGAGCTGTCAGCACAGAACCCAATGTGGGACCGAACTCGTGAACTGCGAGATCATGACCTGAGCCAAAGTCGGATGCCTAGCCGACTGAGCCACCCAGGCGCCCCACTATGAGTCTGTTTTCACTGAATGTACTGGCGTAGCTCTCTAAAACATTATCTTCGTTTTGGATAAGTTTTAGAGTTAATATCTTCCCCCCCCAAAATAGCTTTGGTTGTCACGTATATTCCAGCCCCTCCCTGGCCCACCCTTCTGTTAGGTCCACGCAGATTTTTAATCAACCCAATCTAACCCGAGTTGTTTTTTTTTTTAAACACCTAAAACAACCCTATTTTGACGGCTTCTAACCCATATAATTTCACATTACTTTCTAAAATGATTAAATTTTTATTTGCTTTTGTGTGTATTAAGAAGAAGATGATCCTTGAATTTGTCACCGAACATAATTGCAATTCTTGCCAGGCAGGTTGGAAATCTACTTTCTTTCAAAGTTCAGAATTGATGCGAATTAATGAGTCAGAGCTTTGGTGTGAAAAGCGTAAGAACTTACTACCAGGGATAGAAAAAAATGTATCTTTATTTCTGTTGCTACTGTCATCGGGCAAGTACATTTTCCTCGTGCTAGTTCTTGGTTGACTGTAAGCCAAGTTGAGGTAGTAGATTAGTTAGCTCGGCTGCCATGATGCCGTGCCATGGACTGGGTGAGAAATTTGTTTCTCACAGTTCTGGAGGCGGGGAGTCTGACATCAGGGTGCCTGCATGGTGAGGGCTGTCTTCCTGGGTTGTACATGGCTGCCCTCTTGCTGTGTGCTCATGTATGGGAGGGGGGCTGGAGAGAGAGAGAGAGAGAGAGAGAGAGAAAGTAGTTGGAGGAGGCCATTGAGAGGACGTGACTGCTTATGGACCCATGAGCTGGACCCCGGCGACAAGAGAGCTCCTGACCTCCTGTCCTGTTCTCTGTTTGTATGTTTCCCACACCTTTCTTGTACTAGGGCAGGTCAACTGCAAGATGTGGTCTTGACACAGGAGGGTGTCATTCTGGACTGCGTATGTGGCTGAACCTCGCTGAGGCCTCTCTATACACCTGGCAGGAGGGTGTAAAGACCTACTCATCTTGCAGCTGCAAGGTAAGTCTCGTGTGTCATGTCCATTGTTATGGCCAATCTGGAGGGTCTGCCTTTCTCTTTGATCTCTCCTGACCTTCCACGTACGAGGACCAGTTCCAGACTTCATCCTGGAAGCACCCAAGGCTGTGCGTCAACGCAAGCTCCGTGGTGTCTCTTCTCGGGGCACTAATTCCATCAGGAGGGTGACCTCATCTAAACCCAATTTTCCTCCAAAGACCATTTCTGAATACTATCCCTCGGGGGTTAGAACCTCAACATGTGAAGTTTGCACCGATGTAACTCAGTTCATAGCAGGTGTTAAAGGCAAATTACACTTTTAACAAACTGTAGACTTTTTTTCCTCATGTATGTTAAGCAAAGTATTATTATTATTATTTTTAGTTTTTTAAAAAGTGTATTTATTTTGGGAGGGAGGGAGAGTGTATGTGTGTGTGTATGTGTGTGTGTGGGGGGGGAGGGCAGAGAGAGAGAAAGAGAGAATCCCAAGCAGGCTCCACACTGTCAGTGCCGAACCCCATGCAGGGCTCGAACCCACGAACCGTGAGATCATGAGCTGAAGCTGAGGGTTACATGCTTAACCGTCTGGGCCACCCAGGCGCCCCTTATTATTATTTTTAAAGTCCGTCAGGCAGGGCCTTTGCTAAGGCTGCCGGGCACCAGTGCAGGAACCGATCTAACGGGAGCCAGCAGGCGTGGGCTGCTACCTTCCACTTTCCTCAACCCTCCCTCTTCCGGGGCCGTGCCACTGTGCTCTCTGGCTGCCAGTCTGGGATCGCCAAGACATCAGGCGTCCCGTGAGCCCTGCCGTGGTGCCACACCGCCACTGTTGTCCTTGCCACCACAGCCTGCTTCCGCCTCAGCTCGCCACTGATGCCCTGAAGTATTTTTTGATACTTTGCGAGTCTTATATAACGCAGGTTTTATTTTTGTAGCTTGATATTTATCAAGTTTGGCAGATGATTCATTCAGAAAGCAGTCTCAAGGCACATGGAAAGGGTAATAATAACTATCATCTTCTTGTCACCTCCTCACTGATTCGTATTTAAATACGTCAAGGAGGTCAGTTTTATGTACTTATTTTTCCAGTTGTTCAACGGTTAAGCAAATATTTTACTAAGTTCTTACTGGATGCTAGACAGTGTGTATAATGTTTTATATGAGTTAATTTTTATTTGTTAAAGTAATGTAGTGTGGGGTCCCAGGATTTCCTATCTGCAGTGTCTCCGAGTCTTGTTTGGGAAGGCGAAGTCCTACCTCCTTCCATGTCTTGTCTGATGATAAGACTTCGTAGAGGGTTGTTACAGAACAATCCAAGGAAGACCTGGTAAGTTGCTAAGCTAAGGCAGCACTGGTGTCATACCGGTGGGTATGGAGACAGATTCATGAGTTCTTTTGGAGATAAAATCAACAGGGTTGAGTAACTGGACAGGGGTGGTTCAGAAAAGAGGAAAGAATTTGGGTTGATTTCTGGGGTTCCGGCTGTGGAGATGTGGACGTTACTCATCACGTAGTTCTATAGAGGAGGAGAGGAAGATTCAGGGAGATTTGGAGAGAAATATGGTGACTCTGAACCACCTATACTTTTTGTATTTACATGTGAAAAATTAGCTGGAGAAGGGAGGCAATCATCTGAGGGTCGCAGGTAAAATAAGTCCTTTTATTAGGTGTGACCGTGAAGACATATTGGACTTTCGACCACTTTGCTTTGGAATGTCTCGCTTGGCGGCCACAATGATGAAGAATCATAGCCATCTTGATTTCCAAGTGCTTCTTTTCAAGGTCCTGGAACTCACTGAGATCCTAAAGACCAAACGGAATTCGCACATAGACGGTGTATTCGTTTCCTATTGCTGCTGGGACAACACTTATCGTTGCGTTTTTAACAACACAAATTTAATATCTTACAGTTCTGTAGCTCAAAAGTCCTAAAATCAAGATGTTGCCAAGACTGTGTTCCCTCTGGAGGTTCTAGGAGAGAATCTGTTTCCTTGCATTCTCCAGCTTCTAGAGACTGCCTGCATTCTTTGCCTTGTGGCCCCTCATTCATCATCCAGGCCAGTAGGGCAGCGTCTTCAGATCTGCCTGGCCTCTGCTTCCATTGTCCCATCTTCTTTTCTGACTCTACCCTCTTGCCTCCCTCTTACGAAGGACCCTCGTGATTACATTGGCCCACTGGGATAATCTAGGATAATCTCTATCTCAAGATCCTTAACTTAATCACATCTGCAAAGCCTCTTTTGCCATGTAAGGGGACATATTCGTAGGTTCTGCGTATGAGCACGAGGACACCTTTGAGGGCCATGGTTTGCCTACCGCAGGAGCCTACCTTCCCCATCATCCTAGGGTGCTCAGTCCCACAAAGACCAAAACAAGAATGATCCTGCTTCTCCTGCCTTTCTTTCCCCTTTGCAATTTCTAAAAGGTTTTGGGTCAAACTTAATTATGAGTTGATGTATCTACAAAAATTTTTGGTAAGTTGGGGGCTTTGGGGGGCCTGTTTGATAAGATGTGTCATCCATTAAGAAATGTTTCATTATTGTTTGAAGTTTGTTGTGGTGCCATGTTGGGAGGGGGCATCCAAGTGATGTAAATTCACTTTCAGCATGTGTATAAGAGCACAGTAATCTCTAAAACGGGGCTGGGGGCCGTGGGGAGGGGGGAGGGGAAGGGTAATCAACCTAAACTCTCCATGTTAGCGGGTCTTGTATTCTTGGGAGGGGGTTGCCGGCTAGTTCCTACTCCTGGTAGAAAGTGTAGCGACCCCTTCCTCTGGTAGCATTTCCTGACTTCCTAGCTGAATTAGAAGTTCCTCCTCTGTTCTTCCATGATGTCTGGGCAGAGCTTTAGTTTAGAGCATTTATCACGTTGCATTATAATTCATTGCTTGCTTATCTGTCCCACTAGATGTTATTATAAGTAGAGATTATGCCTTATTCCCCATTGCATCCTCTTGTGCCTAATACCTGGCTACCAATAACTGTATACTGAATGGATGAATGAAAGGAATCGTTTCTAGAATAGCTTCTGAATCTTGAATTTCCCTTTATGTTTTTATTTTATATTTCTCATTGACTTGCAGGAATACTATAACGGTAAATGAGATAATTTCTCTAAAATGTGGTAAGATCTTTGGAGAAATGCTTCATTGGGCTAAGGTTCATACACAGCTCGCAAATGAAACTGTGAGCTAAAGTTTTTTTTTTTACCTACGAATGTTGTTGGCTGGAAAGACTTGCCTCCATGGGGAATTTGAGCCAACTGGCAAAAATGTATACAATTTTGCGTAATGTCTGACAAACGGAAGGCACATAATAAAGCTTTGTGTGGTGAGAGGATGAATAGTTAATTAATAATAAGGGCTATGCTTTATTGGCCATTACGCTTTTAACAGCGTGCCTTTTAGAAAAGTAAACAAACCAAAACAAAGCAAAACAAAACACATACTGAGTCTTGTATGTAAACCCATTATTTCCTCGTTGCTGAAGTAGAAAGCATTTCTCTTCAATTCTCATCATTGGTGTATTAGTCAGCACTTAACTGCAGTAACAGTGAACTCCCCAAATTTCAATGGCTGACAGCAACAATTATTTTTTTATTCCTGGGCTTGCTACAGCTCTGCTGGGCGTGGCTGGGTTTACAGAACTCATTTGGGCTCTACTAGCTAGACGGGTTTTTGGATTCTTGGACAAAGTCAGTGAAGCAGCCACTCCCTGGGATATACTTGTCTCCTGGCTGGGCACCAGAGCTCAAGGGATGGGGGAACAGAGGTAAACTACGCAAGGACCTTAAAGCTTCTGCTCCTTTGGCCAAAGGAAGTCGCGTGGTCAAGTGCAGAGTCACCACTGTAGAGAAATACACTATGCCTACAGGAAATGTTGCCAGGATGGAAGGGAACAAAAAGTTGTGAACTAGTAATACACTCTATCACATTCTGTGCCCGAGGTAATGTTTGTTAAAGCCACTCTTTGTCCTTTTGTGATTGCAACGGCTGGGTTAAAGCTTTTAATGTGAGGTTCAGTTTATTTACTTTAAATAACAAATGTGATTATACACTCTCCCAGTAGGTTCTATATAAATAGGCCCCAGAGGTAAAAGTAAATCGATTTGGGAAATTTAGCTAAAGAAAAAAATTTAATTTTATAAGCATATAAATGTTTTCATGAGGGTCATGATGGTTAGTCATTCTTTCTATCTATGGATGTCCAAGCCAGCAGAAAAGGATTTAATTAAAGTAGAGATGGGGGGGCATAGTTACCACAAGGAATGATTTCTTGACCAGTCAAGTGAGAAAGTCATGAAAGGGGCAAAGGTCTCCCTAGTGGATAATTAAATTATTCATCTGCTTGAAGGAGGAAGGCTGGGCCAGATGACAGGTTTCTGCCAAATCTCTTGTTTATAGTGCTTTGAATTTTGAAATAAAGAAGTCCTTTTAAGACAGATGGTATTAAAATTCTTCTTACATCAGTAAAATGACACTAAGCAACTTAAAAGCTGGCTTAATGCAGAAAAGGAAAATAGTAAGAGAAACAAATGGGAAAAGTACAACTCTAAGCATTCATTGTTTACTCTTGAGAGAACAAAACATCATAGTTAAGTCCAATTTTAATGCATTCATTTGTTTTATTCATATTTTCTTTCAGAAAACATTGAATTAGTACCTACTATGTGTCAGGCATTGTGATAGGTGCTGGTTGGCTAAGAAATTGTGTAATTCATAGTTAAAAGGTCTGATAAATCAGCTCCAAATGTGACAATCACCGTCAATCTTCCTCAGAATTTTTTGCATACCATTTAAAAGAGAGAATAGGATTTTAATTTTTTATAAATATATTTTATATAAGTATATATTATTTATATTTTATTTTTATGATTTTATGTAATGATTTGCTATATGTATATCTTGTGAAAAGTTTCCCTCTACTGAATTAACACATACATCATCTCTCATATTTACATTGTTCATTTTTTAATATTTATTTATTTTTGAGAGAGAGAGAGAGAGAGGGCGCAAGTGGGGGAGGGGCAGAGAGAGAGGGAGACAGAATCCAAAGCAGGCTCCAGGCTCTGAGCTGTCAGCACAGAGCCCTAAGCAGGGATCGAACTCATGAACCACGAGATCATGACCTGAGCTGAAGTCAGATGCTTAACCAGCTGAGCCATGCTGGCGCCACTCATATTTACATTGCTTTTAATGAGAACAGTTCCAGTTCTACTCTCTTAGCAAATTTCAATTATACAATACAGTGTTCTCAACTGTAGGCACCATGTTATATATCTTAGATCCTCAGAGGTTATTCACCTTATAGCTGAAAGTTTGTACTCTTTTACCAACCTATTGTCTCCACCACCCAGCCCCTGGCAACCACATTTTTTACTGTTTCTATGAGTTATAGTATTTTTCCTTCCTTCCTTCCTTCCTTCCTTCCTTCCTTCCTTCCTTCCTTCCTTCCCCTCTCCTCTTCCCTCCCCTCTCCCCTCCCCTCTCCCCTCCCCTCCCCTTTCCCCCCTCCCCTCTCCTCTCCATTCCACATATAAGTGATACCAGGCAGTATTTATCTTTCTCTGGCTTATTTCACTTAGCATAAAATCCTCTAGGTTTATCCATGGTCTCAGGCATTTCTAATGAGCTCTGAGGTGTTTTAAAATGACAACTGATCCTCTCTGACAGCAAATTATTGTCTTCTTTGCCTTTGAGGGGGATTTGTGAGCAGGGCAAGGAGTGGTTCAAAGGCTCTTGCATCGGTGAATCTCTTTTCAGAAATTATCTCTTCTGAAAAGTCAAACAGCACAGCATCATTACGAATGATATTTCAACAACGCAGGCTGCCTAAGAGGCTCACAGATCAATACTTTTTTTTTTTCCATGAAGAGGCTGCAGCTATGATTATTGAAAAAAGGGCAGAAATATTTGTCACAGTAGTTGCTATGTGGCATTACTGAGCCTTAATCTGTGTGCTAGCAACGGAATGTGTTTGCTTATTTGTTCTACCCAACCTATGATAATCTTAGCTGACACTTATGTAGAGTTTACCACGAGGCAGGCAGATGGAAGCGGTTCAGAACTGCTGACTCACTTAATCCTCACAGTGGGAGAGTAGGAGCTGTTTTTGCAGCGCTAGGTTATCCCCATTTCGTAGGTTAGAAAACTGAGGCGTAGAGACGCTAAGCAGTAGCACAAAGTCATACGACTAGTAAATGGCGGGGTTGGGCTTTGAACTCAGGCAGTGACGCTCCGTGTTGCTGCCTTTTCCAAAGCGAGTCCAATAACCTGAGATCTGCTGAAAACTAGCCACGGATTCCTCTCCCGTTTGCTTTCATCCGACCCTCACCTCAGCCTTCAGCTCGATCTTCCGGACCTTCTGGTTAGGACCATGAGTTGGCAATCGCTTCCCTTAAGGCAGGAGAAGAACTTTTCCTGGATTCGGTGGTGTTTGATCGTAAAAACATACAGCGTACGCGCACATGCACGCACAGCAGAATGGATGATGACCGCTGATTAATCCAGAAGGGCGTGACAGGCCTAAAATGACCGCTGGTTTCCCAAGAACACATTAAAAAAAAAAAAAAAGTGCGAGGTTGGGAGCCAGCGAGAGAAGTCGCTTCCCCAGCTGGGGTCCAAGGACCTCACACGCGCGCGCGCGCGCTCGCGCGCGCGGGGGGCCGCTTTTCTCCGAAGACTCCCCTGCGAGCGGGAGCGACACAGCCCTCGGCGCCGCGGGACGGGAGTCCCCGGGGTCCCCCGGGGGTCTCGCGGCTGCCGGGCCCGAGCGCGTGTCTGCGCGCGGCCGGGACGGCCTCCGCCCGGGGAGTCGGCTCCGCGTGGGGCGTTGGTGCGCCGCTGCCCGCGGCGCCGGGGCTGGCGGAGGAGCGCGGGCTCGAGCCCGCGCGTCCTCTGGGCACCAGGAACCCCGGCCTGCGAGCGCGGTGACCCGGCGGGGGCAGAAGCCAGAAGACCAGGCGCAGGGAGTGCGCGGGTTTGAGCCCCCCCTCCCCCCACCCTCCCTTCGCGCTTCCCTCCTCCGCCGCCGCCCACCTGGCCGCCCCCGGCTGCGGCTGCGGCACCGGGCTCGCTCCCAGGCCTCGCAGTCGCAGCCCGCGGCTGTCTGCGGAGCTTTCCGGGTGTCGCCCTCCCCCTTCCCCCCCGCCGCGCCCTCCCTCCCCGGTGCCCGACGTGCTCGTTCCCTGCCACTTGGGTCCGGGCGCGCCGGTGGGTTTGGCCTGCGCGGCGGCGGCGGCGGCGGCGAGGCGGGGGAGCGAGTGAGCGCGAGGGGCGGGAGCCAGTGTCTGTGTGAGTCACCGGTACCTGGAGTGCGAGCGACGCAGAGCGAGCGGCGCGGAGCCCGAGCCGGAGCCGAGCCCGGGCCAGCGAGCGCGGCCGCCCCCCCACCCGCCCCAACCCCGGCGCCAGGCCCCGCCGCGCGCCCACCCGCGCCCCGCCGCCCTTCCCGCGCGCCGCGCGGCCGGCTCGCCAGGGGTCCGGCGCCGACTCCCGACCCCGGCGCCCGGCCGCCCGCAGCCCTCCCGCCTGCCCGGAGGCGGTGCGGGGTTCGCCGGGGGATGTCACAGCGGCTCCTCGGAGCCCCCAGCCGCTGCCGCACAGCCGCCGCCCCTGGGAACCGCGACGATGAACCCCCAGTGCGCCCGCTGCGGAAAAGTCGTGTATCCCACGGAGAAAGTCAACTGCCTGGATAAGGTGAGCGAGGGGTGCCGGGCCAACCCGGACCTGCCGGGGGCCCGGCTGCACCTGCTCCGAGAAGTTTTGGCACCTGGGATGCAAGGAGAGGAGTGGGGCTCTGTGCGTGTGTGTGTGTGTGTTTTGGCACCGGGTGAGGGCACGCAAAGGAAAAACGCCCGCAGGAGTATCCAGAGAGCACGCTTGGCGACGGTGATGTTGGAACCGGGGAGGGTTTTCGTCGGGGTGCGGGCGGCGAGGGTGCGGGGCTGCTGCGGGGAGCGCGCGGCGGAGCGCGCGCGGCCCGGGGGCCGAAGAGCCCAGGCTCGACCCCTTCGCACCGCCACTCCTGCCCCTCACCGCCCCGCACCCCACCTCACCCCCGCCCCAGCGCCTCCCGTGACGGCGGTGAGGCGGAGAGGCAAATAATAATTAATATGTCGTGGGGCGGCCGCTGCGGCATTGCTAAGAATAATCCCCGGCTCGGCGCGGCGAGCAGGATCCACGGGGGGTTAATCCACCCGGCTGGGGAATTCCAGAGGAAGTGGCTTTAGGCCCGGCCCCTGCAGCCCTGCTCCCTGTCCTTCCCGGGCGTGGATGGAGTTGAACAGCCTGGGGGAGCGAGCCCGGCGCTATCCTGAGTGACTGATCGATCGTTGAAACCAGCCGGAGGCGGTCCCTGACAAATTTGCGTGTGCTGGTACAAATGCCTCTCGAGAGCACCCCGTCATCTCGCCAGCCCTCCCGGACTGGGTCCACCTTTCCTGCAATTTAGTAGAAGCTGGACAGGGATGGGGGGTGGGGGGGCCGAGGGTACTTGCCTAGTCCCCCTCCTGGCTCCTTCGGGTTGCCTGGTTTCCGGTGGACACGTATTTATTGAGATCCAACAAACTCCGCGTTTAGGCGCTTTGGACGGGATTCGTTTTCCTTCTGAAGCCACTACCCAGGTTCCACGTCTCCATTATTAACCAGCTTAGGATTCCATTCTGGCTGCTGCTAGGAGTGCAGTGTGGATGGAGCCCTGGCAGTTTTTGCCTCTGAATCTGTACGTTGCGGTGGGGATTCATTTCAAACTCAGTTTGCGTAGCTGTCTGCCTTATTTACATAACCGAGAGGAGGTAACCACATCTACTGTTACCTACAATCATTTTGTTGCGGTATTTTCAAGTGAGGGTGGGGACTGTGATGCACTAAAAAATATCTCCTTTCTGTACCCGTCCCGGGAAGCGCTGGCATTGCACGAAACTTTTAAATATTTATTTATTTATTTTTCAGTATTGGCATAAAGGATGTTTCCATTGTGAGGTCTGTAAGATGGCTCTCAACATGAACAACTACAAAGGCTATGAAAAGAAGCCCTATTGTAATGCGTAAGTATTGTCAACAAGGTGTGCCAGGTGTGGTACAGCACCAGAACACAAAAGTGAGGGCATCTGCCTGTTCCGAGAGACTGACTCACTGTGTCACGCAGGTGTGGCAGGGGCCAGTTCCTGGTTTATGCCACACACGCTGGGGCCACGGACTTTGCGGAAGGTCATTGCACTCGTGTCTTTCTTAATGTGCAGGGTAATTTGTGTGGGTCTTCCAGCGGGGTCGATTTTTGAGGCTCACAGGGTTGCAGAGTGGGGGACATTTGTTAGAAGCTGAAGAACTTACACACAGCGAAAGTGTGGGCTCTGAAGTGCATGTCAGATTTCCATTTCAGTCACGTGATGTTGCCATATTGCAATTTTATATCTGAACCTAGTTGCTAGGGAAAGGAGTCTCGCTTAATCTTAGCTGAGATGGCTCCAGAGATCCTAGAGCTGAAACAGACCAAGGAATTGAGACACGGTGTTTCTGGCTGCTTAGGAGTAGGTCTGTTGGGGGAGATTAGGGAAGGCAACCTTTCTTTGGCAGGTTTTTCCGTAGGCATGCTTTTAGCCTATACTGGTGGCAGTTACCTAGCGTTTACGCAGTGCTTCCTGTGTGCCAGGCCCCGTGGTAAGCACTTTATGCCTCCTGACTCATTTAATCTTTACAGATTCTGTGACTTGGGGGTGGTGGTGGGGGGCACTGTTATCATCTCCATTTGACAGATGAAGAAATTGAGGCATTGAGAGGATAATTCTCAGGAAAGGGCTCCGATCACTCTTAGAATCTGGAAATTGGCCATTGGTTCCAAATGGCGACCTTGCTGCCCTGGGGCATGTGTCTCCCCACACCTTGAGTATTCTCCCATCCAAGAGTGTTTGTAGCACTCTTCAGAGCTCTTGGCCCTGAATTGTTGAGCCGCCTTCTTCCCCATTCCCCTGTGGGGGCCGATGGAGCCTACAGGTGGCATAGGACCCTTAGCCTTTTGGCTGGAATATGGCTGGAGATTCGTTCTCTCTAAAGTTTCGGAAATAGGTTCGGCCAGGTCTTCTGGAGATGGAGGGCCCATGGTTAACTGACAGTTCACTCGTGGGACTGTGTTTTCATAGTAAATTTTTGGTAAACAAATGTAGTGTGCTTATACCTCTCCGGTGAAGAACTTTTTTTTTTTTTTTTATTACTCTCTTATTGCTTACTGATTGGTCCCAGCTTATTGCTTATTGACTGACTAGAAACTTTTCAAGAAATCAGAACAAGGGAGCACTGAACAGAATTCAGGACTTTTTTGGGTAAGTGAAGTTCACAGACATTGCCCAAACTCATTGATGTCTTCGGCCCTCCTGTACCATGTATCTTATGGCGATAACACGGAACAAAAAATGGGACTTCAGTGTCATAGTCTCCTGCTTTTCTTAAAGAGAGGTACGTGTGACTGGTTAAACATCAAAGGCAGCCGGCAGTACCTAGATGGGAAAGGGTCTCCTACAACCCATAAACGAGATAATTGTTCTTTAGTTTAAAGGAAAGTGAACCATTTTCCCATAACTACTCCAGCCCGTGGCCTGATTCGATTAGGCTTTATGGGCCACATCAAGATTCTTTATAGCTCCACATCCTGGAGTTCAGCCCGGTGATAACCATGCCTTCGGGTGGCCCTGATAGGCCTGGAGGAATTGGAGGAGAAAAGGAAAGACAGGAGAGAAAGAAATTGAGGAGAGAACAATTACATTTAATACGATGCGATACGGTATAACATGTATACGTATATAATTATGTATGTGTTTACATATAGACACATACAGGTAGATAAAGAATTGAATTAGGGGGAAAAGAAATGATTAAAATAAAAGGACAGAAAAAAAAAAAAGGTACAGCTGAGAGAGTCTTGGTTGCATGGGACCACTTGAAAACTCAGTGCTTACTGCTTAGTTTCGGTTCAGTCTAATTAAAAAAGAATATCAGAGGGGCGCCTGGGTGGCTCAGTCGGTTGAGTGTCCGACTTCGGCTCAGGTCATGATCTCATAGTTTGTGGGTTCGAGCCCCGCATCAGGCTTTGTCCTGACGGCTTGCTCGGAGCCTGGAGCCTGCTTCGGATTCTGTGTCTCCTCTCTCTGCCCCTCCCCCGCTCACGCTTTGTCTCACTGTTTCTCAAAAATAAATCAATGTAAAAAAATTAAAAAAAAAAAAAGAATATCAGATTCTGCGGCAAGTCAAGGGTGGCTGGTTTGCAGTCTGACTTAATAGTGAACTAGTGCCCAGAACTGTTGAGATTTGGGCCCCAAAACAAAGAGCCTCGATCTGTAGATAGGAGACATCCTACTCTGTTGTCTCATAGGACGGAGTCTTATTTTAAATGCTTTAGGTATGTCTAAATCAAATGCTTACAGATTTTCTCTTTAAACTTTCTTATATAATTCAAGTGCTTTGGTATTAGGTTTAAGTGGAACTTGGGGGGGGTATCATCTCAGATTTCTTGTCGAATATTAAACCTGGTGGTCTACTTTGTTGAGCAGAGAGACAGGGGAAGACAAGAAATCTAGCTTTAGCGGGTGAATGATTCCAATTGATGGTGTCAATTTGTTTAATTTAGCTTTAAGTTCATGTCACAGCTTGATCTGCTGTGGCCAGAAATGGAACCTGTCTGCTGTGAAGGTTCCAGGCCGGAAGGCCCCTGTTCTCAATTCTTATTTTTCCAAGGGCACAGGTTGCCTTGTAAACTCGCTGGGCAGCATGGATTACCCTCTGGGGATTCTGATGCCTCTGCTCTAATTCAGGTGGTGTGTCAATGGTCTTGGCCAGAAGGGTTGCCATAATTTCTCCGGGTCAATGGTGGAAAATTGATTCTCTGAAGCATACGGTTACTGGAAAATGACACATTCTGTATCCATGTAGAGCAATATTTTATCTGTACTTAGTTTGGTTCACGAGTTGACCTGCATACATGTTGAAATGAAAATGACTATTTGTCCCCCCACAACTTGTCATTGGAAAAATTTCCATATACACAAAGTGGTTGAAAGAATAATACAATGGACATCTGTATACCTTCCACTGAAATTCCAGTGTTATTAACATTTGGTCACATTTGCCCCTTATTTCTATTTAGTTATGTGTGCAGATATATTATTGTCAGACTGTTTGTCAGTTTCATGCATCAAGGAAGGTAATTTCATACATTGATATTTCTTCCCTGAAAACTACATCATCCATGTGCTAAGAATGAGGATATTTTTTTTCTAACTTTGAAAATGTTTATTTGTTTTTGAGAAAGAGAGAGAGAGAGAGAGAGAGAAAGAGAGAGACAGACCATGAGTGGGAGAGGGAGAGGGATAGGGGCAAAGAGAGAGGGAGACACAGAATCCGAAGCAGGTTTCAGGCTCTGGAGCTGTTAGCACAGAGCCTGATGCAGGGCTTGAGCCCACAAACCACAAGATCATGACCTGAGCCGAAGTCGGATGCTTAACAGACTGAGCCACCCAGACACCCCAGAATAAGGATATTTTCTTAAACAATCATAGAACCATTGTCACACCAAAGAAAATTAACCACAATTTCATAATATCTAAGATCCTGTCTACGTTTATATTTCCCTCGTCCTAAGAACGTCTTTTGTAGGGGCGCCTGGGTGGCTCAGTTGGTTGGGCATCCGACTTCGGCTCAGGTCATGATCTCACAGTCCGTGGGTTCAAGCCCTGCGTCGGGCTCTGTGCTGACAGCTCAGAGCCTGGAGCCTGTTTCGGATTCGGTGTCTCCCTCTCGCTCTGGTTCTCCCCCACTCAGGCTCTGTCTCTCTCTCAGGAATAAATAAACATCAAAAAAAAAAAAAAAAAGAATGTCTTTTGTATCTGCTTTTTTCTTTTTAAACCAGAATCCAATCAAGGTTCATACTTTACATTTAGTTGTTGTGAAAATGACAACTTTTTTGATTACTGGAGATTTAATATTCTTTAATTTCTTTTCTAGTGATTTATAAAATCTGTCAGAGTTTTCACAAAGAGGACTTATGTAGCATTTCTTGTGAAAAGAACATACCTAATTACCAAGAATATTTAAAATAAATATTAAGAATATGCTTGAAACTTGGAAAGGATAAACAGACATTTAAGATTATTTTTAGAAAACATAAAGTCTTTTTATTTTAATTGATACCTGGGGGCATTTTTTTTTTTTTTTTTTAGTGGAATGAAGTAGTGAGAATTTTCTTCCCTTTAAATATGTTGCTTGTTTATAGTCTCATGTGTTCAGAGAAGAAACAAGTTTTCTGTTTGATTTCATGCAAAGGAGAACATGTATAAGGTATAATTTACATAATATTTAAATTTTGATCTTTTGATAGAATGATCAAAGTATATTACCCACTCGATGTAAGATTGGACTTAATACACATTTAGCTCCTAATGCAGTAGTCACACTATTAAAATATTTACAAACAAACTCGTCTACTTAAATACATGCCACGTTTTCATAGCCTTTATGTTTCATAAGCAGGCCATGGATTCTTTGGCACATTCAGAATTTGTTTCATCATGAAACTTGCAAAGAAAAGAGGACGAGGTGATATTTTTATTGCTAAGAGATCTTGAGAAAACAACACTAAGATGATTAGACAAAAAACATACCTCATTTTTGTATGTGAATTTATATGCCAAGTTAAACTACCCAACAAGCCACACAAAGAATATAAACCCCAAGGCCATTTGACAAATAAATTATTTAACTTATGTGTAAAAGTCAAAATTGCACTTATTTTGTGTTTGTAAAAATAATACCTCATTTCTTCAAATTTTCTGAGAAATATTACTGCTTAGAAATATAGCAATGGCAGTGACAGGCCAGTTGATGTATTGGCACTAAAAGTCTAGTTATTTTAGGTCAGGGGAGGGCTCAGTTAATGATGCAATAGTTTAGCAGGACCTTGTCAATAATTTCCCCACGTCATCACTTCTGTGGGAATTTTTGAGGGGCTGAAAATTTGTCCTGATCTGCCCACATTTGATATACCTTGTGTCTGTGTCAAATGTATCTTTAAAAATTTTTTTTTATGTTTATTTATTTCTGAGAGAGAGAGACAGAGACAGAGTGCGAGCAAGGGAGGGGCAGAAAGAGAGGGAGACACAGAATCCAAAGCAGGCTCCAGGCTCCGAGCTGTCGGCACAGAGCCCGACGCGGGGCTGGAACCCACGAACCCGGAGATCATGACCCGACCCGAAGTCGGAGGCTTAACTAGGCGCCCCCAAATGGATCTTTAAATATGGGGCCGAAAGAACACAAATATCTGTGTTCGACATGTTTCACTATCTTTCCAAATAAGAATCTCTGTTCAGCAAATAGTTTCACTTAGCATAATTTTGGGAGATGTTAAAAATAAACCAGTAGGAGCGGGGCGTCGTGTTTACTTTCGCTCTGCCTGTGCTAGCGGTCGTCTTGTGAATATTTATTGACTGTCGACAGCCTGGGAGATGCTGAGGTAGGTGACGCTCCTTGTGAGCCCCCCGGAGAGGTCAGTGCCACTCAGCCAGCCCGTCTTGAGGGTGACTATCTAGGCCAATGCTCCGCTGACTCTCACTTACCATTTCTCTGCTGGTCAGCCCTTGTTGATGCCTTTACCAAGGGGTGCTCCGAGGACACGGAAGGAAATTAAATTTAAACCTGAGAGCTTTCCACCATGTAGTTCCCTTATCTCTGTTTAGACCTCTCAACCCCAGTTCTGTAACCCTCCAAGGGCTTGAGTTATCTCAAGGGGACTTACGAAATTCTTGCGATTAAGTTGGCTTTAATTACTTAAGAACTTTTCACGAAAGGCACTGTGGTGTAATTGGAGTTTTGAAGCAAGACAGAACTGGATTTGAACCCTGGCTCCCGCATGTTCTGCCAAGCCAATCTTTTGATCTCTAAGCATCAGTTTCTTCTTCTGTAAAATGGGAATGGTACCTCTCACCCTACTGGGGCTGTGTGGGACTAAGGAGACAGTGCAGTATTTCTGGCATGCAGTGGAACTTCTGTAGACAGGACTGCTTTTATTTCTGCAGTGGAAATAAGTTTTTTGAGGGATGAAGGAGGAAAAAGAGGGTAGGGGGAGAAGAGGAAGTATATCAAAGAAATAATAGTTATGCCTGTTAAAAGGTTTATATCAATATTTTTCACACTGTGGGCTGTCATCCGTTAGAGGGTTGTATCCAGAACTTAGAGAGAGAGAGAGAGAGAGAGAGAGAAAGAAAGAGAGGGGAGAATATCAGAGTGCATCTGAGTAGTGAAATGAATATTGTTTTGGCAGACATTTAAAAAATTTGTTTTGAAGTTTCTCATTTTTGAGAAAGAGAGAGGGAGAGAGAGGGAGACACAGAATCTGAAGCAGGCTCCAGGCTCCGAGCCATCAGCACAGAGCCCGACGCGGGGCTCGAACTCATGAACCGCGAGATCATGACCTGAGCCGAAGTGGGACGCTCAACCGACTGAGCCACTCAGGCGCCCCTCATTTCTTTTTTTTTTTTTTTCTAGTTGTGTGTATACAGTGTGCACTGGGTCATGATGTAAAAAATATTCTTACTGGAAATGGTGGTCAAGAAAGTTTGAGAATTACTAGTTCAGTGCCATATTCTCAGCGCCCCGCGCGTCAGAGAGCACTGAAAGCTGCCGGTCCGTGCAGCCCTGTACGCACTGAGTTCATGGATTCAGACAGCCGTGGCTTTCACGCCCTTGGTGCCAACCCCATCCTGTCCCGTCCCCTGTCACCCTTCAGGAATCGCTCAGCCGGCAGAGTCGTCACCGTCCTCTGAAGGAGCCGTGTGCTTATCTGTGTGTGCACCCTCCTCTAGCTTGGGGTGGCTCTGAGGACATCTGTCTTGCTCACTCTGCACCCCCAGAGCCTGGCACGTAGCCCTCCATAAAGATTAGCTGTCTCCGTGAGTGTGGAGGCCGTGCTGTTATCAGCGTAGCCCTGCCTTACCCCCCAGATCGGGATGCGGCCCAGCCTGCTTTCTTTCTCGGGCAGGCGGGCAGAGGTGGGGCGGGGTGAGAAGCTGGCTCGAGAGCACGTTTTGGGGAGCCTGAATGGCGGTGTGGTGGCCAGGTTGCACAGAGTCCGAATACCGAGGGCTGAAGTCTCCCCGCAGAGGCTGGCCATTGCCACGCCGTAACGAACAGGGTAGGGTTTCCCCTCGCTGCTTACGCGCTCGGTTTCCAAGCATGCCATCCTAAAAGATCCCCTAGTGACGTTCCTGTATTTTCTTCTGGATTTAATTATAGTCTGTGAAATAAGATAATAATTTCTACATAACGGGAACGCTGTAGAAATTAAAGGGGGGAAATGTTTGTAAGCCTCAGCACATCAAACGACACCTAACAGGTGCACAAATGTTAGTCCCTTCCCTTATTGATTTTATTTTATTAAAACAATACATATTTTTAACATTTATTAATTTTTGAGAGACAGAGAGAGAGACAGAGCACGAGTAGCGGAGGGGCAGAGAGAGAGGGAGACACAGAATCCGAAGCAGGCTCCAGGCTCCGAGCTGTCAGCATAGCGCCCGACGCGGGGCTTGAACCCATGAACTGCGAGACCATAACCTGAGCTGCATGTGGCCGCTTAACCGACTGGGCCGCCCAGGCCCCCCAGTCCCCTGTCTTATTTATCATAAATTGAAAGTTGTCTCATGTTTCCCCCTTAAAGGGAGGAGAAAATGTCACATTGTTAAAAGTAACAGTGTCTATCTATGGGCGTTGTGGTCTGTGGGCGTTCTAGTTAGCATCAATTATAATATGCCTTGCCTGACTTCAGTTACATACTGCATAGAAAAAGATTCAACCTCTGGCTCCTTGACATAGACCTGATGCAGGAGGATGACAGGTGTTTGGTTTTTGCTTTTGTGTTTGTATTTTTGTGAAAATGGGAGGATCGAAAGTGAAGGGTGGAGACATTTTATTTGAACCGAACAAAACGGTTCCGGGCATATGCAGACCGATCTGTTTCTCAGCTACCTTATTGAACTGTGGGGGGTATCTCGTGAATGTTAGTATCTTTTGAAATCGTTGGAGAAGACCAAGTTTACACATCAGGTACTGAGTTCTGCCACACTTAAAAGTGTTTGCGCAAGACGCCTTCCTTGTGTGGGCTCTTTATGATGATGTATTTGTTATGGAATGATGTCAGATAAGAAAAGATTTGGAGATGAAGCACAGATCTCCTAAATCACAGTGAGATGCAAGGTTAATGCAAGATATAGATGTGTGCGCTTAAAGGGGTATTGATTATGTGTCAGGGGCTTGTGTAAGGGTGCATTTCGGTATGTCTTCGTTAAACGTTTTCAGAGGAGTGCTTTACAAAGGCATTGTGGTTCCTGGGGATGTCGGGAGTGAGAGAGAACAGACATACTCCCCCCAAGACACCCTCCTTCTCCAGAGCCTCAGGCCCCTCCAAGCTCCGTCTCTAGAGGAATAGAAAGTTGAATTTCTTTTCCTTTCTGTTTCTGTTCTCCTACAGTTAGTGTACCTTGGAAGCCTTAGGCTCTTTAGCAGTGTGAGAGAAGTGGGATCTAGAATAATATTTATGAGCTGAGTACCCAGAACATTTCTCAGGCTTAGTAAAAGCATTGTTATTGATTCTGAAGTTCTGCTAGTGAATAAAACATTCTGCAGCCTTTCTCGTGGAACCTAGACGTGGGGCAGAGACATAAGCAGAAAACAGGAAGTTGCCAGAAGGACCAGGTTTGAACAGCAAGGATTATTTATTCCGATGCTGGAAACCCATTATTCATTTTATCTGTAGCCGGCTGTGCATTTTTCTTTGTGGAGTCTTTGAGGGAGTCAGTCGCGTTGCGTTCAACTACTGTTTCCTTTTCCACACTCTCTGTTGACTCCTTCCCATCGAATCCTAGGCACAGCCAGGAGAAAACTAGTTCGATGTGTGTATTTTTGAATAGCATCAGATCGATAGGTGGACTGGTGGTCTCTTATACTTCGGCGTCAGCTCAGCAGTCTAAAAAGCCACTTAGACAAAAATCCTTGATTAGATCCCCTGATGCTCATTACCCATCAAAGGCAGGTATAAGTCAACCACAGAGAGCCTGGGAGAAATGGCATGGCCGGGTACCGCAGGGGGCCAGAGATCTGGGGTTTGGAGTCAGATGACTGCCCACCAGTATCGAATTCGGTCTTTAAGTGTGACTTTGTTAGCCGTTAATGGATCAAGAGCATGAACTCCACGAAACCAGGCAACGTGCGGGAGCATCAGAAGGCAGCGTAGTCAGTGTATGCATCAGTACAGAGGGACGCCGGATGGACAGATGGATTTTTCATGATCTAGATGTCTGTGCCATCCTCTCCTGGCTACTCTTCCCCAATCCACCTGTGCCCCAGAGCCTTAAGCATCTCTGTTGTCTCCCACGCCCCCCTCCCCATCATCCCATCCCTGTGTTCATCCCCTCTGTCCTTGCCTTTGCTCAGGCTCTCTTACCATATTTGGCCACTGATCTGACCGTTGTCCCCTAACTGGTCTCCCTGTTCCAGTCTTTCTCTTTTTTGAAGGCTTTTCCTGCCACCACACTTGTCTTTTGAAACCATGGCTCTGGGCATATTACTCCCTTGCACAAACACGTCTGAATGTTCCCCATTGCCTGCAGAAAAAATAAAGTAGGTTTCTGACCGGCACCTGGGGGCTTTTTACCATCTACCTGCCTCTGCTCACATCGGTCTCCCCTCCTCCTCTCCAGTCATACTGGGCGGCTCGCCCAATGCCTTCATCAAATTTCTTCAGCTAAGTCTCAGTATCCTCATCTGTAAGATGGGTATGATATTAGATGAGGTTTAAGGATTCGTTGGAATATCAAAATAATAAGGTGAGCCCAGTTTCAGGCACACAGTAAGGAGTTAATAAAAAAAAATTTCTTCGTTAATAAACTTGCCCCATGATTTGACCCTTTACTCACACTGTTCTTAGGCCTTCCTGCTCTCCCCTCTGTTAATGTTACTGTCACCTGGGGCACCTGGGTGGCTCGGTTGGTTAAGCATCTAACTTCGGCTCAGGTCATGATCTCGCAGCTCGTGAGTTCAAGCCCCGCTGCTGTCCGTGCAGAGCCTGCTGTGGATTCTCTGTTCCCCTCTCTCTCTGCCCCTCCTCCCCCCTCTCTCAAACATAAATAAATGTTAAAAAAATAAAGTTACTTTCATCTTTAGGATGCACAGCTGTGACAGTTTTTGTGAAGCCGTCCTGAACCTTCCACTTGCTGGGCTCTCTTTGGGTGCTCATTTTGGTTTTACACCTCAATTCTGGCACTTACCCAAAGGCCTGCCCTGTACTATGGCTGTGTTGTGCTTGTCCACCTATTGGAGGCAGTGTCCTGCCGAGGGTGGACCATGGCCGTTCGCATCCTGGGTTGGAGGTGGTTTGGGGGCTGGGGAGGTAAGGTCAACTGCAAGAGCGTGACTTCTTAAAGGTATTATTTCTGGCATGTTTTTAAGGAATTGAGAATGGGTGTTGCAATGCTGCAGTGCAATTCTGACATCAGTCACCCGGAATTAGTGTCGAGTCCATAAGTTAAGGGTGCGGTCCCCAACGAGACAGATGGCAGCTGCAAGTTCAGAAGTCCCCAGGCCACCCACACTTCTGAAAACAAATAGGAGGGTGCCCGTAATGAGCTAATTAGCTAAGATGACTGAGAGAACTCAGAAAGAAAGGGGCTGTACTTAAGATTATGGTTTTATGATTGTAAAAGATACTAATCAGGACCAGCCAAATGAGCGCACACATAGGGCAAGGGTGGGGAGGGTCCTGGACACGTTTCCTTGCCCTTGCCCTGTGGAATCAGGACGTGTCTCCCTGCGGGTGCGGTGATGTGTTAACCGATTGAGAATCTCCACCGAGCTCGGTGTGCAGAGTTTTTACTGAGGTTTAATTCCACACGTGTGATGACTTGTTGACCACGTGTGATTATTCAGCCTCTTGTCCCCCTTCCCTCCCTGGAGGAGGTCCACTGATATTGCCCGACTCAAAGGCCCAACCCTCTAATCACGTGGTTTCTGGAGTGGCCAGTCCCATCTGAAGCCATCTTGTTAGCATAACTCAGGTATGGATCAAGACTGACGAATAACAAAGATATTTCCAATTACTTGGGAAATTACAACTATTTAGAGTACGTCCCAGGAAGCGGGGACAAATGCAGGTCAGATTTTTTATGATACAACAGGCGTGCTTCTCACTGTCCTTATCGGATATGCTGTTTGAACTGTTGATACGGTGTTATTCTTTCACTTCATGAACCTTCCGGTCTCATTATGACAAGAATGATGATCTAGAACCCACCATATCTACTTAATCAATCAACAGATGTTGGGTAAGATTTGTGTACTGTTGGGGCGCCTGGGTGGCTCAGTCGGTTAAGCGTTCAACTTCGCTCAGGTTGTGATTTCATGGTTCGTGGGTTTGAGTCCCGCGTTGGGAGTGCTGACAGCTTAGAGCCTGGAGCCTGCTTGGGATTCTGTGTCTCCCTCTCTCTCTGCCCTTACCCTGCTGGCGTTCTGTCTCTCTTTCTCAAAAACAAACAAACATTAAAGAAAATATTTGTAGGGTCGCCTGGGTGGCTCAGCCGGTTAAACGTCCGACTTCGGCTCAGGTCATGATCTCGTGGTTTGTGAGGTCGAGCCCCGCATCGGGCTCTGTGCTGACAGCTCAGAGCCTGGAGCCTGCTTCAGATTCTCTGTCTCCCTCTCTCTCTGCCCTTCCCCCACTTGTGTGTGCTCTCTCTCTCTGTCTCTTTCTCTCTCAAAAATAAACATTACAAACAACAACAAAAAAGATTTGTAAACTGTTTGCTGAATGCACCCGGGAGGTGGGCGAGGGGACCTATTTGTGGAAGGAATCTTGATAGAATTCTCTAGATTTGTTCTTCATAAAAAAGCAAGTCTTTCCTACTAGCTAACTAGCATTTTTGAGAGCAGGAATTGTCCCAATTGCTTTAGTATACTCCAGCATCTACTGTGTGCTCAGTAAATGTCCCCTCGATAGAGCACATCGCCCAGCTGGCTCTGTCGGGACTGGTTGAGTCCCTCTGGCTGTCTGAGCAATTCAGCTCAACAGTAGGCCTCTCTGGCTGACAGAGCTGACTTGACAGGAGAGGATAGATTTCTTTCCATGAAGATCTTTGTGGCGATCCCAGCTGGACCCGGCTGTGCTTAGACTGATAACACACATGGATGGTAGCTACTGCTGGAGAGTTTAGGCAAAATATTGAAATTTATTGCTAGATTATTGGTCACTAATATGCAACTGAACAAAAGAAGACAGGAATAACATCTACGTAGGTACTTTGTAACAATCACTTTGTTATAACTCTGTTTTTGAAAGTCTTAGAAATGAACTCTGGGGCTCCCGGGTGGCTCAGTTGGTTAAGCAAGCATATGACCCTTGATTTCAGCTCATGGTCTGTGAGTTCGAGCTCTGCATCGGGCTCTGACAGCTGGAGCCTGCTTGGGATTCTCTCTCGCTCCCTCTCTCTCTCTGCCTCTCCCCCATGTGCTCTCTTTCTCTCGCTTTCTCAGAAATAAATATTAAAAAAAAGAGACGCGAACCCTGTGTTTAGATATTAGGCAATGTGCATATTTATTTGCATATCTATATATTTTTTCCTGGAAATAACAATGACTTATTTATTTGTGGAAACAAAACGTGATCAGGGATTAACGCATTAATCCCTGATAAATGATGAGCCTTTACATTCTCTTATGGAAGAATTTAATTTTCTTTGGTGAATTTTTTCAATGCTCTGTCTCTTCTCTCAGATTTCCAGAACTTCAAAGGCAACTTATCAAGATCTGTGTTCTTCCCCCGTCCCTGTCCCCCATGCCAGCTCTCTCTCTCTCTCTCTCTCTGTTTAAAGTATTTTCTGTTGCCACTGACGTAGTTCTCTGATTTTCTTAACATTAAGTGCAATTCTATTTAAAAATTTCTAGATGCTTAAGGCACATAATAATTAAGGGTTATTCCTGTCAGGAATAGAAACACCATATTAGAACAGTTCTTCCTCAGAGGCTGCTAAAGAAGGAAAATCCTGTTTAGAGGGTTTGCCTCTGTGGGTTTTTTTTTTTTTTTTTTTTTTTTTAAATGGCAGTTATGTAATGTCAGGCTTAATTGGCCAGGAGTCAGGAGGCTGGTTTATTTGTGTGTCTCTTGGGTCGTATGTACCTGAGGGGTGAGTGGTCAGTGAATGCACCTGTAAATTGTACCTGGGGGCTATTTCCCAAGAAGCGTCCTGCATAACGACGGTGTCACAGATGTTGAAAGACAAGCATATTGGTTTTTCTTTATACGCTGATGGGTATATAACAGACTCTGAATGCACGTGCGTGGATTGACTGTAAAAGTACATTTATTCCGAATGGGAGCAGCCCTTCATTTGACAGGAAGCCTCCTTCCTGGCATCCTTCTCTGGTGGGTTAGCAGAGACTGCGACTCGGGATTTAAAAATTAATTCCCCAGCAGGAGAAAACAGGTGGGAACATAAAAGACGTACTTGAATGGAGGAAGCGTCAAGCAATTCTCCAAAGGGACAGAGCAGAGGAGCGTTGATGACCTCATCCATCTGTACCAACGCAGAGACCCTCAAGGAGGTTCATGAGATCTGGCAGGGTCACAGTGTGTGTGTGTGTGGGGGGGGGGGCGGGGACGAGCTGATAATGAAATTCTGGCAGTGGGGAGGCTGGCTGTGCTAAAAAAGAAACATGTCTAAAAGGTGGATCCACGTATAGAAAGAAAGACACTCGAAGGTGGAAGAATGACGGAGAACATGGGATGTGGGCACCGCTACAGGCAGGTGGGAAGAGATAACCACCCAAGCTCTCTCCGCACGTTTCCACTTCGGCGCCGAGGCAAGACGCAGCGGGGAAGGGAGGTTTAATGAGCCGCTGGAGGCGGGAGAGAGTATCAGTGGATCTTTTGCTGTGCCTTTTGGGTCCAGTTTCACTGTTTTCAAGTTGCTACGGACTTCATGTGGGACATAAGGAAGGACTGGTTGGTGATGTCACGGTCGCCAGGACCTTGGAACAAGCGGTCTCTGGTGCCTCGGGGTGAAGGGAGGGGTGGCTGGTCACGCCACACGGCAGACTTCAGGAGAGCCCGGGGACTGTGTGCGAGCGGTCCTTGGCTGGCACTTGGCCTTCATGTAGTTTACAGAGGAGAGGAAAGAAGGGATAGAGAGAAGGCTGACTCAGCGAGATAGAAGACTTGGAAAAATAAAGCTCTGATTGAAGGTGGGTTATTCCCACGAGTGAGAAAAGGGGAATGCCTCCCGAAACAAAAACCAAACCCCAAACCGAAAAGCCGCATAGGGCATCCCCTGCGGGCTTTCTGAGCTCTGACGAGTACAACACACTATGTGAAAGATGGTAAAAAATGAGAATTCAAGAACGTACCGACAGTAAGAATAGGGCCAAGCAAGCCAACGGCCAGTGTGAGCAAAGGCTCGTAAGAAATTCTAAAACAAGCAAGTCTCAAATGCACGTCTATCCCGAGACAAGAGATGAACCGTGGCTGGGGGGAGACGCGGCGATGATAAAAGAAGACAGAGAAGCAAGGAGAATTATTGGGTTGCTAGTTAGTTGTCATCCTCTCAACCAAGAAGAAGCCATTTCCAGCTAGAAAATGTTCGCAGGCGTCATCAAGGAGTTAAAGTGAACGTGCGTCATTCATCGCGGAACTGGAGAACGTTCGGGTCTCCAGGTCCAGACGGATGGCACCTCGGGGACCTGAGGATCCTGTCCACCTGAAGCCCGTGATCCATGGCCCTGAACAACAAACGAGAGGGGACGTGGGGATGGGGGTGGGGGTTAAGAGAACAGACTCCGGAGCTCCGCTGGGTTACTTTGCCTCACTGTGCCTCAGTTTCCTTGTCTGTGGACAGGTGATGCTTCCTCAGTCCACCTGCGGAAGGAGGCGGCTGTGCTCTGTCTGATGACAGCAATGGTTCTTCCCGCCTCTTCCGGGGACTGGAAGGACCGAGTGAGGCAATCCGTGCAAACAGCTGACTCAGAGTTGATAGCGTGTAAGTATGAGTTATACTCGTTATTGCCTGGTCTTTTTGAGAAATTATCTGCAAAAGAGGGCTCCGTGAAAGTTCTGGAGAAGGCAAAATAGGCCTGGTTTTAGAAAGCGGAAGAAGAGACAGACTGTAGAAAGTACAGCCTAATAAATCTGACATTAATTCCTGGCGAAAGTCTCCTGTGGGTAAGCACAGGGATGGTCTGCGGGACTCAAAGGAAAGAGCCCTCGTAGCTTCTGTATTAGTTTGCTAGGCCTGCTGTGCAAAGCCACCAGTCTGGGTGGCTTACCTAACAGAAAGAGGTGTACTGTCTGCCAGTTCTGGGGGCTAGAAGTCTGAAATTAAGGTGTCCACGGATTGGTTTTTTCTGGGGGCTCTCAGGCCTCCCTCCTTGGCTTGTAGACGGCCGCCTCCTCCCCGAGTCTTTTCACATCATTATCCCTCTGTGTGTCTCTCTATGTCCAAATTTCCCCTTTTTATGGGGACAGCGGTCATATTGGATGAGGGCCCACCCTCATGACCTCATTCTAACCCGATTCCTTCTGGAAAGACTCTGCCTCAACATAAAGTCACATTCTGAGGCACTGGGAGTTAAGCCTTCACCGAATCTTTTTTTTAGGGGGTGGGAACCCAGTTCGGCCAACCCGTAACAGGTTCACCAACAAAAGTCAAGCAAAGCAAGATCGGCCTCATTTTTCTGACGGTACAGAAGAAGGGAGATATATGCAGGGTGAAGTTCGAATTTTTAAAAAGGCATTCAATGCTGGTAATCTTCATAAAGGAATTTCTAGTGGGTGTATTCTCTTTCCCTCTCGTCTGCAGGCACTTGGTTTAATCTGCATTTGAATTACGCTCTGTTTCTTCATTTGATGAGTATGCTCTCAAGACCTCACTATTGTTTTCAAGGTTTAATCATAATCGTGTCTTCCATCCAGGACCTTTACTTTGTGACATTATATGCATTGTAAGCTTCGGAAACAATTATGGAATTGTTCTCTGATGGATTGTCCCTGCTCATAAGAATGGTGTTAAAATATTTATTGGGAAATGAATTTCAGTTTCAAATGGAAAAGGCCAGAAGAAATATGGTTTAAAACTTCATAGAAAATGACACAGTTCTTATCACTTTACTTTTAAGAAGGGGAAAAAAAAAATCTCATGACTGTGACCTAGGCTGTAGTACAGCTACAAGACTCTGGTGTGGAGATTTATAATTGCAATATTCCCGCGATTTAGGATTTATATTTCAATTTCAGAATTGAATTATTAATGTTACCATGAAACTTACTCAGATGGCTTTACTTTCTTTTATTATTTCATGAAGTAAGGAAGAATTTTATCTGGGTCTCAAGAGTTCGTTGAGTAGACTGACTTCTGCAGTGCTGGCATTTACATGGAAGTGTTGGGCTGCCCGAAGAAATGGTATATACTCGCGGTGCCGGTGGATCCTGTGATAAGGCTCGTGTTGGTCCTGGTTTGTTTTCAGTGGACACGCTCTCTGGTTAGCCTGTTCTCCCAGGTGAACTTTAATACCAGATAGAAATCTTACCCCCAAATAGCATTTCTCCTCCACCCTTGCACTCCTGCCCCGGACTTTGAAAACAAATCCCAAACACACGCCTCCTGTTTCCTCCTCACAATCAGACCTTAACTTCGAATGTCTCCTAGTACTGTTGATGTTTCTGTCTTGAATTAATTTTTTGATAACTCTTTGTCCATTTATACCTGGCTGCTTTTTGCACGGTGCTTATAACACTCCTGGCAGGACGCCTGATGGAAATCTCTTTGGGCCTTATGAAAAGGACAAAACTACTTCTCCCCAGTTACACTAGCATGCCCCTCTTCCCTCCCTCCAGCCCCCCAATAAATCAATGACTCTAGATTTTTTTTTCCCCCTTCTAGTTTCTACTGGAGCTTTCTGTGTTTACCATTTGAGTGGCCAGAAATTCAGCCTTGGGGTATGATGGACATTCTTAACTTTTCTATTTCTTTTTCTTCTTTTTTTTTTTTTTAATGTTTATTCATTTTGGAGAGACAGAGACAGAGCGTGAGTGGGGGAGGGGCAGAGAGAGAGAGGGAGACACAGAATCCAAAGCAGGCTCCAGGCTCTGAGCTGTCAGCACAGAGCCTGACACGGGGCTCCAACTCACGCACCGTGAGATCACGACCTGAGCCGAAGTCGGACGCCCAACTGACTGAGCCACCCAGGCGCCCCCATTCTTAACTTTTCTAAAAGGCTTTGATCTCAAATAGGATTTCTGCCTGAAACTGTAGGGCAGTTACCTACCTGACTTTTAAGAGACAGCAAAGGCCGGTTGTCAGGCCCGCTCCACCTCTGTCCTCATCGTGCAGTGGGGCTTAATCTCTACGGAGGCACCATCTGTGAGAAGAAAAGGGGAAGTAGTGTTTAGAAAGAACAGGGCACAGCCCTCTGTTTGTGGGAGCAGTAAGGGCCACCAGTGATGCCTCTCCAAGGGGCTCAGTCTGTTCTCATCTCTCTAGAACTGGGCAGCCGGCTGTTCTCGTCTTTTCAAATGTAACCATTGTTTGAGCTGGAACAAAGCCATGATTTCCTGGGTTTTGAGTGTGAGTTTAAATTTTCTTTTTAATGTTTATTCATTTTTTTGAGAGAAAGAGCACAAGCAGGGGAGGGGCAGAGAGAGAGGGAGACACAGAATTGGGAGCAGGCTCCAGGCTCTGAGCCGTCCGCACGGAGCCCTACGTTGGGGCTTGAACCCACGAATCTCGAGATCATGACCCGAGCCGAAGTCGGATGCTTAACTGACTGAGCCACCCAGGCACCCCACTGAGTGTGAATTTTAAAGTTGAACCGCTAAATTTTTACAGGCAAGATTTCAGAAGTGCTTGTGTGCTGTTTTTCAAATTGGAATGCAGTTTCAAATTATTTTAGACTTTTCTGTGAGATTCAGGTTTTGAATGAGAGTTTGGGAGGGACATTATTATTATTATTATTTTTTTCTGTCTGTTAGCTTTAAACTTCAAGTAAAAAAAATTCCTCATGGTGAACATATGAAAGAGACTCTTAGCTGTGACGATTCATTTTATGATGTTGTTGAGGGAAATGCACATGCATCGTCTCTTTAACATTTTGAATAATGTTGGGAGTTGTGCTATTTTTTTTTTTTTGTACTTTTTTATATTGTGGATTTCTTTTTTTTAAAAAAATTTTTTTTTAACGTTTATTTATTTTTGAGACAGAGAGAGACAGAGCATGAACGGGGGAGGGTCAGAGAGAGGGAGACACAGAATCCGAAACAGGCTCCAGGCTCTGAGCTGTCAGCACAGAGCCTGACGCGGGGCTCGAACCCACAGACCGCGAGATCATGACCTGAGCCGAAGTCGGCCGCTTAACCGACTGAGCCACCCAGGTGCCCCTTATATTGTGGATTTCTAAATGCACAGGTGCTATGAGACAGAGAGGAAAATTTTGTGCTATCGCTTATTTACATTAGGGCTCACTTTCTGAATTTGACTTCAGTGTTGCTTTAAAGAATATTTATGTTCTGTGTAGTATTAATAACATAAGGGCTTCTGAACTGGGAAATTGTTCTCTTCATCATTAAGTCAATGTTTAGTAAACATTTCTCAAAGTGCAACATTTCTGAAAACCATATAGTCATGTATATGCTCATTGTGAATTTCCTATTTTGCCTGCTCCGTTTTATGTGGCCTTATTACATTATGCATCATTTAACAGATGTAAATGCAGCCCCGCATCTTACTTTTATGCTGCAAAAGACTTTTATTTTATTTCTGTGTATACTTATTTCAAGAAGTTCATTGGTAACGCGTTAGCCTCTGTAACCTTGCTGTATGGCGTAGTCGTGAGGGAACCAAGATTTGAAGTCAGACGTTTCAATTTGAGCTCTGGACTCCATTGGAAAGTCACTTCATGTCTCCAACTTTAGTTTCCTAATCTGTAAAAAGAGGATGATCATAACACTGTCCCCCCCTGGAGTTGTTGAGAGGTTTACATGAGACAGTGCATGTAAAGTGCTTGACCCATTATCATTGCACATTTATGAGCTAGAAGACGTGCGGTGTGGGCTAAACAATTTGGGACTAGCCGACTGGAGATCTGGGATTCAAGGCCAGAGAGAATCCACAAAGGCTGGAAAGAGAGGTTGAAACCAAGGAGACCCAGGACTTTGGTTTTAAGTACCTAAGGTGGTGTTGCTTTTCCATTGGGGTTTTCTGTTGTTTATATTGGTACAAACAAGGAAATGGGTACAGACGTTCTCCCCCCGCCCCGTGCCCCCCAAAGTCACGTTTTACTTTGGCAGAATACACAGGAAAAGGCTTGTGGTCATTGGTATTCTGGACTAGAACTTGATGCATCTATCTCTATATTTTCTCCAAACAGGAAGTTAAATTACTTCTGAGGTTCATGAGTTCAGAGTAGAGTTTGGGCCTGGAACCAAGTATGTTTCCAGATGTTGGCTGGGTTAGTTAAATGTTTGGATGGAATGATATGCTTTTCCTTCTCTCTTTCGTTCGGCTTTTTCTGTTCTCGATTAATGTTGGATGTTTGTTGCCAGTGGACCCCTCTGTCCTTATAGCCTGTGTCATGAGGTGTGGCCCTGGGGCCTGGTGTGGCATTAGGGAGTGGGGGTGGGTTGATGCTTACTGGGTGCCACAGGAGTTGTTTGGATTAGTAGATTTTTTAAATGTTTATTTATTTGTTTTGAGAGAAAGAGAGCACAAGCAGGGGAGGGGCAGGGAGAGAGAGAAAGAGAGAGGGAGAATCCCAAGCAGGCTCCACACTCAGCAGAGAGCCTGACACGGGGCTTGATCTCATGACTGTGAGATCATGACCTGAGCCGAAATCAAGAGTCGGACGCTTAACCCACTGAGCCACTGAGGCGCCCCGCGATTAGTGGAGCTTGTTTCACTAAAAATTATTTTTTAATTTTTATTTAATTTGAGAGAGAGAGAGAGAGACAGGTAGAGAGACAGAGAGCGAGCAGGGGAGGGACAGAGAGAGAGAGAGAGAGAGAGAGAGAGAGAGGGAGACACAGAATCCGAAGCAGGCTCCAGGCTCTGACTTGTCAGCATAAAGCCTGACACAGGGCTCAAACCCATGAGCTATAAGATCATGACCTGAGCTGAAGTCAGACGCTTAGCCGACTGAGCCACCCAGGCGCCCCAGTGGATTTTAAATATGACACTAGAGTCATAACCAGAAGCTTAGTTTATAACCAGAAGCTTGGCATTGGGGGGAGAGGATGGCCAGATGAAAGAGGGTCCATCCTGGATTGCAGTTGTAGGCTCCTTGGAAGCTGAGGGGGATGGAAGTAAAATTGGGCTTGACTTTGTCTGCGTTCCTGTCAAGCCCAGTAAGGCTCATCTCTGCTGTCCCATTCTGTGAATGGTAGAATTTCAGTCCCTTCTTTATTTATGCGTTCAGTGGTGAAATTCACTTGTTTAGTTAATATTGATTGACTGCCTACCATGACCAGACATTGTCCTAAGTATTGGGGAATACTGCAGTGAACAAAGCAGACAAAAATCTCTGCCCGCACGGAGTTTCCATTTTTAGAGGGAAGAAGTGGACAATATACACAACAAAGCAATAAGTAACATTAGAAAGTGATAAGTACTACGGAGAAAAATCAGGCAAAGAAGGGAGATAGAGTGTCAGAGGGTCAGGCGGGGGTTGGAGGGTGGCTTGCAACTTAGAATAAGCTGGCCAGAGACATCGCGTTCTTACATTTGAGCAAAACTTGGGGGAGGCGAGAGAGCAAGCTCTGGGGAGACCCAGACCAAGGAAATAATACCAAGGACACGCAGAGAACCCTGGGAGTGTAGGAGAGACGAGCCAGTCGGGGAGCTTGTGGCGAGCGCCAGCAGAGGTGACTGGGAGAGCTGGAGGGCAGCCAGCTAGTGGGGTGTGGGGGGTGGGGAGCAAGGGGGAGTACCGATGGGGGGCGTGAAGGGCCTTTAGGCTATTATAGGGACCCTGGAATTGGGGTAGCGGTGATTGAGCAGGTGCTGCTGGGGGCACTGAGCCACAGGAGTGACATGATGTGTGATAGGTTTTTAACAGGATCACTCTGTCTGTTGTGAAAGTAATGTACCTACTCTAAGCCAAAAAAAGGCTTTTTGTATGTGTGTGTGTGTGCGTGTGTGCCAAAGGGACGGTCACATGGAGGGTGTGCTGATAGCATCCTTAGTGTAAAACGGGAGTATATTATCATCAAATCGAAGCCCGAGTCCTCGAGGGAGTTTTATCCCCCAGGTGTAGCTAGGACACGAGGGTCTGTGGAAAGGGGCAGTACAGGGGCTTTCCGTCATCATCAGTGACTGCGTTTGACTTAAGCAGGGTGGACACATTGTGCACGTTGTTTTATTTCCTGGAAGTAAGTTGGGCCTCGACTGCTTTGGAGGGGGTTTGGAAAAATCCTGTAGACTGATGGAGTCTTGTGGATTTCCCGACAGACAACCCCATTCTTTCCCGTGCCCTCCCCTATTCCATCCTCCCCTTCCTGCCCTTCCGTGATGATCAGGGGTGAGGGCATTGCCCTAACAGACTGTATATTTCTGAGTGGTGGTCATTAATTTTCCTCAGCTTGGCTGAAGAAACCTTCCCGTCACCTCTTTTGAACGTCGAGCACCGCCTTGGCGTGAATGAGTTTGACAACAGAACCTTGTTCTGCAGCAAGAGGTTGGCCTGGTTCCACTTCCTATTAATTTTCTTGTACAATTAAGGCACCTAGGAAAATAGTTGAAGAAAGTTTCCATTTTGTGGGCTAATAATAAATGCCACAAGGTAGGTTGCTGGTATTTTGGCTTGGGTTGTGATTTTTGTACGGAAGGCGTACGAACGATGGTTACCACGAAGGTGAATTAGAAGCACATAATGACTTGTCTTTTGAACTTTGGAAATCCGGAAATCGATTTACACAGATAATTGTTCTGAAGTTTTCACATCTCACTTTCGTATTTGCCGAACATCCTCGCCAGTTTCGCTTCTTGGAGGGGCAAATGTTTGGAGACACGTTGTATATTCTCCAGCGCTCAAGACTTGAGTTCCCTCCCCCCTCACAGTCTGTAATTGTGCAGGTTTGTGGATGGAGCCAGTCTGCGGGGACTCAGCCCATCCTTTCAGTTTTAATTAGTTGTGAAATATTAGCAGGAAGGCAAAGTTATTTTACGTTGAAGTGACTTTTTTGGGAAGTGGCAAATTAAATTTTATGGTAGCAGCTGTTCGGAGTGGAATTTGTCAGAAAGTTGATGAGAAGTGAATGCTTCCAATACTCAGATATAAATCCTCAGCTTAAAAAAGGTACAAGCTGCAAATAAATGAGGGTGTTGAAATACAGAAAAATGTTTTTGTAAATACATGTTTTAAAACCTAAGCACTGTGTTTTTTTACATTACAGCCTAAGTCTTTCAAAAACAATGATTGCTCTGCTTTTGCAATGGGAGTCTTTGTTTAGTTTAGAAGCCAATAATGACATGCTAAAAAAGAAAACATAGCCTAGTAGGGAAGCTCCCTAATGGTGAGCATACTGGAGAAAGAAAGGAACAGGACCTTTGAACATGCTGTTCCTCTTCCTGGAGTACCGCCTTCCTCACCCCTACCTCCCACGGACGTAACTTTGCCTCCTTGATGACTTTCCCTCACTTGCCCGACCTCAGCTCTCAACAGGGATGTCTTCCTGACTTGGCTAGTTCTTTCTACTGTAAACTCCTACAAGCCTTATACAGTTCCTCTTAGCACTTACTTTATATTTACTTGAATAATTCTTTATTCTTCGAACTCCCTGAGATAAGACAGAGTTTCCTTATTATCTTCTGTTATTATCGTGTCATTGCTGCCTTCGTACAATGCCTGGCACACCGATAACTGTTTGTTCAGTGAAGGAGTCCATAAATGAATAGAGTTTGGGAGGCTAGAGGAAGGCTGGTCCAAAGATTTCGGCCCATGGCCTCAAGTCCAAATGCCTTTGGGGCTGGGCAGCCAAAGTAAATGAGCGGAGTAGACTTTTGAAGCAATGGGATGTGCTGGGCAAACCAGATAGAATGTCTGGGGCGGGGCCCTGCTGAGTGGATGCTGTCTTACCTCCTTCAGTGGCGACTCCTTCTTTCTACCAGAGGGATGTGGGCTTGGATGGTGGCAAATTTGAAGGACTCCCCAGGCAGATGGGCTGGGGTGGGTGGACTTAAATAGTAGAGAGAACTGGGAAGGAAGGATACTGGAGGGCATGGAGTGCCAGGAAGGTTTCTGAGCGGAGGCGAAAGATTGTCAGATCAGGAAGTGTTTAGGAAGGAAATTTTGACAGCGTGGGAAGCCTTCAAGTGGATCTGGAGACTTGTGGGTTCGCAGGCTAACGTAATAGTCCACACCGGAGCTAAGTGAGCCAGGGCCCTGGGAGAAGTGTGGTGGTGGAACCAATAATTTACTGTCTGGCAATATTTTTGCAAATACAGAGACAAACACGTATCAGAAGGATAGATTTCTGAAAATCCCGCTACTCTTCATCAAAGCCTTTCTGGAAACAACAGAAATGGCCACTGGAAAAGGAAATCATGAGGTAAGGTCAGGTTGCTGTGGCTTGAGGATTGAGTGGGAGGTGAGAAAGGAACACCAGTGAGGGGAGACTCCTCTTTCGAGAAGTTTTTCAAAATAGGAAGAAAAGAAACGAGAGCAGAGGCCGGGGCAGAGGAAACTACCAGAAAGATCCAAGGGCATGGATTTACTGTGCCAGTGAGGGTCCCTTCTTGGGAGATCATGAGAGCACAGCAGAGTGGGTGAAGGTGTCCAGCATCTGAGGTGGAGATGGCCAGTGGACAGAGAGGTCTTGCCCTGGGCCGAGGAGGCGGACGCCCAAAGAGGAGAGAGCGTGAGGTTGGGGTTTTGCTTTGGGGGGGGAGATGTGTGTTGGACGTAGTGCTGAAAGGCACTTCCATTTCCGCTTTTGTCACAGATTTTATTAGCAGGTGCTAAAGAAATATTCTTGGAAAGATTGAGGGGAAGCGTCCCTTGCTTTCCCTTCTGACTTGAAAGCTCACCAGACGCCTCAGATGCCTCCTGAAACCTTGAATAAAAGCAGCCTCAAAACTATGCCATGGAGGATGTTTCGGACCCGCGGATGTCCAGAAGCCACTGCTGTTCTGTGTGCCATCCTGCTTTGTGTAAAAGTCCCAGGCCTGTGTCCCAGAACTTTGGTACTCAGCTGCACCTGACATGGGTCTGAAAATAATAGGTTGGTAATAAAGTAGAGTAAAATATTATGGAACCACTGCAGACATTCAGTAATGCCCTTGGAATTGGGGAATGCCTGAAGTTTGCTAGCGCTTTGTCAGTTAAAACATTTTTTTAGGGGCGCCTGGGTGGCGCAGTCGGTTAAGCGTCCGACTTCAGCCAGGTCACGATCTCGCGGTCCGTGAGTTTGAGCCCCGCGTCGGGCTCTGGGCTGATGGCTCAGAGCCTGGAGCCTGTTTCCGATTCTGTGTCTCCCTCTCTCTCTGCCCCTCCCCCGTTCATGCTCTGTCTCTCTCTGTCCCAAAAATGAATAAACGTTGAAAAAAAAAATTAAAAAAAAAAACAAAAAAAAAACAAAAAAAAAACATTTTTTTACTTTACCAGGCCCTTGCTATTTTTCCATCACGCCAAGGTCTTTTCAGACTTTCTCGTAATAAGTCAACAAATCTATTTCAAAAGTGTTTGTTACTAAGCAACGGTTACTAAGAGCGCCTGTAATTAAGATGAAAGTTCCAAGGTAACTCTGCCCAAACACAGCCCTGTTTTTCAGCATTTTCTGATAAAGCGAGTGTAGGGCGAATACAAGTGAAAGAGGACCGGTTCAATGACAGCGCCGTGCCTGACATTTCGGAACGCGTTGGCTGTCCCCTGGCTTATCTGGGACAGAGTGTTTGTGTTTTGCAAATCAGCCGGTAATTTTTCCCCGTGTGCCTGCCATGCGTGTTCCTGGTGTGAACAGGTGACTGACTGCCCAGTGGAGGCAGGGCCCCCGCAAAGCTGTGGCTCGGCGGCCACGTGGTACCAGGCTCATGGCCCCTGCCGTGCGCACCGGGAAGAGGGAGGAGCACGGCGAGCGCCACGTGAACTCAGCTGCCTCCGCAGCTATGACTGACCTAGATTACGCAGCAAAGCAGGCGTGTTCTGCACTTTGTTTAACAGCGCACAGTGTCCTTTTCTCTTGGTGATTTGTAAAGGAAGGCTCAGATGAATTTTTTCCTATTCATCGCGCCTGGCTCATAGCAGGCACTTCACAAATGCTCCTCTCTCCCTTCCCACTCCATTCTGTTCCAGGGGCCAGGGGTGGAGGGTAGGGTTTCCATGACGACCTGTTGTTGAATGACCTCTTTTTAGACCTGTCGTTAGATGCCCAGTGGGCCCCAGTAGAGGTCTAGAGAGCCAAGCCTCACCTAATGGAAGGCTTTGCGGTAAAAGAGGAATCAGTCTGTCCCAGTCAACAAGCCATTGCTGAGTGACCCCCCCAGCTGCCTACAGACTTGCTGACCCCCTGAGGGTCTGCTTGCTGGCTGGCAGTCACTGTGAGCAGGGTGAGTGTTGGCCACCAAAGAGCGCTGGCCAGTAAGTACCTCACATTTATGATCTTGGGTAAGTCATCACCACCCAAGTTTCCTCCTTACATTGGGGACAGTAACATCTGCCTGGCTCGTATGGTAGGGTTGTGATGAGAATTAGATGAGATAGGGTATGTAAAAGTGCTAGGTAAAGCTGTATGTGAATTCATTCATTCATTCAAAAGATATTTACTAAGTGACTCCTACGTGCCAGGCACTTCCCGTTTCATAATGTATTCCGTGTCAGAAAAAAGAAATAGATCTACTTAATTTTTTAAGAAGGTTTATTTATTTTAAGAGAGAGAGAGAGAGAGCATGCATGGCAGAGAGAGACAGGAGGAGAGAGAGAGAATCCCAAGCAGGCTCTGTACCATCAACACAGAGCCTGATGCAGGGCTTGAACTCAAGAACCATGAGAACATGACCTGAGCTGAAATCAAGAGTCGGACACTCAACCACCTGAGCCATCCAGGGGCCCCTACTTATTCTTTTTATTGTCCCTTTAATATTCCATAGTTTAGGGATATCAAGTAATTTATTTAACCACCCTCCAATTAAGTGAACAGTGTTGCCCGAACATCTTTATACATATATTTTTGGCGTATGTGAGAACATGCCTTTGGGAGGGGATTGTAAGAGATCTTGCCAGATTAAAAGTAGGCATATTTAATTCTTTGTTGGATACCATGAAATTCCCCAAAAGATAATGACAACCTTCCCACTGAAATATATGTAATACCCATCTTCCTATACCCTTGCTAATACAATCTTTTACATTTTGCCAATCTGTTGGATGAGAAATAACATCTGAAGGTTGTGTTATTTTCACATCCTTGATTTATTAAGGAGCAGCTTTTCGTCTTTGTTGGCCATCTTTGCTTCTTCTGTGATTAGCCTTTTCAGCTACTTCTTTATCTACTGGGAGATAGATCTTGTTCGTAATTTGAAAGGTGTTTTATATATTTAAAACATATTTGATTTTACTTACTTTTCCATTGAAATGACAGGTCCACAGTTAACTGCTATCTTTCAGAGTAGGTAAGAGGCATCCGAAGCTGAAAATAGCTAGTTACATACAGGTCACGCGGCCAATTATTGATGGGACTTGATTAGGCACTAGGCTCCTCTTGGTCCAGTCTGCTTTTCTTTGAGCACAAAGCATTATTTGGGAGGCTCAGCAGGCCCAGGAAGGTGGGTTATCTTAGTGGGGCAGGTGGAAGTCTGGAAGCAGCAAGAGAGAGGGCATTGGGTTACAGAAGGGAGGCAAGACTGAACGAGAACTTCTCCAAATGTCTGTGGCCTTTTCATCTTAGTCCGCAGGTGTTCCCTAATCCTGGGAAAACTGGAAGGGGGCTGGGGGATTGAGAGCTGCTGACCGTGTCTTTGCTCCTTAGGGGGCGATTGATGGAAAGGCCAAGGAGCCTCTGCGGGGTGCCGCTTTCCCTCCTTGCAAGGGCAATACTGCTTCTGCTGCCTTTGCGTTGCGGAGACTAGAGAATGTTATTATTCTTAATAATCACAAGAGAAACAGTACAGAGATCCTCTTATTTGAGTTTTCTACAATACCTCATTTAAATAATCGTAACTTTTGTTCTGATTGAATAATTACCGTTTCCTTCTCTGTGTAAGAGTAAACTATGATATAGTTTTTCTGAAATGGCCTAATTTTAGACTTTTCCTCCCTTCTTCTCTTGATCTGGCTTGTTATGTATGTACAATGGGACTAGGTCCTAAGATGGAAATTCTAGATTTTTTTTTTTTTTTTTTTTTTAAGGCTGGAAGCAACTTTAGGGGCCATTTGGTTTAATTCAGCTGTTGAGCAGGTAGAGAAGCCAAGATTTTGGGAAGCGGGGTGGTTTGAGTAAAAGATTACCCAGTCTTCCAGATTAAGGATTAACACTGGGGACTCTTCAATTTTATTAGGATTTCTGGTTGTGCCATTTAACATCCTTCTGATGTTTGTCTAGTTTTTTCCTCCAGATTTCTTACCTTGAAAATGAGGGTGGTTGTACTTATTTCATTGAATTGTTGTACTAAGTATTCAATAAAGCACTTCTCATGTTTGAGTTTTAACCTCCATGTCTGCATGGTTTTGAAAGCCCCTCAGCTTCCATTGTGTATATAACATGTGCTTAGCCAACACTTACTGAATTAATGAAAGGGTAAGGTAATTGTTATGTATTTCTGTGCTTCAGCCACACACACACACATACACACACACACACACACACACACACACATTCTTAGTCTCACAGTCACCAGTGTATAACCACTTCAAGGTTATATAGGGTGTCTCCTGGTTTCAGACATGAGAATATTTGAAATATTCAGAGTAAAAAAATTCCCCCATGACTTCAAAGAATTTAGAGAAGAGGCTACCATGACTTCCTTACATGGTCAATTTTGACTTTTGATCATTGATCCTGTTAGAAAACATCTTTGTCTGTTTTAGTTTCTGTTTCACAGGCTGCTATTGATTCCTGTTCTCTCTTCCTCTATGGTGAGCGCTCTGTTACGCCCCTTGGCCGGTAGTTTTCCCCTGGAGTGAGAGGTAAGGCGGCCTGTTGTGCAGAGCGCCCTCACGATCCCAGTAAGGCAAGCTGGAATCTGCAGGGTTATAGCACGTGGAGCGAGCGGTTCAGCCAATAGAAGGGGCTGGTGCAACCCAGAGTGAAGCCAGACTTGGTGGGTCTGTTTGGTTGTCGTCTCTGTACAGAAGGTCCAGGCACATTTGAAGTCAGGTTATCTGCATATTGGGACCGCCACCCACAGGAAATGCTTAGGAATGATGGATTATATTACCAAGGAGAATGCTAAGAGAATTGCTGTTCCTACTGAATGAGGTCTTTTGTCCTGGCACAAAGCGTGATTCACAACTCCTTAGTCCTGGGCTGGCTGGGGTTGAGATGTGGGTACCAGGGGTGGGAACTGCCTTCTACCTAGGAGCATTTGGTTTTAGATCAAGAGAGAGATTTTCCAGAAGATGAGTTATGCTGAAGTGGGTGGGGCGGGCCGGGGCGGAGTACCAGAATGTGGGCTCCTTTGGCAGGGGGTGGGGGGGGAACCTTGGGGCAGGCGTTCGCAGTGGGCCTTCTACCTTCTTGGTGTCAGTGCTGTCGTCTGACCGGACGCAATTGACTTTGGGTTCAAAGTGGAGGAAAGCTTAACATACTTTAAGTCCTTTTTTGTCCTCTAATTTTCAGACTTTTCTTAAGAACGTGACGTTTTCCTCTTGTCTGTTTTTACTCAGTTCTACTCTTGTCTCTCAGATTCATTTTTCCAGCTTTTTATCGTCTTTTTGTGCTGCTTTGTCAGTGGGTGATTTTTGGTGTTCAAGGGTGGCATTTTTTTGAACTGCTACTTTAATATCAGTTCTTCTTTAATGTTGATTTTGACATAATACTAGGCATCTAGCAAAGTTGCGCGAGTTTTGCCAAGAATTCCTGTATACCTTTCACCAGGGTTCTCCAGTGACATTGTAATACGTTTGTATTATCCTTTTCCTCTTTTGTCTTTTTTCCTCCCTGAATCACCGAGATGAGTGTAGACACAGTGTCTCTTTGTCCCTAAATACTTAACTCTGTGTTTCTTAAAAACAAAGGAATTCTCTTACATAAATACCATCCCGTTTTCAAAATTGGGAAACTAACGTTAATACCATCGTACTATCTAATCCACTGATCTCATTCAGATTTTCCCAGTTTAAATAATAATGTCATTTTTAGTGAAAGAAAATCTCAGATCATGCACTTTATAGAACTGTCAGGCCCTTTGGTCTTTAATTTGGAAGAGTCCATCTTCCCTTTTTTCCTTTTTTTGTGATGGTGACATATTTGAGGACTTTTCTTCTTTCCTTTTTTTTTTTGTACAATGCCTGTTATTTTATATTTGATGTCTTCTCATGATTAGATTCAGGTTATGCATTTTTGGCAGAACTAAAATTAATATTAATTTTAAATGAATATTAGTCTTAATATTCATTTATTAAAGTAAAAAAACTAGATTTATTTAGTTATTTTAAAGTTTATTTTACTTAATTTTGAGAGAGCGAGTGAGCATGGGAGGGGCAGAGAGAGAAGGGAGAGAGAGAGAATCCCAAGCAGGCTCTGCATTGTCGGCGCAGAGCCCAGTTGTGGGGTTCGAACTCACAAACTGCGAGATCATGACCTGAGCCGAAATCGAGAATTGGATGCTTAACTGACAGAGGAGTGAGCCACCCAGGTGCCTCAAACTAGATTTATTTTTATTTTATGCTTTTATTTTACTTAAAATACTTGTTATTCTGTATATGGATCTCGTAAGTCGTATATAAAGTAAGAACAAACAGATTTTGGGTGTATGCTTTAAATAATGGACAATAAATTCATGTGGCAAGGACTGAATTCCCATTTTTTCATTTAGTTTATGAGAGAATCACATTTCCTTCAACATTTAAATTTGCACTTGTGAATGAATATATCTGATCTTTTTAATCACTTCAAATGCCTACTGACCCAAACCTAAAGGTATTAGCAAAAAAACCACTTTACTTAAGTAATTCTTATAAATTTAAAAATTAAACTCATAAATACAGAGAATTTCTCATCTTCCGAAGCATTCTAATACTGTTTGAGAACACCCATATTTTCACCTTGTCGTCAATGACAAGCCTAAAATCAAGTACAATCTGGTACATTCTCAAAGATGTTGGATTCTTAAGCATTCCGTGCAGTTTAATACCTAACGTACAAAGATTATTCTGAACTCAACACAAGACTATTAATACTGTGGCTTTCACTAACTTTAGTGTATCTATATTTAATCCCAAATCTTATCAAGACACATGCTCACTGTGGGTAAAAAGAGGTATGTGAGATAGGCTGAGGTCGCCACGCAACCTGTTGAGGTGCCCGGGCCACCCTCCAGTTGTTTATCTGGCAGGGACTTGGGGTCGAGGAGGCATATCTCCAGGTTCTTTTTGAATTGCCAGTAAGTCCATTTTATGATCACTATGACAACAGGAGACTAAGCCCTTTATAGTTGCTATGACAACAGAGAGCAGTCCACACCCTTCAGATGTGATGGGATTTTCAGCCTTGATCTCCTGGGTCGATACCCTCATGTCCTTTGGCCTGATTTAGGTAGACGTACATCTGTGCCCTCATCCAGGCTGCAGCTAGTTTCCTCCCTTGCTCGATTACATTCTGCATTTCTTCAGCCCTTGGCAACATTATGTAGTCATTTTATTCCATCTGATTGGATTTTGCATCTCGTTTCAAATCTTTGGCCACAAGTCTAAAGCTTCACGTTAATGAAAATGTCTCTCTCTAATTTCTCCATGTTAGTTGGAATTATAGCCTTGAGAGTTTGGCTTAGATTCCCAGAAAGAGTTCCACTAGTGCTGTGTAACTTGATGGTGAAAATTCCTAGGCCAGCCACTGCTCTTAAGATCTGAGCGCTCTGTGCGTGTATTGTAACTAGAGACGGACAAAGTGTGACCTCCTTTGACTTTTGTGATTGGCTTGCTTTTGAACAGACTTGAAGGCTTAATTGCAGTTGCATATAGAGACTCAAATAGGAATAGATCCTGTATAAGAATATCACAAAGTCACGGATAGAGGCCACCACTTATTATGATGTGCTATTTACTTTTGGTAATCTAATTTCATTTTGCTTACGTACAGCGTTTGGGGTAGTGGTAGCCATTTTTTTCTTGGCAGACATTCTGTGCAATTATTACTTTTCTGGTTCTCCAACTTACCATCCATCTGTTTTTGTCATCATCTGTTGTCTCTGGTCTGGCTCGTCTCCCCCTTTGACATCTTGTTGAACCCTGAGCCTTCTTTTGGTTTATCTATAATCTGTGCATTGCTTATATTCGCTATGTTTTTTTTTTTTTTAAACCTTGTAATCATGGTAGAGCCATAGTTGATGGCCTATTTATTTTAAAGAGATCTTCTCTCTGTCTCCCGGAGGAGCCCTTCAATTTTACCTTCTGGGCCACCACATGTTTAGCTTGGTAGGAACCCAAAGGCCATCAAGTCTCCCTACCTTACAGGGTCATTTCTTATATGTGTCCCATCTCTTGTTGGTCTTGGAAATTCCAAGCAGAAAATAGACACAGATTATGGGTGTGAGTTGGGACAATGCCATCCATTGTCTCAACGATGCAAGAGTGTCTTGGCATCTACTGTTTGAAGACGCCAGTTTGATGTTCCTTCCAACTTCGCCTTTATGATATAATCATCGTTACCCTGTAGAAGGGAGGCCTGGCAAAGACGAGCTGATTACCGTCCATTAGAAATCCTACTAGCCATCATAATGTTCCCATCATGCTCAGCTCTTCTCCACGTGCTCAGTTATGCTTTTGCTTAGGTGGCCACCTCTAGGAAGTGGCCAACGAGGCAGGAACCTCTGTGACCATCACTTTGAATGGATTTATTTTAAAGGCTGAAAAGCCAGGAGGAAATTAGCAGCAGCAGCAGCAGCAGCGGCAGTCATGGGGCACATAGCCACTGAACGGGATCATTTGGTAAACTGGACTTGTTTTTCCCCTAGTTTTTTTTTTTTAAATATTTATTTAATTTTTGAGAGAGAGAGCAAGTGAGCGAATGTGTGAGCAGGTGGGGGACATAGAGAGAGGGGGACAGAGGATCCAAAGCAGGCTCTGCGATGACAGCAGAGAGCCCGATGCGGGGCTCAAACTCACGAACCATGAGATCATGACCTGACCCGAAGTCGGACGCTTAACTGACTGAGCCACCCAGGTGCCCCGCCCTCATTTTTTCAGAGTTATAAATGAACACCAAGCCTATGTGAACAATTAAGCATGAAGACTAAGCATGCAAGGATAGTGTAGTTGAATACAGCAAAGTTGTTTGGACGAATATTTACTATCTACATACTCTTATAGTGCTAATAGTGCTAATAGTTATTATTTAAATCCCAGATGCCAGCTACTTTGAAAAATTGTTTCACTGAGTTCTAACCATCTTCTGAGATGAGTCTTACAATTATCTCCAGTTTTGCAAGCAGGAGGTCAAGTACGTGGGGAAAGAAAGAAGTACATTGCAGAGAGCTGATGGTGGTAGGGTGGCCACTGAGGACGCAGGACTGTCAGTGCTGACACCGGGACGTCCCAGGCAAGCAGGGGTGTTTGGCCACCCTACTTGCACAAGAAGCCCTCATTGTGTAGACCCATCGGTGACTCTGCTCAGCATGCAGAAGCCTGGGCCGTGTGTCTCAGGCCAGGTGAATAGCCCAACAGGTATGATCCGGATGTCAGTTGGAGCCATTCCTACTCCTTAGTGCAGAAGCCCTTTGTGGTATAGTTTCTTTGGCTCTTCAGGCTCATTCCCTGCGGCTGAGGGAGGCTGAGTGCAGGTAGCCTCCCCTGGCCTGAGAGGTAGCCTCTCGATGCCTCCTTGTGTCAAATATTATTGTACCCAGAATCATCGCCAGCTCTTTTATTCTCTCTCTCATTCTCCACCGAGGCTGTAACTCAGGTGCCGTGTACTGAGGCCGGAGATGTCGGTTAGGTCTTAAAACAGCCCCTTGGGCAGTAAGGATGGGAAAACACCAGAGAAAGGGGTTTAGGGAGGTTGGGGAGGATGGGCGGTCCTGTTGGCAGAGGCCCTGCGGCCTCACCTCACCCAGTGGCTCCGCTCTTTTATTAGCTTTCTGCATTCAGTTTGGAAGAGGGAAATGTGTTTTCTTGAGTGAGGAATGTCCCGAGGGTGGAGTTCAGGCTGCTTTGCTCTCAGCTTGGGCTCTGGGATAAAACAGGGCCTACAGACACAGCTCTGTTTGAACTAAAATGACTCACAAGGGGTGTCCGTGGAGGAAATGAGGGAGTTCACTGGAACCTGCAGAAGGCTTGCCCTCAGTCGAGGGTGGACTGAGCTCATGGTCAAGCTGAAGGAAATAATTTTTAGTTTTTAAAAAAGGTATAAGATAATGACATGTGCGTACATAGATGGCAGTCTGAGAGGACTTCTTAAGAGGAATTCTGAAAACCGTTTTAAGCTGTAGAATCAGAGGAGCATACCTTACAGATGGAAAGGGGGCAGTGTTCTTCTGGAAAAACAAATCCTCATGTTTGCCATAATAGCGTCAGAGCTCAGCAATCACCCAGTACATGATATGATTCCAGAATGTTTCCTATCTTATTATATGTTGCAAATGCTAATGGTTAAATTTTTTTTTTTTTTTTTAATTTTTTTTTTTTTTCAACGTTTATTTATTTTTGGGACAGAGAGAGACAGAGCATGAACGGGGGAGGGGCAGAGAGAGAGGGAGACACAGAATCGGAAACAGGCTCCAGGCTCCGAGCCATCAGCCCAGAGCCTGACGCGGGGCTCGAACTCACGGACCGCGAGATCGTGACCTGGCTGAAGTCGGACGCTTAACCGACTGCGCCACCCAGGCGCCCCAACTAATGGTTAAATTTTAATTGCATTTTGCATGTGCCGATATTAAAATATTACATATACTAATATTAACATACTAATATTAAATTTTCAATTGCCGAACACACAACAGTTGGTGGGCTAGTTGGGAATATGGGAAGGGAAATGTTCCAGAAGCCTTCCAATGGATGGGAAATCACCGTAGAATGGAAACTTGTCCAAACCTGGGATAATTAGGGATTGACAGTGAAAAAGCCCTTAGAAAAGATACTTACAGCTGTTTATGATATGGGTTTACGTGGATTGAATGGTGTCTCCTACTATTTATGAGATGGGTGGGAAATTCCTGGAAAAATCGAGATGGAGGGAATTAACCCCTGCCCTCTGACTCCAGGGTTACAAAGTATTTCTAACACTGTTGCTGAAATGACCTGGAAACAAAAACACTATGGAGAAAGAATACTTTGCCCTTATCAGGTAGCTTAGAGTCTAACAGAGTAGACCGTTACTTCAGTAAGTTCAAGCTTTTTAAAAATTTTTTTCTCCTTTGGCGTGGAAAATTTGGCACGTGCTTCGAATTTGTCTCAGGTAAGTTTGCAAATCTGGAGAAAACAAAACAAAACTTGCACACAGGACAAAGGCGATCAGCAACGTTGGCTGGAGGCTCTGAGATTCAAGGACAACACCTGCGACAATCAGATATTTCTTGGAAGCCACAGCACCCAATCGGGCTCTACTCCGCTCTTATCTTGAGACCTACATTTCTCTGGAAGCTGTAGCTGTAGGATGAATATCATTGGGTCTTTACTGAAAGTCACGGCTACGTGTACCTGATGCTCACGATGGGCCCTGCACTGTTCTGAGTATTTTGCCTGTATTCACTCGTAATGCTTACGACTCTCTGAAGACGCTCTATTTTTTTCCCTCTCCTCGTTTTAAGATATGGAGGATCTGAGTGCAGAGAAGAGAATAACTCGACTCGAAGTCACACAGCTTATATCAGTAGTATCGAGACAGAATCTGGCTTGAGAACTTGTGTCCTACACACACTGCCCTGTGTACCGCCTCCTGCTAATTTCCTTTTGTTAAAAATAGTACCTGCTTCTCTTACCATGAAGCTGTGACTTGTCCTGGGGCGGATGATGTGAGGACTAGAGCCGTACAAACAGACTGAAGGTGTCACGGAAAAAACAGCTGGCGAGAGAATGAAGGACTCCTACCTCATTTCATATAAAAATATTTTTTATTTTTTTGAAATTTATTAAAACTTTTTTTATGAATATAATTTATTGTCACATTGGCTTCCATATAGCACCCACTGCTCGTCCCAACAAGTGCCCTCCTCAGTGCGCATCACCCATTTTCCCCACCCCCTCATCCCCCCTCACTTTGTTCTCTGTATTTAAGAGTCTCTTATGGTTTGCCTCCCTCCCTCTCTGTTTGTAACTATTTTTTTTTTTTCCCTTCCCTTCTCCCCTGTGGTCTTCTGTTCAGTTTCTCAAGATCCACATATGAGTGAAAACATATGATATCTGTCCTTCTCTGACTGACTTATTTCACTTAGCATAATACCTTCCAGTTCCATCCACGTTGCTCCAAAGGCCAGATTTCATTTTTTCTCACTGCCAAGTAGTATTCCCTTGTATATATAAGCCACATCTTCTTTATCCATTCATCAGTTGATGGGTATTTAGGCTCTTTCCGTAATTTGCCTGTTGTTGAAAGGGCTGCTATCATATAAAAATATTAACTCGAAATGGATCAAAGACTTAAATGTAAGAGCTGAAGTTATAAGACTGTTAGAAGAAAACAGGCATAAATCTTTGTGACCTTGGATTAGATGGTAGCATAACTGATGAGACCAAAAGCCCTAAGCAATAGCCACAACACAATAAATCGGACTCTGTCAAAATTTGTGCTTTTATTTTATTTTTTAAGTTTATTTATTTTGGGGGAGCAAGAGAGAGCACAAACAGGGGAGGGGCAGAGACAGAGGGAGAGAGAGGGAATCCCAAGCAGGTTCTGTATTGGCAACGCAGAGCCTGACGCGGGGCTCAAACTCATGAATCGTGAGATCATGACCTGAGCTGAAATCAAGAGTCAGATGCCTAACTGACTGAGCCACTCAGGCATCCCCCCAATTTGTGTTTTAAAGGGCATACTCAAGAAAGCGAGAAGAAAACTCCAAGAATGTGAGGAAATATTTGTAAATCATATATCTGAAAAAATTGGACATAAAGAACTGTTATAATTCAATAATAAAAACGTTAGCCAATTAAAAATGAAAAGACTTGAATAGACATTTCTCCAAGGCAGATATATAATGGCTCAATAAGCATATGAAAAGAGGCTTTGTCTTTAAGGAAATACACATCGAAACCACAATGAAATGCCATTTTACACCCACTGGAGTGTACAAAGTCAGAAATGTGGACAATAACAAGTGTTGGTGAGGATGTGGAGAAATCAGAACACTCATACATTCTGGTAGGAATGAAAAGTGTGCAGCTTCTTTGAAAACAGTTTGGCAGTTCCTTAAGAAGTTAAACATAGACTTACCGTATGACCCAGCAATTCTGCTGATTGGCATATACCCAAGAGAATTGAAAACATAAGACTGCACAAAAAAACTCGTACATGTATGTTCATAGCAACGTTATTCACAACAGCCAAAAAGTGGAAACAGCCCATCAAAAAAAGTGCATCCATTAAAAAGTGGAAATGTCCACCAACTGATGAATTAATAAACAAAATGGCGTGTATGTATACGCTAGAACATCATTTAGTCCGAAAAAGGAATGAAGTACTAAAACACGACGTAACATGAGAAACCTTGAAAACAAGCTAAATGAAAGAAACCAGACACCAAAGGTGACATACTGTGATTGCATTTATATGACATCTCCAGGACAGGCAAATCCATAGAGACAGGTTAGGCTCGGGGAAGAGGGGAGAATGGAGAGTGACTGCTGATGACAACAGGGTTTCTTTTTGGGGTGATGAAACATTCTGGAATCATATAGTGGGGATGGTTGTACAACTTTGAGATTATACTAAAAAACCCTGAATTGCATACTTTAAAAAGGTGAATTTTATGGTATCAGAATTCCCTTCCTATACAAACATACATACTTAACTAAAAAAACACATAAATGAAAAAGAAAGCTGTATCTGTTCTGGAAAAGCAGACAACAAAGTTAATTGACCATTCAAAAAAATGCAACGGCTGGAAATGTTACCAACTGCATTCTGAGGACCAGAACTAAGAGAAACTGGGATCCAGATCCTCATCAAATGAGCTTCCCTTTTTTCTTTTTTTCCCTCTCTTTTTCTTCTCTCCCTCTCTCAAACTCAGCAGTTAGAAGAAATGAGTAGTTTAGGGGGGAGAAAAAAACGACGGTGCTTCTGTTTCAATCTTGAGGTCAGCGTTCAGTGTTATGACCTGTGAAACACTCCAGAGGTTCAAAATGTATTACAAAACAACATTTCGCAATGTTGACCCTCTCCACACTGCCTTTATTAATTTTGTGCTGTGCTGTGCTTTTTTATGGCTGGGTTTTTTTTTTTTTTTAATTTGGTTTTGCTACTTCCGCTTATTTATTTTGACAGAGAGAATCCTCATAGTGAGTAAAGTATAGCCCCCTGAGACCTTGGATGCAGCACACTGTCATGATCTCTAGTCTGATAGTGGGCTCTTAGCACACTGTCCATTTTAATCCCAGCATGTCCTTTTTTTTTAAAAATTGAGATAGAGCTAACATATAACACTGTATTACCTTCAGATGTACAACATGATGATTGCGTATATGTATATATTGCAAAATGATCACGTCTGTAAGTTTAGTTCACTTCCATCACCACACAGAGTTTCACCTTTTTTTCTTGTGATGAGAACTTTTAAGATTTACTCTCAAAGTAACTTTCTAAATATATGAAATAGTATGTTTGATGTATGTTACATACACATCATGTGTATGCATGTTACATACACATCATGTGTATGCATGTTACATACACATCATGTGTATGCATGTTACATACACATCATGTGTATGCATGTTACATACACATCATGTGTATGCATGTTACATACACATGATGTGTATGCATGTTACATACACATGATGTGTATGCATGTTACATACACATCATGTGTATGCAGGTTACATACACATCATGTGTATGTAGGTTACATATACATCATGTGTATGTAGGTTACATATACATCTGGGGATATCTATGACATCCCCAGAACTGACTTACCTATGACTGGACATTTGTACCTTTTGGCCCCCGTTCACCCCTTTCAATCTCTCCTTATCCCTGCCTCTGGCAACCACCAATCTCTTCTCTGTATCCGTGAGTTCGGTTTTTTTCAGATTCCACATGTAAGTGAGATCATGTGGTGTTGGTCTTTCTGATTTATTTCACTTGGCATAATGCCCTCAAGGTCCATCCATGCCATTGCAAATGGCAGGATTTTTAAATTTTTTATTTTATTATTATTTTTTAGTTATTTATTTATTTTTGAAAAATTTACATCCAAATTAGTTAGGATATAGTGCAGCAATGATTTCAGCAGTAGATTCCTTAATGCCCCTTACCCATTTAGCCCATCCCCCCTCCCACAACTCCTCCAGCAACCCTCTGTTCATTCTCTATATTTAAGAGACTCTTCTGTTTTGTCCCCCTCCCTGTTTTTATATTATTTTTGCTTCCCTTCCCTTATGTTCCTCTGTTTTATATCTTAAAGTCTCACGTGAGTGAAGTCATATGATATTTGTCTTTCTCTGACTAATTTCACTTAACATAATACCCTCCAGTTCTATCCACGTAGTTGCAAATGGCAAGATTTCCTTCTTGATTGCCGAGTAATACTCCATTGTATGTGTGTATATATATATATATATATATATATATATATATATATATACCACATCTTTTTTATCCATTCATCCGTTAATGGACATTTGGGCTCTTTCCATACTTTGGCTGTTGTCGATAGTGCTGCTATAACCATTGGGGTGCATGTGCCCCTTCGAAACAGCATACATGTATCCCTTGGATAAATACTTAGTAGTGCCATTGCTGGGTCGTAGGGTAGTTCTATTTTTAATTGTTTGAGGAACCTCCATACTGTTTTCCAGAGTGGCTGCACTAGTTTTCCTTCCCAGGCAGAATTTTTTTTTTTTTAAAGGGCTGAATAATATCCCATTAAATGTATGTACATGTTCACATTTTCTTTATCCATTCATCCCTCGATGGACAATTAGGTGGTTTCTCTGTCTTGGCTGTTGTAAATAATGCTGCAACAAAGAGGACCATTTTTTTTCTGCCCCAGTGTTATGTTCTGTACTTTCTGTACATTCTCACTTTGGTCACACCTAAAAAAAATTCTTTTTAAACAATCTTGGGCTAAATTGAGACTTGAAAATGTGTTGGTGGTGTTCTTCTGTCTCCCCCACACTGTGTTTTTGCTGCCCCATTTCCATTCTGAACTTTCTTTTCCGGATACTCATTCTTTTTATGTTCCTAGTAATTAATTGCTCTCATTTTATCCCCCTTCACTCTCATTGATTCTTAGCTGTCCTACGTTCCGTCTCCTAGGATTTGGTTTAAAGACTAAATTTTATCTGATAAAGCAGCCGAGGACTATGTGTGCAGCGCATTATTTCTTCCAAATGGCAAATGTACTTAGCAATTTGAAGCAATCTCAGCATCTCTTGGGATGTCATGGGATGTTTGGTGTAGGGAGCTTCTTCCTCCTCAGCTGACACCCAAAAGGTGAGCTGATTTAATGCGCAAAACCCCGCAGCAATTACCGTAATCTGTAAGGTTGCTGGGTAATTGTGTTTACATGTTTTAGGTTTTTGTTTCCAGATGGAGAAAATGTGGCTCATCTGTGGTGTTCAAACATGGTTTCTTATTAATGGAGGGAAGAGAGGACACAAATGATGGTTGGCCGTTGGTTTTGTTCAAGAACTTAAAAAGAGGTTACTAGTTGTATATCCTTTGAATTTGGTGATAAGGTGGAGAGCATGTGCTGGGTACCCTAAGAGCAGGTCCGAGTCCTGACTGAGTCACTGACTTCTTCTTTTTTTTTTTAACTTTATGCCAAATTATTTTAGTATGCATCTCTAATTAACAAAGCACCCTTATTTTATGAAAAACTACAACATAAATATTGCCCCAAATTTAGAATCCTCTGCATCCTGTGACACCAGTCCATAGTAACATTTCATTCTTTAACAAGGTTGTTTTTATGTTTATTTGTTTATTTATTTACTTATTTACCTATTTCTTCATTTTTTAAATGTTTATCATTTTAGAGAGACTGAGCATGAGCAGGGGAGGGGCAGAGAGAGAGGGAAACACAGAATCTGAAGCAAGCTCCAGGCTCTGAGCGGTCAGCACAGAGCCCGACGCGGGGCTCGAACTCACGAACCGTGAGATCGTGACTTGAGCCGAGGTCGGACCCTTAACTGACTGAGCCACCCAGGCGCCCCTAACAAGGTTGTTTTTAAATTTTACTTTATTATTTTTTTATTTGTTGAAAATGTTTATTTATTTTGACACAGAGAGCACACATGTGCGCACAAGTGGGGGAGGGCAGAGAGAGAGAGGGAGAGAGAGAATCCCAAACAGGCTTCATGCTTAGCACAGAGCCTGATTTGGGGCTCGGTCTCACAACCATGAGAACATGACCTGAGCTGAAATCAAGAGTCAGGCGCTTAACTGACCGAGCCACCCAGGTGCCCCTAGCAAGGTTTTTTTTTTTTTTTTTTAAATTTTTTTAATGTTTATTTATGTTTGAGAGAGAGAGAAAGACAGAGCATGAGCAGGGGGAGGAGCAGAGAGAGAAGGAGACACAGAATCTGAAGCAGGCTCTAGGCTCTGAGCTGTCAGAGCCCGACGTGGGGCTCGAACCCACGAACCGTGAGATCATGACATGACCCGAAATCAAGAGTCGGACGCTTGACCGACTGAACCACCCAAGCGCCCCAAGGTTGTTTTTTTTTAAATAGCCGGTCAAATTAGGAGTCAAACAAGGTACATCCATTGATATGGCTGTTTTTTTCTAGTAAGTATTTTTACATTTATAATTGTCCCCTTCCACCTTCATTCCTTTTATTGGCTGGGGAAACCAGATCATTTACACTGTAGAACGTCCCACAACTTTGGTTTGCCTAATTGCTTTTGTGTAGCATCATTTAACTTGTGCCTCTGTCCCCATATTTCTTGTAAACTCATAGTTAGAACAAGAGATCTGCTTAAATTCTGGTTTATTATTGCTATCATTTTTGTTTTCTGGCAAGAGCACTTGGTAGGTAGTGCTGTGTATTTCCCATTACATCACATTAGGAGGGACGTGATGTCTGACGCACCCATTTCACTGCTGTTAAGATTGAGCAGAAGATTTAGCCGCGTGCTTGATCCATCCTTTGTAAGTACCTCATCCGCCGCTTACTTAACGGTTTTTGCAACAACTTACCTAGGAGTTGCAAAGTGGAAACTTTCTAATTCCGTCATTATCTCTGCCTGTATTAGTTGGGAACCTTTCATATGGGTAAGATTTCCACCATCAGTTATTTGGTTATCCTGAAATATAGCTTGACGAGAAAAAGCAGGATACATTTTCGTCTTCGCCTTTTACTTATCAATTGTCAGCGTGATAATTGGGGCTGTAGCAACTTGTGCTGGCGGTTACCAGTAAACTGCTGTCTACTATTTTGCGGGTGGAGGTGGAAGGACATCTCGTCAAGTCATTACTGACCCCCAGGCTTTATAGGTTTGATGTATTTGAATCAGTTGCTGTCATTCTTTTTGATATTCGTCTTGTGTCGTCTTTGGCCAGTGGAAGCTCCCTCTAATTGGCTTCTGTGTCACCCTATTAGTCTGAGTCATTAACTTCTGCACAGCAGTTTCCACCTCTTTAAGTAATTGGATTAGTTGGTCTTTAAGATTCCTTTTAGTTCTAGCTTACCTTCCAGAGAAAAGAGGCTGTACTCTAATGCTCTGCAGTAAATATCTCTTATGCTGGAAATACTCTGTTTTCTTCCTCAGTAGAGGGCACACAGTGAGTGAATTAATGCATTGGAAGATACGAAAGGTTTTTGTTTCTCTCCCTTTGATCTTTTAGCTCCCGCTTGTGTGACACTGGCTCAGGACGCTTCCAGACCCTAAGCTCAGTATCTAGGTAGAAGACAAAACGAAACAAATGATATCAGCATTTCTCTGTACTTGAGGCTGTAATGAGGTTTACCAAGAAAGTCCCGTAGTTTGAAGATAGATTGGCTTGGAAATATACCAGCATTATGGTTGTTATTACTCCCATTGTGATATTTTTCTCACCTTCTATATGGGGCATCGGGCAGGAAGAATGGAGAGCGGCTGTTCATCCCTTAGCTCTGGGAAAGGGAGCGAGGAAGGGCTGAGGGCCCCCCAGTGAGCTGTTCAGGGAAGTCCAGAAGGCTGCAAAGCTGGCCAAGCCTTGCCAGGTGGCCGTAGAGAGTCCGCCCCAGTCCCTACAAGCCGGGAGCTGGAGCTCATCCATCCAGTCAGCGCCTGAACCAGATCCAGGCGACTGGGCCAAGTCCCCGAGGCTGTCCCTGGGACCAGAAGGTATAACCAGAGGGAAGCATGGATTTAAATTCCAGGGCATGCGACAAAAGCTTACCGTATCTGAGAAGAAGGAGCCGAAAATGACTTTTTATGAATGCTTGAAGGACACTGTCTTACAGTGAACCGTATATAATAAAATTTAAGAAGGGCCTGAGTTTTGTTTCTGTCTGTGTCCTGTGGAGCACATGTGACTTCAAAGGCAACTCTGTAGGGTGCAGGGAGAAAAGAGCATGCTTTTATTTCTGATTTTGGCACAGACCCTCCAAACTATTTTTGATGGCCAAGGAAAAAAAACCTTACATTCTCTCTAAATTCATTCGCGTTTGGCAGACCTACCTTTGTTTTCCTACCCTGGCAGTTTCCACTTCTTCCACCTGTGTGTTCTCCCTCCTTTGAGGCTTTATCTTGCAGGAAAAAGGCAAGGGTGATGTTAGATAATTTCAAGTGAGGCCTCCGACGGCCCAGTTCATTAATCGCCCCATCCTCGACCGTTCCTTTTTTCCCACCCTAAGTGCCTTCTGAATTTAAAGTCGTTTGCAAGACTTTAAAACCACAAAGCACCCCTTTAATAGGAGTCTGATATAAAAAGAGCTCCTGGTTTTATTTCAGTCTGATGGGACCCTTTGTTGACGAGCAGATAAAGCTTTAGCCTCATGCATGCACGCAGTGGCCGTGTGCGTGTAAGCTTCCACAGACCTGAAGATCGCATTAATTATAGAAATCGGGGACGTCACAGTTGTTTTCAATGAGTGTCTCTGCCTCCCTGACACGAGCCAGTATAATTAACATACAGTGTTATATTAGTGTCAGGTGTACAAATAGTGACTCAGCACGTGCATCCATCACCTAGTGCTCATCATGACAGGTGCCCTCCTTAATCCCCATCACCTGTTTCACCCCTGCCCTCCCCTTGGGTCACCATCAGTTTGTTCTCTACAGTTAAGAGTGTGTTTTGTGGCTTGTCTCTCTCTCTTTTTCCTTTCCTCATTTGTTTCCTTTCTTAAATTCCACATGTGAGTGAAATCAGGTGGTATTTGTCTTTCTTGGACTGACTTATTTCGCTAGCATTATACTCTCAAGCTCCATCCATGTCATTGCCAATGGCAAGATTTCAATTTTTGTTAATGGCTGAGTAGTATTCCATTGTATCCATATACCGCATCTTCTTTGTCCATTCATCTGTTGATGGACACTTGGGCTGCTTCCGTACTTTGCCTATTGTAAATAATGCTGCAATAAACATAGGGGCGCATATACCCCTTTGAATTAGTGTTTGTGTATTTTTTGGTAAATACCCAGTCGTGGCATTACTGGCTCATACGGTATTTCTATTTTTAACTTTTTGAGGAACTTCCATACTGTTTTCCACAGTGGCTGTAAGTCTTCTGGCTTGTTTGGGGGCCAAGTTTCCTTTGTGGTGTCTTTGCCCTGCCTTTCCCTAGCTTCTCCTCTCTACTTGGACTTCGGTGCAGACTGATTCAGGGCAATGCTGTTTTTATTTCTTTTGGCCGATTTCTGATCATTTTTATTACTCTTCTCCAAACTCTGTATTGCCTATCCTGTTTGAAACTTTGAATCCTAATATAGGTGGGTGGTGGATTTGCCTAATTTTAAGAGTGGTCCTAATGAAGTTAATGCGGTGGTTTTATTGCCAGAAGGGTCTTGTGGCTTCTCAGGAAGAAACATCACACTCTGTGTGAACCAGGAGAAAGGGCCCTGGTCTGATTATTACAGATTAGCAAGTGAAGGGCAAGGTATTATTAGCTTCGATACCTTTGGTATTAGAATTCTTTTTATCCCTGTATTAATAACTCATAATTCATTGGTCTTTTCTCTAATTGTTGTTAGTGATGTTGCTTTAAATTGTAAAGGACAATAATGCAGTAATGATAATAGTTATATCAATATGTTACAAGATTTACCCCTGTTTTCATCCTTCAGCAAAATAGAACCTTCTCTGAAGAGTTGGGTTATGAGTAGAATGAATTTATGTTGGCCTAGTAAGCAGTATTATGATCTAAAAGCATTTATCTAGGTGACAAATGTGGAAGGTATTATATGGAATTCTATAAATACCAAGAAGTATTTCATCCATTTGCATATATTTTCCATCTTCTGTGCACAAAATTGTATAAAATGGTGCTAGTGAGGGGGCACCTGGGTGGTTTGGTTGAGCATCTGACTTCAGCTCAGGTCATGATCTCGTGGTTTGTGAGTTCGAGACCCGTGTTAGGCCCTGTGCTGACAGCTCAGAGCCTAGAGCCTGCTTCAGATTCTGTGTCTCCCTCTCTCTGCCCCTCCCTGGCTCATGCTCTGTCTCTGTCCCTCTCTCTATCTCTCAAAAATGAATGAACATTTAAAAAACATTATAAAATGGTGCTAGTGAACACACACACACACACACACACACACACACACACAGCAATTTCCCTCAAAGAGCTTACTGTTATACTCCAGTAAAGAAACAGAAAAAGAACTTATATGAAACATTTATTGAATAACACAAGGAAACTTGAACCTAAATGTTGAATTGGTTGAGGCTAGCTAGATATATATTACATGAACTCAGACAGGGAGACTATAGAGTAGATGAGTTGGAGATGCCACACCAAGAGGAAGAAGAATTTGGGCAATTTGGGTGGGGGCTGGTGAGGTGAGGAGAAGAAGCACGTTAGGCACAAATAATGGCACTGGTAGGGCCAGAGAGAAGGACCGTCCGGTGAGGATTGATGGGCCGCTGGGAAGGCCAGGATGGTTTGAACTGAGGGCTTAGGCACACAAGAGTCTTAGTGAGCTTTTTGCTAGTGATTTCAGTGTATGAATGAAACTGAGGCTAGAGAACTGTGAGACTATGAAGTTTTATCTACAGATAGGAAGTAAGCAGCAGGTATATTCACACCATATCATTGCTGGCTTTGGTAGTTTAGACTGTTTGCCAAGTCAGAAGAAAACTATAAAGTTGCAAGCACTTGTATTAGCAAATACAGTGTACTACCCTAACGTGATCCAAGGTGCAAATTTGTCTTTGACTTTACGGAAGAGGATTATAATTCTGTAAGATCTATAAGCATGAAGACCTTGTCTGATTTAGCTTTATGTTTCCCAAAAGGTACATCCTAGCACATGGTGGGTTTTCATAGTTTTCACTGAATATATATATACCTGAATTTAATATAGCACATCCTATGATTTTGGTCTCAAAGAGGCATTATAAATGACACTCCAGAGTACCCAGTAGAGGTGGGCCTCATTGTCCAGGGAGCTTCTTATGCATTGGTGAGGTCCCACTGCTAGCTTTTTCATGTATCTTTCTGGGTTGCTACCAGACCAGCCAAAATTATGTTATCGAAGTATCGTCTATGACTATAGTAACCGTAGTAGGTATGTGAGACTGGATTCTTGACGTTACAGAAATTATGTTACATTGGAAAGATAAGAGTATTCATTGGGGAAAAATCAGAAGATCCAAAAAGGCAATATATAAGGCAGAAATGCTGGAGGGGTTTGTCTTTCCTGCTGCTCTCTTCTTCATTTGTCTTTTCCTTAGGAAATCCATCTGTGTCGTATTTTCAACTGCTGTGTCTGCTGATGATACACATCGATACCTGTTTTGGATTTCATGCCTGGACACTGAGCATTTTTCCATCACCTCAAACTTCATATTGTTAAAGCCAACCAGATTGACTTCCTTTTCCTTCTTCTGCACTGTTGTTCTAATCACCGAGGCTCAGAATCATTGACTGTTTCTGTATATCCATATTTCCTTGTGTTCATCAGTTGCCACGAGCACTCTATTCTGAACTGTGAGTAGGTCAAGAGAATAGAAGATATTTTTAACCAAGCGAGCCCCAATATGCAGAGCAAATGGACAAAAGGAAAGAAAGTGATGTTCTCGAGACTCTGATGGAAGACACAGATGATAGAGTTTTGACTTAATGGTACAGAGAAAGATCTGTTTCAGGGCAAGAGAAACGCCTGCATTCCTTGGCCTGAAACATATGTTACCCGTTAACTTGCTTAATGTTGGTATATCAAATTTTGATAAATAGAATTCTGCTTTAAATGTTTTAGAAAAGCTTAGGATCGACAGGAAGCCTATTATTAACTTTGTATTTTCCTATCACAGTATTTTCTGGTATACTGTTAGGTTTCCATGCAGTGTACACTGATTCTTAGCTCCACGATCACCAGGCTGTCTTGTGTGTGGCTTTAGGTTAATGGAATGAGCTGTCATGTGTGGTAGGCTCTCACTAGGGGTATTTAAGCAGAGATGGCATTACTATTTCTGATACCAAAGACAGGAGGCTGGCCCTGGGTAGGAGATCGGACTACCTCTCTATGACCCCTTCTAAGATTAAGATTTGGGGGGCGCCTGGGTGGCTCAGTCAGTTAAGCAACTGACTCTTGGTTTCAGCTCAGTTCATGATCTCACAGATTGCGGGATGGAGCCCTGCATAGGGGCTTGGACTTCTCCCTCTCCCTCTCTCTCTGCCCCTCCTCTTCGTGCTCTCTTTCGCTGTCTCTCTCAAAATAAATAAACTGAAAAGATTTTATCATTTTATCGTGATTTATAAGAGGATTATTTAGTCATTAATTTCTACCATTATGTAATATCCTGGCAGTAGGCATGCATTGATTTTGGCTTTCTCTGTGTCACCTTGGAAGGCATGAGGTTAAATGCAAATGACATCCAAGGGGGGGGGGGGCGCCACGATTATTGAATCGGGGGGGTGGGTGGGCTGTGATTGTTGAATTAAACTAAAATATTCTTTTGACTTTGTCACGTGGAGCTCAGTGGTAGGGGCTGAACCTTGGAAGAACTGGGCATAGCATTATCATAGCATTAAGGTGGTCCACAGACAATTAGCCGGACCAAGTTTATAAAATTACATTGTTATGAAGGCTCAGGGTATCTCTCTGTAAGGGAGGTAGAAAAGGGATAGGAAGAAATACCCTTTCCTTTGAACTGAAGCCATGCAAGACAAAAAGATAGCAGGGTGTAATTTCAGGGTGCTTGATCTATACTGTAAACAAAACAAAACAAAACAAAAAAACGTTTCAGAGCCAGGCATACTTTAGAAATTACCTCCTGGGTTTTTTAGCCATGTTTCATTTTCCCGGTCTCATACTTTAAGAGGTTCTCCCTCTACTTCATAGAGGGAGCTTGAGGTTATTCTCTGAAGCTTAAAAAGTGTGGCTCCCTTAGATCCTTTGCCAGTATCCCATCATCATCTTGAAACAAAGAACCTGGTAAACATCCACAGCTTACTCGGTGGAAAAATGCCTTTGAACCAGTTCGACCATCGAGAAGAATCTTTACAGCAGCAAACACAGAGCTGTATTGTATGTATTTAGTGCTTGCTCCAGACTTCTCTGGCATGTGTCTTTCTTCTGGAGCTCCCTCTTGAGCGAGCATTGTCCTTCTTGTGCCAAAGTTGTCCTGTCGGTGGTCCTAGGTGTTTTCTGCTATCATGAAATACTTAGGAAGAGTGCCGACTAACCAGTGTAGGAATGATGGAATGGAATGCATGGAAGAAGAAACCATAGCAATGAATAGTAATTAATTGATTCAGGCAAGAATGATCTATAGATGCTAAAATCAGTGAGTGAAAGATTGTTGGGAACAGAGTTTTCTCGAAGTGTCACCCCCTGGGCTACTCAGTTAAAAGGAAAACAGGTACCTTTACAGTGGAGAATACCTTAAACATGTGATCAAATTCAGGCAATTTAACATCACCAAAAGGGGAACGAATTGACGTCATGTACCTTCTGATTTGATCCCTGCCTGTCGCTTATGCAGCATTCCTGCCCCAAATGTTTAACCCAAATCTACTCACGAGGAAACAATCAGACAAATCCAAAAATGAGGGCTTGTTTTTTTTTTTTTTTTTTTTTCTTAAAGAAATGCCAGTCATTATAGATCGAAAGAGCTAGGGGAACTGTTTTTTGGTTGGAGGAGGCCAAAGAGATGTGACATCTAAACGCAGTGTGTGATCTTGGGGTGCATCCTAGGTCAGGGAAACAGCTATAAAGGACATATATTGGGTCATTTGGGGATATTTGAAAATGGACTATGTATTAGGTAATAATGTTACATCAGTATTGTTTCCTGAGTGAAATAGTTTTGCTTATGTCAAGAATGTCTTTGTTCTTAGGAGATTCATATCGAAGTATTTTTTTTTTAAATTTTTTTTTAACGTTTATTTATTTTGGGGACAGAGAGAGACAGAGCATGAATGGGGGAGGGGCAGAGAGAGAGGGAGACACAGAATTGGAAGCAGGCTCCAGGCTCTGAGCCATCAGCCCAGAGCCTGACGCGGGGCTCAAACTCACGGACCGCGAGATCGTGACCTGAGCTGAAGTCGGACGCTTAACCGACTGAGCCACCCAGGCGCCCCTCATATCGAAGTATTTATGAGTTAATTGTCACGCTCCTTGCTATTAACTTTCATGTGAGTCATATAAAATATTATATATGATAATATTTGTGATCTATAACTTATAGTAAATATATAATAATATAGTATAATACACTGTATCACATATGTGATGTGTATTTACCTTATGCATACATACATACAAATCATACATACATACATTTGTGTCATATATAAAGCAAATATGGCAAAATGCTGAAAATCTTTAAATCTAGGTAGAAGACATACTCATTGCACTGTTTTTGAAAACTTTCTGAGATTGGAAATTTTTAGCATAAAACGTTGAGGAGAAAATAACTTTTGTTTTTGGGAGGAGGTAGTGGAGAAAAATGTTGAGTTGTTAAGCTCATGTTTATGAGAAAATGGCATTTTATTACTGTTGAATAAAGCAGTTAGATGGTAACAGCCCATTGAAAACAAGTGTTCACAGCATAATTTGTTACGTGAGCTTGATTCAGAGAGTCTTGAATTCAGAAATTTTAGAGCAGAGAAATGATTGCTGTGGGATATCTCAGTCTTTCTCTTTTGTTTCCACAATATTGACTTTCTCCTGTTGTGAATCCCCAGCTCACAGGATTGTTGTAAGCATTAATGAGATAATGTATGTGCAAGTGCTTTGTAAGCTGTGAAAACAACGTCTCCAAGTTTCTTTGTGTTTAGGGTGTAACTTGTGTTGAATTGTAACACCCAGTGTTGTCTTTTATCAGTGTACGGGATACGCATTTGTGGGAAGACAAACTTGGGATCAGGGGCTTTATTAAGAGTCATTCCATAACATATGTAATTTAGAAAAATAAAGCTGCCTCCATTTAGAAGAGATTAACACAGTTCTGCCTTTTGGCATATCTAGAGCAGTGTCTAAATACGTATAACAAATATTAGCTTTTTCGGCAATGAAACAAACTTCGCTCACTCTTTGTGATCATTTAACCAGTTGCGCTTATGAAAAAATCTTTCCCCAGGGGTTGGAAAAAGAGCAAATGAGATTTAACATAAGTCGAGAGAACATTAAGTAGAGAAAAGCTAAGAGTTGCTTGCTGTGCTGTTATCTTGTGATAATTTCAATTTAGGTTTTTAAATATGCTTTTAGAATTTTATTGTTTCACTAAATAGAAAATGGAGTCAATGTATATGGAGGACTTGGAATGAATACGGAGAATGAACGCTTTGCTCCTTCAGAGGGAGGCAGGGTCAGAAGATCTATTATATGGTGATATTTTGACCCTGGCTGAGAGACGATTGCATAGAAAGAATGATGACAAGGAAGGAAATGGGGAGTGGCAAATCTTACACATTAGCTGGAGGAGACGTTCTGGTCAGTTCTTGAACTTGACTGGATTCTTCAGCTAGCATAGATAAGTCAGGTGCAGCCGTGGTGGGCACAGGTGTCATTGGTAATAGGTGTGAGGTTGCTAGATTAGCCAGGGTGACGCGAGGTGGTGATCGTTGTCAGTTGGCATTTGGGAAGATCATGATGATGAAAATTTTAAACAACAATGACCACTGGGCAACTACTATGTGCGAAGAGAGGCATTGGCTGCCTTATGTGCGTTTTCTCAGTTAAACCTCACAAAATCCCTATGAGGAAGGTATGTGCTCATAGACTTCTCATTTTTCGGATGAGCAAGGTGGACCGAGAGAGGTTAAATAACTTGTGTAGGTCATGCACAGAGTTGTGGCAAAGTCGCTACAGGAACCCATGTTGTCTGACTCCAGAGCCCGTTTGACTACTGTGCTGTATAGTCAACTGACTCTTGAAAGTTGGTCTTGGAGAGAACCGGTGAAGATGCGGAGAGTTTTTAGAGATAAGACATGTTTCTGGCGACGACAGAGTAAAAGGGGCTGGAATTGCTTTCTCAACTTAAACAGCTAAAAATGACCAGGGAAAATATGGGAAACAGCAGTTTTCAGACGTGAGACCAGTAGAAGGAGCACAAAACGGTAATCTTTCGGAGGAGGGAAACAAGTGGGATCGCTTCAGCTCACTGCCTGGAGTACATATTGTATTTTCAGACACATAGTAGAGCCTTGCTGTCACCCTCAGTTGAGGAAACAGTTAAAAGAGGCTTCAGTCGCTAGAATTCACAGGGTGGCAAGGTCCTGGGTAGCAGAGAATGACACAGAGAGACAGCCCCCGAGGTCTGTGTGGTTTTCCGTGAACGCGTGGGAGGAAACTGCCCGAGGCCAGGGAAAGACATGGCAAAGGCTCGGGTGGAATCCACCACCCGGATCGGGAAGACGCGCTAACGTCCAGGTATCATTGGGAGTTCTCAGAAGACCACTGCCTCACTTGTGTGGCACAATTAGCCCTTAGACTAAAGACTGTTCTGGTCTTGCTTAGCAAAGCTTAAAGGCAAACCACGGAAGGATCAAGTTATTTCCGAGTAACTTTGTTGCATCCAACACAAAGGCCAAACATATTTAATTAAAACAAAATTTTTTTAATGTTTATTTTTCAGAGAGAGGGAGAGAGAACAAACGGGGGAGGGGCAGAGAGAGGGAGACAGAGTCCGAAGCAGGCTCCAGGCTTTGAACTGTCATCACAGAGCCCGACGTGGGGCTCGAACTCACGAACCTCGAGATCATGACCTGTGCCAAAGTGGGACGCTTAACCGGCTGAGCCACCCAGGAGCCCCTAAATGGACCAAACATATTTAAAAGAAAACAAAAAAGCACCAGCCCCAACAAAATAAAATTCACATTGTGTGGCATCCAATCAGAAATTGCCGGGCATTCAAAGAAGCAGAAAAATGTGATCCATAATGAGGAGAAAAACAATCTACAGAAAAAGACCCAGAAATGACACAGGTCCCCCTACCCCCCCACTTAAAAAGAAATGGACAAATTGAGTGATCATATTTTTATTAAAAAATATTAAATTTGTATTTAAAGACATTCCCACAAAGCTAACTCCAGACCTAGGTTCCTTCATTGGTGAATTCTACCCAGTATTTAAGGGAGAAATAGCAATTCTCCATAAACCCTCAGAAAATGGTAGATAGAGGTTATGAGGTCAGTAGTATCCTAATTCCAAAACTAGACAAAGAAATTATAAGAAACGAAAATTACAGAGCAACATCCTTCATAAACACAGACATAAATGTTCTTAACCGACTTTTAGCCTATCAAATCCAACAATACATAAAAGGGATAATACGTCGTGGCCAAGTAAGGGTTTAATCCCAGGAATGCAGGGTTGGTATAAAATTTAAACATCAATCAGCGTTATTCATATTAGCAGACTAAAAAAGAAAAAGCATATGTGTATCTTAACTAGACACAGAAAAAGCATTGGGCCATATCTCACGTCCCTTCCCGATGAAAACTCAGCAAAATAGGAACAGAAGGGAACTTCTCCATCCTGATACGGGGCATTTGTGACAGACGTTTGTAAAGCTAACCTCTCACGTAACAGTGAAAGACTGAAAGCTTTACCCTAAGATGGGGGCAAGGCAAGGATATCCACTTTCACAACTTCTATTCAGGGTAGTGCTGGAGGTACTTGTTGATGCAATAAGGCAGGAGAAAGAAATAAAAAGCATATAGATTGGAAAAGAAAGATAGACTGTCCTTATTTATGGACAATATGATGGTCTCTGTAGGTAATCCTAAAGAATCTAAAAAAAGCTGCTAGAACTAGTAAGTGAGTTTTACAGGATGGCAGGAGATAAGATCCTGCATACGGATTACATTTGACTATAGTTCTATACACAGTACTAGCAATGAGCAATTAGAACTTGAACTTGAAAAGCAATCCCATTTACAACAGCATCGAAAATTATGAAGTGCTTTGGGATCAATTGGACAAAAAAATGGGTAAGACCTCTACACTGGAAACTATAACATTCTGCCGAGAAAAATTAATTAAGGTCTAAAAAAATGGGTAGATCACAGATTGGAAGACTCAGTATTATTATGTCAGTTCTCCCCAAATTGATCGATATATTCATCATTCTCCCGGTTGAAATCCCAGCACCCTTATTGTCTTGCACAACTTGACTGCTGATCTACAAATATAATCTTGAAAAAAAAAAAAGAAGGAAATTGTAACACGTATGTTGCCTGATTTCAGGACTTACTGTAAAGCTACAATAATCAAGGCCATGTGGTGGTAGCATGAAATTAGGAGACTTGAAACACAATAATTTTCCATAAAGATGCCGAGTTAACGCAATTGGGTAAGGAACATTCTCTCAACAAATGGGGCTGAAACAATGGTATAGCTGTATGCATGAAAAAAAAAAAAGACTTCTCTCTTACTCAGACCACACACAAGAATGAACTTGAAGTGGACCACAGACATAAATGTAAGACAATTAAATTTCTAGAAGAGAATGTGGAGCAAAGTTTTAGTGATCATGAGTTGGGCAGATATTGAAAAAATATGAGACAAAAAGCAGACACTATACAAAAATGGATACATCGTATCTCATGGAAATTAAAATCTTTTTTTTTCCTCAAAAGGTGCCAATAGGAAAGTGAAATGGGAGAAAATATTGCAAAATACTTATCACACAAAGGATTTGTACCCAGAATACATAAAGGAGTCCTTTTTTTCTAGTTTTGTTATTATTATTATTATTATTATGAAAGTATAGTTGAAATTATAAGGAACTCTTAAAAGTCAACAGTAAGAAGACAAAAACTTCATGAAGCCTGTTAAAAATGGGCACAAGAGTTGGAGAAGCATCTTTTTTCACATGGTTAGTCATTAAGTAGATGTAAATTAAAACCACAGATACACTACTGTGCTCCTGTTACAATGCATAACATGTTACAACGCATAACATGTTTCCCCATGTTATATTCCCGTTATAAATGTTTCCCCAAAGGTTGGATACCATCCCTCCAGCAATTCTACTCCTAGTTAGACAAGAGAAATAAAGCATAGGTGTTCAACGTGTATGTATAAAGACTTGTACGCGAATGTTCATGGCTCTATAGCTTTATTTCTGATAGCCCCAACCCGGAAACAACACCAACGTCCATCAGTGTGAATGGATAAATGTGAACTGATTTTGGTATATCCATACAACATAATACTACTCAACAATGAAAAGGAACAAAATGTCAACACGCTCAACACCATGGATGACTCTCAAAGTAATTATACTGAGCGAGTGGGATTAGTTAGTAACACACCCAGTAACACAGTACACACAGTAACGTTCACATGTGATTCCATTTCCATCCAATTCTAGAAAAGGCACCATGATCTGTAGCGACAGAAAGCGTATTGGTGGTTCCCTGGGTTTGGGTTAGTGGAGAAGGAGGGGGAATGGAATACAAAGAAATCTGAGGAAACTGTTGAGGATGGAAATCTTCATTATCTTGATTGTGGTCATAGTTTCATGGGTATATATACGGATGGCAAAGCCCATTAATTGCACACTTGCAACATGTGCCTCATATTGTGTGCCAATTATGCTTCATTAAAGCTGTGAAAAGAACCCTAACTCCTGGCATTGGTGAGACACTGAAGTAGCACATTAACAGTTGCGGTAGTAGAAGCCTAGATATTTAGAGCAGATGAGACCGTAGAGATGCTCTTCGCCATCACCGAGAAGTGAGTGATCTGTCCAGGGTAGTCGCACACTATGTAATTAAGCCTCATCGAAATGTTACATCTCATGACTCCCCCATGAGAACATGAGCTCCAGGAAGACTGCCAAGTCCTGTCCACCTTTGTGGCTTCCACCCGGTTTGGGACAGTGTTTTGTACACGGTGATGCCTTAGTACATATATGCTGGTTAGTTGACAGAATGATGTTTCCTAGAATGAATTATAGATGAGAACCGCCTCACATTCTTGGTTTAGTGGAAAGATGCCCTCGGTGCGTGGTAGATCTTATTACAGTTTCCACTTCTAAAACGTTTTGGGGTTTCCTTTGGGCACAGAGTTGTTATACTGCCATTCGTGACACTACTGAGGCCTGGGAAAGCCTCTGAGGTAGAACGTGAATTACCAGGGTGCATATTATCGAGGGTCTTCAAGTGTCAGAGAAGCTAAACAACAGGAGCTTAAACAAGAAGGAAGGATGTTTCTCTGTCACCCAAGTCTGAGCTGATGTGGTGGCTCAGCTCTGTGAGGTCATCGGAGACCCGCCTCATTCTTGTTTTCCACCATCCGTCGGTCTCGCCTTGTCCCGACGTTTCATGGTGGCTCTCACCATGTCCACTTTCCCTGCAACAAGATGGCGTGGGGGCAGGAGAAACATAACAGTTTCAACCATCACATCTCTGTACAGATGGTTTTGGCTGGAGCTGTTTCTTGGCCATAGCGAGCTGCAGGTGAGCTGGGCGTGAAGTCTTACATTGGAAGAACGGAGAATAGACATCGTGGGGGTGACTGGCAGTCTTTGATACAGGGAAGGGTCTGAGGATCACAGGAGGTTCAGCCTCACAGATGACTAGAGTTCACGAAGTTCGTGGTGTGGCCGTGTCACCCAGAACTTCGCTTCTTGCATCAATTCAAGGAAGGGACACAGAGGCTGTGTCACTGGAGACGTGGCTGGAGGAGGGCAGGCTGGGTCTTCGACCCCATCACTGGCCCACCCTCTTCTGTTTCGGGCTATGAATGAAGGAGCTGACCCTCCCTCCGCTCCCTCTGCTAGAGTTACTTCCTGATGGCTAATACTTTTTCCAAAAAAAAATCACAAAATGTTTCTGTGGAAGGTCGGGATGAGAGAATGGAACCTTCCCATGAGAAAACTGCTACAAGGGACACCTGAGGAAGACTGGCAGGAAATGTGTTATTAACATTTAATAACTTAGTGGCTTAGTCATTGCTAAGGATGCTATAACACTGTTTTAAAAATTAATTTCTTGGGGCGCCTGGGTGGCTCGGTCGGTGAAGCCTCAGACTCTTGATACTGGCTCAGGTCACGATCTCACAGTTCATGAGTTTGAGCCCTGCATTGGGTTCTGCACTGACAGCGTGGAGCCTACTTGGGTTTCTCTCTCTCAATCTCTCTCTCTCTCTCTGCCCCCTCCCCTGCTCATGTGCTCTCTCTCTCTCTCAAAATAAATAAATAACCTTAAAAAAATTAATGTCTCGCAATTTTGTGAAGCAGCTGATTTTAATTTTCACTTTTTTAAGCGGAAGAAACTGAGTCATGGAAGGGTATATAACGAAGCATCTCTGTGCAACGAGTGGCACAAATCAGTCCTGGAAACCCAAATTACGGATTTGCCATCCATTTCTTTGCCCACGAGGTCATGCTTCTTTTGGAGAAGATGAGAAATGATCTAAAGAAAAAGAAAGAAAATTTAAGAACTTTCTCCCCCAGCCCTGTATTCATAGAATAGACATTTCTCTGTTGATTGTCCCCGGGGGTGGCCCCCCAGAGCTCACAGGGAAGTGGACTGCCTCGTCCTCAGAGCCGTGCACGGTGCTCTTTATCTTTTACGCAGGGTGCACAGTGTTGCTTAGCAACAGTGATTCCTCCGGCCCTTACAACCGCCGCAGCCCGCGGAACTGACAATAGAGCAGAGTTGGAGAGTGAGATCCTCATTTTTCAGCGTCTTCACTGTGGTTAAGGGGGAATAAAGAAAGGAAAGGCAAACGGGATGAAAGAATCTCAACCAACAGCACAGTGTGGAAAAGCATCGGCTGATGCTGGAGAAGGGTGCCGTGCCACGCATCCTACACGTGATGAGTAGATGCTGGTCGTGAGAATTAAAAGGGAGTCACCACAGCAGCAGAGGTTAATTAGAGAAAGTAAAGAGGCGAGAGGAGGAGATGACTGTGCAGTCTAAAAATCAAAGTTTCTGACCGACTGGGTGTCTCGAGCAAGTTTATCCTCTTTCTGTTTGGGGGTCTGTCTTCCTCCCTCCCTCCCTTCCTTTCTTCCAGATTATCGGGCAAGACTTTGAAGGGAAATAGAAAGGATGGAGGGAAGCTTTTTGATTTTTTTTCCCTCCAGCTCCCTTATTGGCAGTCTTAAAGACGGGTGAAGCGGCTTCTTACCGGCTTGGAAGTGTTTAAAAAGATGTCCAGGGTGGTGACTTTCGGCGCTGACCTTGGGTTGGCTTCTTTGTGGTCCTGTGCAACAGGGCAGGGCAGCCCCGGACGCTCGGAAGCGATCTGCAGCATTTGAGGGAATTTTAATGTTAGAAATGCCCTTGTTTCCTGGTTCATATTCTTTCTCGCCCTTTCCATCATCTCGTGGAGATAAAATGGAGGAGCATGTGCTGACCACTCACATGGGATATTTCAAACCTGAGAGATTACAATCTTTCATATCAAATGCAGTTACGGCCCTTTGTAGAGCAGTTTTCTGAAGTGAATCAGATGGGTTTTTCAGAGCCGAAGGAAGTCAGAGGATGAAATAAATAAAAGCAAAGAGGAAATTGGAAGGGGTGTGTGTGGGGGAAACATATGTTTTCAGATGATATTTTAAAATAGATGGAGAGCTGATGAGACAGAGATACTGAAAACCGGCTCCAGATGGTGGGAATAGAAGTGGCAAGCTGGTGTGAAGGGACAGAGCACAGGCATCAGACTGGGGGGGGGGGGGGGGGGGGGGGGGGGGAGAAGGCGAGGGGAGAGGGGAGGCGGAGGCTGAGGGAGGCCACCATGTAGATGGGCGGGGTACTAAGAGTCGTTGAGGTTCCCCAGAAAGAAATTAGAATGATTGAATCCATACCCTTCACCTTTAGGTTAATAATTTATTCAATACGTTTCTGTCTCGTATTAGATCTTTTTAAATGATATGTTTATGGAAAAAGGCAAACTTGTTTCACTTTGACTTCTTTGCAAAAGCTATGGCTGTAGACAAAACAACTATTCACATCATCACCGATGAGAGGCCGTGGAGGAAGAGGGCCAGAAGGGGACTCTATCAAAACTTGTTTTTTCTGTATACATTCAAATTATGGTGATACCTATGGCAGGATATTTATGCTTTCCTGTAATAGCCTTATAGAGCCCTAAATGACCTGGATTTATCTTCACCAATTGGTCGGAGGGGGAGGAATGATTGAGAGAGAGGAAATTGAGAAATAAGAAATTATTCCACGTCTGTATTAAAATATCCAGAATGGCTTCTCATTACTAAGAGAGAGAGAAAAATCCATCCACTTTCCCTTTATGTAAAATGATGCCATTTTATTTGCATGGTAATCGTTTTACATCGGTGGGTTTCCTGACTGTGAATTTGGTGCTATATTTTCACTCAGTGAGCATTTATTGACCACCTACTGTGTGCCAGGAAGAGTTCTAGGGCTACAAAGAGGAACACATCATAGTTTTGCCTTTGTCTTTTGTGTCAGTGATGAAAATGTCTCCTTCCATATTTGCACTCTGTGTGTTTGGCTTTGTTATTACCCCAGAGGTGCCTACAGCTTGAGTTCTTTCCCTGCCATAAATCCACACCTCACTCTTGTCTCTTTTCAGCTGACCTGCCATTACTGATTTCTGCCTTTTCCAACAGCTGCTGGTGCTTAGATAATTGTTGGTATCAGCAGTTAGCTACCAGGGTTACAGAAAACATAAAGATTCAAAAGGAGATTATTTTAATGCTCATTTTATGTAGGGCCATGAATTAAAATGGCAACACTTGTCTAGTCCATTAAACAAGGAATAGAATTTGTATGCAGAAGGTGACTGCCCTCGTGTCACTAGAGTCTTTTGCATCGAGCTGTGTGTGACTATTCCATCCATAAAAAGTCCAGTGTCTTCATTTATTGTGTGGCCCTTATCATGTTTCAGGGAAATGCCCATAGCCTCACTTGTTGTGATTGACGCAGTTGCTTTTGCATGGGGTTGCTTGTCAGTTTCGTGTCAGTTTCAGAGATTGACTGAGCCTTATCTTTTCTGTTTACAGTTCTCTTGGACTTTTTCATTTGTTCTTGTTGCTTGCCATGGAAACCTTTTTGTAAATCTTTTGTTGGTGATGATGTAACCAGAACAGTACAGGCAGAGCCCCCAATGCCTGACAATACATGAAATGACTAGTTTAAGCAATACTGAAATAGAGGCAAGCCTATTGCTATAGGGAACAGAAGGGACACACTCTATTATTGGGTTCTTTTTTTTCTTTTTTGCTAAGAGGCAACAGTTGTTGTAAATTTTGTTTGGAAACAGTAAAGAATTGGCAATGTGTGGGCAAAAGTTTCCAAAGTAGTGGTATCTGAGAAGTCAAAACTCCTACAAGTGTATTTAAATGAAATATAAGCTGAGAGATCATTATTTTTTTGGTTTTAAGGACAGCTTGTAGGTTATTGATGCTGTGACTCAGAAGGGTAGAGGAACCAGTGAGGGAGCTAGGATAAAATACAGGGGCCCATAGTAGGTGAAAAGTGGTACAAGTTGAGGAAAAATAGACTGATGTGGCGAAACCAGTCTAAATCCCTGTTAAAAATAGACACTCAAAACCAAGTAGATTCAGAAATGTGTGTAAATATTACGTTGTTTTTTCTTTCTTTCTTTCTTTCTTTCTTTCTTTCTTTCTTTCTTTCTTTCTTTCTTTCTTTCGAGAGCGAACCCCGTGAGCTGGGGAGAGGGGCAGGAGAGAGAAAGAATCTTAAGCAAGTTCCATGCTCAGTGCAGAGTCCAACATGGGGCTCTATCCCACGACCCTGGGATCATGACCTGAGCCAAAATCAAGAGTTGGATGCTTAACTGACTGAGCCACCCAGGCGCCCCAATATTATGTTTTTTGTAGATCCTTTAAAAATGTTTCAGCAACTTCTTCAGGCTAATCTAAGCTACATTTTCAGCTAAATTTTTTTTGAGGAGTAAGTTTTACATGCAAATCAGGTTATGCCCAACTCAAGCTAAAGAAATTAGCTGGTAGAGGGTGAGATTAGGGAGGAGAGAGAGCTGAAGGAAGGTGGATGGAAGGAAGGTGAGGAAGAGGGCCTTAGAATTTCCCTGGTATCTAAGTCCAAAGTAGATTTCTTTCTTTCTTTCTTTCTTTCTTTCTTTCTTTCTTTCTTTCTTTCTTTCTTTCTTTCCTCAGAATTGTTTTCATTTTCTCAATCAAAATCATAGTATTAGCAACAGGATCATTTTGACATATCGGGGTGGGGGGGGATACATTGAGATGCCTGTAGGTTCTATCCTCTTTAAAGCAAAAAGCACAGCATCAGGGTTGTGTGTAATGTGACATTTAGAGTTTTGGAGCCAGAAGATAATCTCATCTAACCTCCTCATTGTACTGGCGAGGAAGCTGCAATGTACAAGCTTAAATGATTTGTTCAGTCTATCAGTGGATTAGTAGAGACCAGAACCCAGATTTTCTTATGTTCCTGCTCTCACGTCTTATATAGTCCTGTGAGGATTGGTGTGGAAAGAGGCATGAGAAAGCCAAACTATGTCTTCCCTATCGCTTTCTCAAAAAGCTGACATTGATAGACTATCTCTGACTGAGACAGAAGGAAGTCAACCAGTGGCCAGGAGACAAACACCACTGGGGTACTCTTCTGTCCTCGAGCACAGAGTGCTCTAAATTCAATTAATATAGAAAATGCTTGAGATTTAAGAGAAAATTGCCATTCTGGTTCGAACCATACTTCCCATACTTTATCATTCTTCGTTACATGTAGGTTACATACACTCTCCATAGTCTGGTTTGCTTCAAAATCCTTAAGCTCAACAATTTGAATAGCAGTTTAGTGCTTTGATTTTAAAAGGTAGACTTATGCTAATACCATGGTTTAACACCCTTAATTCAGTGTTTTCCAAAAGTTTATTGATGTAGAATTAAAACATTTTTTCTTAGGGGCACCTGGGTGGTTTAGTCGGCTGAGCATCTGACTTTGGCTCAGGTCGCGATCTTGTGGTTTGTGAATTCGAGCCCCATATTGGACTCGCGGCTATCAGCCTTCATGGCAGAGCCTCTGTCCCCCTCTCTCTGCCCCTCCCCTGCTTGTGCTATCCCAAACATAAATAAATATTAAAAAAATTTTTTTTCTGGGGCGCCTGGGTGGCGCAGTCGGTTAAGCGTCCGACTTCAGCCAGGTCACGATCTCGCGGTCCGTGAGTTCGAGCCCCGCATCAGGCTCTGGGCTGATGGCTCAGAGCCTGGAGCCTGTTTCCGATTCTGTGTCTCCCTCTCTCTCTGCCCCTCCCCCGTTCATGCTCTGTCTCTCTCTGTCCCAAAAATAAATAAACGTTGAAAAAAAAAATTAAAAAAAAAAAATTTTTTTTCTTTATTTAAGGGAACTTGTAGGTGGTTTTGGTTATCGCTCCTCGTCAGTTTACCTTCCTCTGACCTTGGTCCCCTTATTGCTCCTTCTGCCCGCTTTGCTTAGGCAAGATTTTCCCCAACTCAGTCCGTATCTCCCCCAAGCCAACCCATAACTTGGCCACCGGATAACTCTCTACTCTTCTTTCAGGGCAGGGATTCTGAAACTGTACCTGAGAATAGTCCTTGGAGTCGATATTTGGACCTCACCTCTTAGATTCCAATATAGTTGGTCAGAGATGAGGCCTTGGAACCTGTATTTTATTATTTATTTATTATTGAATTTATTCTTTAAATGTTTATTTATTTCTTTGGAGAGAGAGATAGAGACAGTGCAAGCAGGGGAAGGGCAGAGAGAGAGAGAGAGAGAGAGAGAGAGAGGGAGGAAGAGAGAGAGTCTCAAGCAGGCTCTGCACTGTTAGCACAGAGCCTGATGCGGGGCTCAAACTCACAAACCGTGAGATCATGACCTGAGCCAAAACAAAGAGTCAGATGCTTAACTGCCTGAGCCACCTAGGCACCCCCAAACCTGTAAAAAGCACTCCTGGGGCACCTGGGTGGCTCAATCGGTTAAGCGTCTGACTTCGGCTCAGGTCATGATCTCACAGTTTGTGGGTTTGAGCCCTGCGTCGGGCTCTGTGCTGACAGCTCAGAGCCTTTAGGCTGCTTCAGATTCTGTGTCTCCCTTCCTCTCTGCCCCTCCTCTGCTCACACTCTGTCTCTCTCTGTCTCTGTGTCTTTCTCTCAAAAATAAATAAACATAAAAAAAAAAATAAAAAAAAAAAAGCACTCCCATTGACTTTGATGTAGGTGGTCCGTGAATCGCAGTGCTTAAATGATATCAGATTTTGAGTGCACTAATAAAAATCCTAGGGACATCTACACTTTGGATCCCTTTACCTAGTGATAGGGAGCTTTTTTTCTGTGCTATTGTAATCAATGGCTCTGTCTATGGGCCCTAGTTTTCCATTCAGCTGTACTTAAGAATAGTTAATGGGGAAGAATTCTAGTTTCCCATACCGTATTGTCATCTTCCAGTTGATGAATCTGGTTTGGGGCAATCTACTCTCAGTGAGTGAGGCTTGAAGGCCAAGGGATAAAACTCATGCTGCCACCAAAGAGTGACATTGAGAAGGAACAGGTTTTAATCAGTAGCTGACTGCAGGCCTTCTTTGGACTCTTAAGAACTCTTAAGAGCAAATTAAGTTGAGTAATGATACTTAAAGTATCAAACCACAGATAAATAGAATTTTCTGCGGAAAGCTTGGAATGGAAAATAGTCTTTCACAAAAATGATAAAATGTTTTCTGGTTCTAAGGCAAAAAATAAATTATCTCTGCAAAAGAAAGCCAGTGAGAATTCTGGTGTGATTCATTGAATAGGAATAACACATCCAAGTGGAAGCTTAGAAAACCAGTTTAGGACATTAAAAAAAAATTTTTTTTTTTTCTCACAAATAGTGTAGTGATTTGTGTACAAAGCAGTAGATTTTTTGGAAATTTTTTTCTCTCTCCCTTTCCGGTGGGTGAACTTAGTAAGATGTATTTGATGAAGATAGAGATTTGTAGATTCGGGAGCTGAAGAGACCCTCCCGATCTTTTCGTCTTCCTGATTCTACCAACTCTCTTTAATTATGAAAGAAGCAACTGAAAACATTTTGACCACGTGTAGATGTGTGTCCTTCTCTTGTTTCGGCTTGTTGGCAAGGGTGGCCATTTGGAAACATTTCTCCGTTTTCTTGGATTTGGTGAACTGGCTCAACACTGATGGAGTTTTCCCGCTGCTGGTGGAGGGGCTGATGGGCTTGGTGGTTCTTTCCAAGCGCTACTGGGGGAGGAGACAGAAGCAAACGGAGTGATGAAAGCCAGGTTTTCCTGCTCGTTTCTTTCTTTCTCATCTATAAAGTCTAGTCCAGCTTGCGGTCCTCTAAGAAAATGCCTCAGACACTGTAGGCCAGTAGACCCTGGTACCAGCATGCACTTTCTCCCCCCAGATACTTCTCTTCTGAGTCATCAGGACACGAGGTGAAAACAGATCAAATCTTGAAGAACCTTCATTTGCTTGTGTTAAAATGAAACAGGGTGGCCTGATTATCCGGTAAGTAGGAATGCTCTTAAAAACTTCTCGCCTGGGGGCCCCTGGGTGTGGCTCAGTCGGTCGAGCGTGCGACTTAAGCTCAGGTCACCATCTCGTCTGTGAGTTCGAGCCCCGCATCGGGCTCTGTGCTGACAGCTCAGAGCCTGGAGCCTGCTTCAGATTCTCTGTCTTCTCCCCCTCTCTCTGCCCCTCCCATGCTCATATTCTGTCTCTCTCTCTCTCTCTCTCTCTCTCTCTCTCAATAATAACTAAACATTAAAAAAAAAACAACAAAATAAACCAAAAGAAACCTTGCCTGGTTTCCTTCCCCTTTGAAGGTGCATGAGAACCTGAGAGAAAAAAAAAAAATATATATATATATATATAATAAATTGAAAAAAAAGGCAATTTATATTCCCTCTTATTCTCTTGTCATAAACTTTTTCCACATCAGAGAGAATATAGTGTTCGTCCACTTTGGACCCTGTCCATATGGGCCGGTTACCGCAAGTTTCAGAAAGACTTTGTTGTAATATAATTTCACCAGTTGCTTGGCATGGGTCCCTGATAGACAGGCCAGGAAAACCGGTAACAGAAGCTGGTGAAAAGGCAGAGGCTTTTAATGTCTTATTCAATTCACTCTTCATAAGAGGTATCAGATGTGAAGGAGCCTGGAGCAGTTCCCAGTTTTGATGAAAGTAAAGAGAGTCAAAATAGAAAAAGAGTTAAAAAGTGCTTTGGAGAATTGGAACTATTTGTATTAGTTAGACATGCTGGGTACAGAAAGAACTACCAGGTGCGACTGTGGTGGTGGGTCATTATTGTTATTAGTTTTTAATTACGGAGACAAAGAGAAGTCTCCGAGAATTAAAAAGTGGTAAGTATTGTGCCTAGCTTGCAAAACAGCCAAAAATAGATTGACCGTGGAAATTGTAGACAAGTCAGACCAACATCAAACGCGTGGAGATACCAGGAAAAAGAAATCATCAAATAATTTATTATTATTTTTAGACGCACCTAGTAACCAACTGGGTTTTGCATAAACTCAACGGCATTAGGCTAATCTAATCAATCTGTCTTCTGTATATTGAAGGAGAGGACAGATAAATCATGGAAATACAATAGCTGTGTTCATCTGCGCTTTAATAATACGGTGCTTTCTCTTGACTGTAGTAATGGTATATGAATGAATTGCATGCATCTCACACCCATAGAGCATCTAGCATTATTCTCACTGCCAATGAAGTGATATCAGGCATGGTAACCCATAGCGACCAGTTCTGCTCAGTGTATGTAGGGGTAACTCGATTAAGAATTAGGGAACATGATATCGACTTTGCAGATTTCACCGAGTTGCCGATACTCTGTAAAAATATGAAAGAAATCAAACTGACCTTAACAAATTGAAACACTAAAACATGCTGTAGGATTAAATTAATTACATATAAAACATCGGTAGCAAATTCAAGTTGAAGAAAAACTATCCTCTAGTAGCAGTCTAAGCATGGCATACTAAGATTCTCAGTTGGAGAGATGGAAAACATTGTTGAACTGGGGGAAAGTTTTAAAGGAACACTTGAAGGCACCTGATAGCTAATTGGATAAGGAAGTGAAGTGTTTATGTTTCGTATCGACTCTGTATTTTGAAGGCTCCCTGCTGGTCTCGTACTCTATTTCTTTGTAGTAGAAGGAACACGAGATCTAGTTAGGATCCTTAATCCTGTGTTCTTTCTTTCATTTATTAAAATGTCACAGCCACATTAAACACCCTCTGTATTTTTTTTTTTTTTTTTTTGAGGAAAATGAGGATCTAAGTTCAGACGTCCCACCAGGAAAATGTTATAACTGAGACATTAATCGTGAAGCACTACCTTGTTCTCTTGCTTCCAGTCAGGGGCTATTTTAGTAGGCTTGGAGAGTATGGAGGCTGGGACCTGGGCAGTAGTGGACGAATCTGAAGTGGAAATGACCTTTGGGCGTGGAGGAGGGGGACATCCATGCTTAGGGTCTCGTTGAGATGATTCGTTGGGTGGTGATGGGACACTGGGAAGGAAATTGTAATTTCTCTTTTGTGAGGGTAGGTGACAAACTTGGTTTTGGTCACGATGAGTCTGAAATGTCCGCAGGGTATCTAAGTGCGTCATCTTCACTAGCCGGTGGATATGCATATCTGAAGTTCAGTAGAGAAATGTATTCAGGCTGAAGAGTAGGAAGTGAGCAGCAGGGACCGGCAGCCGTGAGCTGTGTGTTCATTCTGAGCCAGGTGGGAAATGGCTAATGACACATCGGGGTGGGGACAGGGAGCCTGTTCAACTTTCTAATTCTTAAAAAGCTGGCATGCGGCCCTGCCGACTTGGTGTAACACAAGTCAGTCAGGTGGGTAAGGAATAAAATAAAAATGGTAAGTGTGACTAATTTGTTCATTCTAGAAACATATGCTTGTAATTAAGGGGCAACAGCAAAGGTAGGAATGCATACGTACTTGCGATTTAGAAGGTAGACATTATCTTTGCTTATGGCAAGAATCTGTGTTTGCACTCTTACCAGGCAGATGCTGCTTTGTGAGCAGTTCGCTGTGGGGACCGTGCCTCTCGAACAGCTTAAGTACCATATTGGTCTGACTGGACAGGGATTCCATTTTTGCGGGGCTCACAGTGCCCTCGGGGGAAGATGAGGAGGTCAGCAGGGGCCAGGGTGGGTTTGAGTGACCAGCAGGACATTCAGTAGGACAGCTAGAACCCGGGGCAGAGATCTGGGCTGGAAATAAGAGTTTGAGACTCATCAGCGTGGAGGCAGTATGTACATTTGGTATCTTTGCCACGTTGTGAGGGATGATGTGTCATCGTTTTCAAGTTTAAAAGAAGGTAATGTGCTGCAAAGGATTAATTTTGAGTATTAGGGCCGTGAAAATATAATTTTTAGAAAAATGCACCCATTTTCATCTTACTTTAATTCTCACGGGCCCTCTACCTTGAGGAGCATTTGATTCCTCCAGGGAGGGGGGGAGGGCTGTCGTTGGGGCGCGTTGGCGAGTTAGGCAGTCTGTGCCCTCCTACCTCCCATTCACTGTCCTAGTCCCCGCAAGCAGCCACACTTGTGTCCCCATCCCCCTGGCCTCTCATCCTGCTTTTCCCAGGTCACCAGAACCCTACTTTTTGGGTAAATTCAGCAGCTCCTCCTCATCCCCATCTGTCTTCGTCTCTCTGCCCCGAGCTCCCTGGGTCCCCCCCCCCCCCACACTCTCTGTTCTCTGGTGGGGTTTCCTCTCAGCTCTCGTCCGTCTTCTGTGCTTCTCACTCTGATCTCTCCCTGAGCCGTCCCATTAGTTCCAGACCTTCCAGGGCTATCCCTAAGCCGATGATGCTCCTGTCCATTTTTGGAGTTTAGATCTCACCCCGAGTTCTCCAGCTGTGGCCTGGACAAGCCCCATGTACGTGTCTAAAGGCATAGCCCACAAGCGGCTCCAAGCCCAGGTGCCTGGGACTGGCCTTGTATCCCCCCCACTGAGCCCTTCTTCCGTCCTTGTGCCTAGTTCTCAACTGTCAGCATCATCTGGACTCTGCTCAAGCCAGAAACCCACAGTGTCAATCCCACACACGATCTAGTCACATCCGTTTGACCTCCCTAGCACCTGTTTGTCTCAGTTTCGCCGCCCCCACACGAGTTCAGGCTCCTTGCTCATCAGAGGGCTGTGGCATCTTGTGACATCTTGCCCGGAGGGGTTTCCGTGGGCTGCTGCTTCTGCCTCAACCTCTCCCTCTTTGTCACCTGGTTCGGAGGGGACCCGTTTTCACTTCAGACGTGACTTCTAGGAAGCCTTCCCTTAACCCTGAATGTTGGATTACTTGACTCTTTATAGAAGGGGTGGGCAGATATTTTTTATCTCACGTGCTGACCTCCGTCAGTTGGTAGTGGCTGTCTGGAGAGTTGGGGTGAGAGACTGTGAGGTAAAGTCTATCCCCCGTCGGAGGGAGTGCTGTCATCTCTTCGCCGTCAACACCGGGGCCTGATATCTGCATCCCCTTTCTTCGAGGGCCTAGAAGAGTAAATTAGTAGTAGCAGATTTTAGAGTAGTAAATCTGTTCCTGTTCACCGAATATTCCAGTTTCCTACCCCTCAGCTCGCTCCCTGGAGAGAGGATTGTACCCTCCTACCCGGCTGGACTCATGAGTGGCCGTGTGACTTGCCTCAGCCGATGAAGTGAGGGTGGAGGTGATGTGTGTCACCTCTGGGCAGAAGTTTAATGAGCCCGTATGTGGTGCTCTACATCTCTTTCCTTCTGCCAGGGGGCTGACACTGTTGAGATCGAGAGTTCGGTTCCCAGCGTGAGGATGTAGAATGGGATTCGTGATGGACGGGTAGCACGAGTGAGGAAAGACAGAAAACCACCGGCCGTGGAAGACGTTGCGAGTCCTGAGCTGGTTGTTCCCACGGCATCATTCGCCTACCCTGATTGATACGCAATATCTATGTACAGTAACTGGTTTAAGGGCGTTTCCTGTTTTGCGATCGGTCAGATTCGGTCCAGGAACTTCTTAGCCTATTTCAGAATGTACCAAGGGCCATTGAAGTCATTGTAAACGTGCCATTTCCGAGTAAAATGTCCACGTGAGTCTTTTTCTTCTGAGGAGGAATTATGGCAACTCGTATCTAAGATGCCTAATTGTTATAAAATCTCAGTTATGTGGAGGCCAGGACTGCAAACTAGGGCAGAGAACCCGGGAGGTCATTTCTAAGACCTCAAACAACTGAAGTATGTAGCAGTCATACATTCCAAATACCAGAGCCCCAAGACATTATTACTTTATAGGCACCAATTCAAAGATTATTTAGTCTTAGTTGCACAGGACTAACAAGCTTAGTTATCGAATTCCCCTGCCCTTAGCAGATTAAAGGCTACCGATTAAGGGAGGGTGGATTGTGAACACCACCAGAAGCAGTTATGCTAAACACTGGGAGAAGAGAAAGTCTGGAAAAAAAAAAAAAAAAAAAAAAAGAGGAGAAACCCAGAAACTTAAGAAGTAGCTTAAGAATTCCCAAGTCTCTGCCATGGGGAAGGTTTTGGGATTGTAGCAGGCGGTCCTTGTAGATACTAGCAGCCAGAGGGGGTGCAGTGATATTTTCTAGAATGAAGATGAACTTCGGTCATCAAGAAAAAAAAAAAAGTTTAATTATGTGTTGTACCCTAACAAGGCAGGGTCCTCTTACAGTTTTTTTCTAAGTTTATTTATTTATTTTGGGAGAGACAGAGGCAGTGTGAGCTCAGGGGGAGGGGTCGAGAGAGAGAATCCCAAGCAGGCTTCGCACTGTCAGCCCGGAGCCTGTCGCCGGGCTCGAACTCATGAAACTGTGAGATCATGGCCTGAGCCGGAACTGAGGGTCAGATGCTTAACTGACTGAGCCACCCAGGCACCCCAGCAGGGCCCTTTTAGAAAAAGTAACCCTAAAAAGGACAGATGAGGTAAAAAACAGTAAGCTCTGGTTTTCAGAAAACTCATTTATTCAGTCAACAAACATGTATTGTTGACTACAATAGAAATTGCTAGTCATTGGGGACACAAAGACTGTTCACTGTGTCCTCTAGGCATTCCTAGAGAGAGAAGAATAAGTGTCTGTGACACCGTGCCATGCATTTTATACAACGTGTGACGGAAGCCCGGAAGAGAGAGGCAGGCAAATTTTTGTTGAGGGAGGACGGATGCTGAACTGAGAAAGATCCCTTGGGAAAGTCATGGTTCTGCTGAGTCTGGATGGATAGTTTAGCAGATAAGCCAGTTGGCTGGGATGAGTGTTGGGGGTAGGGAGGAGGGAAGATACTCCAAGCAAAGAACAGAGAGTGGGGACTGAAATGCCAAGGGGCATGAAAGCGTCTCGTGTGTTTGTGGTGAGGGAAGGGCGTGTGGGTCTAGAAGGAGAGGAGGCTGGCTGGTGAGGCGGGCTTGCCAAAGTCCTTAGCGGTGGCAGATACACGAGGTGTGACTGGACTCTAGCAAACTCGTATCAGTTCTTGGCTTATAGCTTCACCAGACGTCTGATTTCTAATTTACACGTTCAGAGACCGATTCTCTAGGTCATCCTTCGGCCGTAAGTGTTTTAAAGAATAACTTTTTCATGTCTGAGAGGAAGCGGTGAGGCATGGACAACCTTATGGGAAGAGCATGATCCTGTTTTAGTTAAAGGGTCTTAACGCAGTCGATCGGAAATTAGAAATCTGTTACATCGTCGATTTCTCCTTGCAGAAATCGTGCAGTTTTGCGAAACTGATATTTACTGTGGAGTATTTCTTTTTAAAAAATTTTTTTTTTTCAACGTTTATTTATTTTTGGGACAGAGACAGACAGAGCATGAACGGGGGAGGGTCACAGAGAGGGAGACACAGAATCGGAAACAGGCTCCAGGCTCCGAGCCATCAGCCCAGAGCCCGACGCGGGGCTCGAACTCCCTGACCGTGAGATCGTGACCTGGCTGAAGTCGGACGCTTAACCGACTGCGCCACCCAGGCGCCCCAGCTGTGGAGTATTTCTAAACACGGATACAAAAGAGGCCTGTTTTGGCCCAAATGATGAACAGCACAGGACCGAACCTTTAAATTCCCGTGAAAATTATGAAGCACACCCAGCAGTGTCTTTTGTTTACTTTCTGTATCAGCGCACCAGTAGAATACTAAATCTGCTGGGAGAAAACGTATTTACGGATTGCTTCAAAATACAGTTTGTCAAAGAAATATTGGGAAGGTAGGGCGAAGGACACGTGTGGACCATGCAGACAATCCTTAATGAAAAGGCACAGGTTGGGGCGCCTGGGTGGCGCAGTCGGTTGGGCGTCCGACTTCAGCCAGGTCGCGATCTCGCGGTCCGTGAGTTCGAGCCCCGCATCGGGCTCTGGGCTGATGGCTCGGAGCCTGGAGCCTGTTTCCGATTCTGTGTCTCCCTCTCTCTCTGCCCCTCCCCCGTTCATGCTCTGTCTCTCTCTGTCCCAAAAATAAGTAAACGTTGAAAAAAAAAAAAAAAAAGAAAAGGCGCAGGTTTCCTTTCAAAACTCCGCCGATGGGGGCACCTGGGTGGCTCGGTTAAGCATCTGACTTTGGCTCAGGTCATGATCTCACGACTCGTGAGTTCGAGCCCCGCGTCGGGCTCTCTGCTGTCAGCGCGGAGCCTGCTTCGGTTCCTCCGTTTCCCTCTCTCTCTGTCCCTCCCCAGCTTGTGCTTTCTCTCAGAATTTTGTCTCAAAAATAAATAAAAGCATAAAAAAAAGTCCCCCAGTGTATCAAAAATGTTTTTATATTTGTTCACGATATCTGCGTGACTTGTTTACCTCACAGGATAAGATGCCAATGAGGAAGGATGTGTTGGCCTTCTTTCATCCTGTTGCCTTGAGGTTCATTTGTATATTTATATTTCTGCAAAACATATTTACATAAATACTTTTATATAGTTTTATGTATAGACATAAACGAACCTCGACGACAGGATGAAGTATGTATATATGTCCATATTAGGACAAAATTTTACTTTAACAAATGTAGACTTTTTTATGCCTATGGAGAAAACTCCCTTTAATGGATTAAGTAAACAGGCATTTTACACGTTTGTTGTTTTAAAATGTCATAGCTGAAAATACTCTATTTTGAAAGTCTGACGTTTCTATAGCAATGAGAAGAGAGCTGAGGTGACTTCATAGTAGATCTGAAGTACATTCCCCTTTTGGAAGAAACAGAAGGTTTCAGGAATAGCATGTGATGCAACATAAAAAAGAAAGTGAGCCCTCCCATGAAAATCGAGCAGTTTTCGAGGGCGATCCTTTCCGATCTGTGGTCATTTGTCTTTCGAGAGTTCATGGTATCGGTTCATGGCTAGGAAGAAGCCGTTTAGGCACAGCGAGTGTGACAAGCAGTGACATCACCTTAGGATAGAGGAGATCAGATTGGCATCACCCTTTCACATTTTTCTGCACTAATCCACTGGTCTCTTTTCTAAAAAGCATTCATGTGCGACAAGGCAGCCGTGCATAAACTCCCCACCAGGCTTCCTAATGAGCTGACCGAGAATCATGACCAGACCAGGTGGTAAAGTCACGTCAAGGCTTGGCAGCAGGCAGGCTTGCTCTGTGCTGGTGTGCATGACCCCTGTGCTTTGGCTCCCGTGTTGCTGGCGATTTAACAGGAGGGGGACGGCGAGGTTACTTCATTCATTCGGTGTTTCTCGGAAGTGGAGGCCGAACGAGGCCCTGTGAATGTGTAGGGAGAGTCTTTTGCTCCGTTCAGTCTCATTTTTCACACGGAGCCTTGAGTTACCCCGTGATGTTTTATCCATGATATCATCGTGCCGTCACGTTTATTGAATGTCTACTCAGCAGTTTGCAGTGGGAGAGAGAGGTAGTCTAGGTCGTGTCCAGAAAGCAGTGTTACTTAAAGTGTAATTGAGGAGATGAGCAGTGTGAACAGAAGGCAATGATGTAGACAACTGCAGTGAACACTCAGAGCATAAATGGATACGCTGTACAGAATCGGCCACTTGTGGTTGAATTAAAGGGGCAGAGAAATTGAAGGATGCCTCAAGGCCATTTCTCTGGATTCCAGGATTTAATTTCCTAGCTCCACCAATCTGGGAGCTCAGTGACTGTTTTATCCATCTAGTAGTTGGTTAGGGCCTGGAAACCAATGCATGGCACCCAAACACGAGGAAGTTGGTGCCAGAAATCTACACCGGAGACTTTTTACAAGATGGCAGTTGAATTCGTCATAACTCTTTGGGGACAAGTGAGAGAAACCCAGTCTGTAGTTAGTAGCTTAAGTGTGAAAGAGAACTCTGGCTCTGGAAGGGACCAGATCTGATGGAGTGATAGGAAGAGCTAAGTGACCTCTGTGCGTGGAGAGCGTGCGTCTTTTTTCTAGCATCACGTTTCGGGAAGAACTCAGATTGGCTCTTTTGGGTCTCAGGTACCCCTTGAACAGATGACTACCGCAGGGAGGGGAGTGGGGTGCTGTAGTGGTGAGGAGGGGCGGGGTCTGTTCCCAGAGAAGGGGCAGGGAACCTGCCAGTATAAACAAAATAACGACACAGCTCCTTTTGGTGGCCCATTGGTGAAACCAATTGAAATAGATTCGTGCTTATCCTGGGGTCATGCTAGACTGCCCCTAGACTACTCTGATAGGTCCTTCCAACTCGGTTGGTATTCTTGTACCCTAAAGGATCTTGGAAGCTTGTATACTTGGAGGGGCTTGATGGCCTCTGGTAAGTGTTAAGGTTTCTTCTCATCACTGGGATCCTTGGTCTACGAAGCAGTCAACAAGAAAACATCCTTCCTGCATGTCCCAGGATTCCCCTTTTTAGATAAATGTATTTTCAAGTCCTTAGTGATAGGTCCAGTATGTTTTCCCTCCTGTGCTGGTTTACCAGTATAGGGTCCGTCTGGACGGTGGGCGGGGGTGAGGGAATGGCCCGTTTGCCAGAGTCAGGCTATTTAGTCTACTTTTTTACACATTTTTTTTTTTCAAACCTTTCTTTTTTGGGGGCGGGGGAGGAGGAATTTCAAACTTCAAATTTTAAGGTAGGGTGTAAGGAACATTTCTTTTGAGAGTCCGTTGCCAACATGATGCCTCATCACCACCAGATATTTTAGTGTGGATTGCGCACAAACAAGGGCATTCTCCTGTAGTCCCAGGACAACCATCAAAATCTGGAAACTGATATTGATTTGTGACCGTCGTCCAATCCCCAGACCCCCTTCAAGTTTTGCCAGTTGTCCCGATAACCTCCTTTACAGCAGAAGCACCCGGGCTAGTCTCACATGTTGCATTTCCTCGTCATGTTCCTTTTGCTTCCTTCCCCTGGGAACAAGCCCTTAGTCACCAGTCTTTCATGACACTTTTGAAGGTCAGTTAATGTTCCTCACTCTGAGTCTGGCTGATGTTTCTTCACGATTATATTCAGCTTAGGCATTGGCGACAGGGACTCTGTGGACACAGCTCTGTATTCTCTTCACTGCACCCCTCCCAGGTGACATGTATTTCGCCCCATTACCAGTGACGTTCCCTTTGATCACTTGATTAAGTTCATGTCTGTCAGGCGTCTCCCCTGTAAGGTCACCTTCTTCCCTTTGTAATTAATGCATATTTTATTGACAGTCCTTTGAGCCTAGCTCTGTATTTTAGTCCTCCTCAGACTTTTACTTTTTTCATGTATTTATTTTTATCAGTACTGACTCAGGATTTCCTGTTTCATTCAGTGGGTTGTAATCCATCACTATTGTTATTTATTTTGATCCTTCAGTTGTCCCGCACGTGGCTGGTGTGAACCCTTATAAGCACGTTTCTGTGTCCTTTTGACATGATTCTGTCATTCTTCCGGCCCTTACTGACGTTCTGGGACGTTCAGATGTTCCAGATGGGATATTTTCCCTGTCCATCTCTGGAATTGACCATTTCTCCAGGGATCCCTCTTTCAGTGAAGAACGGTATCTAGAAGTGAGGCAGTAGAGGGTGGGGGGCGCCTGGGTGGCTCAGTCGGTTAAGCGTCCGACTTCGGCTCAGGTCACGATCTCACAGCTTGTGGGTTTCGAGCCCCGCGTCGGGCTCCGTGCTGACAGCTCAGGGCCTGAGCTGCTTCTGATTCTGCGTCTCCCTCTCTGTCTGCCCCTCCTCTGCTCGCGCTCTGTCTCTCTTTCTCTCAAAAGTAAATAAACATAAAGATAAAAATAAAACAACAACAACGACGAAGTGAAGCATTCGTACCTCAGGTACGCTTATTGCTATGGGGGTGTTGCTGCTTCTAGGCCCCTGTCAGTTGTCAGAGCTAGGAAGTATGTGTGTTTATATGTGTGTTAAATGTCATTAATTTCTGTGTCTCTGAGCTCATACTGATATCTCCAGTTCTGATATTTTTTTCCTTTTCCATACCTGTAACTCCCTTCTCTGACGGTGAGACCCCTGCCTCCCGTCGTCTGCTGTGTATTTGTTTTTTTGACCGACAACCACCCCCGCCATCCCCGTAGGTAGCAAGTTGGCCACTACTGCAGCTGGCTGCCCCTCCCCCCACCCGGGAGGCTCCTGTGCCAGGCCACCCTTAATGGTGGCCACACTGATTTTTGGCCACCTTAGGAAACATCATGGAAAGATTTCTTATCCTTTGGTATCCTAGCCCATGACTGCAGCTTTGTTGGGATTGGCGGACGGGACTATAAAGTAATAGCTAGATGAAATTGTAACAGTAGCACATGCCCGGATGTAACTATCTGGACAAACATCCTCCGTTGGACCAGCACCGTTGGGAGGTTACACACCGATGCACGGGAGCTGCCGTTGCTCAGACAGGTGTTCCACACCTCCTCCTGGAAGCTGCTTTTATGACTGCTTTCTGAACCCATCCAGGGCCTCGGCCTTGTTACTCTTCAGTCGTAGCCCTCCCCAAGAGCAACGAGAGCTGCTTAGATGTCTGGGAAGATGATATTATTTGGGTTACTATTACTTGCTTACATGCTTTTCTTCCCTTCTGGACGGTGAGCCCCCAGGGAGGCTACCTTCGTCTTGTGTCGTGTCCAAGGCAATATCTGGTTGCATAATTCAGTGAATGAATCTTCTTTTTGATTCAAGCCATTTTCTCCAGCTTATGTGCCAGATTTAGCTCCAAATGACTCAGCTGTTTCCCCAAATGAAAACCACCCTCAAAGTATGACTATTTACCACAATTGACAAAAAATCCAAAGTATATATATGTCTCAGGCATTGGATACAGCATCAAAAGAGAAATTTTCACAGAGTTTGAAGCAGCCCCAAGGAGATGTCTCTAAGATTCCAAAGCGTCTATGTTCGAAGGTGGTGACATTCTTTTATTGTGTGTATAAGTTGTGGTGTTTGTTGAAAGCTCCACGTCATGACTTTATAGTCAGTTATTTTTTATATGCACCATAAACTAAATGCTGATAATAAGATCACAGCCACCAGAAATATCTCTCTTCGTTTTGTACTTCACTGATGACGATTTATGATCTGTGCTAGTGAAGACATCACAGAATGCTGTTCTCACCACTGAAATGTAATACGTGTTGTTCAAAGCAATAACAGAACAATTATTGGTATAAAATATCCATATCCTGCTCCTCCCCCGAGGATTCTACATTGTCATTGTTCAAGGCCCTGGCCGTGCCCTTCCTCATGCAAAAAGAGAAAGTTCAACATAGAACAGGGGCAGGTCTACTCCAAGGGTGTACAGAACACAACAGTGGTCTTGTATGTCAGCGTATTTTGCTTCCTCCAAATGTTCGTGTAACTGGAATCTTTTCAAAATTAGCAACCACTGGGGCGCCTGGGTGGCTCAGTCAGTTCAACGTCTGACTTCGGTGCAGGTCCCGATCTCACTGTTCGTGGGTTCGAGGCCCGCGTTGGGCTCGGTGCTGACAGCTCGGACCCTGGAGCCTTGCTTCGGATTCCGTGTCTCCCTCTCTCTCTTTGTCCCTCCCCTGCTCGCACTCTATCAAAAATAAATAAGCGTTAAAAAATGTTCTTAAACTAGCAATCTTGTAGATCGCAAGAGAAGAAAATGGGAGTTGAGCATGAAGCAATGTGCAGCCCAGTACGGGTGTTTATGTGTTTGTGGAGTGGACGGGGAGTGGGCGAGTGCAGATCAGAGCCGTGGACCTTGGGAGGGAGGCTGCCCCACTTCGGTCCTGAGACTTGGGTCAGAAGTTGCTGGGCCTCCACGTGTGTTGACATTGGGGGCCTTTTGATGGCTCCTGTCGTGCCAGGCAGTGTGGTGTGTTGGGGTGTGGAGATCGGGATGAGGTTCCAGGTCGCAACCTGCAAATTCTGGGTGCCTGCCCTTGAGCTTGAACCTTACTTTCCTGGTGTCAAAATAAGAAGCTCGCACAGAGGTGCTGAAAGGTTTAAACTAAAGTGCTCAGCGAATGAATGACGTAAATGGAGGTCTATCAAGATGTTGTCTGCCCTGCACTTCATGCTGTTTCGAAATCTCAAGATGGTGGTATTGCTTCCTTTTCACCAATACATTTTATTTCCCAGTCCCTGTCTACTTGCCAGAGGCCAGGGCGACTTCCCCAGATTTGCCATGCCCAGTGGGGGACTGGCTGAAGTTAATAGGGAAGGTTTCACAGAGGCAGGCGAAGAGAGACACCTTGAAGGAGAGGTTGGGTTTCTGTATTTGGAGAAAAACCAAGGGGAGGTTCTAAGTGGAGGGCATTTACTATGAACTTACCATTTAGATTTGGGGGTGGCAGGAACATAGTCATTTTGATGTTTCTTTTAAGGCTGTCAGGGCTTAATGAAGTTCCTCCTAGAGCCAGAGTCACACGTGCTTCTGATGGTTGGATCAAATGACGTACCCACCCCAGTATCAGGGAGCAAACTGGAATCAACAGTGCCACCAAGTGGCAACAGGCTAATCAGCAGGTGGAAACACTAAGCAACTTCTTCCAGTGCTCTGCCCAAGTGTCTTTGTTTTGTTTTTTTTTTTTTTTCTCTCTAAAAGTATGATCGAGTGTCTTTTCCTTTGATAGATATGGAAAGAATGTTCTGGGATGTGAACCTTTCTCTGGCCTGTTGCAAAGTCTGTATAGACGATTCTTGTTCATTAAGCCATCAAAACCACTGACCGCTTGCCCAACTGAGCACGTCTTAGGAGTGATACCTCTGCATATGTGTGTTGAGGCCATTTATAAAAACAGAAATATAGGGCTGTGTGTGTTGGGATTTGAGAAGTATTTCAAGGTGCGTTGACCAGGAAGGAAGGTCCAGGAGGATAAACACTGTAGACGAGTTTAAATAGTACAGAAAATACAAATGTCTGTATTTAGGAGAGGAAAGTATTTACATTATTGCAGTCTGCGATCTTTCCATTTTTTATTTAGAGGGTTGTCTTTTCATATTGTGACAGTGTTCACTGTGGTAATTTGGAAGGTTATTTTAAAAACAACACATTTTACTTGCGATTAAAAACTTTGTAAGTAACGCAAAATGTTAAGATTCTAAAGAAACACAGAAACCTACTTCATTCCTGTCCGTTCTTCTGTCGTGAAGACACGGGCACATTTCCGCTTATGCTGAGGTGTTCATTTTTAGGTCTGATTTTAGGGATAAGCTTCCAGCTTGGATTATTGCTTTCTCCCTTACTTCTCGTTTCTCTCTCCCATAGAATGCATTCGCTCTGCCTCCCTTCCCCTCCGCTCCCTACAAAACCTGGTTCTCAGAACAGGTTCCGTGATGAGAGCCACTGTTCTAGAGCCAGTCTCTCTGTGTCTTTTTAATGACCCTGACTCTGCAGGATCCATTTTGCTCGTTATCTTGGCTGTTTGTAAGATGGCTCTTCTGAGAGCGAAAGCACTTTCTTGTGGTCAGTAATGGAATTGGGAAGCTCATAGCTGGGGCTGCCAAGAGGTCTATCAGTTGTATTGTGCTTAACGGGCGTTAACCCCAGAGGAGAGAGATCTCCTCCTCTTTCTGGGTTTGTGGGTGGGAGGGACCAGTGCTAGGGGATTTAGGAATGGGATGGAAGTGAGGACCAGAACATGAGGAAGGGGGGGTACAAAGGTGAAAGGGAAGCAATACATCAGTAGCCTAATTCTCACCATGAAAATGGCAGTGGTTTTATGTTTACTTAAAAGCAATTTAAAGCTTCCCTTACCGTGCTGCCGCCATGAGGGGGATGCGTGAGGGAAGATGCTTTTATTTCTCTCCCCCACCTTTTTGAAAGAAAGTTCGAGGCCTGATTTTTTAAGTACCGTTCAGAACAAGAAGCGAGCCAGACTAACAGCTTCGTTATAACGTTAGCGTTATGATGCAGATCGCTTTTGAACTTGGGTGGCTATTATTTTCATATGTCATTTTTGGGGTGGTCAAGTGCCCATAACCCAAAAGCTACCATTTTCACCATTTTTCACAGTACAGTCCTGTGGCGTTAAGTTCCCGTGGTCTGGCAGTTTTTGCCACCATCCATCTCTAGAACATTTCCATCTTCTCGAGTGAAACTCCCTTCCTCTTAAACGCTAATTCCCCATCCTCCCTTCCTCCTAGACGCTGGCAACCACCGTCCCGCTGTCTGTTTCTATGAAATTGACCAATTTAAGGTACTTCATATACACGGACTCCTGCACTCTTTGTCCTTATCTGACTGGCCACAATGTCATGAAGATTAATCTACGTTTGAGCATGTGCAGAATCTCCTTCCTTTTGAAGGCTCGGTCGTATTCCGTCATATGTGGACACATTTTGTTGGTGCGAATAGACGCTTGAGTTACTTCCACCTTTTGGCTACTGTGAACATGAATGGACGAGTACCTTTTGGTGTTCCTGCCTTCATTCCTCTGGCTGTGTGTCCAGATGTGGGAATGCTGGGTCTTATGGTAATTCCGCGGTTAATTTTTTGAGAAGGTGCCCTACTGTTTTCCACAGTAGCTGCCTCCCTTACATTCCCACCAGCAGTGCACAAGGGTTCCAGGTTGTCCACAGTCTCGCCGACACTTGTTATTATTATTTTTTGTAATAGCTTCACCCTAATGTGGGTGAAGTGTTATCTCACTGTGGTTTTGGCTTGCATTTTTCTAATGATTGGTGATTCTGAGCACCTTTTCGTGTGCCATTCAGCCATTTGTAGTTTTTTTTTTTTTTTAGAGAAATGTCCATTCAAGTCCTCTGCTTATTAAAAAAATTTTTTTAAACATTTATTTATTATTGAGAGACAGAGAGAGACTGAGCATGAGCAGAGGAGGGCAAGAGAGAGGGGGAGACACAGAATCTGAAGCAGGTTCCAGGCTCTGAGCTGTCAGCGCAGAGCCCGTCACGGGGCTTGAATTCACAAATCGACAGATCATGACCTGAGCCGAAGTTGGACGCTTTACCGATTGAGACACCCAGTCCCCACCCCGCCCCCCAATTTTTTTTTAATGTTTATTTTTGAGAGGGATAGAGACAGAGTCTGAAGGCTCCGAGCTGTCAGCACAGAGCCTGATGCTTGACTTGAGCTGAAGTCGGCCGCTTAACCAACTGAGCCACCCAGGTCTCCCTTCCTCTGCTTATTTTTAAATTGGGTTGTTTGTTATTTTGTTGTTGAATTGTAGGAGTTCTTTGTATATGCTGGATATTAATTCCTCCTCAGAGAAATGACTTGCAAGTATTTTCTAAGCGTAGCTCTGTTGAAGGGAATTGATTATTTAAATGGAGGATGCCGTTGGCTGAGAAGTTCTGTCATCCTGCAATGTGACCGAATAGCTGCTTTGAGGACAAAGAAGGGTATCCTGTGGACAGGCAGTTCGTGCTGTAGAGCAGGGGCAGAAGAGTACGTTTTTGAGCAACGACATCATGTTTCTAGTTGGATGGGGCTGGCCACGGTAAAACAACTTTTGCTGCCTCTTAGTGTGACCGGTTGGTTCCATGAAAACACTGCCATTGGGTGTAATGTCATGGATCGCAAATGTAACTGTGTGCGACCCAGGCAACCAAGTAATGGTGGCGCTGTCCTTAAGTCTTTTTACATCAGGGGACCGAAGAAGACAAACAGACTCTCCAATCACCGCTCTTCTGTTAATCCACTAGTGACACAGCCCGGGCAGCCACCAACCACTTTGAGAGGTGTTTTTTCCTTCGCATTGACGTGACTATTTGTTGCCAGGTCCCTTCATGGAATTGCCATTCGGATGTCATCACTGCATCTCGACGATGGGTATGCCATTCTTGGTTCAGGATAGAGAAACGTATCTTTCATATCTGATTTCCTTCTTTCTTTTCCTTCTTTTTGGGGGGTTATAGTCATAAAAGAAGAAGTCATAAAAGAGTAAATGAGAAACAACATTTTGCTAGAGATGCACTCATAGAATAGTCTCTTCACGAACAACATTCTCTGTGCAGAGGACCATATCGGTTTCGAGGAGGAAACCCATAGGGTTTATTTCTGCAATGAGCCGTCGGCCTCAGGCGTACGTCTAAGAAGACACGGGGATGCGTGGAACAGACATATTTACAAGTACATGCACACATGATTAAAATCATAAATGTTTATGCTGAGGGGTGTGGATTGTATGGTTCTCAGGCCTAGGCGTGGGGAGAAACCACGGAGAGGCAAGGATTTTGAGCATAGTTTTGAAAGAAGGGAATGACGTGCGCTGGTGTAAAAACAAAATTGTAGTCGTAGTAGGCCTTTTATAGCATTCTCACCTCTTTGCCTCGTTGCTGTGCGTAACAAGAATCATGGGAATCCATTAGGTGTGAGGATTTGTTTGACTTTGGGTGGGGGGACAACAGGGGAAAGAAAGTGGTAAAGTTACTGAACATAATGAACAAAGTAGGGAATGCGTAACTTCTTGAGAGGTGATGGTAGGCCTTTCCAAACTCTGGTCCCTCTTTGTGGAGGTCACACAACGTGTGCCTCTTCCTCCGAGCCTCTGTCCTGGCCCAGAGTAGGCCCTGGTAGAGCCTGCGTTGTGGAACAGTCGTTGCCTCTCTCTTGACTCATTTCGGTTGAATGTAGAGTAGAGTTGACCTCACAGCTGAGCCCTGAGCTGCCGGTGGCAGTGGGCCTGGCAGTGGGCCACCGTGGCATGCCCTACTGTCCCTTGTCTTCCCCGTAATGGCAGCCAAAGCCCCACGGCCTGCGTGGTCTCTGCACGGTGTGCCTTTCACTTGGCCTGCACCTGTTTCAGAGGATTTGTCACTGGCTTCTGATGAACGTGGCACCTCTAGCATAGAGGTGATCCCCAAAAGATGTCTACGTAGAACCTCAGAATGTCACCCTTTTTGTAATGATGGTCATTGCGGATGCAGTTAAAGTACAGTTCTTGGATAAGAGCGTCCTGGATTGGGTGGGCCCTAAACCCAATGATAAGTGTCCTTATAAGAGACAAAAAAGGAAAGGACATTCAGAGACCAAGATTCTGGGAGGTGGGGCATGGAACCGATTTTCCCTCCGAACCTCCTGAAAGAGTTGACACTGACAGGATCTTGATTTCAAACTTTGGGCATCCAGAACCATGAGAGAACAAATTTCTGTTGTTTGAAGCCACAAGGTTTGTGGTGATTTGTTATGACTGCTGTAGGAAACCAATCCGTCCAGTTTACTGGATATGTTAGCCAAGTGGTCACTAAATGAACAGAAGGACACATGGGGCTTTAGGACAGGAAGAATCCTGGAGACACCTAGATCAGTCGTTTCCAGCCCTTGCACATTGGAATCATCTGGAGAACTTTTAAAAAGGACAGGATCATTTTTAAAGAGGGTCTCTGGGGGCTAGGGTAAGGGATTAAGCATCCTGGGTGATTTTATTTTATTATTTATTTATTTATTTATTTATTTATTTATTTATTTTTCAACGTTTTTTTTTTTTATTTATTTTTGGGACAGAGAGAGACAGAGCATGAACGGGGGAGGGGCAGAGAGAGAGGGAGACACAGAATCGGAAACAGGCTCTAGGCTCTGAGCCATCAGCCCAGAGCCTGACGCGGGGCTCAAACTCACGGACCGCGAGATCGTGACCTGGCTGAAGTCGGATATTTTAATGCACAGCCTGGGTTCAGAACCACCGATCTCTTCCAACTGCCCCCTTTTACAGACGAGGGAACGAAGGCTCAGCAAACCTGCCACGTGGGCCAGAGAAAGCTTAAAAAAAAAAAAAATCCTCTGCAAAGCATGAGAAGGAGAAAAACAACTTGCTCAAGGAGAACAGAAGGGGATATTTGTAAAACAAGAAATTGGGGAAGCAAAGGAAAGAAATGATGGGTTTCGTAGGTGCTAGGAAAAACTCATCTGCTAATATTTTTTGGTCACCTCCCCCAACGCTGTAGTGAAAGAGTAGTTGTTCCCATAATACAAATACTTCCCTCCTTGGACATGCCTGCCAATTTAAAATGTTTATGAATTTTATTACCACCACAAATGAAGATTCTCAGTTTTTTTTTTTTTTTTTTTGGTTCCCTTAAGAAATCTGAATAGAGTCTCGATTTCTGTATGGTGAAGGAGATGAATAATTGTGTTTGCAGTCTTATTATGCTAAGTGTTTTAGTAAATAACACAGAAGATTTAATGTTCAGAGTAATTGTTTAAAAAAAAAAAAGAGTGTCTGTTGAAACAGGACCTGGGTTTCAGGGATGTGGTATTAAATCTAATCACCCCACTTACTGTATCCCTCCTTTGGAGACTCATAAAGATAAGGGCAATGGGATAATTGGGATATTATGTACTCTTTAAAACAGCATGATTTAGTCCAAGTAGGAATTGCTGGGGCTCCAAATTAATCCCCTGGGGAATAAATGAAAAATATATATGTGCTATATTATGGAGGTATATATTCTGGTGCTTTGATATCATGGAGTGTCTCACATTAATCCGTCATTAATTTTAACCGGGGCAATCTGACGGTGATTAAAGCATATCTAGATAATCAGAAGCTAAAGAAGCCCACCGAGAGATTTACTTAAATGATCTAATCAGCTTTTCTTTTCATAGAAGACACAAAACTGAGGTCCTGACAACTCGAGGGCATTAACAATCCCAGGGCACTTTTCATAAGAGTCCGGGTATTTAGCCCCAGTGTCCTGGCCAAATTCCAACTCAAGTAATGCCGTTTTGCCTCCCGAAAGTCCCCCTGCAGCTACCCGTGGATACAGTATTATTCTTCCCTTCCTGTCCCGAAGTGTGAGGCTTTGTGTGGAGGTAGGCACTGCGCGCAGCAAATCCCATGCTTCATTTCTATGCTGAGTGCCTGCCTTTTGGCTAAGCTGCCCTAAGTACATGGTAGGGGGTATTTACACGGCTTCCATCTTAAGGGGGGGAAATTGCAGAAGATTTATTCTTCTGGAAAACGTGTTTCCGTCTTTTGTAAACTGTGATACTGTGATTCATATTGTTAGATAAAATCAGATAACCATCAGCTATGGATATGTGTGTAAGTTTTTATTTCCTTGCACTTTATTTTGTGCTGTAGGTTAGAACAACTACGGTGACCGGCGAGATTTCTATTCTAGCGCCCATGCCAGGTTGTGTTAAAAGTTGTAACACGAACCCTTTCTTGATTTGTTAAGAAAATGTAAATAGGGGCGCCTGGGTGGCTCAGTCGGCTAAGCGTCTGACTCTTGGTTTTGGCTCAGGTCGTGATCTCAAAGGTTTGTGAGTTTGAGCCCCGCGTCCAGCTCTGCACTGACGACACAGAGCCTGCTTGGGATTCTCTCTCTCTCTCTCTCTCTCTCCCCCTCCTCCCTTCTCCCCCTCCCCCCCTCTCTCTGCTCCTCCCCTGCTTGGGCTCTCTCTCTCTTTCAAAATAAATCAATAAACTGAGAAAAAAAAAAGAATATGTAAGTAGAGATTTAAAAGTGCTCCAAAATGCAGAAAACTTAAGTGTGGAATGTTGAGATTCAGGATGCACAGGTTACTAGTCCTCTAGGGTTCATTGAAAAAATCCTGATTCGGGGAGCAAAGGGATTTATTCTTTTGGTGTGGCCAGGGGTTTCATAACAGTAAACCCGGACAGCTTGATAAACTATTCTTTTCACTTAGAGAGAGGAGTGTTTTCCTGCTGATGGGCAGAAATGCAGTGAGCAGGGAGGACTTGGTTGCTTTTCATGAACAGGACTGCTCACGGCACTGGAAAGTGGCTCTGTATCCCCTCTCTCTTGGAGGATTGGGGGAAACCAGGAGAGAACTTCTTGAGGGATTAAGGGAAACCCAGGCGGAAGACTGGGAGAAAAGTGTTTCATACAAACTGGGAAATAGTCACGACGAAAAAGATGAGCAAGTTCGTAGGGTACCAAGGGGATAACCTAAATATTTCAGGTTTTAAAGGTGGAAACTTACATAGCAAGTTAGATCACTAGCCAGGATTTAGACATTCCAGCTCCCTTCCTCATTGTTTCCTTCTTTGACTTTAGCCAGGACTAAAGGCCCGTTGCAAAACAGCAACTCAGCACAAACTCTCACTGCTCTAGAGGACGTGCAGGCTTGCAGAGCTGATGGTCCCAGGGTTATCACGTTTCAGCCCTTCTCCGTCTCTCGACTCTTTTCCAGGTAGCCTCTTGCCTTGTGGTGGGAGATGGCTTCCTTTCAGCGTCAGGCTTATATCCTAGCCAGCTCAGCAGAAAGAGCTTCCCTTCCCCAGTAGTTTGAATGAAAGCTCCAAGATCGTTTGGCTGGGTCTGATTTCAGTCACATGCCCATCTCTGTGGCCAGGAGGATGACTCAGACAGAAGGGGAAGGGGTAGGGGTGAGATGAGCTACACTCAAACCAGAGGGACTGGGTGCGTTCCAAAAGGAGAGCGCAAGCGGATGTCACCAGGAGGGGGAATATGGACGCTGAGCGCCAAAATGGAAACGTTTCTGACATGTGAATTATAATGCATGTATTGAACAGTGCTGATCTACACTTGTTTTGATTCTGTAAAAGAGGGTTCAACACATTTGACTGTGGATCATGGAGCTGGTCCCCTGGTCCCATTTCCCACCTGGTAGAGAGAAGTTCACATTTTCAGTGTCCGTGCCAACTAGTCTTTCAGCTTCTACTTGACTTCCTCTAGGGATATTGTGTCTATCACCCCATAACGCAGCGCATTCATTATAATATGACTTTGTGCTACCGGTCCCCCTTGAGTCTGTGCTGATGGTCCCTTCTCTGCGCTCTGGAGTTATGTGGAGTGAATTTAATCTTTCCAAGCCATAGTCTCTCAGCTCTTTTCAAATTTCCTTTTATCTCTTGGCTGGACACACCCATTTCTCTTCGTTGTTCCTTTCTCCTCCTCCTCCCCCGTTTCTGCTCTTTCTTTTTCGTAATATAAGGAAAGCTTATAGGTGCTCATTATCGGAGGGAACTCTGTCTCCCCAGTTTCATGACAGTTGTGAGACATGTAATTCATTTTTAGAAGTTTCTCAAGTTTCTTTATGAATTACAGTTTGGGGCTCAATATGAAGAGTTTGTCATGAAAGTAAAATTTAAAAATAGCACTCTCAAAACATTTATGTATCCAATTTTACAAGTAAAGTCAAATGATGTCGGAAGCATAGGCTGTTAAACTTTGTGTGTGTGTGTGTGTGTGTGTGTGTTCTAAGTATTCTATAAGATGGGGCAAGTGGGACATGATTGAAATAATTCTGGAGTGTCCTTAAATAACCCAAGAATATAAATATTCAGCCTAACTGTAAGAGAACAATGATTTTGTAGATCAGAATTAAGATTCTAAAGCACACTTGACCTAGTAAATGAACTCCTAAGAAAGGATGTCTCATTGTTCTCTCTGTGTTGCTATGTTTTCAGCACGGTAAGTCCAAGCAAAGAATATTGAAATCTTGCCTTTTTAAAGGAAATTCAGAGGCTTGAATTAATAATTCCCTGCTTACGTCAGTCATTTCTGGGTTAGTGTCATTTTCCTTTAGCTAAATATCTCAGACATTATTTGTTTGAGAAGGTGTATGTCATTCTATTTCCTGGTTTTTCTATTTTAAATCAGGTCTCATTAATCACTAAATTTTGTTGCAATTCTTAGCTTTTATTTTCATTTATAAGCACTAGCATGAACACAATTGAACAATGAATTTCTATCTTTGTAGGACATAACAGATGCTATTTGTTTCATTTATTTAGGTGATTTTTACTGTTTTCACAAAAAGTTCACTAGTAGCTACTTCACATACGATATGTCAGGTCTGAAGGTATGTGGAGAAGGGAATTTGTCAGTGGTGCTTCTTACAAGATAGGAAGGAGAACCCGGGTGGACTTTAGAATGAGTTATCCAAGCCTGTGAGGGTGGAAGGAGTGACCCGTGTCTTGGGGAAGATTGCCCTGCACTCTCTTCCCTTTTCCACAGAGCTTCATGCTGATGGGGAAAGACTGATGGACCCCGAGTTGGCAGAACTGTTAGTCCGCGAGTGAGACGGATTGAGGGTGAAGGTGTGGAAGGAGCCAGAGGAGGGGTAGCAAGTCACTGGGTGCAGTGGAGGCATGCAGCTGCTGGCGGGGAGACCAGAAGAGCTCCGTGTCACATGCAATTCCCACTGAAACCCATCACCCCGCCTGTGTTAATGTTCTTACCCAGTGCAATTTCTTTTCCAGTGACTGTTCCAGGAATAACGTGCCAGATGGAGTGCGAGTATTCCCGGGTCGGGTGATAGGCTGTTACCATTCCTATTTGCTCACCAGCCCCTGGGGCTTTTCAGCTGCAGGATTAAAGGCTAATGCTAAATGACAGACGCCAAATGGGCAATCCTCATACATAGTAGGTGCTCAATAAATGCCACTGGATTTGAGTGAAGACATTAGTGGCGGATGGAGCACCTTTTGCAATAAGAAACCTGCATTAAGACGTTACCATATTTTAGAACAGTTTCTACCTACAGTTCAGAAGTAAACAGCTTCCTTCCTTCCCACGGTTTTTTCTTCATAAACAAGTATCTTCTGATAACTGCTCTGTACTCAATTCATCTTAAGCGCTGTGTGTGGAAAACAATCCTATAATACTTGTTTTTCATAAAGTTGAGGCCGTGTACCTATTTTTTTGCCCCCAACACTTGCTTTTTTTTTTTCTTTTTATCATTTCAGATCCTCCCAAATGATTGTCAAATTGGAAGAAAACAGAACAACACTTTAAAAAAAAAATTTTTTTTTAATGTTTATTTTTGAGAGAGAGACACACAGAGTGTGAGCGGGAGAGGGTCAGAGAGGGAGACACAGAATCCGAAGCAGGCTCCAGGCTCTGAGCTGTCAGCACAGCACCCAGTGCGGGGCTCGAACTCAATGAATTGTGAGATCATGACCTGAGCCGAAGTCGACGCTCATCCGATTGAGCCACCCAGGCGCCCGAAAACAACACTTTCATTCACTCGTGTGTTAAACCGAAATTTGGGGTCAATTTGATAATTTAAACACAAAAGAAACTTGCAAGAGTTCCTTCTCTGTAAGGAAAGTATGTGCTGGTGGGTCAGATTTTTCTCTTCACTGAAAAGGGGTTTTCTTCCGGTTCCTTAAAAATCCACTTCCATGTTTGTGAGGGATCTTTTTCCAGTGCCATCAAGAAAAAAACCCCAAAAAAACACAACGAACCTTTTGATTCAGTTAAAAGTCACAATGACTCATTACTGGGTCGACTCAGACACATAGGGAGTAACTACCTACACTAAATATTTATTCCAACACATGCTCCTACTACCACTTATAAAACCCCTCGTCCCCCTCATTTTCCCCCTCTTTTTTGCCTGTTTCATTCTCAGAGATATTTTATTTCCTGCTTGCACATACTGCTTAATTTCCTTTTTCAGGCTACTTTTTTTTTCCTTTATAAACCTGTCTTTACATCTCTCTGGCATCTATCACCATAGCATCCAGTTTAATAGTATCTGAGCCAATTATTCTATCTCTAAGACACAATGGGTTGGTTTGTTAGAACAGAATTCATATTGCATTTCCAATTATGGGCCTTTATAGGTAATTGCTTAATTTTGATATGCTGGAGACATGCTTTGCAATATTTTAATTTTTTATTAAAATTTTTTTTAACGTTTATTTTTGAGAGAGAGAGAGAGAGAGAGAGAGAGAGAGAGAGAGACAGCAGGGGAGGGGCAGAGAGTGAGAGAGGGAGACACAGAATCCGAAGCAGGTTCCAGGCTCTGAGCTGTCAGCTCAGAGCCCGACGTGGGGTTCCAACTCACAAACTGCGAGATCATGACCTGAGACGAAGTCAGATGCTTAACTGACTGAGCCACCCAGGTACCCCTGTTTGGAATAGTTTTAGAAATTAGAAATGTATCTCCTAATATCATTACTTTTAAAACATTAGTAACACTTAATAGAGAAGCAGAATATTTTTAATGAGGAAAAGTTAATAAAAACTTTCAGTTGCCTTAAATGGTTAACAAAGCTAGAATTCTCAAGAGAATTGTGTATATTGTTAACTTTTTTTTCTTAAGTTTGGGTCAGAGCCCTATGTACTGAATGCGAAATCGTGAATTTTTCTTTTCTACATCCTTGGCCATTGTGTTTACTATTATTGTGGTGGTTGGCCTGGATTGTTTTTCTAAGAAGGAAACGCCCTTACCAGATAAAAATCAGGGCTTATCTTTGCTTTGCTGTAAAATCCCAAAATAGCATACGAGTTTTTAATGAGCAAACACAGCCATAGAAATCAGAAAGGAAATATGAATATATTTAGAAAATTCATTTGAATTCAAATTGTTTTTTGACCTCTAGTACGTATTTACATCTGTGCTAGCTTTCTATTTTAAGCAGTTGATCAGCGATGTGATTTTTAAACAACAAACAAAGCAAAACAAAATAAAAAAAAAAACACCAAGTTAAAATAAAAAACCCAACAAACCTTTAACTCAGAGATACTTAAAAGCAATTCTGTGTGGCAGTGGGAATCAGAAGGGAAATATAACCAGCATTGAATTTTCTAGGTTTGAATAGAAAAGTGTGATAATCTGAGTCATGTTTCCATGGATTTCATTAAAGAGGCATTTCAGCTCCATGTTCCTCATTAATACTTACTTATTAAATTTAATTAAATATGTTATTCTAATGCCAGTCTTAAAGACTAAGTATCTAATGGCTGTTAGCGATTTAATACTAATTGCAAATTTGGAGCCTCAGTTATCATTCAGAGCAGAAGACACAGCCTGAGTCCTCGATGGCACGTGTGGAATGATCTGTGAGCATGGCCGTGCAGGGACATGTGCGTGGGTGGGCATCTGAGGTCAGAAATGAGGCTGAAGGGTACAGAGTTGCTGGAGGGTAGCTGTGCGTGTGCGGTTGAGGGTCCTGTTTAGACGCCGGGGGTTTGCCGTGTCCTCTCTCAGTCCTTGGAACAGCTGGGCACAGATGGGAATGTCCAGGTGTCTCCGGGCCGACGTCCCTCTGGCCGTCCCGTATCTGGGGCCTTTATTTCTGTTGCTTTCAAATTTGCATCTTCGACTTCATTTCTCCTCTGCAGCTCCTCTCCTCTCCACTGTTCTAGATTCATCTCCTGGACCACAGCTTAGTCATTCTTCCCCTTCTCTGTTCCCTTGACGTGCACGTTCTTCTCAGATGCTCCGAATGCTGTACACATTGACCCCACAGCACTGTTGCCCCCGAAAGACCCCATTTCAAGTCCAGATTTTATGGCGCTGTGGTCATAGACTGCTGGGGACTTAGGTGTTGGCCACAGAAGACAAATAGCTAAATCCTTCAGCTATGGAAACAAAGCAACAAAATTCCTAACAGCTTTCCAATGCGTACACAACAGGGTCCTGTGGAAATCTTACCTTGTCCTCTTTATTTCCTTTTCCTTTTTCCCTCTCCCACGACTTGCGCCGTCTCTTACCCTGAGGTGTTGTGATAGGGGGGTTTCTTAGCTCAGTGGCTAAGAATTTGGCTGTATTGATTTGTCACATTGCACCTGCTGAAATCCTAACCAAAAAACCAAACAAACAAACAACCCCAAAAACCACCTCGGCACATGAAATAGAAGCCAGTGTGATAAGATTAAACTTCACAAAGTAGGCAGCTGCTGTGTACATGTAGAACACTACCAGAATCTTCATCACTGACTGCTTCGATATTCTTGTTTTACCTCTTTACTCCTTTTATCGGGCTTGCATCTTGTATGTCAGGAAGTCGGAAGATGAATTTCGTAATGGTCGTTTCAAGCAGCAGAAGAACACCCTTGACTCCTGTGGCCACGTGATTGCGTCCGTAGCTTACGTGAGCGGGAAGCGTGAGAATTCACAGACTATTGTCAGCCGCAGGTGCACAGCCCCTGCAAGGGAGAAGCCGATGCCGAAGAGTCACTTTGTTCAGTGGCTCAGTCCCTAGTGACCGTGAGATTGAGAAGAACCCAGGCATCCTTAGGGGCAAAAACACTGTTTAAAGGAAGAATGATACTGGCGTAATTTTTTCCTCCTTTTTACTTTCCTTTGCTTTTCTTTCTTTCATTAAGTTAATTAATTAAATTTTTTTAATGTTTATTTTTGAGAGAGAGACAGACAGATACAGTGTGAGTGGGGGAGGGGCCGAGAGCGAGGGAGACACGGAATCCGAAGCAGGCTCCGAGCTGACAGCCCAACGTGGGGCTCAAACTCATGAGCTGTGAGATCGTGACCTAAGCCACAGCCGGACGCTCAACTGACTGAGCCACCCAGGCGCCCCTTCTCTTCTTTACTTAATCCGAAGCGTTCTGCTTCCTCCCAGAATCTCTGAATTTGCTTTGATGGCCACAGTGTTTGCAGTGCCGAGGTAGAGCCGGGCTTGCCCCACTTTTGGAGAAGTTTAGGTAGACGAACTTGTGAAAGTGCTGTTTATATAACGAAGCAGATTTCACGTCATGTTAGGAGTTTCTACCTGTTAATTTATTCATTCGCTCTCCAAATGGGTACCAAACGCCCACAAAGTACAAGGCCCCGTTTAGGAGCTGAGGATATAGCAGTTTCCTTGCTTTTGTGGAACTTGACTCTGGTGAAGGGAGACAGATTAAAACAAGGAGGTAAATCGCTCGTGTGTCACATGGCGAGGAATGCTCTGGAAACAGGCAGGGAAAGAGAGTGGCAGGTTGAGGGGTGGGCCACTATTTTATTCAGGATGTCAGGGAGGGTCTCTAATGAGGTGACACCTGAGCAGAGACCTGATGGAAGTGAGGGCTGGGAAGATGTTTGAGGAAAGAGTGGGCATAAAAGGAGGAGGAAGAAGCACTGAATGATGAGCATAAGGGGCAAAGGAGGGGGAGGGGGAGCCTGAGAGAGAAGGCTGGACTGAAGCAGGAATCCGGTAGGATCTCTCCGGCGATTCTAAGATTCTTGACTTTCACTCTGAGTGATGGTGTCTGATTTATGTTTTAGAAGTTCGGCCTGGTTGCTATGATGAGAATGGGCTGTAGCGTGGAGGCAGGGAATCTGTCACAGTAATCCAGGTGAGAAATGATAGGGTTTGCACCAGGCTCGTAATAGGGGAAGAGATTGGAAGGGGCCCTGTTCTGAATATATTGTGGTAGGGCTCCTGGGGAGCCCTCAGGATTTGCCTTTGGGATTTAGGGTATAAAAAATGCCAAGAGTCAGATATCACTTCTTTTCTTTTCTTTTCTTTTCTTTTCTTTTCTTTTCTTTTCTTTTCTTTTCTCTTCTCTTCTCTTTTCTCTCTTCTCTTCTCTTCTCTTCTCTTCTCTTCTCTTCTCTCTTCTCTTCTCTTCTCTTCTCTTCTCTTCTCTTCTCTTCTTTTTTTCTGCCTGAACAGTTGGTCCAAGAGTAGTAATTTACTGAAATGGGAGGGACTGGAGGAGGCACAGGTTATCTGGGGGGGAATTGGGAATTTGGTGCAGGAGTTGCTAGGTTTGAGATGGCTGTGAAACCCAGAGGATGAGGTGTCAGGACGGCAGGTGAATACAAGAGTCCGGAGATCGGGGGGCAATCATGGGCTGGAGCCATGAGTGTAGAGCAGGTGTTTAAAGCCACGAGCCTGGCCGAGATCAACTCGGTGTGGGTGTTGACAGCAAATAAAGAGGTATGGTGACTGAGCCCTGAGCCATCCCAAGGTTAGGGTGATGAGAAAGTCTCCATGTATACTAAGAACGATGAGCCAGTGTATTCGTTTTCTCCAGCTGCTGTAATGAGGTACCAAAACCTGGGTGACTTAAAACAATAGAGATTCACTGTCTCACGGTTCTGGAGGCTAGAAGTCTGAAATGCAGGTTGTGTCAGCAGGGCCACGCTAACCTCCGGTGGCTCTTACCCACAATTCTTCCCTGCCTCTTCTGGCTTCTGGTCTTTTCCCACAACCTTGGCATTCCCTGTAGATGCTTAACTCCTCACACAGCCTTCTTCTCCTATGTGTCTTCTGCTCTGTGCAGGTCTGTGACCAGATTTCCCCATTTTGCAAGGACACCTGTCGCCGTGGATCAAGGGCCACCCTAACGACCTCATCTTAGCCTGGTTAAATCTGCAAAGACCTTGTTTCCAAAAAAGGTCATATTCTCAGGTCTTGGCAGTTAGGATTTCAACATGTCTTGAGGGACACTATTCAACCCACTACAGCCGTGAGGTAGTAAGAGAAGCAAGAGAGCACGGTGATCCGGATGCTGAGTGACCAGTGTGCTTCTGGCAGGCAGGAAGGATGAGCCGAGTCAGATGCTGCTAACAAAGCAAACGGGATGACGGGTGAGGACCGACCGTGGGATCGAGCCGTGTGGGGGTCGTTGGTGTCCTCGCGATGAGCGGTTTCAGTTTAGTGGTTCAGTGATGAGAACTGGATTGAGGTGCAAGAGAGGACAGAAATAGAGGAGTTAGAGAAAGCAAGTGTAGACAGGTTTTCATACAGGGCTAGAGAAAAGTAAGGTGGAGAAACCAGATGAGTTCAAAGGATTTGTTTGTAACACAATGAGAGAAATAGTAGCATGTTGATATACCAGCATGAGTGAACCACTGGGGGGGGGAGGAATGTGATGGGAAAAAGGGGACAATTTCTAGAGTGATGTCGCTGGGGGGGCAAGAGGGTCGGGGATCCGACGGCCATACCGAAGCTCTGCGCAAGCCCTTCAGGCGATTGTGAGAGACGCCCAAGATTGAGAACCACTGTTCCAGGGGAATCTCTGGAACCCTCTAAAATTCTTGTGTCTTGTGATGCATTTTATCCCATCGCGGAATCAGTTTTGTGTTTTTGGAGTTATTTTGAAACCAGTTGGTTTAGAAGGATGATTATTGCCCCCACCGTGAGTGAGGGGCAAGAGTGAATCAAGATGAATTTGACCACAGCGTTGTACAGGGGGTCGAGCCACAGGCAACGGCAGCTCTCTCCCTGTGTGCTTTATTCCGAGGGCTTAATAAGCTGTATTGTCTCTTTAAACCAGAAGTCCTGCCACCCCTAGGCGCCTCTTCAGCATCGCCCGGGAGGAGATCTGGCTGGAGGTGCAGCCGCTATTTTTAGATGACCCCGCATCAGACTCCAGCAGAGTGAAGAGTGTGTTGTGGGGACTTGAAATATTTGTATTTGGCTGGGCTCAAGCACCGTATATCAAATTAATGTCCTAACACCCTAATGCCATTATAGCTAATTTTTACATATTGCGTTTACTTAAAATGTGACCTAGTATTTCCATTGAAACCCTTCCAAGGGAAAATCCCCAGTTTTGATCATCCGACGACTGTATGATTTTATTTTGTTCATTGGAAATTGTAGCTCTGGGCTAGTGTGACCACCTTCACGTGATGGCTCGTTGGAGTCACTTTTACCCTAAAATACACGGTTTCCAATAAGAAGCACAGTCTCCGTCCTTTCTTTCTTGAGTCAGTTAAAGTTGACTTTGATTCTCCTAATGTTAGAATACTGGAAAAAGTTGAGACCGTGGAAGGAGTTTTAATTAAAGCAGCAATGGGCTTCAGCTTTAGTAAAATAACTTGCTGTGGACAGGTGTTTGGCTCGTACAGAGAATTATGCTTTACTAGCTGTAGACGTGACTTTGAAAACGTTGATTACACGTTATTTGGTAGGAGATAGGATCATTGAGGCTGCATCTCCCCCACTCTCTGAGGTTTACATTTCTCAAGAGGACACTTCCTCCTCCCTCCTTTGAAGTAGTTAGAACGGGATGAATCCCCTTTCAGTTCTAGAAAGGCATTTCAGTAGTTTCTCTGATTGTGTCTAAGGACACTGAGAACAAGCCTTGCCTTTTAGTATTCTGGGATTTGCTAATTCTGTTTGTGCTCGTCAAATATTAACGTTTTCAGCCTGGAACGTGTGTTCACTCATCCAACATCCCAGACAGAAATGGGTGTCTCTGTGCCCAGCACAGGTGATATAGGGCATGAGGGGGGAGGGGGCAGGGTCCCACGGGGCTGACAGGTCCAGCAGACAGCATTTGTGACACATCCAGTGTGATAAGAACAGTGCCGGATGCAGGCCCTGGTGCTCTGGTTGTCCAGGTGGAGGGTTTACCCCGGACTGGCTGGCGCGGCGGTCGGCGGTCAGCTCGGTCGATAGAGGGAAGCTATAGTGGAGATTTTCCAATGTGTGATCTTGAAATACTCTCTAATAACATGTGTTACAATATTTCACGTTTTATATTTAATTACTTTTATATCTATCTATTTTATCCTCACAAACACCCTACGTAGAGGCAGACCAGGAGAGAAAGTCGAGACTTAGGAGCCTTTGACCTATCCAGTTTCACACTGTTGGTAAGTGTGGGAGCCAACCCTAAAACCCAGGGCATGAGTCCTGGTTCAGATGTTTCACGCCCATAGTTAGGAACCTCTGTAGTTCGGAAATGAACCAACTCGTGTTCTAGAACAGCTGACAGCTTGACAGTCATTTAGAGTATGCTTGAACTATCTTTAAGTTTCCTTGAAATTGCAAATCTGTAGACGCAACTCTGAAATAATAATAGCTTTGCAAAGTCTTAAGAAAGTTTAGGTTGAGGTTGATGTCTGAGATGACTTCGTGTTTAATGTTGCATTGATAAGCATGCTACAAAATAATGTCGGTTCTTTTAGGAGTTGTTTTTAAAATGCATTATAAAACTTTACACACACTGTCATTGTTTTCGAAAGACTTGTACTTTTGGCTTATACTTTCCAAATATGAACTTTTATGATAGCAGATCGCTTTTCTTTAATTTTTTTTCTTACTCCCTCTCCCCATATATATTTTAAACCTTATCTTTACAAGTGACTGAAGCTGGGTTTTTTTTTTTTTTTTTTGGTGTTTTTGAAATTATTTCCATTTGATTGCTTTCAAACTTTCAGTGCAAGTTTAAAAACAGAAAGTTTAAATAACAGAAGAATTCAGTGCCAAGTTTAGCTTAAAGCACCTTCCAAAAGTCTAGAAAAGCAAGAGTGGATCATATGCACATTCTCCTGGGACAGTGAGAATGTGCGGCTGTCAACATCAGAGGCAGAATGGAAGGAGACAAGTCTAACGTACTTGAGCTAAGCCTGGGTCTTGGCCAGAATGGAAGAGCTAATGGGGCTGTAGAACCGGTAAGCAGGTCCCATAACCTCCACAGTGAATGGTATTCATTTTGATAGTAGCTGCTCTTCGTAATATTTCTGAGAAGACACACAGAACTGATTGCAGTTGACTGTAAAACTGACTTGAAGGTCGCCCTGCTTGAAGTTAATTGATGTGTCTTCTGGTAAAAATAGACTTAAAGTGGGCGCCTTCCCCTATGGTGGTGATGCTCAAGACTGATTGACTGAAGATTTTGGAGAAGCAAAATAAGCCTAGTTTTAAACATTCTTTTTATGCGTAGGAGGTCACGAATAAATTAACAGTAGAGGCATTTCTGAGAGAGACTTGGGGATTTTCATAGGCCATTAAGGGTCATCCAGCCTCTTAACAAGCCTCAGATTTGGGAACTGGCTCACAGTACCCTTTCTCTCTGGCCACGCAGAGTTAATGCAAAGATTCACATTGGACTGTTCGACCTTGCCGGGGCCTGTCCAGTGTCCCCCTGCTGTTCTCTTGAAATGTTGCTTTCTTGGGGCTCCTGAGTGGCTCAGTCGGTTAAGCATCCGACTCTTGATTTCGGCTCGGGTCATGAGCTCACGTTCTTGGCATCCAGCCCTGCGTCAGGCTCTGCGCTGATAGCATGGGGCCTGCTTGGGGTTCTCATTCTCTGCTCACCCCCTCAAATCCCCGCTTGTGTGTGTGCATGCTCTCTCTCTCAAAATAAAAAAAAAAAAAAAGAATAACAACAACAACAACAACAACAAAAAGAAATGTTGCTTTTTTGGCCCAAATGCCCCATCTCCCCATTACTACCTACTCAGATGTGTTACCCAGTCTTACAGCAAATCCTTTCTAGGCAATTCTGCATCCAACCAGGCATCATCTCCCTTTCCTCTGGAAACCCCATATAATATGTGCTTCTTTTTATGAAATTACTTATGTGAAAGTCTCCAGGGCTGACCTGGCACCTAGACACTCAGGGAATGTCAGCTTTCCATCCTTCCTTTTATCCTGTCTTATTCTGTGGCTTTTTTGTGTATGTGACTATTTTTTTTTTTTTACTTGTAGCAATTAATAAGTTTAATCTTTTCTACTTGTTTTAAAACACTTTCTTTAAATAAAATATATTGTATAAGCAAATGACCATAAATTAAACACATAGTGTAAAGAATCAGAACATTAACACCTGTGTACCTGCCACTGAACTTGAGAGGGGAGCCAGCAGTCATGGCATCCTCTCTGTGCCTCAACCCACTGCAGATGCTATTGCAAAATATATTTGGCCTGGGTGGCTTAAACAACAAATATTTATTTATTTTTTTAAAAGTGTTTATTTTGAGAGAGAGAGAGAGAGCGCGCACACAAGTGGGGGGAGGGGCAGCGAGAGAGAGGGAGAGAGAATCCCAAGCAGGCTCTGCAGCTGTCAGCACAGAGCCCCGATGCAGGGCTTGAACTCACGAACTGTGAGATCAAGACCTGGGCCAAAACCGAGAGTCAGAAGCTTAACTGACCGAGCCACCCAGGCCCCCCAGACAACAAACATTTCTTTCTCAGTGTTCCAGAGGCTGGGAAGTCTAAGATCAAGATTCTGGTAGATTCAGTGTCTTATGAGGGCTGCTTCTAAGTTTATAGATTATCGTCCTCTTACTGTGTCGTAACTTACTTGGTGGAAGGCGTTAGGGAGTTCTCTGGGGTCTCTTTTGTAAGGGGACTGATCTCCTTCATGAGGACTCTACCCTCGTGACCTAATTACCTGCCAAAGGCCTCACCTCCTAATGCCTTGATGGGTAAGATTTCAGGATGTGAATTTTGGGAGGACGTAAACATTCAGAACATAACACACGCTCCCTGACCACATTCCTCTCCCTCCTGGAGGAATAACTGCCATTTTGAATTTTGTCTTTCTTTCTTTCTTTCTTTCTTTCTTTCTTTCTTTCTTTCTTTACATTTATTTATTTTTGAGAGACACAGAGACAGAGCACAAGTCGGGGAGGGGCAGAGAGAGAATGAGACACAGAATCCGAAGCGGGCTCCAGGCTCTGAGCTGTCAGCACGGAGCCCGACGCGCTGAATTTTGTGTTTATAATTTTCTTTTGTAGTTAATCTGCCTGTGGATAACTCCACACATCATGTATTTCTTGACTTTGTATCTTCTTGAACTTTATATTAATGGGATAAAATTGTGTGTATTCTGTGACCTGCTTTACTCAACACTATACTTCTGCGGTTCATCCACGATGCCGTAGGTTGCCACACATCGCTGCCGACATTTTTGCCGTTTTGTAGACTTCCAGTGTGGAATACATCCAGGGTTTTGATACGATGGCGTGAGTGGAAATGTGGAGGAGTTTCGAGTCTACAAGTGCTTAGGAGTGAAATTACCAGGTCTGTGTGCACGTTCGACCTTTCTGGGTGTGATGCCATTTGCTTTGAGGTGGTCGTGCTGATTTCTTCCACCACCAGAAGCGTGTACTTTGTTCCTGTTGCCCCCCCACCCCCCAACCTTTCTCTAGCGCTTTTCAAGTGCCCGGAGGACCACGGCTGTCTTTGCATTTCCGGTTTTTAGCATCGAACTTTGCACAAATTCGGGAAGTTGATGGATTCAAGAGTTGAGTCGGTCTCTTTTCTCCCTCTCTGAAAATACTCTTGATTCGTTTTTTCTAAACAAAAGGGAGCATCGTGTAGGAGAAAGTCCAGACCGGAATCAGGAATCTGAGTATGAGCTGGGGCCGCACAGCTTACAGCGTCATGATGGCAAAATGTTCTCTACTGTGCAAAGCAGGGAACCTTCCCTGCGTCCTGATTTGGAGATGCCTTACGCGGTGTCCAACCCGTGTCCGGCTAATACTAGCCTGCCCTATGCTTCCCGTCTAACCGAGCTCCGGTGTTAACGCAGGACGATTTGAACACGGTTCATTGGTCTGCGTTGTGATGAGTCACCCGGAGACAACTAAGCCTCAGGACAAACAAAGCATTTGTCTGTGTAGCCGTAGGGCAGCCCACAGCCAGACTGTTCTGGCCGGGTTTTAATGTGTGTGTCCCTACACAGCTACCTCGGGTCGTCTTGGATAGTTTCTTTTCATTCTCACACCGGGGCTTCCTGAACTCTCTCTCTCTCTCTCTCTCTCTCTCTCTCGTGGGAATTGTGGCTACTTCCGATGCCAATGTAGTCAGAATCATCTGGGCTACGGGCTTGTCACAGAGTTGGGCTGCAGGGGCAGTTCTGTAAGTGGGAGTTTGTTTGACACAAACTGCTTACTGTGTGCCAGAGCTATTTTCAGAGCACTTCACAGATGTTAATTCCTATCATCCTCCTAACAACTCGGTGAGGTGCGTATTGTTATTATTGCCACTTCGGAGATGAGGACACAGACCCAGAGGGGCTAAATAACATGCCCAAGTGACCGAGCTGGTGGCCGGTAAAGCCGGGATGCAGTTACACGTGTAACAGTTACCTTGAGCTAGTGAAGCAGGTGAGTGAACATTCGTGTATTTCACACGATCCTTGCGTGCCCTAACCTTCGTGTGTCAATATAGCATCAATACCCAAGTTGAAAGGGCTGTAACGTTGACCCCAGAGGGTCCCCACCCTAGCCCTGCTTCTTTTGGGGGCGTAAATTAACAGATTAAAAAAATTATTGCTAGTTGAACATCACCCTCTTTATAACGTCTCTTGAGGTCTAAGAGAAACCAGTACTCAGAGTTGTGATGATTTTCCCTAAAATTATGGATTTAAAAAGATTTTCTTGGGCTCTTTTCCAATTTCTTCGTCCTTAGTTTGAGATTATAACTTGTTCCAGTGCTTCTGATAAAGCTAAGAAAGCATATGGTTGTGAAACTTTTTAATAGCAGAAGCTTAAAAAACATTCTCAGTACCACTGACTCTTCCAGATAGAATGAGCTGTGGATGATTTTAAAATTAACCGGGTACATTTTCTGCTTTAGTGTAGAAGTTCATGTTCTTCTCCAAAGAAATGAAACTTCATTAGTTTGTATTTTCAGCTAGAAGTAAGAACTCTTTAAAAGCCCCTTTGTTTTATGAGGTTACCATTAAGACATCTAAATCTGTCTTAGTGTTGATATAGCACTTATCTTGCAGTGCCTGGATAATTAACTCCCAAGTGTCATGACATTGAAATATTTGGGCATTTTTGGGTCCTGTAATTGTACCTATATGCCTTGTAGTAAATGCCATGTCATACTTTTTTTTTTTCCTTTTAAATCTGGAGTTTCAATAAAATATAATTAATTTGAATGACATTAATGGGGCTCTCAGACAGAGCGTGGCATTTTCATAGTTTTTCAAAATTCTTAGAACATTTTGGGTAAATACATTTGTGCTGTGGTCCTTTTTTTTCATCTGTGGCCAAGAGAATTTAAATGTAAAATGTGAATTGGAAAGGACTTAACAAAAAAGAAGATAACAGAGATTCTTTGAATCTCTCACATTTCAAAGAAAACAGAAAAAGCTTGTTCTTTGAGCCGGGGAAAAAACAATGCCCCGACCACTGAGCACTGTCAGAGAAGGAGCCCAGCTGCCTGAGTGCATCACAGGGACCGCGAGTGACACGCCGTCGCTCCAGGCAAGGGGTTGGTTGACTTGGGGTGTCCACAACAACGCCAGCCAGCCACCCGCATGTTGGGAAACCAACCTGGAAAGTCGTAGTGAAGCGGATCTGACCCAGCTCTGCGTAACCAGAATTTTTTGTTTTTAACAAAAATTTAGTAGTAACGGCCATAGAAACAGCCGGAAAACAAACAGCAGCATAAGAAAGAGAAAATGTCAGTGGGTCCGTAAATCACCTTTGTACTATTTCCAGTTAATTAGTCACAGCACCGTATTAGGACAAGTTGATTAGAGGGTCCTTTGGAAAAATAATTTTCACAAAACTTTCCAGTTTTCTTTCCAGTTTCCTCTTTTCCCCATTTTGCCCTGACCTCCTGAGGGTTTAGGCATCTCTGTTAAGGCCCACTTTGTCGTGCACACACACAACCCTTCGTACTAGCTCAGCCCGAGTCGCAGGGACAACCGTAAAAATGAAATGCCAAACATCCATTTGCGTACCTCCTTGGGAATTATTTTAATGAGGGGCCACTGGATGAGGTTTCTAAAGAATCCAAGGGATTAGTTTATTTTTGTATTTGAAAAATGAAAACAGCTCCAGTGTCTTTCCTCTGTTAATGCTCGTTACAATTGTTCTCAACAATATAAAGGAATAAAGAAAAAAAAACTGCTTGAGATTCCAATCATCCAGGAACAATCATTGTTACTATTTCTGTGTGTGTCTTTCTAGACTTTCATGAGTGTGTGAGTGCTGCACACATAGAAAACACCTAGGAGGATATTCATGATTTTATAATTGTTTTGATTTTAATTTTATTTTAGAGGGGGAGAGAGCACAAACAGGGGAGAGGGGCAAAGGGAGAGAGGGAGAGAGACTTTTAAAAAATTTTTTTCTAGTGTTTGTTTATTTTTGATAGAGAGAGAGAGAGAGAGAGAGAGAGAGAGAGAGAGAGAGTGGGGGAGGGGCAGAGAGGGAGGGAGACACAGAATCTGAAGCAGGCTCCAGGCTCCGAGCTGTCGGCATAGAGCCCGACGCGGGGCTCGAACCCATGAACTGTGAGATCATGAACTGAGCCAAAGTCAGACACTTAATCAACTGAGCCACCCAGGTGCCCGAGAGGGAGAGAATCTTAAGCAGGCTCCACGCTCGGTGCAGAGTCTGATGTGGGGCTCGATCCCACAGTCATGCCCTGAGCTGAAACCAACAGTCGGATGCTCAACTAACTGAGCCACCCAAGTACCTCGGATAGCCATGATTTTAAAAAAGAAGTCGGAGGGGTGCCTGGGTGGCTCAGTCAGTTAAGCGGCTAAATTCGGTTCAGGTCATGATCTCGTGGGTCTCGAGTTCGAGCCCCTCATCGGGCTCTCTGCCGACAGCTCCGAGCCTGGAGCCGGCTTCGGATTCTGTGTCTCCCTCTCTCGCTGCCCCTCCCCCACTCATGCTCTGTGTCTTTCTCTCTCTCAAAAATGAAAAAAACATTTAAAAAATTAGAAAAGAAGTGGGAAATGAAATTAACCAAGAGTCAGGTTAACACCCATCCTCTTCTTTTTGCCTCAGCATTCTCCAAATTACAAATCTTGTATCAAATATAGTCAAGATGGTGGGGGGTGAAGAACATTGTGAATTCTCTGTCTTGACCCCAGATCCTTCAGTGGGATCACCAGGAGGACTAGGCCAGGACAGATGCATCCTGGGCGTTTCCTTCTGCATTTCATGCTGGTGCCGACGTATTTGCTATGGCCCCATCTCTAATAGGACCCAAGGAGGTGGCATTTATTTACACAACAATGGGCTGAGGGGACCCTTGTTGTAAAATCTTGAACCGAGGCCTGGAATGAAGGTGCTATTCCTGATGGCTGGTGATGTCCCTGGATTATCTACATGCTTTCAAGAAATTTCCCTTTAATCTTGGTTCTAGCGTCTCTGTGGAGTTTGCCTTATGTACAAAGAGCTTCAACGCAGATGACCAACTGATGACAAGACAGCCAGTTGGTGACTGAGTTTCCCCATGTAGGGAAGGGGTGAGTTTTCTCCTTCACATGCTTTGTGGATCCTGAGCAAGACTAGATTGGTCTCTGGGTATGTTTTTGCTGCCAGATTTTCTTGGGTCTTTGTTTTTAGCTGCCATTATTCCTACTATGGACAGGTTGGGGAATAGCTGAATTAAGGTGGTTATTAAGGTTTCTGTCTGTGAAATGCGGACTTGACCTGTCTCGCCATTTTCTACGAGCCTTTTACATTCGTTTGCTCTTTTCTTCTTAGTGTCGGTTCGTGACACCTGTTAACGGTGGTACCTCTTCAGAACCGCTCCTGATGTGGCTTGATACCTCCTTTTCAAGCAAGCCAGCAAAACACCACTTTTCTGATTGCGCGGGTGGTCCCGTTTTTGCCTTCACCTGATGTGTGAAGTTTGCAGTGGAGTTAAATATTTAAAAACAGTTGTTATCTCGGTGTACAAATCCCTAAAGGTTATAGAATCGTTCTTTAAACACATCTTTAAACGAGTTGCTCCTCCCTTCTTCTCTTCCTTCTCCTCCCCCCTCTTCTTCTTTCTGTAAATGAGACCAGTGTTTCTATAGTGTCTTTTAAACTTAAAAAAGAACAAAGCAAAAAACAAACAAAAAAACCCCACTTCATTGCTATAGCTTCTTTTTTTTAAAAAAACTTATTTACTTTTTAATTTACATCCAGGTAAGTTAGCATATAGTGCAGTAATGATTTCAGGAGTAGAATCCGGTGGTCCATCCCCTACATGCAACACCCAGTGCTCGTCCCGACAAGTGTCCTCCCTAATGCCCCTTGCCCATTTAGCCCATCCCCTCCCACAACCCCTCCAGCAACCCTCAGTTGGTTCTCTATATTTAAGAGTCTCTTATGTTTCGTCTCCCTCCCGGTTTCTGTATTATTTTTGCTTCCCTTCCCTTATGTTCATCTGTGTTGTATCTTCAATTCCACGTGTGAGTGAAGTCATATATTTATCTTTCTCTGACTAATTTTGCTTACGTTGCTATAGCTTAATATATCTGCCTTTAGTTGTTATGTATGTTTTTCTAGTACTTTAGAGTTTTCCTATCATATTTACTCAAGTTTGTTAGACTGACTTCTTAGGTCATATGGGTGTGATTTCTGCACACCTCTGGTCATTTCCTCCCGTCTTACTGTTTCAAAAATCTCGCACACGCCTTGCTTTGCAGGGCTTGCGTGTATAAGGAGAGCAAAGGGACTGCAGTCAGGTTGAGGCTGACGTTCCTGGGTATTTTCCTGTCTCCGGACGCCAAGGTTGCTGCTTTGTCCTCTCTCTTTTTCTTTTTAATGCTTACCCGGTTTTAGGGGTTTGTAATCTCTGTTAAAGAAGAAGGACATTGTATTTCCTGCGTGGGTGGCTGCGGTCTGCACAGTAGATAGAGGGCAAGTCCAGGAGCAGAGTCAGTAGGCAAAGGAACGAGTCGTCAGAGCTAGGGCCCTGAAACACCACGTGACCCAAGCTGACGGGAACCCACGTGGTGGCTGTACTTGGACGTCTGCAGGAAGTAGCGTGCCTGGGACTCTTCGGGTTTTAGTGTTGAAAGTCTCGCTTATCAGGAAACCCCTCAGTCCCTGGCAGAGAGGGATGGTTGGTCCCCCTAGAAGCAAAACTCTTCCGAGTAACCCGTTTCCTCACGCGATCTGAGATATGAAAAAGGAGAGAGAATTAGGATGCCATGTCATCAGGAAGCAGCCAGCCTCCGATGAAGTCAGTGGAAGCTGGTGTGTCCATTTGGGAACTCTAAAGCATTAACCTTAACATGAGTAGTAGCGTTTATTTATATATTTATTTTGAGAGAGAGAGAGGGAGAGAGAGAGAGAGAGAGGGAGAGAATCTCAAGCAGGCTCCACACCGTTAGTGCAGAGCTCCACACGGGGCTTCAGTGTATGAACTGTGAGATCATGACCTGAGCCAAAACCAAGAGCTGGACCCTCAACTGATGGAACCACCCAGGTGCGCCACTGACCTTTGATTGTCACTTTGGTTTCTTGGGGATCTGACACTCTCACCGTCCAGGGCTGAAGCATTTTGGAAAGGCAGTATTTTCTAGCTAGTTGAGGTTTTTTTTTTTTTTTTTAAAATTTTTTTTTTTTTCAACGTTTATTTATTTTTGGGACAGAGAGAGACAGAGCATGAATGGGGGAGGGGCAGAGAGAGAGGGAGACACAGAATCGGAAACAGGCTCCAGGCTCTGAGCCATCAGGCCAGAGCCTGACGCGGGGCTCGAACTCCCGGACCGCGAGATCGTGACCTGGCTGAAGTCGGACGCTTAACCGACTGCGCCACCCAGGCGCCCCGACTAGTTGAGGTTTTATACCAATAAGAGCTAATGTTTAAAAATTAAAAAAAACAAAACAAAACACGGAGAGGGAAAGATTTCTGTAGAAATGCCTGATTCACTTTGCCTTCCCGTGTCCTCCTTGTCCCCACTTTAGAGAAGAGGGACGTGGAAGCACAGCCTTGGCCAGCAAAGGACCAGATGATGTCGCTGCAGTAGGGAAGGGGGTGGGGGGAGCATAAGAAAAGTCACCAAGCAGCAGAGTAGGAGGAAGTGAGGGAGTAACAGGGCAGGGTGGACAGGCTATGTGGACTGGGAAGGGCTTTTGAAGATTGTGGTATTTGATTAAAGTCTTAGGAGAATAAAAAGAATTCAGGAGGCAGATGGGAGTGAGAGGGGTAGTCGAAGCACAGGTGTAAAGGTTGCACAGATGACATCCTAGGCACCGGAGGGGTGTGGTATCCCACACAATGTCATTAGATTTGTTTCTGATTTATAAGCGATCTTCTTAGGTGCTTGGTCAGAATAAATAAATTTACTCAGTTCTCATTCAAATACCTAACAAACTGATAGAATATCTTCTCTGAAAGTGTAAAGCAGGGGGTCCTAGACCCTGCGTGGGGTGAGTCTGATAGACAGTAGCTACCTGTACGGTGAAAAAGATACCCCCAATATGAAAAGCAACTGTGGGGCTTAATTTTGTGAGTCACCTTGGCCAGGCCACAGAACTCAGTTTTTGGTCAAACAGCAGTCTGGATGTTGCTATGAAGGCTTTATTTATTTATTTATTTATTTGTTATTATTTTTTTAATATGAAATTTATTGTCAGAATGGTTTCCATACAATACTCAGGGCTCCTCCCAACAGGTGCCCTCCTCAATGCCCATGACCCAGCCTCCCCGCCCTCCCACTCCCCATCAACCCTCAGTTTATTCTCAGGTTTTCAGAGTCTCTTATGGTTTGGCTCTCTCCCTAGCTTTTTTTTTTTTTTTTTCTTCCCCTCCCCCATGGTCTATGAAGGCATTTTTTAGATGAGATTAACATTGAGATCAGTGGACTCTGAGTAAAGCAGATTACCCTCCATAGTGTGGGTGGGCCTCATCCAATCAGTTGAAGGCCTCAAAAGAAAGACTAGGTCTCCCAGGGAAGGAGGAATTCTGCAATATTTAACTCTTCCTTGGGTCTCCAGCCTGCTCTCCAGTCTGCAGATTTCAGACTTGGCCAATTCCTTAAAATAAATCTCTCTTTCCATGTGTGTATGTCAATCTCATATATAACCAATCTCCTGTTGATTTGTTTATCCGGAGAACCCTGACTAACTTACATCTTTACCACTTTTGTGCTTTTAAAACTCATGCGGCAGTAAATCTGTTGTGCCGTTACCTAGTTTTTTGTTCTGTTTCTGTTTTGTAAGAAATTTATCATGCTCAAGAGTGGAATGGCCCCTGAAGGAACAAGTGCACTCTGGGAGATTTTCTGAGTAGCAGCCATCGAGAGCTGTCAGGGCATGTCTGTATTTACATGTTTTGCGGCCATGTTTTCCCAGCATGTTGGGGATCTGTGACTCTCTTCGGAGGAATTTGGTATTCAGAAGTCAATAAACAAATTACATTGATCTGTAATGTGGGGCTGTCACGGTGACTGATGGGATACCAACTCTTTCAGAACAGTGCATGAGGGGAAGACAACAGCATTGAAAGTGCCCATGCGAACGCCAAGAGATGCTGTAAGAATTCAGTGCAGGATGTTCTTCTTGGTGAAGCTGCCACAGTGGAAATTTCTGTCTTGGAAAGCTGCTGATTTTGCATCGAAATACGTTGATAATGTGACATGCAGAAGTCTCCTGTCGAGTAGATTCTGGATTCATCTGTTGTATAAATCTTCTATGGTGCTTGTGTACCCCCACAAAGGAGGGAAGCTTAAAAGCTAGATGGCAGTATCTTTGTGGGCTAGAAGCGGCCTCTTGGCAAAGTGCGGACCGCTTGAAATTTATACATCCTTTCATGGTTTATTTCACTGGATGGCCTCTGACCACACCACTCAGGCATGTGGGGAAGGTATTACAGTCTCTCTTTACAATATGAGGAAAGGGAACCTCTTGAGATGAAGTGATTTGGTCAAGGTCACAGAATCATGTCCTCTGATTCATACAATAGTTCTTGAGGCTGCTTTGGTTCTAGATTTCCATAAAACACCAGCATATTGTTTGGGTCCTGCCATGAACTTAGCCAATGTTTACTTCATCTGTAACTTATTTGTGGGACAAAGTGGAGTATATTAAAAAAATAGTTTTTTCTATGGCTTCACTGGGGAAGGTATTAAATACAAAGAGATCTGTTCTTTTTTTTTTTTAAGTTTTTTAAAAATTCATTTTGAGAGAGAGAAAGAGAGTGTGCACATGCTTGAGTGGGGGAGGGGCAGAGGGACAGAGAGAGAGAGAGAGAGAGAGAGAGAGAGAGAGAATCCCAAGCAGGCTCCACTCGAAGCGTGGAGCCCCACTTGGGGCTCGATCTCACGATAGTGAGATCACGGCCTGAGCCGATACCAAGAGTCAGATGCTTAACTGACTAAACCGCCCAGCGCCCCAGAGATCTGTTATTCAGTGAGCGTAAGAGAAACGTGAGTTGCATTCTTGATAGATTCTTCTTTGAAATAACTAAAGCATTGCGGAGTCCTGTAGATATTTTTTTGCCTTCTGCCCCAATCCCCTTATCGAGTGCCTGCCTGGATACCGTCCTTGGAAATAAACCTCCCAGAGAGGATGTGATCCGTTCAAGCACTGGCCAACATTTTGACAAGGGATGCCTCAGTCATCACTTTGTTCATGATTTCTCCACCCAAAATGGACGTTTCCCCCTTTAATGATTAAAAAGAAGTGGCAAATAATAAAACCTATTAAAATTAGGTTCATACAAAGATTTTACAGGTAGGAAGCAAATGGCAAGTCACATATCTGCCTTTCTTTCTTGGCCCAGGAGGATTCATTTTTTTTTTTTTTTTTAAGAAGTTGGACATGCACAGTGTTTCTTCGTGTCTAGTGAGTTTGTGAGTACCGAGGCTAGTAGCACTTTTTGGTGGGTTTTCAGTCGTTAGCAGTTAGTGCTGCCAGGATTGTGACTCCCTTAAAGAGAAGGAACATGTGTCTTTCAACGTGCAAATGAAAATTTTCAACGAATTGTCATTTGTTTAATACGTGAGTGGCCAGATTTAATCTCTGAGCGTGAATTTTTGGGTTCTCTTAATTGGCCATAGTGTTTCCTGCAATTTAGAAACCATAAAAAGCTTACCGAATTTAAACGTATGGTTCAGAGTCCAAGGGATAATTGTAAGGAATTTTAAAGATACAGTGTCAATTTTAACAACTGATGGAAGCCGGCGATAATCCGGATGTACCGAGAGAGAAGAGCTTTATTTTCCTTTCAGCAAAATAGTCTCTAACCAGGATGTCTGTATTTCAAGCCCGTTTCACCTTTTTCTCTTCACCGGCTTCCAGTAGTGAGCTGTTCACTCGTCTATTCATTCAGTATTTTTTGGAAGCTCCTTTCCTCCCGGCAGGAAGCGGTTTGGGCCACAAGTGCTGATACAGTGGGTTGTTTAATGTGAGTTCCAAGAGTGCTGCCTTGAGTATGTGACTGGAGGGCTTGGGGGGGGGGGCGGGCAGAGAAGAGTTTGGGAATGGGGGCACTTGAACGGGACCCAGAGGGGTGGATAGGTGTTGGCCATTCAGCCATCAGGCAGAGCACATTCAAGGGAAAGCCAAGGCAAATGCATCGTGCTGGAAATCTCAGGGCTGAGGAAAGAATCTGCGAACAGTCACATGAACAAACCTATTTTCTGTTCTTCTAAACGTTGCTTTCCAATCTACCTACTTAGGCTAACGTGCTGATAAATGAGCATGTCTCTGGATGCGTTCTGAAGAATAGCAATCGTGTAAGATGTTCCTGGTGGAAGAGGGCCAAATCTGAGAAGTCCTGCAGTAAAGACAGTGTTTAAATTTTTTAAACAAATATTTATTTATTTATTTATTTATTTACTTATTTATTTTTTAATGCTTATTTATTTTTGAGACAGAGACAGAGTGTGAGCGGGGGAGGAGCAGAGAACGAGGGAGACACAGAATCCGAAGCAGGCTCCAGGCTCTGAGCTGTCAGCACAGAGCCCAACGTGGGGCTCGAACTCGCGAACTTTGAGATCATGACTTGAGCTAAGTCAGACGCGTGACCACCACCCAGGCGCCCCAAAGTTCTTCATTCTCTATTGCCCGATTATATTTGATGACAGAGCAGTACCCCCCTTTTTTAAAACAACAGTTTTTTTTTTTTTTAAACATTCCATGGAGTTTGTGTTCCATGAAGCATTGTTTAGGGAAACACAGGCCTGCAATCATGTTCTCCAACATCAGCTTTCCGTGTAAAGAAATATCTTACCTTCTTTCAAAACAGTTCTGTAGGAAGCCGCTTCAGAAGGTGGCATGCATATTGTGGTATAGACTAGTGGGTCGGGATGTGTACTGAACTCACTTGACAATTCTCTCCTCCCGGCCTGATCTTGGGCAACTATTTTTATTTATGATATTTGGTGATAATAGAAAACAAATACCTAATCATACACATACGATAACATGGTCTGATGCATCTGTGTTGAATAAATATAACGATATTGTTATCAGATACCTAATAATTAGCTGTTGGAAGACTGAAGGTTCGAGAGACCTCCGTGTTCTGACTTGGCAGATATTTTACCGAGGAGTGACAGTTACAACATTTGCAAGCCTCTGAGTAGGAAAGGTGATGATAGTAAAATATTTCCGTTTACGATATTCCCATCCGCAATTTTTTTTTGAGGAGAAAGAAAATCTAGTTTATAAATAAATTAATAAGATAATTCTTTTAATCATATATGTGGGTCTGTGTGCACAGATAGGAGTCACATGCATGTTATTTTGTTAGAGAAAATTAAATTTTGAAGAATGATCTCTCGCAGCTGTCCCTCTTACATGGGAAAGTTAAGTATTCAAGGAAAGGAGCTAATTATCTCATTCATTGTGCATAGAAAGCACACTTGAAGATCTTGGATTTTTATGATTGCAGGCTTTCAAAATTCTGACAAGGCTGCTTCTAAATTAGTCAATGTCGAGTGCTGTCTCTTTGTAGATAGACAAGTGGTTGGTGGCGTTCCATTTTATTGAAAGAAGAAAAGCATCAAAAATGGCTCTAACCATCTGTTGGATGTGAAGCATCGGACGGAAGGGTGATCATATGGAGTGAGGAGAGGGTACATCTGAGCTATGATCTCAGGAGGAAAGGGCCAGTCGGAGCTACGGTCTCAGACCCTTTTGAAGACATGTACAAGATTTACTGTATTTGGGAATAAGTACTTCGGTCAGATTTAAGTCGTTGGTAGAAGTGGTTAAGTAGGTTCCAGGAAGATACTGGTAGAAACGTATTCTTTTTTGTCTGTTTGTTTACAGAGCAGTCTCCCCCCGCCCCCACCTCCCCCTGCCCCCCACTTTTTTTCTTGGGGAAATGTTATTTTTGAACCAGAAAGCAAAGTCTTCCTCTGAGAACTTAATTAAATGGTTCAATGGAGTGAACTACTTTTACTTTTCATGTGGTGTAATTTTCTGAGTGAAAACAGAGCCTCCCTGTGAAAAGCCATTTGTTTTTGTTAATCAAAAGTAATGTGTAATGTTTATCAGGTGACAGAGCACATTGTTGCGTCAGGAGCCTGTGGTCTGCAGGAGGAATCTGGGGGCGGGGGGGGGGGGGGGGTGGTAAATGTTTAATACCCAGCTCTGGGGGAGAACAGAAGGCCTAATTGGCCATGGTTGCCATTTTTTGTGTGGTGAAAATATAACCACCATGCTTAATTTTAAGACACCAGCCTGGGGGCGCCTGGGTGGCGCAGTCGGTTAAGCGTCCGACTTCAGCCAGGTCACGATCTCGCGGTCTGTGAGTTCGAGCCCCGCGTCGGGCTCTGGGCTGACGGCTCAGAGCCTGGAGCCTGTTTCCGATTCTGTGTCTCCCTCTCTCTCTGCCCCTCCCCCGTTCATGCTCTGTCTCTCTCTGTCCCAAAAATAAAAATAAAATCTTTAAAAAAAAAAAAAAAAGACACCAGCCTGATATTACAGAACATGGGGTTGGAAAGAGATACACAAAAACGTACATTCCGTAGTTTTCCCTTATAGATACAGTAGGTGTAGGTAGCACCAAGGGCGCAGAAATAAAAGATGTAGTCGTGTGATTAGGAAGTGATGAGATTTGGGTATTTAATAACTTTGTGTTTATTTATTTTGAGAGAGAGAGAGAGAGAGCAAGAGAGAGAGAGAGAGAGAGAGAGAGAGCAGGGGAGGGGCAGAGAGAGCAGGAGAGGGAGAGAATCCCAAGCAGGCTCTGCATTGATGGTCAGAGTCCAGCTCAGGGCTTGAAGTCACAAACCGCCAGATCATGACCTGAGCTGAAACCAAGAAAGAGTTGAATGCCTAACCGACCGAGCCACCCAGGCACGGGTGGGATTAGAATTTATTTAACTCTTAAGTTTACATCATTTAATTTTTTTCAATGGTGTATTTAGCAACCTGCCCACAAAATTCCCCAGAATTTAACAATCTGCTCTCCTAAGCCAGACTGACCTAATTCTAGTACACACACCAGTGGTGGGGCAGACTTGTGGTACTTTTCGGGATCCAACACTTCCTAGCTGTGTGGTGAGAGTACCTACCTCGTAAAGCCTTTGGGAGAATTAATTGAGATGTCGAACACAGATCCTTGGAGTAGTGCCTAACTTCATAGTAAATGCTCGGTAAATGTAAGCTATTATTAGCGTTGGATCTCTCGTAGTCAAGGGAATGCAGCATGGCTCTATATGTACGTATCCTTCCAGTTATTTTAAATTAAGTGGATTGAAGAATGAGCTGAAGGTTGGCAATAAGAGGCCGTAAACTAAATTAGTATGACCTTTTACGCTGTGTTTTTTGTTTTTAGTAAAAGCAATTTTTCCTTCAAATAAAAAATTCTCCTTTTTTAAAATTTTTTCCTCCATGGCTTTTTCCACGTAGTCTGAATCTTCCTTCAGTTCCATTGGCAAGGATGGCATGATGGCATCATCTTTATTCAGTCTTCACTATCGTAGTACTGAATCTTTGTAAGCTTTTGATTCACGGAGCATCTGTAGCTCTAGAATGAAGTTGGCAGGTTATTCAGAGTCCGGAAAAGACATCTGACTATGAAAGCTGTAATGGATATTTTGGAGTTGGGGATAGGAGGGAAAACCAGTTACTTAAAAGGTCAATAATCACTAAGGTGGTTAAAATCGGAATTATTTAATATCAACCATTACAATCTTTTCACATAATTACTAAATAACACCTCATTAAATTGAACCTCACTAATTTAGAACCCGAAAATTCAGACAGAAAGTCATTAAGGTTTGTTTTTTTAATGTTTATTTATTTATTTTTGTGAGAGTGAGGGAGAGAGAGAGAAAGCGAGGGAGTGACAGAGAGGGAGACAGAATCCCAAGTAGGCTCTGTGCTGTCGGTGCAGAGCCCGACATGGGGTTCGATCCCACAAACCATGAGATCATGACCTGAACTGAGATCAAGAGTCTGGCGCTTAACTGACTGAGCCACTCAGGCGCCCCTAAAGTTTTGTTTTTTTAATTGAGCAAAACATTCAAGTCATTTTCCTTGTCTGAATTTCCTGGATCTCACGAGTAAGCAAAATCTAGTCCAAAGTCAGAATTCTTTAATGGGGGTGCCTGGGTAGCTCAATCAGTTAAGCGTCCGACTCTTGATTTTGGCTCAGGTCACAATCCCGGGGTCATGGGATCGAGCCCCGCGTCGGGCTCTGTGCTGACAGCATGGAGTCTGCTTGGGATTGTCTCTCTCTGCCCTTCCTCCACTCATGCTCTCACTCTCTCTTTCTCTCTCAAAATGAATAAGCAGCTAAAAAAAAAAAGTCTTCCTCCACCATTTTCTACTTTGTTCTAGTACTGGGCTGGGAGGTAAGATGCCTTTCTTACTGTGGGCCCTAGTCAGAATTTTGAAAACTAACTTTGTTAGGTCATTCTCAGCTGCCGTTGAATTTGGTGTATCTTGAATCTTCTTGTTATCATGAAAAATGTCCCGTATTATATTTTAAAAAGATGGGTTGCAGATCTGAGTGTCTGCTTGACTGAAAATGTCATGTTTTTGTCCTCAGAGTTTGACAGGGTATAAAACTGTTTTCCCTCAAAATTTTGTTAAAGAGAAGACTGATGGTGTTATAACTTCACACACACACACAAAACCCAACAAAACTTCATCCTTTTTTTGTGTGTTACTGGAAGCTTTCCGCTGATTTTCTTTATTTTTAGAAATCTGAAATCTCACTATGGGTACATTTTGTAGGGATATTTTTGCTTTTGGGCTGGACACTTAGTTTGTCCTTAGAGCTGAAGGTGTGAACGGTTTTTCATTTACTCTCTTCTTTGTTTCTGAACCTCCTATTAAATGGACTTGTTTACAGATTTCTTAGTTTTTCTCTCATATTGCCCATCTCTTTATTTTTTGGCGAGTTTTTTTCCTCTCTAATTTATCTTGAAGATAACTAGTTCACGTATTTATCCCATTATTGAATTTCTCTATTGGCTATTTTATTTCAACATCATTTTATTTATTTATTTATTTATTTATTTATTTATTTATTTGAGAGAGAGAGAGAGAGAGAGGCAGAGGGGCAGAGAGAGAGAGAGAGAGAGAGGGAGAGAGAGAGAGAAAATTCCAAGCAGGCTCCACACTCAGCACAGAGCCCGACACAGGGCTCCCTCCCACGACCCTGGGATTGTGACCTGAGCCAAAATCAAGAGTTGGATGCTCAACCAACCGAGCCGCCCCGGGGGGGCCCAACATCCATATATTTTTAAATTCACTTTAAAAATTTTAGGTAGAGTATAATTTGCTCTTTTTGGAGTATGGTCCTGTGAGTTTTGACATGTGTGGGTAGTTGATGGGCCACCACCATGATCAAAATACAGAACACTTCCATACTCCAAAGAATTCTCTCCTCATGTTCCTTTGTAGTCAGCTCCCCTCCCCCCCACTTCCCCGTCCATGTGAGTCATTAATTTCAAGTACATCTTTCTTTTTGACTCTTCTAGCAGCTCATTGGCGTTTTTGATCCATAGCAATTTGATGTTGATGTTGCTGTAACTTGATTCTTGTAATATTCTGTGTAATACGATATCATATTTTCCGGCATGATTTTCAGAGTCCTTACGCATGCGTTGCGTTTCCTCCAGGGTTAGCCGTGTTCTCTTGTGTGCACACACAGACATACTCTCATCTTTACGTTTTTGTCCATTTCTCTCTTCCCGTTGGGTTTTCTTACACAATTGGGACTCGTTGGCTGTCTGTCCATTTTGATGATGGAAGAGGAGGCTGAAGGGGATAGGACGCTGGCCTGGGTCTCCGTGGCACTTGGGGGGTCTGAGTCCACAGCAGGGATTACCCTGGAGAGAGAATGGCCCCTGTGGCCTTCTGCAGGCTGGGCGTGACCGGGGCGGTCACCCCACCAGCTTCCCGGGTGCACAGATGGGGCCAGTTAGGGTGGAGACTCAAAGTCCAGGAATAAACTAACAACGCAGAAACAAACATAAGCAAGGAGGGCTGTGCTCTGTGGGTTGGCTGTTTTAGAATATCCCTCCTCCCCGACGCCGGGGACATCTCATGTCGATGTCCACAGGTCACCTCATGGCCTGTCCTTCTCATCACAGGCCTTGAGACAGGATTTGTCCAGAGGTTCACCTCTCATTTTCTTCAGAGACAGGCGTAGGTGTCTGCATGGGGTAAACACCTCTCCGGAGCCCGGGGAATATGCTGTGTACAGGGAGTAAATGGAGAAGGGAAGGAGCCTGAGGAGCTGGTCCAAACGCGGTTGTCAACAGCCTAGAGTGGCCCTGGGGACATTTCCAGAGCCCCCTTTCCTTATTAATCTGACCCTGTCTGGTGACTTTCAACTAAGGTGTCTTTAATCTTCACTCTGCCGGTGCTTTTATTCTTTTAAACAACTAACACTCTGTGTGTGTGTGTGTGTGTGTAATATACGTATGTATGTACATTTAAAAATATTCCCAGTGCACCTGGGTGGCTCAGTAGGTCAAGTGTCCAACTCTTGATTTCAGCTCAGGTCATGATCCCAGGGGTGTGGGATCGAGCCCTCTGTCAGGCTCATGCTGACTGTGGAGCATGCTTGGGATTCTTTCCCTCTCTCTCCCTTTGCCCTTCCCCCGCTTGTGTCAGTGCTCTCTCTCTCTCTCTCTCTCAAAAAAAAAAAAAAAATTCCCTTGGGCTTTGGGTGGGAGGCGCTTGGTTTGCCTTTTGCGGCAACTCTGTTGAAGTTCTGTGAGTCAGACATATTGAAGCTGATATGTACAACTTTGAAGGCAATAATTATGTTTCTTTTAAGACGCCAAACTTACTTCAGGCCTTGCATAGAGTCCTTCTTTCCTTCCCATGCCATTAACCTGTGATGAAAACATTTAAAGCTGCACATTTTTCTCTTCACACTTGGTACTGGGCACAGTAGAATAATGGCCTCTTGGGTGTTAGTTCAATTATACAATCACATAGCCGGAAAAAAAGTACATTTAAAGAAGAGTTGATCTATTTTGTGGTTAGGTCATGCCTTCAGGTACCTAGGGAAGGAATGTGGCTTGCTCAGGGAGTTGTTAGAAGAGGCAGAAGGGACAGGCGGGAACACAGCAGTTGATGATGTTATAGATGACATTGAGTTCATTTTCTTTAACACATCCTGGTGTGAAAGATCCCCATTTTGGTATGATTTCTTTTGTTTTCCCTCAGTCTGCTTATTCTGAAACCACATTAAATGAATTTAGGGTAGGGGCGCCTGGGTGGTTCAGTCGACTAAGCGTCCGACTTCGGCTCAGGTCGTGATCTCGTGGTTCATGAGTTCGAGCCCTGCGTCGAGCTCTGTGCTGACAGCTTGGAGCCTGCTTCAGATTCTGTGTCTCCCTCTCTGTCTGCCCCTCCCCTGTTCACGCTCTCTCTCTGTCTCAAAATAAATGAATAAACATTAAAAAAATAAGAAAATTGAATTTATTGTACACAGTTTAGAACTGAACGCATCGAAGTGTGTTGAAGAGTTCCCCTGCTCTGTAAGAATATTTCCCTAATTGCAGAGTGGAGGCCAATGCTTACGTAGATTTTAGTTTCTTGATATTACTTTAATAGCCTTGAAAAGTTAGGAAACAACGGATCTGCCAACGGTCAAAGAAGTAGAGTCTGCTGGTGGCAAGCCGATTGAGCCTGAGGTCTAGGATGTTTGGCAGTGGTTGCCTGGAGCGCTGTGTTGAGAAGAATGTTGGTTCTTTTCTGGGTCCTTAATCAGACGGAGCGGCGTGATCAGTGACGTCTGCCTTGAGCACGGAGGCAGCGTAGTGTTGGGTCTTCTTCTTACAATTGTTCATTATTAGTTCCCCAGGATTTATTTGGCTTGCGTTTGGGCCAAACATTTATCTATGAGTCTGTAACATTTTTACGGAGAATATGCAGCTGGGTGGGATATTACATTTTGAGTTGTATATAGGCCTTTTTTTAAAAACAGAATTATTTGATTCTTTTCCCCCTTCTTCAGGCCTGAAGTAATTATTTTATTGTTACTGAGCACTTGAACAGGTGCTATATTTATTATTATAGGAATATAATGTGATCTTTTCTGTGTTCAAAAGGTGGTTTTCCTCTAAACCCGGTTTTTAATACTTTTCAGACTCTAAGAATGTCTTAGATACTGAGTCCCGAATCTGCATGTATTCTTGGCCATGATCACCTGTGGCATTTCATGTTCTGGGCACAAATCACAGAGCTGTTCAGCCAGTATCAGCGACAGCCTGGGGAATAGACTGTCCTCCAAGAGCTCATATTTTTCTTAAACAACCTCTTTGTGTGTGTGTGTGTGCGCATGAGTGTGCATGTATTAATTTCTCACCTTTTATACCATTCTTCAAAATCTAGGTGACATGTTCCAATAGCTGATAAGCACTTCACGGTGTGGGAGGTCAGGTTACCGTGTAATCCCTTTGATAATGCCTTCTTTTGTAAACACGCAGTAGAAGTTACAATGGAGTCCCGCGGAGGAAGGAAATCAAAAGGTGGCAAGTTCTTTGACCCTTCCAGCCAGCAAGAGAATTTGGTAAATTGTTAGACAGGTTATCTACTGACCTTTAGAGAGCCAGGGGTTTGCATTCTGGACCTCCTGTCAGCTCGGGCTTGTATTTCATGTGTGAGAAGCCTGCATTATCATAATCCATTTTTCGCTTTTATGTGATCTACCCGCAGCTCTCATAAGCCTCCTTTCGGAAGAGCATTCCCCATTTACTTGCTCTAATTCACTCTTTTTTTTTTTTTATCATAAAATTGATGTTTTGCAACCAGAGCATTAGTGTGAGTTGTTTATGGAGGTGCTTACAGGGAAGATTAGCGGAAGAATTAAGAATGAGATGATGGCTGTGGAAGGAAATTTACATACAGACATCGCATCGGTGACACAGGAAGATAGCAAACGGTGCATTTAAACCCGAAGATCCTGAAGAATGTCTGGAGCAGACGTGTCTTTGGCTGATGTTGAATAGTGCTCATGGTAAACTAACAAATTTTCTAGTAGGTAGAAAATGCCCAGATGGACCCCAACATGTAAAAAAGATATCTTAAAGTGTCTCTACCCATTAACTGGTGATTCCCTGCGCAGTACTCAATCTGGAATATCAGCAGAAGTAACGTAAAATTGTTGATTTACTCAGGTTACCATCGGAGTCTTAAAACATTTCATGATAACTTTTTTTTTTTTTTACTTATACAGTTTTACACACCGGAAAAGGTAACCCCAGTAGGGTTGTTTTTGAGAATTATTAATTGAGAATTTCCTGGGAATGTTTTTCAAGGGAAAAACTTCCAGGTTTTCTCCTCTCATGTATTATTTTGCCTTATGGCTCTTTAACGAACCAAACCTTTCCAGTGCAATGATTGTGAATTTGAAGATACTCCCTGGGGAATGGAATCTACCCGAAGACTAGGAACGTGAGCACACACACACTTTGCCTTGGAGAACGGAGTGAGGGAGCCCAGCCCCTGGCCTTTGGATGTCCAGGCTTTCTGAGATTTGGGCTCCAGCGGGGAAGGAAGATGGCCCCGGGAAACTCTCTGATGTGTCTGGCAAAGTGTGCTCAGGCGGGAAAAGCGTTTACAAAGGAGAGGGTGCTGCTGTTTTCCATTCTTGCCGTGGCAGCCTGGTGCTGGCTTCAGTTCCGATTTTCTAGGCATTGGAGGAGGCCTTCCTTAAACAAATCTGTTAGCATTTTAGTTTTTGGGAGAACACCGCGCAACTTAGATGTAAACGCACCAGTTCAGATTTCAGTCTGAAGCTGTTCCATCTCATCCACTCCCGGGGTCCCCTACCCCTTCAGGCGTCGGGGTGCTTTGGTCCGGCCTTCACAGCTGGGCCTGGCTCGTGTGTCCTCGTGCGCTTCTTCCTGTTGGTCCTTTGCCATTAGAAAGCTCTCTGGGCAGAACGCGAAGCTCTTTAAAGGGGCCCCTGGCGCTCAACGCTTTTTCTTCCTGAAGGTAGCTAGCGCTTGTTTCTGATTGAGCAGGTGACGGTTGGTCCTGGTCTGGTTACAGTCTTTCTCTCCTTCTTTCCCCTCTCCCCCTCTTCAGCTTGCCTGTCTGCTCCCAGTTTCATTCTGTTACCATTTCTCACTACGTCCGGGTTCAAATGCAAGCATCCTCAGGGAAGCTCCGACGGAGGGAGTAGGGGTCTATATGTAATAGAGTCCGTATCCCAACAGAGAGAGTTTTCCTTTCCTTTTCTGGTTCTGCTCACTCCCTGTGGCACACGTTGGCCTCTGCTTTTTCCTGCTCGTGGGAGCGCTTGGAGGCAGGCTGGGGGTCATCAGTACGCGCTGCTCAGTCCTGCCAGTAACTCACGGCTGAACGTGCCCTGAGACGTTTTTGATGGATGAGTGCTTAGGGGGGACCGGTTGTTGAGTCGGCGGAATGCCACCCCTGTGTGGAGACATCACCAATATTATCGTCACGAATTCCATACTCCCCATGTCTGATGCACTCACTGATTTTGTGTCTCCTTGCTTGACCTAGAAATAATTGGGAAAGGGATGTTGAAACCTCTCACCACGTTGGTGGGTATGCCAGTCTTCCCCCTATCGATTTTGCACCCTGCGTGTCCATGTGCGCTCCCCTCCCCCTTTCTCTCTAAATATACATGCTCACACACATGTTTTAAACAACTGATTGAGACCGATATTGGGTACGTTTATATTTAGGATGATACGTATATTTTTCGTGCATTGAACCTTTATCACTGTAGTGTTTCCAGTCTTAATAATGCCTTCATTTCTTTATAAAATGTTTATTTCTTTATTTTGAGAGAGAGAGAGAGAGAGCATGAGTGAGGGAGGCGCAGGAAGAGAGGGAGAGAGAGAATCCCAAGCAGACTCCGCGCTCGGAGTGGAGCCCGACTCGGGGCTTGATCTCGGGGCTGTGAGATCACAACCTGGCCTGATATCAAGAGTCAGACACTTAACCAACTGAGCCACCCAGGTGCCCTAATAATGCCTTTACTTTTAAAGTGTATTTTGTCTCAAATGGATACATCTCTTTTATAGGAGAGCTAAAAATAGGACTCTGGGTCTTTCAGCTGGTGTTTTTAACTCATTGATATTTTTGTGATTATTGAATTGTTTCTCCCAGTGGTCAAATGTGTATTTGTCTTGTTTCTTCTGTGCTTCTTTTCTTTCTGTTCTCTTTGTTTTTTATCTTATTGAGTTAGCATTTTAGTACTTTTTAAAAATTTGATTTTCCCTTTCCATAGGACTTGACTTTGTGTATGATTTTTCATTCTTTGTGATTACCCTTAAGGTATTATCACACTTACTTAAGGACAGCCTAAAATCCAGTAAGATCCTGACCTTTCTTATGAAGAATGGAAGGACCTTGGAATGCTTTAATTCTCAGACTACCTTCTCAATATGATTGTCCAGTATTTTTGCTTTTTCTTTTTTTAAGCTTTTTCCTTAAAAAAAACCCAAACCCAAATAATAGACATCGTTACTATTCCACACAATGTGTACGTGTGCACTTACCATTTTATTTGCTTTACTGTTCCCTTTTGCATTTCAGCTTGTTCTTCTGGAGTTATTTTCTCTCTTGCTGAAGTGCATCCTTTATAAATAAATTCACAGAAGATAGTCTCTCTCAGATTTATTTTAAAATGTTTTATTTTTTGAAGATATTTTCAATGATATGAAAGAATGGAGTTGTTCCGATTTGGGAGAAATACTCAAAATTGTGTTTAAACTTTCTGTCATTTCCCCACCATCCAAAACCATTATGATCATGGTCCTTGGATCTTTGGTTAAGAGTGGAGCATGAAAAGATGGCCCAAAGCAAAGTCATTAGGTCTAATTCAGATCTAATTCAGAAAGGCAGGGCTGAAAAGCCAGCTTTTAATAACGGGAAGTCCGAACGTTGGACTTTTATTTTTAAACTTTTCTTAGAGAGAGAGAGAGTGTGAGCAGAGGAGAGGGGCAGACGGAGCGAGAGAATCTTAAGCAGCCTCCATGCTCAGTGCAGAGCCTGACGTGGGACTCGATCCCACGAAGGGTCATGACCTGAGCCAAAATCAAGAGTCAGGTGCTCAACTGATTGAGCCTCCCAGATGTCCCTGAACTTCGGCCTTTTAAATGTTCTTAAGAGATAAAATGGCTTTTTCTTAAAGTAGATAATATATTAAAAATGCTAATATCATTTTTCTTTCAGGAATGATGTGTTGTTAGGAACAACGAGTCGTATGTTGGGGGTCCCCAAGAACACCCCCAGGTTTGATGATTCTTGAACAGGTCTCTTAGGACTCAACACAGAGTTATACTCATGGCTATGATTTATTACAGTGAAAAGATACAAAGCAAAATTAGCAGAGGGAAAAGACGTATGGTGCCGAGGCCAGAGGACAGCAGAAACAAGCTTCCGGAGTCCTCTCCCAGAAGAGTCACACAGGATGCACTTAATTCCCCCACCAACAAGTTGTGACAGCATGTGTCAAATGTTGCCAACCAACGCAGCTCATTAGAGACTGAGTTCCTAGGACTTTCACTGGTGGCCATTCACAGAGACACCTTTTGCCTAGTAGGTACTCAAATGCCAGACTCCCAGAAGGAAAGCAAATGTTGAGCATAAACCATACTGTTTGTACAAACAGCTTAGGCACAGTGTTATCCGTTAATGGTGGTGGGAACCGTCCCCAAATCCAAGTTCTTAGAAACCGGCCAAGGACCAACCTTGTAAGCTAGCTTTTCAAACAGAGCGCTCAGGCCTGCTGTGGTAACTCTTTCCTGCACAGGGCCCATAAGGAAATGATGATGTAATAACAAATTATTGTGACACCTGAATTCTGCTCTCACACTTTCTAGTTTGAGTGGCACTTTAACGTGGTCAAGTCAACAAAAAGCTACAGAGGGAAGAATTAAGTGCTCATGAGGGAGAAGGCTCAGACAGGAGTAATTGACCCGCCGCGTGGCCTAGGATTTGGGGGAAGTGTGTGTGTGTGTGTGTGGGGGGGGGGGCGTTGTTTGACTTTGGCAGTGAAAACGAAGATACCAGATTGGTTAGAAAGAGCTGGCAGTTTTAATATTAGTGGCCTCCTCTCATGTTAGAGATTTATATCTGTTATTTAGGGCTGTCCTGCCTCAGCAGTATTGACTTTCGGACAGGACATGCCTTTGTTGGGGTGCGGGTGCTGTTCTGTGCGTTGTGGGATGTTTCCCAGCACCCTACTCACTAGATGCCAACAGTATGCACTACCCCACCACCTGCCCTAAACCAAAGGCAGTCAAAAATGTCTCCCGACCTTGCCTGTTACCAAATGTCCTGTGCGAGAACCACTGTGTTAATGCACAATTTACAATAAATAAACTCATAAATACCTTGACTTTGCATGTCTGAGTGGCTCACTGATATCTCACGCCTACAGTAGTTTACGTATGGGAAGGTCTTTTATGTCGTTCTGCCAGCAACCTCACGAGAGAACCAGGAGTATTTTATCCTTACTATATAGACGAAGGTGATGAGGTCCTGAGGTTAAGTCACTTTGCCGTGCAGAGCAAAGAGGAAGTACTACTACTTTATTGGGTGCTTACTGTGAGCTAAACATTGTTTGAAATGCTTTACAGGTGTTCATTTTGGACTAAGCTCAAGAAGTACCATCCTAGTGTTGATTTTATAGGTGAGGAAATTGAGGCCAGAGAGGTTAAGAAACCTGCCCGAAGGCACACAGCGAGCTGGCGGAAGATCCAGGTCCAAACTCAGGAAATCTGGCTTCAGGGGTCATGGCCCCCCCCCCCGGCTCTGGATGAAAAGCGAGGTCCTGGATGTTCACATTCTCCAGAGTGTTCCGTCTTCTAACCATGTCCGTGGTGGTTGCGATTTGCTTACACTGCTTTTCTCACTCTGACCAGCTCAGTGGTTTGCATATAACTTTCCCTCTGTTTGAATCAGCTAAATCTCTCTGAGATAAAAATTGGAAGTCTTCTTTCTAGAACCTAACTTTGCTGTTTCAGATGTTGTCTTCTGTTATTATCTTGATTCTTTCTCTTTTTATTTTGATTATAGCATTTCATGGAAATCTGGGTTTGTTGCAGCTGGCAGCCTAGTTTGATACATATACTTCATCCAATTCCTGTGTACTTCAGCTAAGAGACTTCTATTTATGATGCTTAAACATTCCACAGTATTCTCCAGATCTTTCCACAGGCTGTCAATGTATTATATGCCGTATTTACACAGTTACATTTCATTTTCCAGGAAATTTATTAATGTACCAATTCATCCACACCTTCTTTTGTATTTTTTTTTTTTTTTGTTACCTTTTTCCTGGTTCTCTTCGAACATCCATTCCTCATGGCTTCTATCTTATATACTGACCCCTAATAGGGACAAGGAGAAAATGTTCCTCCTGTAAGCCCTGGTGAAGAGATCTACTTTCATTAAGATTTCCATTCAAGACATTTATTTTCGGAAGACTTCCTACTACCACTTGAACATAGTATTTGGAAAGAGCTAGAAATAACTCCACAGTACCACCAATGAATTTGCAAATGCTTTGCTTTGCTATTCGTATGATCCCACGAGGGACCACTGGGCCCTCAATATATTTCTACATCTGTTGTTTTTTTTTGTTTTTTTTTTTTTTTTTTTTTTTTTTTTGTAGCTGTGGTGTTGGGTAGGGAAGAGTTGAGGTTCTGACTTCAGAGCAGAATATTGTTGGATTAGTGCAGGTGATGTTACTACATAGACATGGTGTTGAGAAATCCATTATGTTACTCGTGATCCCTACTAGTTTCAAATAGAAATTCCTTCTTTCCCCCAGCATTTATTATTTTGGTTAGTAACTGTAAATTGGACTTTTTCTCCCAGGTCAAATTTTAGATAATTTCTGCCTGTTATGCACCTTTAGGCAAAGCTATGGTATATACGCATGAACCCACCATTAACAGAACCTTTGAGGACTGGAAAAAAAATGCAGAATATTGCCGATGTGTTTATAGTCCTCACTGTAATCGCACGGCACTTTAGGGTGGCTGCTTTGGCCACCTGGTCGGCATAGTGCGTCTTCTAAAACAACAACAAAACAGCAGAAACTTTTCAAAAAAATTTTTTTTTCCTGTGTAACCCTTGACCAGATAAAACTCAGTATGGGATGCCAGAGTCAGGCTTGTAAAAGTGTCATTTTATGTATATGCATGTACTTAAATTTTTTTTAATGTTTATTCTTTTCTCTTCTTTTTTTTTTTTTTTTTTAGAGTGAGAGAGAGACAAGAGTATGAGTTGGGGAGGGGCAGAGAGAGGGAGACACAGAATCCGAAGCAGGCGTTAGGCTCCGGAGCTGTCGGCACAGAGTCTGATGTGGGGCTCGGACCCACGAACCGCGAGATCATGACCTGAGCCGAAGTCAGAGGCTTAACCGACTGAGCCACGCAGGCACCTCTATATGCGTATACTTTAAAGCTCAGATCTGTCGCCTCTTCTCATTGTCAAGTCAAATGATAGAGAATAATTAGATTGTTTTTGGAAATGATACCCCAGAATGAGAGGTATGTGCGGCAAGGGAGGTTTCGTTATATCCAGATAGAGCTTGTTTTTAGAACTTGTTTAGATAGAACTTGTGTGGAGGAAATGCAGGTGCACACAGAGAAGCAGTAACGGGTTGTGCACCTGCCCCTCCAACAGTTCACTGTTCCACCTCAGGATGCTGTTTAATTTAAAATTCTGCTTAGTTTTAACATTATATTTACCTAAAAGGTCCTGTTTGATTTTTAAAAAATGTCTATTCATTTATTTTGAGAGACTGAGTGGGGGAAGAGGCAGAGAGAGAGAGGAGACAGAGAATCCCAAACACGCAAGGCTCGAACTCACCAACCTAGAGATCATGGCCTGGGCCCAAACTAAGGGTCGGACGCTTAACCCACTGAGCCCACCCCCCACCCCCACCCAGGCGCTGTTTGATTTTTAATTAAACATAAACAGGCAGGAGCAGGTTGTCCCCCAATGTCTGTCCCCAAACGGAGGTAACTGGTCCGTTAGACCAGCAGGGTCTCAGCGGGCTAAGACACATCCGAGGGTAGACTTTCATTACAGTTTTCAAAGTAGTTAAAATAGATATGTAAAATTTTTGAATTAAACATTGCGGAATCCCTGCAGATCTCTGTGAAACTTTATTCCACAGAATGTATTTCGGGGAAAAAAAAAAAAAAGCACATGTGCTAAATTGTTATTTTAGCTTTAAATGATAGCAAGGCATAGTTGCTACATTTGGAAGTCCGGTGAGGTTCAGTTGTCCAAGACTGACGTACAAATATTCCAGAACATACCGAAATCATCTATCCAGCTTCCCCTGTGAGCAGCACTGTTCAGTAGTAGTCCCCAAAGGGTGTGGATGACCCAAAGGCTGTGACTCCAGGGTGCGTACAGGGAGGAAACCTTGTGGGCTATGCCCTCTTCCCTTGAAAAGAATACTTTTTTAAAAAAGTTTATTTATTTATTTTGAGAGAGAGAGAAAAAGAGAGAGAGAGAGAAAGAGAATCCCAAGTAGTCTCCACACTGTCTGCACAGAGCCGGTGGCAGGGCTCGATCTCACGACCCTGGGATCACGACCTGAGCCGAAATCAAGAGTCAGACGCTTAACCAAATGAGCCACCCAGGCGCCCTCGTACTCTAGTTTTGACCAACATTCGAAACAGACTTGACTGTCTAGGTTCGTGGTCTGGGTTAGAAGGTGGAAACCAGAAGCGAAGGAGACCGTACGAGGCTGAGTGCTGTGTGGGAAAAGTGATCTCTTGACGGCCAGAAGTCCTTTGCGCACCATGATTTCCTATGATCGAGGCCACCCCAACCTTGGTAGACTTTGAAAGCACTAGCGCTTTGCATCGTGCTCTGTTAATGTCTCTGTCTACAAGGAGAGTAGGTACAGTGCCGTATAAATAGTGGGGCGGAAAGGACTTTTGAGAAACCACAGGAAGAGACGCAGGGTGGACATCACTAATGAGAGGGGCCAGGGAGGAGGCTCTTGGAGGGACAGCTCTGAGCACCACAGCTTTGGTGGTGATCGAGTCACAGCAGCTAGTGATACATGCCCCCCTCCCCCCGTGCCAGCCAAGTGTGGGCGGGGGGGGGGCAGCCACGAATCAGGGTTTGTACCCTTACCCACATAGAGGGAGCAGAGGCCCCTCACTTCACCTCTAGGAGGACCTGTGTGTTTTGCATATGTGTGACCATCTACTACGTAACATGGTGAAGCTTTCCTGTAGCTTGATCGCGTACTCTGGTCATATGGCCGATTGTTACTTCCCCCTCTCTCCTACCTTTCTTTCCTTCTTCCTTCTTTTCTTCCTTCCACAAATATTTACACATATTATCGAAGTCATATTAGGAGCCGGACGCCGGTAGGTGCTGAACGTGCTCTGACAAGGGGCAAGACAGCCTGTTCTCGCTACCACGGAACTTGCCTTGTACTGCGAGCTGGAGACATGTCCGTGGGAGCGTACAGATGAATGGGATGAGAATTACGATGGGAAGGACTCCTGGGAACAGTGATGTGTAGGACGAGACCTAGGTGATGAAGAAGTGTCAGCCAGAGAAGCAGGGCGTGAGGAGGGAGGAGTATTCTGGTCCAGGAGAGCGGCGTGTGGCGAAGAGGCGGGAAAGAGAAGGGTGAGCTCCATGGGTGGAACGTGGCGAGTGAGCAGGGAGACTTCAGAGGGCGATCGTGGAACCTCAGAAGACAGGAGACTGGACTTTATTCTCAGATCAATGGGGAGACGTTGAGCGGTTTCACTCAGAGGAGTAATGTAATCATACGGGCATTTTAGAATGTTTGCTTTGGCACCCTGGCTCAGAAGGGCAAGACTGGCAAGCGTTCTGTTTCCCTGAAAGGAAATTGTGGCCTATCGGGAAAATTGCAGTGGAGATGGGAAGATGTAAACATATCTGGGGCGTATGTAGGAGATAGAATCAACGGACTTGGTGACTGATTGACTGCGTGAGGAGGCAAGATTATCTCCTAGTTTCTGGCTTGGCCAACTGGGCACTTCTAAATGAAAGAGTGGATAAGAGGGAGGTGCTTGTCTTGGAGGTGGGGTGGGGTATCGGACAGCTGAGTTTCAGACTGGTTGAGTTTATGGTGGCTGTGGAACATACACAAGAGGAAATGCCAGGAGGTCTGAGATCTAGGACAGAACGCTGGGCTAGATTTGGGAGTAATCGGCATACACGTAGCGATTACTCACGGCTGTGAGTCACTGAGATCACCCAGGTGATCACCCAGATGTAGATCACCCTGAGAAGAACCCCGAAGGGGGAAGGGCAAACCGAGAGGAACCCACAGGAGACAGAGAAGGAACAACCAGAGGGGGAGAAGCCAGTCCGGCAGTGTGCGGTGACATTAGAAACCAAGAGAGAGGACATTTCCAGATGGAGCGGTGGTGAAGCAAGAGGAAGACAGAAAGATGGCTGCTGCATGTGTCCACAGGGAAGTCCTTAGAACTTTGAGCAGAGAAGCTTCTGGAAGCAGGAGGTAGAAGCCCGAATGTGTGGTGCTGAGGAGAGAGTTGGAGAGGAGATGAGCAGGGACAGTGAGTCGAGGCCTCTCGGTAAGGAAGTTTGGCCGAAGGAGAGAAGAGAGTCTAGCTCCACAGGCTAGAATAGCGTGTGGTTAGAGGGAGAGGTAATAAAAGATAGGAGAGCCTCGAGCATGCCTGGGTGCTGATGGGAGGCAGCCAACAGAGTCGAGAAGTCGAGGTTGAGATTTCAGGGCGTGGTGGGTAACTGGTGATAGAGGGTCATGAGAATGGAGGAGGGACCCAGAATAACGATACGGAGATGGCCTTCGCCAAGGGGAGAGAGACGCCTCTTTCCACTGTGATGGGAGGGAAGGATAAAGCAACCGGGTGTCAAAGCATTGCTTTGCAACATAAGATTTTAATTATGTTCTTTTAAAATATTTCTCCACAGGCACTACCCAAAGCAGTCCTTCACCACGGTGGCAGATACACCTGAAAATCTTCGCCTGAAACAGCAGAGTGAATTGCAGAGTCAGGTAACTTCTCGAAAGCCTATTTTTGTTGCACTGGTACCAAATATTAGTCCCAAGGCCACTCTTCTGAGGTTTCGCCATTGTTCTGTTTATGCCCGGTCACCGGCTGGTGTGGAGGCTGAAGGCAGGCCTGGGAGGGCATTCTCGGTGAAAGCGCTGAAAACATCTGTTTTCTTCCTGGTCTTGGATCATCCTGACATTCCCGGTCCTGTTATTCACATGGGACTAGGGCAACTAAATGAGTTCTGGTCAGAGTAAGTGTTTCCCAACAATATTGATTTATTTGGTCCTAAATATTTAAAAACATTTTATAAATAGCTTTTCCACACCGCATATGTAGGGGAAAGAAGAGGTGTTAACTTGACCCAGTTGCAGTGCGTGTGGGGCTAACACCCTGTCTGTGTATCTCACACCAGCCACTAGCTTTGTTTTCATCCTGTCACGTTATTCCCATTTCTTTCATATGTCACACTGACAGCATGAACAAAGATTAGAACACCACAGTTGGCTCCCACTCAACCATTTTGGATGCAAACTTGCCTTCAATATGGTGAAGTACGCTGGTTAAGACTGGGGATTTAAATTCGGTACTTTCTGCAGGGACACCCCATCTCTGAGGGAGCACAGGGCGCTCTCTTTCAGAGAAGTTGTCTTGCCTGCCACACTGTGGGAAGATGGGGAACAGCTACAGTGCAGCCCTTTGGTCAACCATGTAGTAAGACAACATCAAGGAGCTGAGGGAGGCGGCGGGGAGCGAAGGCGGAGTCTGGCCCCTCCCTGCTGTGGTTCATTGGTTGGGACATTGGGCCAGCCACTCTGATTCTCTGTGCTTATGTAAAGTGAGACCCGCTATCCGTCTGTCTTATCTTGTCTACCCGTCTTGGGTGGCTGCAGGTATCCAACAGGTCGTGAGGTGCGAAAGCATTTTCAAAGTTGACAGATTATGTGATCGTGAAGGCTTACTGTTTTTATGACGGTCCCCGAAAATCCTCGAGATGAAAAAAAAAGAAGCACAGAATTTGCAAAGGAAAGAGGTACCTGGCTGATACGCTTTGAAAATGCCAGTTGTGGCCATTCTAAATGACAGAGGTCGGCTCTCGGTGGTAGCAGATCTCATTATCTCTGTGCAGGTTTATGGGACCACGGGGGCGATTGTGGTTCCCTCCACCCTCTTTCTGTGGGTCTTGGGACCACTTCTCAGTCCATTTAGTTGGGGGAGATAGAACTCAAAGTAGAGTTTGCTGTCGGCTAGCAGCACCATGAAGACTTGGTTGGCAGTTAGTTTTTGGTTCTGTAAAATGCTAATTCTTGTGTGCTAAGCCATTAGTTCAAAAAATTGAGTGCTGGCCAAAGAGAGGCAGTGTCGCCGAGCCGGCAAGAACACCCCTGCTCGTTCACACTGTGGAGGGTGCCAGGACTTGGCTGTGGTCTGTGCAGATCCAATATGCCTTTCTTCTCATCAAGTTAGGATTAATTAGATAATTCTGGAGGAGTACTTCGAGCACATTGGAAAACAGAACTAAATCAAGCAATCAAATATTTGTTTCCTGCCTATTACATGTCCTTGTTCTGTGCAAAAGAATTCATAATTAGTTAATCTTCCCTTCACAGAGCTCACAGGGTATGTGAGGAAACAGGACTAATAAACCACACCCCCCCTTCCCCCCGACACCAACCCCACCAGAATGGCTATCTTTAATTTACAGTAAGGATTCCAAAAGGGAGGGATGAGTACCGGTTGGATTGGTCTCTGGTTCCCGCCAGAGGTGGGATTGGAGTGGACCCTTGAAGGTTGAGAAAGGATCGGATATGAACACCTGTCTGCTTCCTTGGAAGGCACACCGCTCCCTGTGGGTTCAGTTAGTGGCGATAGGTGCCTGAGCCGGGCCCGGGAACAAGCATTTACTGTTTTCCTGCCACGTGCCCGGTTCTGGAAATGCAAAGAAAAGGAGCTCACTGTTTTACGAAAGGCTGGTTTTATTCTCTGTCACGGAGCAACCTGCAAGCTTCAGAAGGTGCTGATAGGGTGGTGGCACAGGGCTGATAGAGGAAGGCACAAAGCACCGTGGGGTCTCAAAACAGTGGGCGGGTGAAGGCATCCGATTTTCTTTAAGATTTTGTTCCAGTGTCATCGCCGGAAAGAAATGTAGGACTTCATTGGGCCGACCGTGTGGGGAAATTCAACTCGGTTCAAGAAACACGTACTGACTCTGCACTATTGCAATGAACCGTGCGGGGCATTGGGGATGTGAAAGCCTCCTCCTCATCGTCAGCCTTGCTCTATATTCTGGGCACAGAATTTTACATGTGTTGTTCCATTTGGTCTCAAACAGCCCCACGGAACAGGTATTTATGATTACTATCCCTGTTTAGATGAAGCACTCAACCCTTAAAGAGTCAGATAACTTGTCCTTGCAAACTTGGTAAGGAGTTGAACTTGGAATAGACCTACATTTTGTGAGCCCTCGTTATCCACCCTCTTAACCAGTGTTCTGGTCCTTTGGCTCAGAGGGCACTCAGAAAAGGAGATCCGCGAGCAAATGGTTGCAGTACAAGGTTGTAGTTCAGCTTATGCAAAGGAACTTTTGCTGAGTGCAAAAGTCACGCAAAGGAAGAAATCCTCCTCCTCTTCTTTATTAGCAGCTGTATTTTTCTGGGTGACAGATGCAAATACTTCTGTAAGAGCATTTCTGCTTTTGCAAAGGCATAGAAAGGGATCTTCCCAAATGGTAACATTCATGAATGGCAGTTGATTTAATTTTAGCATTTTAAATAGTTTGCTTCTGCGGCACAGCGTTACCTTAGTGTTTGGACATCAAGAATTCTGAACAGCTCAACCGTTTGGATGGAAAATTGACTTTTAGTATTTTATTTACTTGTTTATAGTCATTTGCGATACTAAATGAGTTAAGCCTGTGCCAAATCTCAAGTTTGAAATCCTCTCTTAGAATTGTTTGGTTAAAACTGGTTCTTTTGGGGGTGCCTGGGTGGCTGTCGGTTAAGCATCCAACTTTGGCTCAGGTCATGATCTCATGGTCCATGAGTTTGAACCCCGCATCGGGCTCTGTGCTGACAGCTCAGAGCCTGGAGCCTGCTTCGGATTCTGTGTCTCCCTCTCTCTCTGCCCCTTCCCTGCTCATGCTTTGTCTCTCTCTGTCTCAAAAATAAATAAACATTAAAAAAAAAAAAACTAGTTCTTTTGTTTCAGCTCATTATCTTACCAAATGGGCCAAAATGGAGGAAAAACAAAAACGAAATTTTGGTTGAACCTAAACAGTTATTTATAGAGACACATTGTGATCTTCTCCCTTTTCTTCCTTCATCTTTTTGGTTCTTAGTTTCTGAGAGGGTTGTAGACACTTCCAACATCTTTTTTTTTTTCCTCCCCTGAGTGTCAAACCCTCTCAAGCTTTTTTGGGGGGATCTGTATTAGGTGTCAGATTGTCATAATAAAATGATGAGAAATATTGGAGAATAAACAAGCAAACCGTGAGTTAGCTTTTCAGAGCTGGTGGTGGCACTGCTTTCCAGGCTTTCTCCAGCTGGCACACCACTGGAGCCTCGGACGGGCAGACACTGGCTGTGGTGGACAGGGGGACAGGGACTGCCCTGGAGACAGGCAGTTGAGTTGGTGGGGAGGGAGAGGGGGAAGGACTTCCACTGTCACTTAACTCCCTTTTCATCACAGATCACAGGGTGGATGGCTTCAAAGAAAGAGCGTACATAGTGGTTCGACGCCCCCAGTGGCCCCTTCTACAAGGAGCAAAAGTCAAACTCTACTTGCAGTGGTATTAGTAACGTTACTAATAGTAATAACTATTGGTTGTTAGCATTAGTCACATGCTCGGGATGGGCATAATATCTTTGCCCTGTAGGAAAGTGAGCCGGTGTTGAAAAGCCCTGCCTTGTAAACTCAACTGGAACAAAACCCTTTGTAAGTTGCAAAATCCCTAAAGTTTAAAAACTTAAGTGACATGAGGGGGGCCTGCCTGGCTCAGTCGGTTAAGAGTCCGACTCTTGGTTTCGGCTCAGGTCACGATCTCACAATTTTGTGAGTTCGAGCCCGGCATTGGGCTTGTGCTGACAGTGTGGAGCCTGCATGGGATTCTCTGTCTCCTGCTCTCCCTGCCCCTCCCCTGCTCACACTGTCTCTGTCTCTCTCAAAATAAATAAATAAACTTAAGAAAAAAATTAAGTGATGTGAGAAGCCCCTTAGGAGAAACATTTTCTTGATGAATTATTTTCAAAGTATGTTGTAGCAAACGTGTCCTTTTTTCAGGCTGTGTAGCATACTCTTTCTGGAAGAAAGGGCACGGATGTTCTGAGTGCCCGGCCCGGGGGTCTGCGGACTTCTAAAAGCTGTGGAAAGGGTCGCTCGGTGGCATGGGCAGGGGAAGCTCCGGTAGAAGGAGGACCAAACCCCCATTCCGTCACCGCCTCTGCCCCCTCCCAGGGCCGAGTGACTGTCTCAGGAAGCCCTGGCTCTCTGTGGGGCAGAGATCTGAGAAGCACTGCTCCAAGTGGAACGTTAGTCGCACCCACTTGGTTGTTTATGTGATTGGCTTAGCTGTTTGCAATCATGCCGAAAATAATAGAGATTTTGGGCTCACTGTGTTCTTAAATGGAGTGTGTGTAATTTATGAGCGCGGGTACGATGAACGATTGAAAATGATTATGGAGAGAATACAAATCATTCTGGAACCTTTGAGTCTTCATTTTGTAATCTGTGCTGATTCTTTTTTAATCTTGCGCGTCTCTGCGGAGGCATAAAGCGCATGGCTCGGAGGGAATACAGTAGATGGGAGCAGGAAGGGTGAGAAGGGAATGTATCTTTTTCTTAATAGGGGACATAAGAGTTTAGCGTCTTTGTGGGGGAGAGGAAGACACGTGCTTGATATAAACCTCTGGACGCTCGAGGAGGTGGTCCTGTGGCACGCTTTCTCTTTCTCCAGCTTGCCCTTGGCAACTTCTGGACCTCCCCATTCTGTGGTTGCATTTCCGGAGGGCTTTTCTCTCAGTTATCTGCCGTCTAAGCGTCCAGTCAGGTGTTAAGTAACTACCTGACGCAGACCCCTCTCGGGTGACGCTGATCGAGTGTCGCCGGAGACTGACTTCCTTCAAAGCCACGAATCTCTGACTTGGGAACCCCCGTGGCTTTTGAAAGACGATTGGGGAGGTAGCTGGATAGCATCTTCCGAAGGCTTCAAATCCCCTCCCGAGGGCCCCCACCCAGCCATAAATCACACCTGAATTTCACTGGCCACCGGGCACCATTCAAAGGCCACGTTGGGGACACTGTGGTGAGCAAAGCCCAGATAAAGTTCTCACCCTCAGGGGATCTGTGGTTTAGTCGGGGACAGGATGGTAATAAAAAACTAATCAAAGTGGGTGAAATGGCAACCGGGACAAGGCCTGCAGGGAGGGCTGTGCGTATTCTAATTATGTTTTAAAACATTTGCAGGGAGTGGGAGGCCTGAGTACCTTTCTGCAGACAAATGTGTAATGGGGTCTCCGTCTGGTCTGCTGCATCCTGCCTGGCCATAGACCCCATTTCAAAATGCGTATCAGTTTTCCTTTTTTGTTTCCATTTCCTGAACTTACCCAACCCTCCTCTGCTCTTCGCCGGGTCCTCTTCCCATCCCTTATCTCGTCTGACAACCTCAGACTTCCGAACACCAAGACTGTCCCCCCAGATCGTTTTTGTTGGTACTTCTTGTGTTCCGCTGATCTTGGACGAGACACCTTTCATGCGTGCCTCTTCTCTGAACCTAATTTTGGCAGCTTTCTAGTTCCCATCTTCTGATTTTTCACCATTGATGCTGTATCCTGATCCCATGGCGATGCTGCCTCCTTCCCGCGACAAGCACCTTCTCCTGGATGTAAAGGTGAAAGTTCACAGGGAGAAGCTTCAGCACGTTCCCTTGCAGGGTTTCGAGGCAGCAAGAATGATGAGAGATTATGTTTCACGTATAGGAAGGGATGAATGTGGGTAAGAACTTCAAAGGAGAAATATTAATGCGGCACGTTTCTTCCAGGGAACCTAGCGTGCTGTGCAGATGTTAACTCTAACCCTGGTAATTTCCCTTAAGGCAGATTGTTTTCGTATTTTGCTTCTGGATAAAATGATGTAAGGGACAAAAATGTCAGTAGTGACAGACAGCAAAATGACCCAAGATGTTTTGATTTGCTGTGTCATGATGGGGTTTTAGAGCTTTTCATCACAGGGGCCTGGTCTTCTCCCCCTCCCCCTCCGGAAATGACCCATATTCTTTCCATCTGGTCTCGGAGTCCTGGCATCGTGGGTCTTTGGTGCCCTCCTGGCTCGTCCTGTCTTCCTTTCGATCACTCCTGCAGCTGGCGGTGGCGGATGTGAGTGCCGTACTTTGTGTGGCCAGGCTGTGCGCTATTTGTTGTGATTCTGCCGGCCAGAATCAGATTCCTGGTCCTTTAATTAGGCATTTGAATATATAGCCTATCAATTTTGTGGCTCTGGGGTCATGACTGTAACGGCTATGGTGAAGTGAATATTTTAGCAATATCAAATCAACGTGTTTTCCATCTTTCTCTTGTATGAATCGTGTTCTGCCACACCACCTCGCTTTGATGGGTCCAGAGAAAGGTGAGGAGCGAACCCCATTTTGAGAAGGATAAAATATGGTCCCATGTGAAGAGGACTGTCCGTCCCTCTTTTGGCCCTGGTAGATTGTGGGAAAAGGCAGAAAAATCAGAGTCTGAAACGGGACCTCCCTGTCTGTCCTGGCTGAAGTCTCCCAGAGGGAAGATGGGGAGGCATGGTGAGTAGGTGGGGCGGGGGGACCAAGAAGCAGAGAAGACCACCCTACAAGACGTACGCTCCTTCCCACCTGAACAGTGAGCCTCCCCGGCATGGTGGGCACGGGGAGAACCCGGGTTTTGTCTTCCAGCGTCTGGCGTGGCGTGGAAGGCGATGGAAGTCTCAGCGCACCTCGCAGGGGAAGGCCGAGGGTGCTTGCTGGGGAGGGAGCTCCCACTGCAGGGACAATGTGCCCCTGGAGCCAGGGGTGGCTTACGCAGGCAGGGAGCGGTAGTAGGACCCCCGTGAGGAGAGCCAGACTCGGCAGGCAATGCCGCCAAGCTTTTTCCGAGCCAAGGGAAGAATACACCATGATGTCACCAGCCACGGTCCTCAGTGGATGCTAATGACCAAGAGGTCGAGGAGATGCCACTGTGGCCAAAGGAGTTAGAGGGGAGAATGGGGAGTTGTGAACGTGGATTCAGGACTTCCCTCTTTCTTCACTCTGAAGTCACTGAAGCCCTCCCAGCTCACACCCGCTGCGACGGCATATTGATAGTGGAGACAGGAAGCAAGAGGAAGTCTGAATATACCTAAGCCGTTTACGTCATTGAATGGATTTCGTTTAATGGCTGGGACTAAAGTTAGTTCCTCCCATTTGAATGTGATGGGGACTCGGGAGGAATAGCAGAGCAGCTGTAGGAAATCGACCTTTATTTTGTATCTGAGTACCTTGTACGTAAAATGCTAACCTTTGGCTTTTGTGGTAAAATATAGCCCTAGACCGAGACATCTGGTTTCAAGGGGGCTCCTAGTTGGCTCAGTCGGTTAAGTGTCTGACTCTTGATCTTGGCTCAGGTCATGAGCTCACGGTTTGTGGGTTCAAGCCCCACCTCGGGCTCTGCACTGACAGTGGAGCCTGCTTGGGATTCTCTCTCTCCCTTTCTCTGTCCCTTCCCTGCTCTCTCTCTCTCTCTCTCTCTCAAAATAAATAAACTTAAAAAAAAAAAAAAAGACAGATCTGAGTTTGAGTCCCGCCTCTGCCACTAAGTGTGACTTTGGGTACCGCTGACCTTTGGCCTTTTCAGGACATAAAATAATGGCTTGTACTGGATGATTTTTAAAAATTCCCTCCAGTTGTAATGATCTTGACTGTAGTACAAAAGTGTTCTGCAGTCACATCTCAGGTTAGCAAAGATGAAAAGACCCTTAAAGAGAAGGATTCGCCATTCTTTTTGGTCTGCCGAAACAGTAATCGTCAGACCTTCCATGTCGTGTGACTATTCCTTTAAAAGCTCATTCCCCAGACTAGTCTCAGATATTGGCTGAAGGTCAGAGGTCTGAGAAAGTTGATGGGAAAATCAGTTTTGCTTCGGAAGATGTGTCTAATTTTGCACTAAACGTGTTTAAAAATAACAGAGGACAAGAGAAGACAAAAAATAATAGCAGTCATAATATCCATCCATTGATGGCAACTAGTGACATCTTTAGTTCAGTTGCTCAGGTTTTCTATGTGGAAGTAACTAGAAGTATTAGTACACTTTTAAGAAGTGTCTTAGTTATTTTAGCTCACTTCCTTTATGCTTTGTTTTAAATTGTGTTCTTGAGTGGCTTTGATTAGGTCATAGCTTTTGGACGTTAAAAGTCGGTGTTTTCTCACTACAAGGTTATTTGCTTTTCACTACCCCTTTGTCCTTTATTTATTTATTTATATTTATTTTTATTTTTTGAGAGAGAGTCGGGGGAGAGAGGGAGAGAAAGTGAGTGGGGAGAGGGGCAGAGAGAGAGAGAGAGAGAGAGAGAGAGAGGGAATCATAAGCAGACTCCATGTTCAGCACGGAGCCTGACATGGGGCTCGATCCCATGACCCCAGGGATCATCACTTGAGCGGAAATCAAAAGTTGGACCCTCAACCAACTGAGCCTCCCAGGTGCTCCCCACCCCCTGTCCTTTCTAGAAGCAATTTGTTTTGCTGAGGCCTGCAGCCTTGAGTCAATTCGGTGGACTCCAGGAATCTCTCAAAGGTGAAAGATAGTGCTGCTCAGCACAGAGAAGCTCAACCTAAAGCCACTTCATTAGGTTAGTAGGCTCATGAGATTGAATATTTCTTAATCCTCAACTGATTAATACTGTTTTTTTCTTAGTAATATATTCAAAAAAATTTTTTTAAGTTTACTTTTATTTATTTTTTGAGACCGAGATAGAGAGTAAGCGGGGGAGGGGCTGAGAAAGAGGGAGACACAGGCTCCAAAGCAGGCTCTGAGCCGACAACAAAGAGCCCGACACGGGCCTTGAACCCACGAACCGTGAGATCATGATGTGAGCCCAAGTCGGACGCTTAACCGACTGGGCCACCCAGGCGCCCTTGATTGTACTTTATAATGGAGTATTTCTCATTACAGTGTCTGAAGAGAACGATTAGAAGAATTTCTCTCCCTTCCTCTACCCCTTCCCGGCCTCTCTTTTGATTTTTGGTGAAGTCAGGGGTTAGAGATGATGGTAAATCAGAAATTAAGTTAACACAAATTTGATCCTAACTAGTAGGGAAAATCTGGCTTCCTTTTGACTGACATGCTGCGTTTTCATATATGTGGAATTGTTTTTACTTCAGGGGAATCTGAAATCTGCAAGTAGCTACGAAGGAAGATCTAATAAGCATCTTCAGCTACAGATTTACCTTCCCAAGCACATAGTGCTTTTAGACACCAAACGACTAAATATACCAAATTTCACACTCTTACTTAAACTAAAGAAGTAAAGGATAGTGAAGCCAAGGGTCATAACCGATTTTTTTAAATTTGAAATAAGTTTGACATATTTAATATTTCTACTTCTAGTATAATTTATTTGACTGTAAATTTGTATATATATATTTTTTAAAAATCTGTGTTTGACAATTGACTCAGGTGAGCTAGGAAGAGCTGGTCCCAGCTCCCTGCTTGGTTTTTCAGGCATCCACTGGATTGTTACTTGTACAAACCTGATGCGTAGGAAATAGTCTGAAGTGGTGATAGAGATTTGGGAGTTATCGGTATGTAGGTGATACAGAAAAGGATGGAAGAAGGGCATGGGGATTATAAAAGAGGGCTGAGGATTAAATCTTGGCTATTAATGGGGTGCCAATGGGTGCAGAAGAACAGGGGCCCCTGAAGGAGACCAAGGACTGTTCAGAGACATAAGAAAAGACCAGGCAGGCTTCAGATGGATAGCACTTCCATACCTAATTCATACCATAAGTTTAAGAAATACAGTCTATAAGAAACAGTACCCATCAAAGAAATAAGGAGTATTCATTTACTGTAGCAAGGGACTGTAAGTTAATAAACGAATTTGCAATAGAGCTTATTTAAGCAAATACATTCTTTTTTTTTTTTTTTTAATGTTTATTTTTGAGACAGAGAGAGACAGAGCATGAATGGGGGAGGGTCAGAGAGAGGGAGACACAGAATCCGAAGCAGGCTCTAGGCTCTGAGCTGTCAGCACAGAGCCCAACGGGGGGCTTGAACTCACGGACCGTGAGATCATGACCTGAGCTGAAGTCGGACGCTTAACCGACTGAGCCACCCAGGCGCCCCTAAGCAAATACATTCTTAATGTCTTTAAACTATGGTGGTTTTTGTTATTATATTAACTATACATACATATTATTATATATATGTAAATATATATAATAATATGTATTGATGTGTATGCATTTTTAGATTGCATAGTTTGTGTGTGTGTTTTAATTAATTGATTATTTTTAGGTCTTTAGTACAGTTTGATTTTATTCTTTTTTTCTTTTATTTTTTCTTTTTTAAAATTTACATCCAAACTAGTTAGCATATAGTGCAACAATGATTTCAGGAGTAGATTCCTTAATGCCCCTTACCCATTTAGCCCGCCCCCCCTCCCACAACCCCTCCCGTAACCCTCAGTTTGTTCTCCATATTTATGAGTCTCTTCTGTTTTGCCCCCCTCCCTGTTTTTATATTATTTTTGTTTCCCTTCCCTTATGTTCATCTGTTTTGTCTCTTAAAGTCCTCATTTGAGTGAAGTCATATGATTTTTGTCTTTCTCTGACTAATTTCACTTAGCATAATACCCTCCAGTTCTATCCACGTAGTTGCAAATGGCAAGATTTCCTTCTTTTTGATTGACGAGTAATACTCCATTGTATATATATACCACATCTTTATCCATTCATCCATTAATGGACATTTGGGCTCTTTCCATACTTTGGCTATTGTCGATAGCCCTGCTACAAACATTGGGATGCATGTGCCCCTTTGAAACAGCATGCCTGTATCCCTTGGATAAATGCCTAGTAGTGCCATTGCTGGGTCGTAGGGTAGTTCTATTTTTAGTTTTTTGAGGAACCTCCATACTGTTTTCCAGAGTGGCTGCACCAGCTTGCATTCCCAAGATCGTAACCTATTTTTAAACAACCAATCTTAGAGCCATTATGCACTTTCTTCTTTATCTCTAGAATAGCTGTAATGCTTATAAATCATTAAAATTAAAACTAAAATAAATCTTAACTTATGTTTTTCCTATTGCACAGAAAACATATACTTAACAAGATTTCCTTGGGATTGGATAATTGCCAAGGTTCTGAAACTTTTCATTCTAGAATATTTTACTCTCTATAGGATACCACTTAACGTGTATATAAACTGTTATATATAATATGTATAAAATGTATATGTATATTGCATATATGTATATGTATATGTATACATGCATATAACACATACATATACAATATGCATGTATTCATATACATGTATGTACATATTTTTATTACTTTTTTTTAATGCTTATTCATTTTTGAGAGGGAGAGACAGAGCACAAGTGGGGGAGGGGCAGAGAGAGAGGGAGACGCAGAATCTGAAGCAGGCTCCAGACTCTGAGCCGTCAGCACAGAACCTGATGTGGGGCTTGAACCCACGAACCGCGAGATCATGACCTGAGCCGAAGTTGGATGCTTTTCCAACTGAGCCACCCAGGTGCCCCTACATGTATATACATATGAGTATAATAGACATATATATTCATGTATATACATACATATATGCGTATATATAAACGTACGTGATAACATAATAAAGTTAACTTGGAAAGACAATGTTCAGTAAATAGTCTCTTTGAAAACCTGAAGGGCTGAGAAAACATGAAGTGTTGTTTCTTTTGTTATCAATGGCCAAGTATGATTTAATTCACTGCTGGACACTGAAACAGCTATATCATTGCAGTCTAGGTTCCCATCATGTAAATTAGCTTTGCGGTTCCTGTGTCTTTCAGTCATTCCATATGTTTTAAGAAAGTGCTATCGTGAAAAAGTGTAGCAGAGGTAGTATTATTTCTGGAAGTGAGGTAATGAGATCTTTTGCAAAATATTGCTTATTCCAGACGACAGACCATTCATTCCACAACATAACAAGTGGAAACACAAGGAAAGCTTTTACCCATTTTGATGGGTTTTACTTACTCTATCTGTAGTTTATTAACTTAATTCTATAAATACCTGTTTCATCTTCGTCCCTTGTTTTAGATTTTAAACTAGAGTCCAGAGGTTTATTAATTTAGTGGTTATTATTTGATGACCATGCTAAACAATTATCAGGATTATATTACAGCATTTGATGATAAGGGTGATAATGCATGAAATGAAGTAGGAACAACTGTAAACAACTTTATGAAAATCAGGAGTTCATGAGAATGAAGAATTGGACACTTTCTTGAGTGGTACACCTATGCCTTTCTCATCCTTTCTTGCCATTAACCACAAATCAAGAAAAACCATGCTATTCTTGATTTCAAACCTTTACTGGCAAAGAAGTCTCATTTAAGGACTTAACTGTATTTCCTGTAATTACTTTTTTTTTTTTAAAGTTTGTTTATTTATTTTGAGAGAGAGAGAGGGAAGGCAGAGGAGGGGCGGAGAGAGAGAGGGGAGAGAGAGAATCCCAAGCAGGCTCCTCACCGTCAGCACGGACAGAGCCTGACATGGGGCTTGGTTTCACGAACCATGAGATCATGATCTGAGCCAAAATCAAGAGTCAGACACTTCATGGACTGAGCCACTCAGGCGCCCCTGTAGTTTCATTTTGTATAAAGCTGTTTCAATTACTTCTTGGTTCAGTCTGTGCTTACTGAATACCTCCTTTGGCCAGACACTGCCGGCCCTCAGGGTGTGAGGGGGTGTGGAGAGAAGCCAGCAGCCGGGGGGGGGGGGGAAGAGGAGTGAGTAAAGGCACAATTCCTGACTTAGAGGGTTTATTAGGTCTCCTCAAAAGATCTTCTCCCAAATTCTGTAAACTGTTACTTTTTTCTGTTTGCCATTTCACTTTCTCTTCTCTTTTTCTACTGAAATGTTTACTCCTTTGAATGGAAGCCCAGTATGACTTCCCCTTCACATGGATCAAATACCAACTGCTCTGAGAAACAATATACTGGAGAAGAAATGACCTTTTATCTGGTTTTGGAAATAGCTCTCTCTGTTTTTTGTTTCCTAGCACCCATGTCGCCCCCACCACCCCTCTTGTTTTTTAGCACCCACACCCTTTTGCAAACTATTTGTAGAGCTTGCTTCTTCTTAAAATAATGTGAATGAAAAATGTTTTTGATGGCTTCATGAGCATCGAAACCTTCTCTACTAAAATCCACTTTTTTTTTTTTTTGGTTGTCATCAAGAGAATTAAATCATGTCGTCAGCAATACCCAACCCTCCCGTTACCCTCCAGACTCCAGAGGAGAGGCTCCTAACCCTTTTTGGGTCAGAGGCCCCTCTGGAAATCTGATGAAAGCCATTGAACTTCTCCTTTGAATCAGGTACAAAAGCAAAAATATGCCAACTTTAGCATGTAATTGCAGGGAGTTCATGGGAGAATGAAGGCCATTGGAGTCCCAAGCTTTAGGGTGAGTGGCCAGATTGGCCAAGGGGAGGAATAGGACTGGCTGAGCTTTAGGAAGGTTCAACAGAGGCTAGAGGCTGGTCACAGAAAGATTGTGGATTTCCTGCCTTTGAAGCACAATTTTATTTTATCTTGATTGAAAGGGTAGTTGTTTGGGAAATGTGAAATGTTACTGCCTTAAAAAAAAAAAGCTATCTAGCAACAACTTTTAAGACTTAAAAATATATATATACTCGTTAATCTAGTAGTTACTCCTGGGAATCTCTACCATAGAAACAAAACCATCGACGTAGAAGGCATATGAACAGGGGTCTCTAGGACAGCATCGCTGGAAGCAGCAAAAACCAGGAAGCGTAGTGAAAGCCCATCAACAAGGTAATAGCAGAATCCATTGTGATAATCCATACCCTAGGATATCATGCAGCCATTAGAAAGAATGAAATAGAGATCTACCAGATGCCATGTAGGGATGTCCATGTGGTATTTGTTTAATGGGAAATACGGATGAAAGCATATAAATTCAAAGCTTTCCCTGCGTGCATATGTGTGCATATCTGTGTCTGAATTTGCGTATGTCTCACTAAGATGATACGTGTAGGGAGAAAAATAGGGACTAATATATAGTAGCTGTATATACACTGGGTCTTGGTACTTATCAATGGTGAGCCAAACAAAGGGGAAAGAGGTTGCAAAAATTAAAAACAAAAGTATATGATGGCATTAATGCACGTATATGTAGCTATATATGTACAGTTATATATATAACTGTATAATTGTATGTATATAACTATGCATATGTATGTGTGTATATGTGTATGTATATATATAAAAGTGTATATGTATATGTGTGGGTAGACATAAAAAGAAATAAAATAATGACTTAAAGGCGTATTTGCTGATATGCACTTGACATTACATTCTTTTACTTCTTTTGCACTTAGTGACACTGGAGCTTTTCAGTTCAGTTTGGTGGCACTTACTTGGCCCGTTTGGTCAGCCTGGGATCTCCCTACTGACATGTTAGATGAATTTCCTGTGGGTTATGGGTCTAAAGTTGTTTAGTCTTTTAACAAATGCTTGTTGGATGTCTATTTTATGTATGTACTAGGTTTTGTGCGGGAGAGTCAGAGAACTAACCCCTTTGTGTGTGTGTGTTTGTGTGTGTGCATTATATATGTGTGTGCATGTATACACATGTGTAGGTGTGCTCACATGTGTATATGTGCATGTGTACATGTGGGTAGGTGTGTGTGTAAGTATGCATATGTGTGTAAGTGTGTGCATGTTTTTGTAGGTGTGTATGTGTGTGTATGTGTGTGCATGTGTATATGTTTATGTAGGTGTATATATGTGTGTGTATAGGTGTGTGTAAGTAGGCATGTATGTGTGCCTGTGCCTATGCATGTCTGTGGTGTGCAGGTGTGCATGTGTATGTGCATAAGTGTATGCTTGTGTATTTGTGGGTAGGTGTGTGTATATGTATGTGTGTATGCGTGCGTGTAGATATTGTGTCTATGTCTATGTATGTAAATGTGTGCCTATGTTTGTGTAGGTGTGTATATGTTTGTATGTGTGTATGTGTGTGTATGTGTGTATGTGTGTATATGCGAGTGTGTGTGCATGTGTGTGTATAGATGTGTATGTTTGTGTTTATGTGTGTGCATGTGTGCATATGCTTGTGTGTGGGTGTATGTGTGTGTATATGCAGGTGTGTGGGTATGTGTATGTGTGCATGTGTGTGTGTGCACATACGTGTGGCTGTGTGCGTATGTGCGTGTATGTTTGTGTCTGCCAGTCAGGGATGGCTCACGCTGCGTTCGAGCTTCCTCCGCTCCACGTGTTACGTTCATGTTTACTCGGTTTTGGGTATGTAAGGTGGAGAGCATACGTGCTGCTCTCATGTTGGTAAGAACCTAAGAATTTGGAGTAAGGTCTTGATCTTCCCGCTTTTGCTTGGTTAAATGTCTTATTGCCTCATCCTCCAATCTTTTCTCCAAATGCCCCAAAGACCCCGAGGGAGGATAGAACTGAAAAGATTTTAGAGGAAAAAGAAGTGTGAGGTGCTTCCTGTATGTCAGCATTTCTCAAACGTGTGGTTTCCTGTGTCACAGATAACCTGGCGAGCAGGTTGAAGACTCTCATTTATGGGCCTGGCCCCAGATCAACTAAGAGGGAGTCCAGAAATCTGTTCCCAAGTCGTTCTTACACAGGTTAATTTTGAGAACTAGTTCCATCAAATTCTGTGTCAAATAATGAGCCCTGCTGGCATTTGCCCCCCAGAATTTTACCAAGACTTTCTCCTATCTTTGAGCTCCTTTTCTGCATGGCTCTGGAAAGCTTGGCTCTTTTTCTGTGTGGAAGTCGGTTCACATTCACTGACTTCTCATCCTGGATTGACCTATGTGTGTAGGGCAGGATCCTTGGAGTTCTGTGCTGCTCTGACAGGCTTCTGAAAACTTATGCCATTGCTCTGGTTCCTGGTCAAGGGAATACAGATAAGAGGAGGGATGCTGTAATTAATTTTCAAGACATTTAGGTATTTGACTCAGCAGATGGTCTTGTAAAAAATTTTCCAGTACTGAAACAGCTTTTTATTTCATCTTTTCGTTCATTAGCGATGCCTTTATTTTAGAGAGATTTTATTTATTTATTTTCTTTTTTTTCAATATATGAAATTTATTGTCAAATTGGTTTCCATACAACACCCAGTGCTCATCCCAACAGGTGCCCTCCTCAATACCCATCACCCACCCTCCCCTCCCTCCCACCCCCCCATCCACCCTCAGTTTGTTCTCAGTTTTTAAGAGTCTCTTATGTTTTGGCTCTCTCCCACTCTAACCTCTTTTTCTTTTTTTCGTTCCCCGCCCCCACGGGTTTCTGTTAAGTTTCTCAGGATCCACATAAGAGTGAACACATATGGTATCTGTCTTCCTCTGTATGGCTTATTTCACTTAGCATCACACTCTCCAGTTCCATCCACGTTGCTACAAAAGGCCATATTTCATTCTTTCTCATTGCCATGTAGTACTCCATTGTGTATATAAACCACAATTTCTATATCCATTCATCAGTTGGTGGACATTTAGGCTCTTTCCACAATTTGGCTATTGTTGAGAGTGCTGCTATGAACATTGGGGTACAAGTGCCCCTATGCATCAGTACTCCTGTATCCCTTGGGTAAATTCCTAGCAGTGCTACTGCTGGGTCATAGGGTAGGTCTATTTTTAATTTTTTGAGGAACCTCCACACTGTTTTCCAGAGTGGCTGCACCAATTTGCATTCCCACCAACAGTGCAAGAGGGTTCCCGTTTCTCCACATCCTCTCCAGCATCTATAGTCTCTTGATTTGTTCATTTTGGCCACTCTGACTGGCGTGAGGTGATATCTGAGCATGGTTTTGATTTGTATTTCCCTGATGAGGAGCGACGTTGAGCATCTTTTCATGTGCCTGTTGGCCATCCGGATGTCTTCTTTAGAGAAGTGTCTATTCATGTGTTCTGCCCATTTCTTCACTGGGTTATTTGTTTTTCAGGTGTGGAGTTTGGTGAGCTCTTTATAGATTTTGGATACTAGCCCTTTGTCCGATATGTCATTTGCAAATATCTTTTCCCATTCCGTTGGTTGCCTTTTAGTTTTGTTGGTTGTTTCCTTTGCTGTGCAGAAGCTTTTTATCTTCATAAGGTCCCAGTAATTCATTTTTGCTTTTAATTCCCTTGCCTTTGGGGATGTGTCGAGTAAGAGATTGCTACGGCCGAGGTCAGAGAGGTCTTTTCCTGCTTTCTCCTCTAAGGTTTTGATGGTTTCCTGTCTCACATTCAGGTCCTTTATCCATTTTGAGTTTATTTTTGTGAATGGTGTGAGAAAGTGGTCTAGTTTCAACCTTCTGCATGTTGCTGTCCAGTTCTCCCAGCACCATTTGTTAGAGAGACTGTCTTTTTTCCATTGGATGTTCTTTCCTGCTTTGTCAAAGATGAGTTGGCCATACGTTTGTGGGTCTAGTTCTGGGGTTTCTATTCTATTCCATTGGTCTATGTGCCTGTTTTTGTGCCAATACCATGCTGTCTTGATGATGACAGCTTTGTAGTAGAGGCTAAAGTCTGGGACTGTGATGCCTCCTGCTTTGGTCTTCTTCTTCAAAATTACTTTGGCTATTCGGGGCCTTTTGTGGTTCCATATGAATTTTAGGATTGCTAGAGAGATTTTATCAAGAGAAAACCTTTTCAGACAGCATCATCACTATCAAACATATACAATTCCATTTGGAATGTGAATCGATCAGTGTACCTTAGAAAGGGGCTTAGAATCTTTTGAAGAATCAACAATCTGATGGTCAAATTCAAATGTCTTTAATGCAACAGAGTAAGTATATACATATGAATAAGAGAAAATTACAGGTTATAGTGTATTTTGTTTTTTGTAACTACAGGAGTAAAATCAGAATGCATACATTTTTGGGAAGTCTTGATTCTTTGGACTATTTTTGGTTGATTTATAAACATTGCTAGTAGAGACAAAAGCTGAAAATGTTTTTTAAGATATCTAAGATTTATTCCCTCTCCCATGTTTCTTCCCCAGCCCTTTTATCTGAAATGTCAAAGTAATTGAAGCAAAGGTTAGTTCATGTGATAAGAGCTATGTGACCATTTTTCTACATCGCTCATGTGATTATACCTGTATAGACAACAACCTTCGTGCTATTCAGATTAGAAAGGCCCTGAGAACCTTTTATCTCCACAGCAGGATATATACACCCCAAGTCGATGCAGGAAACCCATGACATCATCCCTCAGTCAATAATCATCGATCGAGTAGAGTTGGTTTCAGAGCTATGTATTAGATTCCACGAGGAACACAGAAGGAAGAGTCATAGTTTCTGTCTTGGGAGAACAATCTAGTGCAGAAAGTAGTTCAAATGTGCATGTTATGACCTGCACGGTATGGTAACAAGAGCCCTTTGCAACAAATACTGGGGAAACCAACATGAAAGGAATGATCGTGCGGCAGGGGAGGTGCTGGGCAGAGACATGAGTGGGCAGAGAGGCAACTGGACAGGAGCAACACAGGAGGCAGGCCCGAGCATTATCCTTCCAGCTAGTTCCATCCGGAAGGTGTCAGCAGGACTGTGTCAGCAGAGTCAGGTGGGAAACAAATCCGATGAACTGACTTTGAAAGATTGAATTTTCTGTGCCTTTATGATTTTAGAAATTCATTTGTATCATAAAGTTCAAATATCATTGAATAGATCTTTGACAAGGTAAAAATGTTCTACAGTTTAGGATAACGTGGTAGGCTTTCACGCAGTAGGTGGCAAATAAGTGCTAGGTGACTAAATTCTGGTGTTTATCTGCAGTTCCAGGACTTTTTTTTTTTTTTTCCTGCATGGAACACAAAACTCTGCTACAATTATTCATGAATAATTTTCTATGACTCATATTAGTAAGACTATTGTAAAGTAACATTTATCTAATTTTGTTTAAAATTTTTTTAATGTTTATTTTTGAGAGAGAGAGAGAGAGAGAGAGAGAGAGAGAGAGAGAGGTCATGAGCAGGGGAGGGGCAGAGAGAGGGGGACACAGAATCTGAACCAGGCTCCAGGCACTGAGCTGTCAGCACAGAACCAGACTTGGGGCTTGGACTCAAGAACCGTGAGATCATGACCTGAGCTGAAGTTGGACGCTTAACCCGCTGAGCCAGCCGGGGGGCCCCTGTAAAGTAACATTTGGAAGAACATTGTTTCATCAACATAAAAACCCCCCTCTTTCCCACATTAAAGATATTTCCCTCTCATCTAAAAAGTACTTACCTCTCTTGAGAGGTTGGCATTTATCCTGAGCTAGTACACAGTTTGAAAAACCCCCTAGGCAAACAAATCACCTTGATTACTACCTACCGAGAAAAGAGTCGGCTTTCTTTTTCTCTTGTGCCTGTTTTTTTTTTGTTTTTTTTTGTTTTTTTTTGTTTTTGTTTTTGTTTTTTTTTTAGATCAATTCCTCTATGAGAAATGGTTATGTTAGGAAAAATCGAGAGACCATTTGGATATTTGGTGAGTGGGTTCAGAGAATGGGTATATTACATTGCTGTCTAACCGAGCGAGGGAGCCAGTTTGTCTTTTCTGTCGGGAAACAAAACATATGACTATGAAGAAGAAACAGAAAGACTTAGTTTTGAAGGAGAGTGTTGACTTACCTACCAATGGCTTGCCGAGGAAGTTATCTGCTCACGCGAGGAGTGCAAAAAGTCAGGCATCTCCTGAATCCTGACCCCTGGGCTTCGCCAATAGTCCCCTTGTTTTTCTGGGTTTCTGTTTCCCCGGTGGATCTGTGATAATGTTGTGTATCATCGCGTAAATCGCTTGCTTTGGTAGACCCTGCAGTTAAGTCCACCTGATAACTTGGAAGAGCCCGGGGAGTTCCGTGTTTGTGTGACACAGGCACCCACCCCACTTCATACGTGCCCGTCTTCCTCTTGTGACAAGTCCCCATTCTCCCTGTGGAATGTGGCAGTGCCCGCTGGCTGGCTTGGGCGGGGTGGGACCCTCTATCCAGGTGTGATGGTAGATAGACGGGCTCTTTCCTGGCAACCTTCCGTCTCTCTGACATCTTGCCTGCTACTTTCTGGAGAGAAATGGGCTCTGTAGGAGTTAATAAGAGGATTGCTTTATTGGCCGTGCACCTGTGCTTCCCGTCCTCGTCCTCTGCCCTTGGCTCTCAGTGTAGACATTCACGGCCATCGGAACACTGCCTTCCTTCTCTACCTTCACTGTTCAGCACGTCAAATTTATTCCAGATCTTTGTGAGGCCCTCGAATGGCAGAGCACCCAGAAAGACCAGAGACTTCTTTTTAAATGTTTATTTAAATGGGTGTATTTTTGAGAGAGAGTAAGAGAGCAGGGGACGCGCAGAGAGAGAGAGAGGGAGACAGAGGATACAAAGCAGGCTCCCGCTGACAGCAGAGAGCCCGACACGGGGCTTGAACTCACGAACCACGAGATCATGACCTGAGCCAAAGCTGGATGCTTAACCGACTGAGCCACCCAGGCGCCCCAAGGCTAGAGATGTTTCATTTGGTGTCCTCTGCCCCGTGCAAAGCTTTTGCTGACTTACATCCGTATCGGGATGTGACTTTCTTGTGTCAGAGGCTTTCTTTCTGTTTGCAGCAAGTATTTAACCCTTCCATGTCCAAACGTGTTCAGAGCTTAGATTTAAACAGATTCTAAGCCCACTTGCTCTCTTATGCAGATATCTCACTCCCTCCTTTGCACATGCTGGTTTCTGTTTACTCCTTTACATGGGAATGGCTTCTCTTTCTGCAGAGACTTCTGTTTGTGGAAGTCCAGGACTCTGCGGCCTTGTGTAGACAGGGGAGGTGATAGGCTTTCTTTAGGCCAGGAGAAGTCATTCCTGACTGAGAACGTAAGTAAAACCAGAACCCTCCCGTCATGCGGCATTGGGTCCTCAGCTGACCCACCTGTTCCAGTGCTCCAGCTGTAGCCCAGGGCCCCCCTGCATGGCCGTTTACGGGGGCCGTGCTAGGGCTAAGCGAATACTTCATGGCAGAAGAGAATTGATCCGTTGTGGGGACCACGGCCCCCATTGTCCCCATCTGCCTGACCTTTCCCTTCCCCTCTGCCTGGTGGCCAGAGTCCTCTCTGAGTCAGAGCTTCAGCGACGATGAAGGCGGTGACACCGTCCCAGGCGGGCAGCCGGCATGTAACAATTCATGGCTGCAGTCGGAGCTTAATTTTTCCAAACCTTTCATCAGGGAGGGAAGCGCTTTATAGTAAATGACTGCATTGCTTGGAATCATCTGCTGTGTAGTCTCCATTAGATTTCTCAGTCATTATGGTTCACATCACATGGTCTTTTCTCAAACATCAGCCTGGTGAACCAACGATGAAATTGCATTTCTTTGAATTAGAGCGCAGATTATTATGGGAGAAAAAAGACATTAAAGGGGAAGCGTTCATGTTTATGTTCGAATAGATGTGAAAAGCTTAACGGCCTCAGAGGCAGTTAAAAGAGAGCTGGTGAGGGAACAAGGAACCGTCGTCCCTCGCTGCCTGAGCCGTGTCTCTGGAGGAGTGGAGGTAAAACACGGACTTTTTCGAATCCTGACGTACAGTCAGTTTGGCAGGGACTTCTTGGAAATCTGGCTTTACCGAGAGTTCCGATTGGTGTCTCAAGGCTCTCACACACATTAGGCAATCCGTGAACGATTGTTGCCATAAGCTAGAAAAGTCTTTACTCAGGGGAGCCCCCACCCCCCTTTTTTCTTGCCCGTACACTTGGGCTTCCCTGTATTGTCATATGGTATGAGCCGGTCGTAGGACTGGGGACATTTGGGCGCTGCTGTTGGGGATGAGCGATGGGAACATAAACCTGGGAGTGAGAAGTATTGCAAGCTTGGGCTTGTTGACTTGGCTCTGACCTTGGGTGTCACCTGGCTGAAACATGCAGCGGGTTGGCTGGTTCCAAACCCTTTTGTGAGTGGGACCTGCTTCTGGGCCTGTCCTGGCCATCCTGAAATCTCACCCTGGCCACCGTCCCTTCTGACCTGTAAACTGGACAGATACGGGTCACTCAGTGGAAAGTGAAGTGATGGAATCAAGTGACTTAACTGGGACTGGCTCTGAACTCAGATTGTGCCTTTTTAAAAAAAAGATTTTTTTTTTAACGTTTTATTTATTTCTGAAAGACCGAGAAAGACAGAGCACAAGCAGGGGAGGGGCAGAGAGAGGGAGACACAGAGTCGGAAGCAGGCTCCAGGCTCTGAGCTGTCAGCACAGAGCCTGATGCGGGGCTCGAACCCACCAACCGTGAGATCATGACCTGAGCCGAAGTCGGCCGCTTAACCAACTGAGCCACCCAGGTGCCCTGGATTGTGGCTTTTATGGGTGTCTGAGCCACATCTCAGTGTGCTCAAAGCACTTGAATATGCAGATAGGATAGTATGATTGCTGTGTGCTTTATTACACCTTCTCTTTTCCCTCACAGCCATCTGCTGGGTTATATTTGTTGATTCTTTAAAAAAAATTTTTTTTTAATGTTTGTTTATTTTTGAGAGGGAGAGAGCACAAGCAGGGGAGGAGCAGAGAGAGAAGGAGACACAGACTCCAGGCTCCGAACTGTCAGCACAGAGCCCGACACGGGGCTTGAACTCACAAGCCATGAGATCATGATCTGAGCCAAAATCGGACGCTCAGCTGACTGAGCCACCCAGGTGCCCCTGTTCTATCGTTTCTGTTACCCTCTTTCTTCCTGTAAGTTCTTGTCGCAGTCCGGGCCCATGGTTTCCAAATGCCTGTGTTGTGAGAGCTCCAGCAAGGATGGAGGCCTTTCCCCATGGATTTGTTATCCCCACAGATTCTAGAGGAATAGACGAGTGAATGATTGTGAACAATAACGGCCATCACTCAGTAAAGCGAGGTTACCGTGAGCCAGCCACGGTGCCGAGGGCGTTTGGTATAGTATCTCTTCAAGTCCTCACGATAGCTTTCTTAGGTAAGCGTGATCGTTCTCATTTTGCAGGTGAAGAAGCTGCGGTTCAGAGAGGTCATGTAAACTACTTGGGGTCACACAGCCAGTCAAGGCCCTTCCTAGTATTTGGCCTCACCTCGCATCTTTCCGCGTCCAGAGCCTGAGATGTTCCTCAGCAGGCCTGACCGTTACTACAGATATATGTGTGTACCTTTTTGCGATCTCAATAGCATGTCATAGCTACGACATTTCATGTTTAAAATTCTCCAGGTTCTCTTCAGGAGGCGAAATGTTTATATCTGCATTTTTAAAAATTGTAATGTCTGGTCAATGTCTTCTTATTTTATTTTATTTATTGGTGGTGTTAGTTTGGCCCTCAGAGTGATTTTTATTGTCCCTGGAGGTTTTTAATACTTTTAATTGTTTTCACAATAACTTCTTGTTTGCCCGTCACTTATTTTCGTTCAGTTATTATTTTACCAGTTCTGCTCTTTTGTTTTCTCTATTTAAATTTGTGTTGAATAAATGCTTTCTGAGCTGACTGATTTTTTACTTCTAATTCTGTGTAGGCGTATGTCTCATGCATCTATTTTTTTTAAAAGGTATTTTCGGGGCGCCTGGGTGGCTCAGTCGGTTAAGCGTCCGACTTTGGCTCAGGTCATGATCTCGCGGTTCGTGAGTTCGAGCCCCGCGTCGGGCTCTGTGCTGACAGCTCAGAGCCTGGAGCCTGTTTCAGATTCTGTGTCTCCCTCTCTCTCTCTGACCCTCCCCCGTTCATGCTCTGTCTCTCTCTGTCTCAAAAATAAATAAATGTTAAAAAAAAATTTTTTTTTAAAGAAATTTGATATTTAGTGGAGCGATGCTTTATTTGTTGAGAAACTGGTTAAACACTTTAATACGTAGCATGTTGGAGAATCGGTTGCCCATCATAAATTCTTTGGGAGCTAACTTTTATTGTCCGAGATGTTTTCCACCTCATCACATATTTCGTCTTTCTCTTCTGAGACAACTCAGTGACCTAGAACCCCGGTTTACTCCATGACCGTTACAGGGCTCCTTCTGGGGGCTCCGAAATGTCAGAGCAGCACCAGCTGTGGTTCCTAGACTTTGCTCAGCACAGAGCTTTGTAGGAGAGATGAGAACCCAGCCGGCCCCTGAAGGGGGCAGTGGCCGTGCCCCGAGAAAGGCGAGCTTACTGCCCCGGTTGGGCAGGGTTCACCAGGGGTTTCCGCTTGTGTACAAGACCCCGTGCCTATGTGATCTTTCTCCTGGGCTCTTCCAGTGCCAACGAGCATTTAAGAACACTCTCCATGGAAAACAGAGGATATTTACGAGTGTAGTGAGAAAGAGGACACGCTTTAATGGAAGAGCAGAGGCTTTGACAAGTGGGAGGAGAGATGGTGGGGCCCAGGATCTTGCAGGTAGTGCTGGAAAAGAGGTAGATGTGTTGATTGACCCTCAGTGGACCAGTGACCCCACAGAAAATCCAGAAGTGGTAGGGCTGGTTGTAGAAGACCGGAATGGCATATGGGCTTTATCCCTAGGCACGGGGATCTATCTACATGCACTTGGGCAGGGGGGCGAGCTGCTGAAGATGACGTTTTGGCAAGATTACTCAGGCAGCAAGATGGATTGGGTGGGGAGACATGTGAAGTAGGGAGTCAAGTTAGGAAATGTTCGCTGTAATGGAAGTGCACGATCATCAGGCAGATAATCAAGGGGATGGAAAGGAAGAGAGAAACTATGAAGGAGGCACATTATGAAGCATGAGTGTATGTGAGGGGAAAAGCTGATGGGCGCTCTAGAATTTCTGTCGAAGGAGCGTCCAGTGGGCAGACCCACTGGAAGAGAAGAGGTCTTTGGGCCCGGTGTAACCAGCTGACTGTTTTTACCGAGATTGCGTTGTGATTTGGTGAGGTTTTTGGTGGTGGGGGTTTGCCTAATGAGGACTGTGGTCGCTTCTCTCCACACCCCAGACCCCCCTTAGCAGTGCCACTGGGAGATATGGAGGCCAAGATGGCTGAGGCCTTTGAGGCTATAGGTCTGAGAAGCTGGTGCTGCTGTCATTCCTCTGGTCAGAGAGAGATTGGTCAGGGGCCCATGATCTCTTGTCACCCCACAAGTCCAACGTGTGAGTGAATGAAGGACTGAGAGTGAGGGGTGAGTTCAGGATTAGCATTGATTTGAGGAGTTTGGCAATCATGTAAGGGGAGGTAACTTCCCTACAGGTGGACAAACCGTGACGGTCAGGAGAAATCCAGTTATTAGCAACTAAAGCTTTCTAAAGGCATGTTCCGTTGCAAGCTGGAAAGCGTGAGTTTGGAAAATAAACCATTTACAATGTGTGGTTGACTTACACAAATGTTAGAGATTACGCATGCGGAATGGCTCTCCTGTTTGAACGTTTGTTTTTCAAAATGGCCAAGGCAATGATGGATTGCACACACATTTCAAAATTCGTTCTGGGGTTTACAGAGAAAGAAAGAGAGCAGAGGAAAGTCTCAGCACAAAAATAGTTAGGGGGGTTGGTCTGCTCTTTAGATTTGTTTAGCTTTGCCATTCATCTTACTGTTGGGGGATGTCAGAAATACCCCTGCAAAACTGGCTGTTTTTAGGCTATCGGTATGACACTTTAAGAAGGTGCCTTATGTGGTTTAATGGCTTGGCTGGTAAAGCTGGCCTTCGTGTAATCCAACCCCCTGAGAGCCCGTGGAATGTGGAGGAGAGTGAGGGTAAATGTGGGTTTCAATCTGTCTCTATCACTTAATGCTATGTGTTCTTGGACAAATTCCTTTTTTTTTTTTTAACGTTTATCCATTTTTGAGAGACAGAGAGTGGGGGAGGGGCAGAGAGAGAGGGAGACACAGAATCCAGAGGAGGTTCCAGGCTCTGAGTGGTCAGCACAGAGCCCGACGCGGGCTCGAACTCATGAACCGCGAGATCATGACCTGAGCGGAAGTTGGACGCTTAACAGACTGAGCCACCCAGGCGCCCCTTGGACAAGTTTTTTGAAGTCTCATACCCTTCATTGTAAGATGGTGATTTTTCTCTCCCTCGTCCACGGTTGCTGGGAGGTCGGCGATCATATATGGAGCCAGCAGGCCGACACACGGGCCCAGCCACACAGCAGCACCCGGCAAATGTTAGTTCACTCGCTTTTTTCCAGGGTCCTATGTGCTTTCTCTTCACTGTCCTCAAAGTGATACTGATGAGTTTTGTAAGTGGTGGCTGTTGTTCTTATTTTCGGAAGTGGTTTGGGGATTGTGACCCAGAAGGCATTGTGGGAATCACATCCTTGATCTTTGTTAGCCGGTCTCAGCTTCTAGAGAAAAGCACGGTGCTGGAACTTGGTAGGGGGAACATGTAAAATTAAGCCAAAGACTATGGATTCAGAGCTGGGTGGAAACACCCATGGTCCCTGACTGGTTACGTGGCTTTGGGAAGTAACTTAACCTGGGGGTCCATTTCTGCAAAAAATGTGATTACGACGCCAGCACGCATGGACTTTGTGAGGATCACACGGGATGATGTGTGTCTAAAGACACGCAACGGGGCCCAGGAAAAGGAGGCTAGATTGAGGGGAAAGTGGGAGGCCAAGGCGAGATTCTGGGGACATTAGAGGGCATATTCAGGTGTTCCCGGGCCCGTTACTTCCAAAATTAAAAGAGACAATAAGGCAAAAAGAGATATCACTCGTTGATCTTTTTATAGCTTAGTGAAATTCCGATTTATGAAAACAGTGAAATTACTTATTAAATAACTTATCATGCTTGCTTAAATAATCTATGAACTTGTTAGGGGCAATACCCAAGGCACGGTGATAATTTGAGAGTGTAGAGAATCCGAATGGCGTCTCAGGAGACATCTAATAGAGTAAAGGCAAACCAGTCAGTTGCTTCTCATGACCTGCATGGTTTCTTTCAGTGAATGGCTGTCTGCCTACTTTTTTGGTGAGTTGCAGAATTAATGGAATTTTAAGGCGGTAGCAAGAGAAATAAAATAAAAACAAGTAAAGGTATTTTTGAAATCTGTAGAAACCTCTGACAACACATAAGGCATTATGAATACGGTTAAGACACATGAGCTTCTCCTGTATATTCAATGGCTTAAGCCAAGGACAAAGTTTAAAATCATACTGTTTTGATAAGCAAATCAAGCAAAAAAAAAAAAAATACGTATTCACGCTAAGAGGCACTCTGGATGGCAAAACTCAGTCTTGTGAGATGACCTAGCAGGTTGGGTATATTTCAGGTCAAGTGGACGACATCGGGAAGGAAGGAAATACATCAGATAGCTCGGGCATTTCCTGATAATCCTAAACCCTGGGCCACGACGATGCACCACGTGGCCCCGGTCCCTCGACTGATTCTGCGCTGCTCCTGTGCGAGGCCTCCGCAAGCGTCAGGCCGGTCGAGGCTCATGATGCGTGTGAGTGGCCAAGGCCCGTGAACTGGAGCGGGCTGAGCTGTTCTCCAGACCTGCTGGCAGAGATGAGTTGCGTAAAGGAAGCTGGCCCCGGAACGGGGAGTGCTCCCTGTTTAAAACCGGAGGTGCAGATTTTCTTTTCTTTTTTTTTGATAGACCGTAAAGGAAAAAGCATTAGTACCACGAGGAGAGAGTGGGTGGAGACAGCGGTGAAGAACTGCTGCTCGCAGCATGCAGCTCGTAGCCAGCCTTCTCCGCTCGCAAGTAATTATTTTCAAACCGAGCAGCATTTGCAGAGATAGCTCCCAAACAGCTGTGTCAGCTTCAGGACGTGTGGAAACGGCTCCAGAATAACCCGTAAAGTAGGGTTTGGAAATTAAAAAAAAAAAAAAAAAATCCCAGGATACTGTGATGCGCGGGGGTTATTAGCAACAGTTGACGAAAAGACAGCACCGTCGAGTTGGGAGTTCATTTCGTTCCTGCGGCATCTTCCTATTCATCTTCCTGATATATTTGTCTCCTCCGTTACCATAGCGCGGCTCATTGGTATTCCTCAGCGAGCAGCGCCCATGCGAAGCCCTTCATAATCGCACCGAACCGGAGCATTTTTACTTTTTAGGCCTCGCTCAAGTGCAGGGCCCCCTTTTTCTTTGGTGTGGCAGCTTTCGTTTTGCACGAAAACGACAGCTACTGTCCTGTTCTTTTTGTCTCGCCGGCGGGATGGTCCAGCCGCTACCCTCGCATCTGATGCCATCACGAGGATGTTTCCCTCCCAAGAAGGCAGAGCCTGCCTTCTTCTCCACCCCTGGGGGCTGTAAACATCATTCCCCACCCTGTGTCTGAGCTGCGGGCCCCGTCAGACCTGCGCTCCTCTTCTGAGTTACTGGAGGTGCTGTGCATGTTTTTGGGGCTAGGGTGGGGGTGGGGCGGGGAAGACCATTTGCTTTCAAGAACACTTTCCTTTTGCATTTCCCTTTGCTTCAGAGGCGAGGGGTCCCCAGGCCCCTTAAGGTTTTCTCCAGCCCAAGATGGGCATTTGTGGTTGGTTGCCAGGAAAGGCGTCTGTAAATGCATTACCACTTCCTAATTACCCTTATGAGGTAACTTGGGGTAATAGTATGGCTGTAGGCTTCTTCGATTCTGGCCAATAGATTCAGTCTTCTCTTTCAAGCTGAATCTTGAAGGCAACAAGACATGGAATTAATGACATTGGAATCATCTTTGTATCTGTCGGTTACTGCGGCGATCTTAGGGGCTTGTAATAATGTATATTGTAGATACAGTTACTCTTTTTGGATCCCCTAGATTAAATCCACGGAAAGATCCCTCTAGAGATACATTAGCTGTACTTTGTCTCTAGCTTCTCTTGTAGAGTCAGTTTCAAGTTCAAATACATTCTGGCTGATAAATTGACTACACATGGAGGAACTAAAGAGAGCAATTATGTGTGACATCAAATAAATGACTCAGTGGCAAGGTATATTCTATTTAGATCAGTGCAATTCAGAACGTGAGAAAAAATGATTTAGCTGGCTGGACCAAAAGAGAGTTTAAATTCCTGGATGGAAAGAATCACTCTGCTTTCGGGGTTTGGCAATTGGAGATATGTAACACGTATTGTGTTCGCTGTGCGATGATTGTGTTGTGAGATGGTTGCTGTTGTTTATGCGGGTATTGTTTAATATGACCGTGTGCGGGTCCAATCTTAATGCATAATATATTGTGGCATTGGCTACGGTGAGGGAGGTTGATATGTGGGTGAACCCTGTTAAACCATGATAAGCCAATGTGTTTTGCTCTTTAGAGAGTTAATTAGGGTGGCAGTGCCCTAGAAAAGGGAGTGGGCACCTTCTGTGGTGAATTGCAGTGCTTCCCCCCATTCCTCCCCTCCCCCTTTTAGAATTGTATGCCCACACCGTTGCCTTGTGACTTCGTAGGACCTTCCATTGGAGGAAGTACTATTGCCCCATTGATGTTGGGTGTGGCCATGTGATTCATGCCTGTCAGTGGACTTTTAGCAAACATGATGTCCACAGAGATCTTCAGTGTGCCCTGGGCTTTGGCTTGGCCTCTGGTGCTCTCTGTGGGACGTGTTCTGGGTAGCTAGTGGTCTAAGGAGAATGAGACACAGGGAGATGGGACCTTCTGGAACCAAGCAGACTGTGCCAACTGGCTTGCAGATCTGTGAGCAAGAAAAAGAAATGCTGATGATTATGCAGCATAACGGTGGAAATAGCTAATAGGTGCGGCTACTAAAAAAAAAAAAAAATCCCTGCTTTTGTAAGAATTTCATTTCGGTTAATAGGCTCCATTTACGTTCAGATCCTTTTTACCCTATCAAGAAATCAGGGTTGATGTTGCTCATAAGTTCGTGGTATTCCTTGGCCGCGATGCAGTGATGTCCTTTGCTGGCAAGAGGTCATGACCAGAGTTTGCATGAATATATCCTCTGAAATATTAATATAATTAGACACACCTACTTAATCATGTATTTGGGGGGATTTTACATAGTTTAAAACTTTAGGCTTTTTTGATCGTTTCATAAAGAAAATTGAAGTGACTTTTATTTATTTATTTAAAAAAATTTTTTTTTCAATGTTTATTTATTTTTGGGACAGAGAGAGACAGAGCATGAATGGGGGAGGGGCAGAGAGAGAGGGAGACACAGAATCGGAAACAGGCTCCAGGCTCTGAGCCATCAGCCCAGAGCCTGATGCGGGGCTCGAACTCACGGACCGCGAGATCGTGACCTGGCTGAAGTCGGACGCTTAACTGACTGCGCCACCCAGGCGCCCCTGAAGTGACTTTTAAATAACTTTGACAAACCATGTAAAAGAGTTAATAGTTAACTTTATTGTAGTTTAGGGAGGAAATAAGTGTAGTGTAGGGTATTAGGTAGTTCAGGGAAAAAAGTTCAGAGTGAGGGCAGGAGAGACAGGTCTGGAGCCGTGCTTCCCGGACCAGTGCTCTGAGACTGCACCGTGGTCGTGTCAACAAGGACCCTCTTAGGGATGCCTGGGTGGCTCAGTCCGTCGGGCATCTGACTGCAGCTCAGGTCACGATCCCACTCCATGGGTTCAGGCCCTGCATCGGGCTCTGCAGTGGCAGCTCAGGGCCTGGAGCCTGCTTCAGATTCTGTCTCCCTCGCTCTCTGCCCCTCCCCTGCTCACACTCTGTCTCTCTCTCTCTCAAAAATAAAATTAAAAAAAAAAATTAAAACAAACAAAGAAACGAGGACCCTCTTAAACCTGCTGGTGGGAGTTCATGCCTCCCCTGCCCCCAGCGGGCTAGTGGACCCTGGCACTCTGTCACTAATGTCCTGGCTGCCCCAAGCCCAGGAACCTTTGTCATCACTCTTAGCAGAAAGAAGATTCTGCTCCCCCATGTTCTTTTCTGAATTAAAGGCTCTTAAGGGTGCATCTAGTTGGTTGTGCTGAGGTTACATTGCCTGTATCGTAGGCATGGGCGAGGCTGAGAAAGTGACTTTACAGTTCCTACCTTGGGGAAGCAAGACTTAAAACGCGAAAGATCGCCCAAACTTAGGGTTGTTTAAAAGATTCTCAATAGTCATAAAGCGTGGAAAGTGTCCATGTAAATTCCATACTATTTTATTTTATTTTTTAAAAGTTTTTTAGAGACAGAGCATGCGAGCAAGTGGTGGGGATGGACAGAAGCAGAGAGAGAGAGAGAGAGAGAGAGAGAGAGACAGAGAGACAGAGAATCCCAAGCAGGCACAGATGTCACCATGGGCCTCGATCTCATGACTGTGAGATCATGACCTGAATTGAAATCAAGAGTCGGACGCTTAACCAACTGAGCCACTCGGGTGCCCCACATACTATCTATTTTAAAACCAACTTTTAATTCATATTAATTAGTATAGTAATTTTTAAAAAGTGAAAATGAAGGTAATTTATCCAATTATTTTTTTTTTAGAAAAATGGACATTAGTATAAAACAAATAAAAAACCCAACAGAACCTGTGACCTTATAGACTAATACTTTTCAAATGTGTACTTTTCCTTGCAATATACCCGAAAGGCAAATACCAACTAAAATTTTTCTTTTACATCAAGATCTCATTGATTTAGATTTCATTTTCTCCAAATTTATGACGATAAATTTGACTAAATTGGTTTGTTAGTTTCACAGCAAGGTAGTATTTATAACACTAAGGAAAAAAACCTCCCCATCTATTTATAGACCATTCTACTTAATTCAACATTTGTCTTTTTCATCAAGCTGGTAGCATTGTTCAATTTCCTTCAGGGCTTGACAGTCATAAATCCACCTTTAAAAATCCCCTGCATAAACTCTTTATTAAGTCAGAGACCCAATTCTCTATTTAGTGAAAGAAATGGCGTCTAGAACATTTCATTTGCTGCAGAGAAAATTGTTAAATGGGCTTGTGAGGAATATCCCACACCCCTCTATGTGTCTTAGATGTTAAATTATAGCCCCTGTGTCCCTGTAGAGAACAGCCATCAGATGTGAGAGTCTGTGTTGGAGGTGCTGATTTGTCGTATGGCGCAGGGCATAGCTGGTGGAAAGCATGGGTGGGATGTACCCTCTGGGATGCCCAGATGTGTGGCAGGGAGCAGGCAGGGGAAGGAGAAGAGAGAGCTGCTCGGTCCGGCAGAATCTGGAGACGATGGGGCAGTCGGGTTGGTAATCAGACAACCAGAGAGGAGCTGAGTAGTCTGGAGCAAAAAGATTATGGACCGGTGCAGTAAAAAGTGGCAGGTAGGGTCTCTGGCCAGAGATCAGTAAGCAGGTCACACTAGGGGTGAGACAGACAGAAAACTATTTTTTTGGTGAGGCTGGCTAAGCTCGATGTGGTGAGTAATTTTGACTTGCATAAATTCTCCCTCTGTATAGCGTCAGTACTGTAAGATGTATTTGGCCTAAGGATCAGTATCTTAGTTTGGGCTGCTATAATGATACCATCGACTGGGGGGGCGGGGCTTAGAGAACAAAATTATTTGTTATAATTCTGGGGGCTGGGAAGTCCAAGATCAAGGTGCTGGCAGATCTGGTGTCTGGTGGGCGCCTGCTTCCTGGTTTAAGAGGGCTGTTTCTGGATGAGTCCTCACATGGAGAGACAAGCACTCTAGGCTCTTCTCAAAGAACACTGATCCCGTTCATGAGGGTTTCTACCCTCAGGAGCTCCAAAAAGGCCCCGCCTCTGAATACTGTCATATGAACGAACCATCATTCAACACATGAATTTTGGTGAGGTTGAGACACAACCATTCAGTCCATAGCAGTAAGTATTCTTGCATTCCAAAACAAGGTTTTTAAATTTAATTTAATTTAATTTAATTTTATTATTTTACATTGTTTTTTTTTCAATATATGAAATTTATTGTCACATTGGTTTCCATACAACACCCAGTGCTCATCCCAAAAGGTGCCCTCCTCAATACCCATCACCCACCCTCCCCTCCCTCCCACCCCCCCATCCACCCTCAGTTTGTTCTCAGTTTTTAACAGTCTCCTATGCTTTGGCTCTCTCCCACTCTAACCTCTTTTTCTTTTTTTCCTTCCCCGCCCCCACGGGTTTCTGTTAAGTTTCTCAGGATCCACATAAGAGTGAACACATATGGTATCTGTCTTCCTCTGTATGGCTTATTTCACTTAGCATCACACTCTCCAGTTCCATCCACGTTGCTACAAAGGGCCATATTTCATTCTTTCTCATTGCCACGTAGTACTCCATTGTGTATATAAACCACAATTTCTTTATCCATTCATCAGTTGATGGACATTTAGGCTCTCTCCATAATTTGGCTATTGTTGAGAGTGCTGCTATAAACCTTGGGGTACAAGTGCCCCTATGCATCAGTACTCCTGTATCCCTTGGGTAAATTCCTAGCAGTGCTACTGCTGGGTCATAGGGTAGGTCTATTTTTAATTTTTTGAGGAACCTCCACACTGCTTTCCAGAGTGGCTGCACCAATTTGCATTCCCACCAACAGTGCAAGAGGGTTCCCCCAAAACGAAGGTTTTTAACTTTTTGTGTGCCCTGGACCCCTTTGGCAGTTTGGTGAAGCTTATTGGTTTTATTTTATTTTATTTTATTTTATTTTATTTTATTTTATTTTATTTTATCTTATTTATTTTATTGGTTCCTTTTTAGAAAAAAAATGTTTTTCGTTGCATAAAATACAGCAGAGGACAAAGAAATAAATTATGTTGAAATAGCTATTGAAATATAGAAAAGTGAATCTGTAATAGAATAATGAGTCTTCTTTTGTTAAGGGTACTAAGCATACTTTCGAAGTAATAATGAGTATAAATAATACTTCTGGATATCTGTAGCAATTCTAATGTTTTTATGAAAATATCTCTGATTTTTAGCAATGTTAAAGACACAGGTTTTGTGAATACTTCATTGATCTTTAGTGTGAATGTTAAATTTCAGTTAGAAGTGACTGAAAATAAATCTACCTTTCTCCCACATCTGAGTTTCCTGACTCCCCGAATTCTGTCACCAGCCCATCACCCACCCCTTGTAGACCTCAGGGTAAGGACCCCCTGCTCCACAGGATTGATTGAATGTTCATTGAGCCAGTGTCCCTTCATAGAAGGGGAATCCCTGACATATAATGGTCATAAATCAAGTGTCTGTATTATAAGCGTGGTTCTGTCACTGGGCCTTCTGGTTTGTTCTATTGATCAATGTATCTGTCTCAGTGATAGTATTGCACTGTGGCTTTATGTTACTCCTGCTATCTGGGAGGGCAGACGGTCCCTTCTTTCCCGTCTTCTCATACTTCAGAAGTGTTTGGCTTCTTTTGGTTCTTTGTTCTTCCACTTAAATGGTCAAAGTCTAAAAAATAATTTGTTGGGATTTGGGTTGGAATTGCACTGAATCCATATATCAATTTGAAGAAGACGTGACATAGTTCTTGAGTTTCTCAGGCCATGAAGGGGGTACATGTCATTTACTTGGGTTTTCACATATGGTTAATTAACACTAAGATAGGTTTTGAATAATCATCTTTGGAAATTATTTCCTGCAAAGAAAAGGAGGTAAAGGTGATTCAATATGTTTTTAAACTAGGTAAATTGGGGAAAATAGTTGTTTGGGAAGATTTTGATTGTCTCACGACACAGGTACTGTACTTACTAGGTGCATACCTCTCATAAACCCTCTGTTTATTTGTATTCAAGATGCTACTTTAGAAAATTGACCATATATTTAAACACATGATAAAATAATTCTGGCAACTGAAATTCTTTTTTTTTCTCTTTTTTTTTTAAATTTATTTTGAGAGAGAGAGAGAGAACCAGAGAGGGGCAGAGAACGAGAATCCTAGGCAGGCCCCGCGCTAACAGCACAGAGCCCTCCACGGGGCTTGAACTCACAAACCGCAAGATCGTGACCCGAGCTGAAACCAAGAGTCAGATGCCCAATAGACTGAACCACCCAGGTGGCCCTGGCAGCTGAAATTCTTAAAGTCGTTCTGTCCTTGATCACACTGAGAATTTTTAGCTTGGAACAGCTGACAAGTTGGTCCATTTAAGTGGATGAATACATTCATTCATACAGCACATATTGAGCACCTAATGTGTGCTAGGCACTTCTCCAGGTGCTGGGGATATAGCCAAGTGAAGGAGGTGCTTGAAGGTGGTCACAATGTGTCTGGGACGTTGGTGACAAATTTGTTCACTAGATTTAGCAGCGTAGAATTTACAGGTGGCTTTGCCAAGAGTTGTTTCTGTGGTGTCGTGGGACAGAAGACTGAATAAAAGGAGACAAATAGGAGCTGTGAGTTTATACAACTATTTGAGGAGTTGCCGCTATAAAAAGGAGCAGAAAAATAGAGTTCTAGGTGATATAGTATGTTTGTATGCTAATGGCAGAGGTCCACTAGAGAGCAGAAATTTGATGATTGAAAGGAGAGGGGTTGAGTTTTTGGAGCCAAGTCCTTGACTGGGCAAAAGGGGATAGGACCTACTGTGCAAGTGGAGGGGTTGGCCTTATCTAGGAGCCAGCACACTTAGTCCTGCTGAATCAGAGAGAAGGCAGCATCCCACAGGCACAGATCCAGAAAGGTTGGTAAGTTTTTTGGTGGATAAATAGTGAAGCTTTCTTCTGAGGAGTACTGGTTCCACAGGGAAATCAAAAGTAAAGTCATCAACTGAAGATAACTGGCACAGAGAGAGAGAGAAACTGATCAATGGGACAGAGCTGAAGGCTCCCAGTTGGTGAGTGGGTGTAAAATGTTGGGGAGACAGAAGAGCGTGGAAATCGTTTTCCTGACTGATGAGAAAGTAGTGGGTTTAGGACACATCGTGAGGTTGCTAGACAGAGCTGAGGGCTGCGTTGCAATGATCGTAGATTTAAGCGAGATCAGAGAGCATACCTGTGCGTTTTCCTCTGCCAGATTGGGCTTTTTGGATGCAGTGCACAGTAGGCAAAGAGTTGGATTTTTATCCGGGATCGATTTTGCTAGGAGGTTCCAATAGCGGGAAGGAGGGGAACAGTACTTGAGGGTAATTGCTGGGGAATGAAAATAATGATGGATGTAGAGTCTAAGTTACATGTGGAGGGAGCGAAGACAGTGATACACAAGAAGCAAGCAGTAGGTGGGATCGGGGGATTGGGAGCCTTGGCGAGGTCAGAGAGTCCTTGAAGTTAAAGCATTGAGAGGAAGGAGTTGAAAAAAAAAAATGGGGCTGGTCATTGACTGGGAGGCTTGACCCGACCTTGGAGGTAGCACAGCTGTTGGCGACAGGCTCCGGGCTCCAGGCTCTGGCTCTGGTGGTGGGAGGCTGAGATGGACGGAGGGGAGAGGAGAGCTGGTCACGGACTGAGGACCCAGGGTATTGAATGCATTGCATGAGTGATGTTACGGTCACTGAGGACGTTGACAGAGTAGAAGTAGAGGGAGAAGTAGTGGAGCCAGTGGGTAAATGAGGTGATGTGACTGGCGTGATAGTTGTAGGCAGGGTGCAGTGGGTGTGTTGTCCAGCGGCACGTACCCCCTGAAAGAGCTGGGATGGAAGAAGAATAAAAGCCTGGAAATAGCAGTGGGCAGGAATGGGGACCCTCAACCCCAGCTTCCTGGGACCCGGGAGAAAATACCCTCGTCATTTGAAGGGCTTCATAGGAAGCTGTCCTTAGAAATAATCATGGTTTGAGTAGAATGAATCCTGTGTATGAATGTTTCTATAAGTTGGAGGCTGACCTGTGGAAGTACAGCTACACCAATAATGAATCTGTATATAGTATCCATCTATACAATCACAGAAACATGGTATAATACCCCAGAAAAAGTAGACTGATTTGTATCCAGGATCAGCATTTTATTTTATTTTTTTAAGTTTATTTTTATTTATTTTGAGAGAGAGAGAGAGAAAGAGAGAGAGCAAGCAGAGGGAGGGTCAGAGAAAGAGGGAGACAGAATCCCAAGCTGACTCTGCCCTGTCAGCAAAGAGCCCCACATGGGGCTTGAACTCATGAACCGTGAGATCGTGACCCGAACCGGAGTCAAGAGTTGGGCACTTAACCAACTGAGCTGCCCAGGCGCCCCATGATCAGCATTTTAGTCTAACCCAATACCTTAAAAATGTAGTATCAGGAATGGCTTTTAAAATTCAAATTAAGCAATGATGCTTTGGGCTTGCTGAAACAGGACTCTTTGGAGTCAACAAAATCTTTTTTGGTGGGTGAGAGGCACTAATAATTCCCCATAGTAGGATCAGATAGAAAGAGGGTCTAGTAAATATAAAGTCACTCCTTGGGGACTTCTGGGGAAGATGGCAGAGTAGGAGGACCCTAAGCTCACCTCATCTCATGGATACAATTAGAGAACACCCACATCCGTGTAAATAACTCAGAGAATGATCCACAGACTGGCAGAAGAAATTCTCCACAGCTGAATGTAGAGAAGAGGCCACATCAAAAATAAGTATATCTATACAAATCAGTCAAGGTATTCACAAGATAAAAGGATATAAAGTATGATACAGTAAACCTAAAATGTGGGGGGCAGGGAGAGGAATAAAGAATGGGCTCAAACTTAAGCAACCATCAACTTAATATAGACTGCTGTATGCAGAAGATGTTTTGTACAAACCTAATTGTAACCACACATCAAAAGACAGTAATAAACATGCAAAAAAATAAAGAGAAAGGAATCCAAGGAGATCACTAAAGAAATCGAACAAACTGTGAGAGAAGAGAGCAAGAGAAGAAAGGAACAGAGCACTATAAAAACAGCCATAAAACAAGTAACAAAATAGCAATAAATACATACCCATCAATAATTACTTTGAGTGTAAATAGGCTAAATGCTCCAATCAAAAGCCATAAGGTGATAGAATGGATAAAAAAGCAAGACCCATCTAGATGCTGCCTACAAAAGACACATTTCAGACCTAAAGATACATGCAGATTGAAAGTGAAGGGATGAAAAGCATTTATCATGCAAATGAGAGTGGCAAGAAAGCCAGGGTAGCAATGCTTATATCTGACAAAATAGATTTTAAAACAAAGACTGTAACAGGAGACAAAGAAGGGCACTATATGATCATAAAGGGAACAATCCAACAAGATGATACAACAATTATAAATATTTATACACCCAACATGAGAGCACCCAAATACATAAAACAGCTAATAACAAATATATAAAGGATAATTGATAGTAATACAATAATAGTAGGGGACTTAAACACCCCAATTACATCAATAATAGATCGTCCACACAGAAAATCTTTAAGGAAACAGTGGCTTTGAATGACACATTGGACCAGATGGATCTAACAGATATATTCAGAACATTCCATCTCTCTTTTTTTTCTTTTTTTTGAGAGAAAGAGAGCGAGAGAGAGCAAGTGAGCAATAGGAGGGGAGGGGCAGAGGGAGAGTGAGAGAGAGAATCTTAAGCAGGTTCTACAGCCAGTGTGGGTGCAATCTCACGACCATGAGATCATGACCTGAGCCGAAATCAAGAGTTGATCACTTAACCAACGAACCACCCATATGCGCCTAGAACATTCCATCTTAGAATAGTAGAATACACATTCTTTTCAAGTGCACATGGAACATTCTCCAGAATAGATCACATACAAGGCCACAAGACAAATCTCAACAAATTCAAAAAGATTGAAGTCATACTATGTATCCTTTATAATCACGACACTGTGAAACTAGAAAACAACCATAAGAAAAAAATCTGGAAAGAACACAAATACATGGAGGTTAAATAACATGTTACTAATAATGAATGGGTCAGCCAAGAAATCAAAAAGGTGATCAAAAAATACATGGAGAAAAATGAAAATGAAAACACAATGGTCCAAAATCCTTGGGATGTAGCAAAAGCTGTTCTAAGAGCTAAATTTATAGCCATACAGGCCTACCTCATGGAGCAAGAAAGATCTCTAATAAGCAATCTAACTTTACATGTAAAGGAGCTAGAAAAAGAACAACCAAAAACCTCAAACCAATAGAAAGAAGGAAATAATAAATATTAGAGCAAAAGTAAATAGAAACTAAAAGAATAATAGAGCAGATCAATGAAAGCTGGTTCTTCGAAAAGACCAACGATCGGGGCGCCTGGGTGGCGCAGTCGGTTAAGCGTCCGACATCAGCCAGGTCACGATCTCGCGGTCCGTGAGTTCGAGCCCCGCGTCGGGCTCTGGGCTGATGGCTCGGAGCCTGGAGCCTGTTTCCGATTCTGTGTTTCCCTCTCTCTCTGCCCCTCCCCCGTTCATGCTGTGTGTCTCTCTCTGTCCCAAAAAAAATAAATAAATGTTGAAAACAAAAAATTAAAAAAAAAAAGAAAAGACCAACGATCAATGAATCTTTAGCCAGAAAGAAAGAAAGAAAAAAAAGAAAGAAGAAAAGGAAGAGGATTCAAATAAAATCAGAAATGAAAGAGGGGAAATAACAACCAGCACCATGTAAATACAAAGGATTATAAGAGAATATTATGAATAATTATATGCTAACAAATTGTACAACCTAGAAGAAATGGATACATTTATAGAAATATATAACCTCCCAAAACTGAATTAGGAAGAAACAGAAAATTTGAACAGACTAGTTATTAGCAATGAAATTGAATCAGTAATCAAAAAACTCCCAACAAACAGAAGTCCAGGACCAGATGACTTCACAGGTGAATTCAACCAAACATTTAAAGAAGACTTAATACCTAGTTTTTTCAAACTATTCCAATATATAGAAGAGGAAGGAAAGCTTTCAGGTTCATTCTGTGAGGCCAGCATTACCCTGATACCAAAGCCAGATAAAGACCCAAAAAAACCCCAGAACTACATGCTAATATCTCTGATGAACATAGGTGAAAAAATCCTCAACAAAATATTACCAAACGGAATCCAGCAATACATTAAAAAAGTACATTGACAAACTACAACAGCCACTCATGATAAAAAAAAAAAACCCAACAAAGTAGGTTTAGAAGGAAAATACCTCAACATAATATAGGACATATAATAAATACCCACAGCTAATGTCACACTCAATGGTGAAAAACTGAATGCTTTTTCCCTAAGGGAAGACAAGACCACTCTCACCACTTTTGTTTAGCATAATACTGGAAGTCCTAGCCATAGCAATTAGACAAGAAAAAGAAATAAAAGGCATCCAAATTGGTAATGAAAAAGTTAAACTTTCACTATCTGCAGATGACATGATAGATACTATGCAAACTCTCAAGACTCCACCATGAAACTACTAGAATTCAGTGAGGTTGCAGGAATGTGTTGCATTTCAATATACTAATAATGAAGCAGCAGACAGAGAAATTAAGAAAACAATTCCATGGAAAATTGCTCCAAAAATAATAAAATACCTAGGAATAAACTTACCCAAGGAGGTGAAAGACCTGTATCCTAAATACTATAAAACATTGATGAAAGAAATTGACAATGATACAAATGGAAAGACTTTCCATGCTTATGGATTAGAAGAATATATTTGTTCTCCATTTTCATTTGATTACTTTAAAATTTGTAAGTGTTGGCTAAGATATATCACAGAAAAGTAATACTTATTTAAAACATTTTTAAGTTGTTTTTTTTTTTTTTTTTTTTGAGAGAGAGAGAGAGTGTGTGTGTGAGAGTGCACTAGTGGAGGAGTGGTAGAGAGAGAGGGAATCCCAAGCAGGCCCTACACTGTCAGCATGGAGCTTGATGTGGGGCCCGAACCCATGAACCATGAGATCATGACCTGCCCTGAAATCAAGAGTCAGATGTTTAACCAACTGAGCCCCTCAGGCACCCAGAAAAGTAATACTTATGATTAAAAAAAAGGTTCTAGGTCGTTTATTGTAAACTTAGGAACTGAAATTGTGAAACTGACTTGTTCATTATGATTTGATGCTACTTGTCAATCCTGTACACCTGTTCTGTGTGTTGATATATTAAGGTAATTAGAGAATCACAGAATTTATTTCTGAAGGAGATTTTGGATAAGATTTAGTTAAATCTGCCTTAAACTGTCATTTAGACTAATTAAAATCATTGCAGTCCAGCACCCTTTTTGAATGATGACTGACTGGGCTGATTATAATACTAATGTTGAATTGCCTGTTAGGCTCTAACTCAAATGTACTTTGGAAATTTTGAAAGGAAGAAAATAATTATTGAATTTCTTTCAGCTAATTATTTTGCTTAGGTCAATGATATATGTGACATTTCCATTAACTGTTAGCCCTATTTAACACAAATTTTTTTTTTAATCTTTATTTATTTTTGAGAGAGAGAGAGAATGTGAGCAGGATTCTCCGCTCTGAGAGCTGTCAGCACAGAGCCCATTGCAGGGCTCGGACTCACAAACTGTGAGATCATGACCTGAGCCAAAGTCAGACGCTTAACCAACTAAGCCATCCAGGTGTCCCAGAACTGTTAGCCCTATTTAACCATTTGTATTTGTTTTTGCGTAGCCTAATCTGGTTATTACAACAGTCGAACCGAACTTTTGAATGGTTGGATTGCTTTGCATTAATTATATGTATGATATATGGAATGTATGTTATACATATATTATTATATGGATTATATATGACTCATATATATCGATTGTTTTGCATGAGTTATATATATGGTAAATATTGTGTGGTTATATTTTATTTATTTGGAAAAAGCACATATTCACAGCTACATATATATTAGAGCTTTGCAGGAGGGCAGTGAATTATGTATGATTGCCTCTGATGGGTATCCTCAATCTAGCACTTTGCTTTCTTTAATGTAGTCCATTTCCCCTTGTAGAGAAGGGTCCATTCTCCATGCTTGTAATGCCACTGGGTCAAAATATGCCAATACCCTTATCTGAAGGAATTTATACTTAAAATTTTTTTTTAAATGTTTATTTATTTTTGACAGAGAGAGAGAGAGAGAGAGAGAGAGCAGGGGAGGGGCAGAGAGAGAGAAGGAGACACAGAATCCGAAACAGGCTCCAGGCTCTGTGCTGTCCACGTAGAGCCCAATGCAGGACTCAAACCCACAAACCATGAGATCATGACCTGAGCCAAAGTTGTATACTTAACCGACTGAGCCACCCAGGTGCCCCCGAATTAATTTATTGCACAAATAATTTTGTAACAGCAATAATGGAAATAAAAATCTAAGATCACCCAAAGGCCCATTTTCTAAGAATCTAATAGATCAACATTTTATTTATTTATTTTCAGTCCTTTGATATATAAATGCACTTAAAGTTTTTTTTTAAAACTAAAAAAAAATGTTTATTTGTTTTGAGAGAGAGAGAGAGAGAGAGTAGGCAAGGGGCAGAGAGAGAGAGAGAGAGAGAGGGAGAGAGAGAATCCCAAGCAGGCTCCACACGCAGCACAAAGCCTGATGTGGGGCTCAGTTTCAACAACCACGAGATCATGACCTGAGCCGAAATCAAGAGTCGGATGCTTAAATGAGCCATCCAGGCACCCAAATGCATGCTTTTTATTTTAAACCGTAATTTTATTTATTTATTTTTTTAATTTAATTTTTTTTTCAACGTTTACTTATTTTTGGGACAGAGAGAGACAGAGCATGAACGGGGGAGGGGCAGAGAGAGAGGGAGACACAGAATCGGAAACAGGCTCCAGGCTCCGAGTCATCAGCCCAGAGCCCGACGCGGGGCTTGAACTCACGGACCGCGAGATCGTGACCTGGCTGAAGTCGGACGCTTAACCGACTGCGCCACCCAGGCGCCTCTTAAACCATAATTTTAGTCATAGCTAGCATGTATCTTTTAATTCAGCGCTGTTCCCCATCATTAATATCACACGTTCAGCATAGATGAATGTTTGTAATTTTGTAATTGTAGAATGTATTTGGGAGATTTATTTATTTATTTATGGTAAAATAGAAGAGCTTTGTTTACTGCTATGAACATTTCTTCCTTTCTTTCTTTCTTTCTTTCTTTCTTTCTTCCTCTCTTTCTCTCTTTCTCTCTTTCTTTCATGTTTATTTTGAGAGACAGAGACAGAGCATGAGTCGGGGAGGGGTAGAGGGAGAGGGAGACACAGGATCCGAAGCAGGCTCCAGGCTCCGAGCTGCCAGCACAGAGCCTGATGCGGGGCTCAAACTCATGAACTGTGCGATCGATCATGACCTGAGCCTCAGTCTGACGCTGAACCGACTGAGCCACCCAGGCGCCCCCGTGAACATTTCTGACTAACGGGAGTAGCAGGATTCAAGGAGAAACTTCGCTGAAGTTAGCCTAATACTTAATTAGCAGTTTAGATTGAGATTTCATGGTCATAAAGTTGATCCCTGTTCTGGTATTTAGGTGAGGATAATCTTATTAGAATGTCACAGAGCTTGATTTAAAAAAAAAACAGTTATTGAACACAGTTTTCTGTGGGTGAAGGCATCTTCTTTCCTGGACTACTTTGCCCACGAAGAGGGAGTTTCGGGCGCTGTAGAAATGTGGGACATTTTCGTTAGAGTGTAAAACCAAGACTGTGTGTGGGTAGGGGAGGTCTGCACAGGACAAACACTCAGGAATGCACGGGAGGAGATTTTCCAGGGCTTCTTGTAAAACCTTGAATGAAAGGAGTGACCTGATTTACACAGTGCCCCTAATTCTTTTTTCTAGGTTAAAAAAAGTTGAATTTGAAGTTTTGCAGGGTAAAAACTGCTTATTGTTAGAACCTGATGAAACCAAGATGTTATTGTGTGAGGTTGAAAATGGTTTAGCTCTTTGCTTTCTCTCTAGAAGTAATAGTTTTCATTTAATATTTTATTTTGGTTTTATATGAAAAACATAAATAACTTTCTATTCCACTAGATTGTTTAGTTTTGTCCCTTGGACCTTGTCAAATAAACTGACAACTACATTGTTCAGATCGCTTGGAAACAAATAATTTTGTTATTAAGTTGAAATGGCATCATGATGGTTTGATTTTAAATGATGGTGGAAATCAGGGTAGCTTATACAAGTGTGATATTAGATTTTTACTATGTGTTCTTTGCGTGCCTGCTTTTAATATAATCTTCGCTTTTTTAAAGTTTGTGGAATTCTTTTTATAAAGTTAACTTTTTGGTGGATTTTGGAATGTTTGCCTGGAATGCTTCAATATTAGAAAGTATTTTCTCCCTCTTTATAGATTTTAATTAAAGATTAATTATTGAGCGAGCTGTTTAATATTTTTACCTTTTGATAAATGATATGGATTTACAGAACAGATAAATTAAGGTAAATTACTTTCTCTTTTAGAAAGTAATTACTGTAAAAGGATTTTAAGACCAGCTTCCTGAGGTGTTTAAAATAAGACTTGATTAGCTAAAGTGTAACTTACCAATATTTTTTAGCATCTGATACATTTAGGCATTTTCCTTGCTGTGTGTATCATTTATGGCGTTTTTCTGGAGCCTTTCACAGCAGAGGTAAGTGCGTATGTCTCATGCATTCGTGGCTGAGCTTCCCAGTTGGCACGGACAATTTATTAATGACGCCAAGATTTGGGTTCGGTCCCCGGACAAGCCAATTACTGTAATTTCTCTCTGTGTTCTATGCGTTAGGTTGGACTAGTTTTCACTGAATGCCTATGAACATGTAGGAGCAGATATTTTGGGTGCAACACTTTGCAATTTGAGCAATTTGAGAACAACTGGTATGTTTATTGCCATAGAGAATGGGAATGATTATGGAGAGGTTTCCCCCAAGTTCAGTGTTACGGTTAGCCAAAGGTTAACCAGAAAGCTGCTTTTACTTCCCTCATGATTTTTGAAAATAATTCCAAAATACACGGGAACTAAGCCATGGTTGAAGCTTAGTGCACACTTTTGCACTAGAATAGAAGCATACTCATTGTGTTTTCATTTGGGGCTTATTATAAGCTGTTTTAAGATCATCGTTCTTACCATCTTTCATGGTTAATTCTCTAGATGATTTCGCAGACTGAATCAAAAATGTTTAGCATTCTGGGAGACCTGTAAAGATCATCTAGTTTAATTTTCTCACCTTACACGTGAAGAAATATGATTCTCAGGGAATCTGGGAAGGTCACACAGCATGTTAGATTCAGCTCCAAGGTTAGAATCCAGGTTCCTTTACCAGCTTGACCCACTCCCCCTGCCGTGTTCCCAGGGAGTGGGGCCTTTACCCACCCAGGATATCAGCTTCCAGCCTTAGCATTTGCTTTCTTCTTTATTGGAATTAGCTTACAGGTAAAGCATTCTAGTGAAATCTTCTGAGATATTACTGTGACCCGTCTTAAATTTAGAGTGTATATGCCCAAATCCATGTAAAACTTGACATTCTTACTGAAGACATGACTTTCTGGATATGAGAATTTACCCATTATTTCTCTATTCAGGCATTTCTAAACAAAACTGGGATTGAAAAATAAAATATCAAAATGACTAAAAAACCCCAAAAGATAGTAGGGAAAGATTTTTGCGGGGGAGGGGACAGTAAGAACTTTTGAGCATGTGCTTATGTGCTAAGTGATTAAAAAGTATTCAAAAGGATATAAGTGGGATGGTTGCTGATTCCTATTCTTAAGTGTTTGGGAATTTTGCATAATGCAGAAAACACCTTTTGACAGAAAGAGTGGGTATGTAAAGCTAAGTCACAGTTATCTTATTTTCCATCACTTGTGGAATTATCCCCTTTTCTGAGAATTGTTTTAAATAACATTTTAGTTCAGTTATTATTTACTTTGCTCACTTAAGTGTGGCTGTCACCAGCAGCTCAAATAGTGACATCCCAGAAAATTCTGGAAACCAGACTTCTTGCTCAAGTTTAGCTGTTCTACGCTTAATCCACAGTCATTTAGGGAAGGAGATTCCCATCTGAGCAGTTGTTAAAAAATACTTACACAATGTTTTGTGACTTTTTTTTTCTTTCCTTAACTTCATGACGGATTCCCAAACCATATGCAAATGATTTTCAAGTATCCACTGTTTAGAATTATCTGAACCCCTTCTCTGTTAGTGTGTGTAATTGAGCTTTGATCACAAACAGCTGTGTTAAGTCTTAGCCGGACAGATGAAAGGTATGATACTGAGAGGAAAGTAATCTGGAAGGCTCTAAAACCCATTTAGATATTTTATATGCTAACAAAATGTATGTGAGCGTTTCAGTCAGGACCTTTTTGTTGCAAGTGCCAGAAAACTCAACACTATCTGGCATTAGGATTGTTGGCTCAGGTCCCAGGGGGGTCAGGGGTGAAAGTGGCTTTTTAGGGCAGGGCCGCCTGCGGGTGCTCAGAGGATGTCGTTCGGGGCCCAGTTTCACTCCGTCTCTCAAGTCTGTGTCTTCTGCGACAACTCCACTTTCAGGTTGGCTTACCTCATGTGGTTGCAAGATGGCTGCCACACCTTCAACCTATATCCTTGTAGGAATTTAGGGAAGAGAGGCCCCCACCAATGAGGTCACAATTTCTATCCGGCCACGATTGGATATGTGTCCGTGGCTGAACGAATCACTGAGATACGGGAATGTAGCATCCCTGCCAATTCCATGTTACATTGGCCACCTTTGGAAAGAGCTGAGTTTTCAAAAGAAAGTAAGGGTGTCGTACCAAAAGGAGTGATGGATAAGAGGCGGTCAAAGAGTAGCAGGTACTGACCACGATACGGATCACATTTTGTGTTTTCCATCTGTAAAATAACCATTTTGTAATTCTGCACATTTATTGTGAAATGCAGGAGAATCCTTTATCTTGTAATAACGGGAAGGAGTGAGACTTACGTCAACCTTTTTTTGGGCCCGTGTCAGTATCTGAGGCGCTGTGGGCAGACCGTCCCTCCAGCAGTGAACCATTTGCCTGTTTCACAACTTTCTCAGCTCTCTATGGGGCCTATGCTCCTCTGACCCATGAGGTCTGACCTTGTACCCACGTGGTAGAGGGGGAATGAAATCACCTGTGTGCTCAAGTGGGGGATCCTCAGGGTTTTTTTTTTTTTTAGTGAGGGAGGTGTGAACACAGACGTACAGGAGGCTTCTGAGGCTTCTGTGGGATTTGTTGAGCACAGTTCTGGTCAGACCCTGGAAAGCGTGGCATTTTGTCTGGTTAGAAGGGAGAAATAATACATTGAAAACGTGCTCGGTCTATAAGATGACTTAAAAGAATATTGGTACTTTTGTAGAAAATAACTCGAACGATTAGCTAACCAGAGCGGCAAGAAGATGCAGGTGCTGGGCCGGTGATCACCCTGCTAAGCTTCTATCCGGCGCCTTTTCTGGAGCTCAGGGTGGTGGTAGTGCCATCACGCGCTGGCCTCGAGGTATGAGAGGCTCTCTCTGCTTCAGTGACCCCTGATGACACTTCGCCGACTTACCAGTAAGCACCCTGCTTCACGATGGCCGTCTCTACTCCACCAACCATTCTTGGGTTGAGGGAAGGCGAAGCGCTGGGGAGCATGAGGACAGGGTGGAGACCCAGGAGGGATATGACCAGAGAATGCAGGGGCCCCCTCACCAAAGCTGCGGTGTCCGGATTTCACCCAAGGGCAGTGTGGACACATCGGTGAGTTTTCGGCTAAGGAACGAAGACCCCAGGTTTGGAGTTTTGGGAGCTCCCTTAGGATGCGTATGGCAGACAGAGGCGTTGGTCGGAAGGTTCTGCAGCTGTCAGAGTGTGGCTGGAGCATGGTAGCCACGGTGGGGCTGGGACGGAGTGGGATGGATTTGAGGTATGGAGGAAAGAAACTCATTGGCCTCTCTGGCTGGGAGTTGAGTGGAACGAGCTGGAGGAAGAGGAGGGTGAGGAAACTGGAAGCCTAGAATGAGCTTGTTAATTTTGCCTAACCATGTCGGGAGCAGGGTAGACTTACAGAGAAGGAATCGTGTACTAATTGTGCATTTTTCACTTAGAAAGGTAAAAGGGGTTGCGGTTCCGATTAGAGTATTTAATCAGAGATGAGCCTTTCCTGGGCCTGGGATTAAAAAGTCTCAAACCAGGAGAGTGTTTAGGAAGCTGGGACATTTATGGTTGGGCCAACTGAAATCTAATTTGGGGTCTATCCTTTAACTGGGGGACTGCCTAGCTGACTGCATACATTTATCATATTTAGTTCCTTAATTTCTTTTGCAGTGTTTCCCGAAGTGTTGGGAGCCTGGATTATTTAAATTTAGGAGATGCATTTTTATTTTTTTTTAATTTTAATGAATTAATGAATTAATTTATTTTCTCTGTTATTATTTATTATGGTTCTAGAAGTCTTAGCCAAGACATTAAACAATGGGAAGAAACGAGTGAGTAAAACCGCATAGGAGAAGGGCCATTTATAATTGTTTTCAGATGATAAAATTATATACCTGGGTATTTGAAGAGAGCCAACTGAAAAACTATAGAAAAGAGAACTAAATAAGATGGAAGTTTGTAAACTGATGTACTGAAATAACAATTTTCTTAATATAAGTAACAACCCTCTAGAAAATAAAAAGGACGAAAGTTTCCTTTCATAAAAACAACAACAACAAAGGATTAAATACTTAGGAAAAAATTTAAAAGGCTGTGTTTAATCGTAGTGCTATAGGAATTATTTGTTGAGCACTTACTGTTGCCAACTGCTTAGGAAATGTATTTTTAAAAGGGTTTTATGTTTTGCCCAATGATCTAGGATTAATTTTGAAATGTGATGTATTATTTTATTCTTTTGGGGCAAATACTATTTTTCCTATTGTTTTTGAACAAATACTAGGGATAAGCAGGGAGATTTGGCTTGAGTTCCAGAGAAAATTAGAGATGTAATGATGATTCCTTGCATTGCACTGCTGAATTAAAAAATTGTACTTCAGGGGCACCTGGGTGGCTCAGTCGGTTAAGGGTCCGACTTCGAAACGTGAGTTCGAGCCTCGCATCGGGCTCTGCGCCGACAGCTCTGAGCCTGCAGCCTGCTTTGGATTCTGTGTCTCCCTCTCTCTCTGCCCCTCCCCTGCTCACACTGTCTCTCTGTCTCTCCGTCAAAAGTAAATAGATTAAAACATTTTTGAAAAAAAAAAAAAAGAAATTGTACTCCATAACCTGGTACTTCACACACTTGATGTATAACGGCAAATGATAGTTGGCAGGAAACTTTGAAAGGTAGCATTCTAATGCTTTTGTTCCATTTGCCTTTTAAGCTTGCACGCTAGTTGGAGCAGACATTGCTGGTGTCACAATTTGGGCTGCTTGAATTTCAGGCAGAGGAATTGCACAGCGATTGGGTTTGGTGGAATTAGCCTTTATCTGGCTTAGGCTCCTCCTCCTTCTCTTCGTGGAGCAGGGGCAGGGGTGCGGGAGCGGGGAGGGCGCCTGCAGTGTCTCTGTCCCCTCCTGCAATCAGCCTGCTGGCTCGTTGTGTGAGCCGTTATCAATTTCAGTTGCCATGGTTTGTTACTTCTATTTGTACTATAACTAGAAATTTGATAAGGTTATGTGCCTGTCAGGTGATTTAGATGTCAGGTGTAGATGCAGGGAAGCAATTTTGACAACTCAAACATTGGTGCAAAGGGGGGGGGGGGGACAAGGATGACCCACGACAGAAGAAAGTAAAATCTCTTGCGGCCTCACTTTTCTTTCTCTTTTAACTTTAGGTCAGTACTTGAACCTCTTTAATTTGTCCCTTCTTAAGTGAATGTGACAGGGTGACTTCCGGCTTCTCTTGAAAGGGCGGGGAAATGGAGGTCTGCCTTTGGAGGGTAGATGCTGGCATTTAGGAAGCTTTGACTCTGGATGTTCTGATAAAAACATCTGGGTCTGGAAACTTTATCTTTGACTGAAGCTGAGATTAAGGTCTTAGAAGACAAGGTTTATTAATGCCAGTGTCTGTCACATATGTGTATCATAGACAGCCTCGTATTTAAAAAAAAAATGTGTTCATGTGAGAATAGTTGACACTCAACGTTACGTTAGTTTCAGGTGTATAACATAGTGATTCAGCTTCTCTACACGTTACGTTACGCTGACCGTAAGTGTAGCTGCTGTCTGTCGCCATAGAATGCTACTACAATATCATTGATGCAGTCCCTGTGCTGTGTCTTTCAGACCCGTGACCCTTCATCCACCTTGCTCCCACCCCGTCCACTTCCCTGTGGCAACCACTAGTGTGTTCTCTAGATTTACAGGCCTGATTCCGCCTTTTGTTTGTTTGTTCATTTGTTTTGTCTTTTAGATGTCACATATGAGTGAACTCCTGGTGTCTGTTTTTCCCCCGCCTGGCTCATTTCACTCAGCATCCTACCCTCTGCGTCTGCCTACGTTGTCGCAAATGGCAAGCTCTCATCCATTCCATCGTATAATATACACCACGTCTTCTTGATCCATTCATGTGTTGATGGACACTCAGGTTGCTTCCGTATTTTGCTTACTGCCAATTCTGCTGCATACATCCTTTGGAATTAGTGTTTTTGTTTCCTTTGGGTAAATACTCAGGAGTGGAAGTCCTAGATCATATGGTATTTCTATTTTAAAATTTTCGAGGAACATCCATACTGGTTTCCACCGTGGTTGTACCGGTTTACATCCCCACCAACAGCACACAAGCATTCTTTTTACTCTACATCCTTGCCAGCACTTGTTATTTCTTGTGTTTTTGATTTTGGCCATTCTGACAGGTATGAGGTGCCATCTCATTGTAGTTTCGATTTGCATTTCCCTGATGATGAGTGATGTTGAGTATCTTTCCATGGGTCTGTTGGCCATCTGGATGTCTTCTTTAGAAAAACATCTATTCAGGTCCTCTGCCCATATTTTAATCAGATTTTTTTTTTTTTTTTTTTTTGGTGCTGAGTATTCTAAGTTCTTTATATATTTTGGATATTAGCCCCTTCTCAGATCATTTGCAGATATCTTCTCCCATTTGGAGGGTTGTCTTTTTGTTTTGTTGATGGTTTCCTAGGTCGCGCAACAGCTTTTTATTTTGACACAGACCCAATAGTTTAATTTTGAGAGAGCCTAGAGTTTTTAGTAAGCCTCAAGCATCTTTCTCCTAAGTGGAGGTAAAGGCCCAGTGCTTTGCAGCCATGTTATTGTCCTGTGTTCTGCAGTCCAGGCAGTGAGGCCGTGAGTATCGCTCATAGGCTTGCCATGTTGTCTGTTGGATGAGCAGTTGGAACAATGATTTATAGATTTAAATTTCTTAGACCCCTTCAGTTTTTTTTCTTGATTGATTAAATAATATGTACCTTTGAGCTTTCCCAATATCTAAATCTCTTTACAGTCAGATATATATAGGTAGATATAGACACAGATATAGATATCTGTAGACCTCTCTCTCTCTCTCTCTCTCTCTCTCTCTCTCTCCACACATCGAGAGAGGGCTCTGCTGTGGCATCTACCTCAGCAGAACATTTCCCATTTTGCTCCTGGGAAGCTGGCCAGTAGATACCCCAGTAAAGGTTAACATGACCAAGAGTCCCTGCTGAAGTTGTGGGCAGGCTTCTAGTATTTTGCTGCTTGGTTTTGTGAAATTTATGGAATCAATGTGGGTATTCAGTGTAACTCATCTTGACAGGGGTTTCATTATACTCTGCAAGCACAATTCAAAGAAATAATGAATTTATATGCAGGGTAGTTGTGTTTGAGTTTATTTAAAGAAATGAGCCACACACAATCACTATAATAGCTCCTGCTCCTGGAGTATTAATGGTGCTGACAAAGAGAAAACTCAGACCAGATGGTTTCCAAACAGTGGAACCACCTGGCTCTTTGGCAATGGCAGCCTATCTCCGTTTCTCAAATAGCTGTACTCTCACGCACCGTGAAATGTTTAAGTGAGACGTTCGTAGGCTCAGGCAGAATGGCATTCCAGAATCGGAATTATTAAGAGACACTTGTCCATGTCGCTTCACCCTGGGTCCCCTCTCCCACTTCTATTACTTTTAGAGTCCCGTTTTTTTTTTCTTCTTCTTTCTACTCTTTGTAACTATAAAAGCCAGGTATTTCTAATTCCGCATTGAAAAGAAAAAAAGGATATTGCTTCTTGAGGTGCTTATTCCGGAGGAAGAAGAAAAACCTTTTGTTCTTTTGGGGAACGGACTCACTGGGACCCTGTTAGTGTTTCCGACCCAAGGGGAGTCTCTCAGGTCAGCAAGGGAGCAACGTAATTGCATCCGTAGCACCATGAAATGACGCTGCGACGTAAAACTTGGACCTTCATAAAAATACAGCCAAGATAATAATCGATGTGCAGACTTATGCAGTAGTTTTTCTAATTATAATGTTAAACTCTGGATTTTCTTGAGTTACTTTAGTGTCTGATTTTTCATGTTAAATAAGAGTTAATTTAAAAGTAAACATGTTGAATAATCTACAAAATTTTCTAAGTTAGGACTGTAAGACAGTGATCATTAAAAAAGTTTTTTTTGATGTTTATTTTGGGGAGAGACAGAGTGCGGGAGGGGGAGGAGCAGAGAGAGAGGGAGACACAGAATTCGAAGCAGGCTCCAAGCTCCGAGCTGTCAGCTCAGAGCCTGATGCAGGGCTCGAACTCACGAACCTACAAAATCATGACCTGAGTGGAAGTCATATGCTTAACTGACTGAGCCACCCAGGTTTCCTAAGACAGTGGTCATTTTAAAGTTTCATTTTGAAGCATCACAGTTACCTTAGTTATTTACCCACTTACCTACTAAGTATCTAATTGGTAGTGTGTACAACCATTAAAGATACAATACTGGCTAATGCATGCAACATGTAAGACAATTTAAAAATTATTTGGGGCACCTGGGTGGCTCAGTCAGTTAATCGTCCAACTCTTGGTTTCGGCTCAGGTTGTGATCTCACGGTTCTTCGGATCAAGTCCCACTTTGGGCTCCCCGCTGACAGTGTGGAGCCTGCTTGGGATTCTCTCTCTCTCCCTCTCTCTGCCCCTCCCTGGCCTCAAAATAAATAAATGACTTAAATAAAGTATTTAAGATCTGGTTTACCCTGTTGTTTAAAATCTAGTCTTTCGAAAGAAATAATGGTGTATTTTCATCAAATGTGCATTTCGATCTTAGTGAAAGATTGAAGTTTACAAAATGTTTGAATTGCCATCTTGTAACATGATGTGGTAGAAGGAGCAAGGGCTTTCCGGAAGCAGATTCGGGTTTGAATCCAGACTCTACCACTCACCAGATGCTCGTGCTAGACTTGTGCCTTAATCACTACGTCACAGTTTCCTACATTAGTTAGGATTCTTGGCTGCAAGGGACAGAAAACCTAACCTTTGAACAAGGTGATCGTTTCTTTTGGGGATATTAGGCTACAAAAGTTCAAGGGCAGGAACGTGCCTGTATGGGCTTCAGGAATGGTAGGAATCAGAAATCAGATGCCACCAGGTCGAGACTCTCTTTGTGGCAGGTTAAGCTTCACCTGTTCCTGTGGATTCTGGTGGTGGCAGACGTGGCTGTAGATGGTTCCGAAGTTTTAAGTATCTTAGAGTTGTAGTTGCTAGAGGCTGAAACTCACTGTGTGCTGTGGGTTCCGGTTCCCAAATCCCCCAAACATCCTGACTTGGACGAGTTTAGGCCAGACAATTGACTACCTTTGGGCCGGTCCACGGTGGTTATGGAAGTGCCTCTTGAGAAGACACAAATGGATGGATTGAGGCATGAGACCCTTACTAAGAAGGAAGGAGGTCCGAGGTGGACACACAATGGGTTTCTACTATATTTCCTATGTGTAAAGAATGGGAAAATAGATATCGCTTTTGCAGAGTGATTTTGAAGATTCAGCGGGAGAGTCTGTCAAATGGATGATACAACGTCTCATACCTCGTAGCTTTTTATTTATTATTTTTTTAATGTTTATTTCTGGGGGGGGAAGGGGAAAAGAGCAAGGGAGACACAGAATCCGAAGCAGGTTCCAGGCTCTGAGCTGTCAGCCCAATGTGGGGCTCAAACCCACGAACCGAAAGACCGTGACCTGAGCCGAAGCGGGACGCTCAACCGACTGAGCCACCGAGGCACCCCGATTGTAGCTCTTTGATAAGTCATAGCTGGTATTACAGACAGGCAAGCAAACCGCATTTCTCAAAACTGACACCTGTAATCCATGTGAAACTCTCACTCCTAAGATGCCTAAGAAACCATAATGCTTTACTTCGTTCTTCAACACTGCGCATGTATTTATTTCTAATCATTTCTTCCCTATGGAAGACCTGGATTACTACTAAGTTTCTGGTCGTAGCATAGATAGGTTAATAACTTGTCAAAATTTCTAGGCAATTTATGTTTTAAAGAAAATCCTGTGCTAAGAATTTCATCTTGTAATTTTTTTTTTTTTTAATTAAAATATCTTGCCAAGATCCATGGGATTTTCTGGCTGGTGAAAGGTATCCGTCATGGAAGCTATTCTCAATGTCATTTGTGTGCACATTAAGTATAATGCATTTAGATTTATTCTCCCTCTGCATTCTTTTTGTTTGTTTGTATTTGCTGTGTTACAGTTTTTATTTTCCTTTCTTTCAGTTGTAGAAGTGAAAGCAGCATGTTTTCTTGCAGGAAAGCAGTCGGTGTTGCCCGAAGGATAATGCCATTGCAGGTGTAGGAGGGTCGTTAGGACCCATTTTAATGACATTATCAATCTGTTAGGGAGCAGGCATATGTAAGAAAAGGGAGGAATCATCTGTCACTTCCATCAGCTGTGACTCTTTGAGATTAAGGACAGGTTATTTTCACTTTCACGACTGTTCTCTCTTTGTTCAGCTGTTTACATTTGCTTGATTCTTGACTTTATCCTTATTTCTTTTCTTCACTGTAGTTTAGGTGTAGCTTTCTTTTCTGAATTACTAATTTCCTAATTGGGTTTTCTTCCTAACTGGGAATTACCCATTTCCCAATACTCTATAATTCAAAGTGTGCACGCAGGGACTGTTCCTTCTCGTAGCTTACTGTCCTTTCTTTCCTTAATTTAACCTTGCGTGATATCTTCTGGTTCAAAATAATTTCAATAATATTCTAATCTGTGTGTGAATTAGGCTGTTTATATGTAAAAATCATAATCATGTAATGGGATGAGGCTGGCTGTCTCTAAAGGATTAAGAGTTAAGAGAACACGTGTCCAGAAATCAAAATCCATCAATTGTCTGAATTATTAAATGTTATTTAAAAAGTAACATGGCAACGTAAGTCAGCAGTAGTCAGGCTCTGTGAGCCAATCATTCTTCAGTAGTGCATCAGGTATTAGAATATTAATTGTTTTTTGCTCCTTTAGTACCCGAATAGTTAATTGGATGATACTTTAGTTTCCTAAAAAAGTTAATCATCACCACATACTTAATTTATTCCCCAGAGTAACGTATAACTCATAGGCAGAACTTGGTAGATTAGTTACATTTTCCTCCTGTAAAATTCCTGGTGAAAATATGCATTCTGTGTATATATTTTAGGCTCTAATTTTCTTCATTAACGTGGATATGATTTTCTGGTTTGAATCAATATTTCCACCAATACTACAGTTTGGGTGACAGCGTTCCTCCCCCACCCCCGGCCTGGCCCTCACCCATAGGAAATTTACACAGTTGTCTCTTTCAAAAGAGATATCCCAAGACACATTTTGAATGAAAAGTATGATAATTTTTGTCCCTTTTATGGCACTGTAAGTTCCATTGCAGATAAAGAATTCTCTAAAATTCTTTTATACAAATCTTCCGGCCTCTGCTAAGAAATATTTGGTTGGTTCCACACTCCTCTGTGTCCTTATTTACAGGACATTTTTATATCTTATGTGTGCTCAGTTTGATGTTTGTCACTTTGCGTTTTCTCACTGTCGGCTGAATCGAAGGATAATGTCTGGGGAGGTGCTGGAGAGAGACTTGGGTCTCCTATTGTCTCTGTCATCTCACATTTCCTTTCTTCATCGATGAAAATGGGCATTAAAATGTGTACTTGCTAGCATTTATCTGACGATGATATAGGCAAAGCACATTTTATTTTTTTATTAAAAAATTTTTTTTTTAACATTTATTCATTTTTGAAACACAGAGAGAGACAGAGCGTGAATGGGGGAGGGGCAGAGAGAGAGGGAGACACAGAATCTGAAGCAGGCTCCAGGCTCCAAGCTGTCAGCACAGAGCCTGATGCGGGGCTTGAACTCACGGACCGCAAGATCATGACCTGAGCCGAAGTCGACCGCCCAACCGACTGAGCCACCCAGGCGCCCCAAAGCACATTTTAATTGTTTGCTTATTTATATTCTATTTCGATCCCCAAAAGACTGAAGGGGCTCCCTAATGCAGGGGGCATGGAGCCTGGCCCCCGTGCTGAGATGTGTTCCTAGCCATTTGGCTACTTTTAGTACGTCAGCACATGCCTGTGGAAATCGAGTGCTGAGCACTCCTTACACATCGTGGCTTGGCCTTCCCAGCCTGACTCTGCTCACTTGATCCAGAAAGCGCTCAGTACAATGCCTGGGACCCTGAGAGCTCATAGATGTCAGCTTCTATTATCATCATCTCGTTAATTCTCACAAAGGTGCTATTGATGCCGTATTACCGTTATACTTATTTTGTACATGAGGAAACTGAGGCTCAGAGAGATTAAGTAACTAGCTTAAGGTCACACAGCTATTAAGAGACAGAACCAGGCTTTAAGAGGAGTTTGTCAAAATCCTGAGCCTGAGCTGTTAATCCATAAGCTACCCTTTAGGGTTGTAGGGGTTATGTTTTTTATGTTTTTGTTTTTGTTTTTGTTTTTGAGAGAGAGAGGGAGAGAGTACGAGATGGAGAGGGGCAGAGAGGGAGGGAGACAGAATCCAAAGCAGGCTCCAAGCTATCAGCACAGAGCCCGACGCAGGGCTCGAACTCATGAACCGCAAGGTCATGACCTGAGCCGAAGTCGGACGCTTAATCGACCGAGCCACCCAGGTGCCCCATATTTTTAACTACCTTAGCTTATTGAGAAATTAATTAAGATGTGCTTTATGTATTCTGAACATTTGCTTAGAATAAAATTTAGATTTCAATGTGTCTTAAGTGAAGGAACTCCAACTCTGATGAAGCTGGACTGTGAATACACATAAAATACTGACAGATCTGTAAATACCAGGAAGTACCTCTGTGAATACAGTAGAAGGCTAATTTGAGGCTTAGAAACCTACGAAAATTATTTTAATGCTTTTTAATCATGTTTGAAAAGGTAATTAAAAATTTAATTTTCTTTAATTAACCATAAATGTACAAATTATGAGATTAATTTATTAAAAAAATTCTCTTTTGAGCTCATTTGACTTCACATTTGTTAAAATTAACTCTGTCATAAAAAAAAGCCCTTAATCAGATTTGCCTTTGTGGTCGATTCCCGTCTAGCATTGTGACATTAGCCAATTTTCTGGATTTTAGATGTAAAAAATACAAAACTAGATGGCAATCAATCACAAAATAGTTATTGAGCTTTGAATATATACTTAGCGCCAAGCAAAATGCGTTGTGCGAGAAAGCGGCATATGGCCCGTGTTCTCTAGTAGTTTACAATCTATGGAGCTATACACAATGGTACATAAATTGAGTGCTAAATTTTTCAGATCGAACTAGGAATTTTGCATGTAATGAAAAATCTTGCTACTCTCACAATCTCCCCCCTCCCCCACCTTGAAGAAATGAAAAGGATCCATCATGTCATAAAAGGCAGTCAAATTGGTCACTGGTTTCACTGTATCAGATGGACACTTTAAAAATTTTTTTTTAACGTTTCTTTATTTTTGAGACAGAGAGAGACAGAGCATGAACGGGGGAGGGTCAGAGAGAGAGAGGGAGACACAGAATCTGAAACAGGCTCCAGGCTCTGAACTGTCAGCACAGAGCCCGACGCGGGGCTCGAACTCACGGACCGCGAGATCATGACCTGGCTGAAGTCGGACGCTTAACCGACTGCGCCACCCAGGCGCCCCCTGGACACTTTTAAATGTGTGAAATAAAGGGCAGGATAACATGAAACAGTAATAAATATGCCTTTAGATTTTAGGTTTCCGTTAAACATATTCTGACAAGGTAAGCTGCTTTAAGGCTGAATAATGTTCTCTTTTTGCTCACCCTTCACCCCTGGATTCTTCTTAGCCGTCTGGTCTATTGTGATAGGCCCGGTACTCCCTTATCCTGCTAGGATTCCTCATTAATCCATGTTTGCAATCCTTTTTGCAACATCCTTTCTCCCTCTCTCGATTTCTATTTTTCCTGTCTTTTTGCTTCTGCTCTCTCTCCTCCAATACAGTGAAGCAGCTTCATTAAGGTGAAGAAACGAGCGACAAACTTCACTTTCTGCATATGGATGCCCACTGGCCAGGTCACTCGCCATTTATGGAAAGCCCAAGTTTGGGCACCTCAGCTTCCCCGTCAGGGGTTTTAAAACTCTGTCCCTGCTTTCTTTGAGAATGTTTTAGGGGTTCCTGGGTGGCTCAGTCGGTTAGGCATCGCCTTTGGTTCAGGTCATGATCTCGTGGTTCGTGGGTTCGAGCCCCACATAGGACTCTATGCTGACAGCTCAGAGCCTGGGGCCCAATTCGGATTCTGTGTCTCCCTCTCTCTCTGCCCCTCCCCGGCTCGCGCTCTGTCTCTCTCTGTCTTTCAGAAATAAATATTAAAAAAAACCTCTTAAAAAAAAAGAAAATGTTTTATAGTAAAAGATTTGACCAATACAAAAGAATGTACGGAGTATCCAGGTAAGTTTCAAGGCATGATAACAAAGGATCGCATGTAGATCTGCCTTCCAGCTTGAGCACGTGAACGTCAGGACCAGAGAAGCTCTCCGGACATCCTTCCGTGAGCAGATCTCACAACAACTCTGGATGGTGCCTTTAGCAAGTCCCCTTTCCTTCATTTAGCACATATGTACGTGTTCTTTGCCTCTTTTCCCTTCAACAAAACGTTTCTGAGGTTCGTGCGTATGGTTCCGTGTAGCTGTAGTTCATTTATTTTCACTCCTGGATAATACTGCGTTATATGAATAAAACCTAGATTATGTCAATTATAATTTTAATTATATTATATGAATATAATTTATTCACTCGCCTGTGCATAGATATTTAGGTTGTTTCCAATTTTTTTTGATAATACAGTTATTATGAACATGCTGGTCTCTGTCCCTAAGTGCTCCGGGCAAGGGTTTCTATGGAGATGAGAACAGCTGGGGGTGGGGCCGCTGGGATGTGGGATGTGCTCATCCTTGACTTCACTGCCGCCTCTGACGTACTCTCCCTTTAGTTCGTTGTCTGACAATTTACCAGACCGTGGCTGCACTTGGCTCCTTTCATTGGAAATGAGTCTCTGGCTTTTCGGTTGTGTGGTTACTTATACAGTTACTTGTACGGTTATAATATTAATAATTATGGCCCTTGCAGCATTCGGGGGAGAGAATTTGTATCTCAGAATTAGCAAATAATTCAACTTACATCTCCGTTCACCATTTTGCTTTTTTTTTTTTTAAATGTTTTATTTATTTTTGAGAGAAAGAGAGAGAGATAGACTATGAGCAGGGGAGGGACAGAGAGAGAGAGGGAGACCCAGAATCCGAAGCAGGCTCCAGGCTCCGAGCTGTCAGCACAGAGCCCGATGCGGGGCTCGAACTCACGAGCCGTGAGATCATGACGTGAGCCAAAGTCGGACACTTAACCCCCTGTGCCACCCAGGCGCCCCACCATTTTGCTTTTAATAAGTCTTCCTTTTCAGTCATTCTGAGCCTTCTTCTTAAGCTGGGCCAGAACCACCCTGGTTTCCAGGCTCTTCCTCTGTGTGAACTTGTGAGGGGTACTTGCTGATGTCTCCAAACAGAATGTCGCTGACCATGTACGCGCTGGCAGAAATAATCATACGTAAGCCACAAAGGTCATTTTTGAAATTTAGTGGCAAGGACAAAAGTAGTGTTTCCTGGCGACCTACTGATGGCCTGTCCTTGCTTGATGCTTTTGTATGTTAACTTTAACCCTCCAGACATTGTGTAGCATATTGCTTTTTTTTTTTCTTTTCTTTTTCCGTTTTACAGCTGAAGATCAGGAGTGTTAGAAAAATTGAACAAACTAAGATCACAGGACAGAATTAAGGTTTAAATTCAGGTCTTTTGAGTCTTAATTTAGGGTTCTAATCTGAAGTACAGGAAGATTATCACGTGTGTGCTTATGTATATATGTGCACATACATGTAAACATAGCATGGCAATATTATGTTGCCTTCAGTGTTTGAAATGCATTTTTTAAGTTTATTTTTTTGAGAGGGGGAGGGGCAGAGAGAGAGAGAGAGAGAGAGAGAGAGAGAGAGAATCCTAAGCAGGATCCCCACTGTCGGCACAGAGCCTGATGGATGGCTTGATCCCACGAACCTTGAGATCTTTTTAAAAAAATTGTTTTTTTAATGTTTATTTATTTTTGAGAGAGAGACAGAGTGTGAGTGGGGGAGTGGCAGAGAGAGAAGGAGACACAGAATCGGAAGCAGGCTCCAGGCTCCGAGCTGTCGGCACAGAGCCCGACGCAGGGCTCGAACTCATGAACTGCGAGGTCATGACCTGAGCCGAAGTCGGATGCTCAACCGACTGAGCCACCCAGGCGCCCCCAGACCTTGAGATCTTGAGCCAGATGCTTAACAAGCTGAGCTGCCCAGGCACCCCTTGAAATACAATTTTAAGTTTCTTCTGACGAAAAATATGTCAAATCAAGTTGCCTGTTGTGTATATTTCTTACCTTTGACTTTGAGAATGCCTCTTCAGGGGCAGGTAGAGAGGCTTTGTCACTACTGGGGGGTGGCCGGGTCATGATGGGCAGCTTCAGTTTTTACAGCCTACTGATGTAGACCGTGGAGAAAGAGCACCCTTTCCCAAGGGTTCCTCCCAGGGTCCCGGATCCGGGACTCATGGGCCTGTGCTGGGCCCCTCTGTCTTCATCCCTCTTCTTTCTCTCTCTCTTCTCTCTTCCTTCTTTTTCTTAATCTTAATGGGCCAGGTGCTCTGCTAGTTTCTGGGATTAGGAAGATCTGTAAGACTTTGCCCTTGTCACTGTGTTCCTGTGCTCTAGAGTGGGGCACTATGACCCCACCTTAAGTGTAGTTCAGGGTGGGAACTACTCTAATAGGCAGGTGTAGAGCTGTGGGGCCCCAGACTGGGGGGAGGCCCGTCCTGCTCACAGAGGAGCATCACTGGCACTGAGCTTTGATGAATAAATGGATTATGCTTCCCATGGGCTCAGGGTAGGGAGGAAGAGGGAACATTCTGTCAGTGACAGAGAACCCCCGGTAGTCTTACAAGAATACTCTTCATACAGTTCTTACAAGATTTGCACAGCATGTGGTGTTGGCTGTTGGCAAAGACAGATTGTCGCCCAGCACCTGCACAGATGGGTTCAGAACTCATTTCCACCTGTGTGATCACCGAGTGACATAGCTAAGGTGCTACATAGGGGTCTGATCATTGGCTCAGATCCCACACACAAAAAAAAATCAGTTTCTGTTCTAGAATGACTTGAGTAACATTTGTAAATGTAGACTAATGGCTAATTCTTAATATATTTTGTTCGTTAGCTTATTCCTGTACAGCTGTTCTTTTTAATGTTTCATGACAAATACCGTATCATCCTTTCACATCAAGCAAAACCAACATAATGATGGCCATGCTGAGAATTTGCACAGGACCTTATTCTTCCTAAAGTTCTTTCCTGTGTTCTATCTCCGTCTCTACAGATCTGTTAGTTAAGAAATTGCTAGAATCTCTAATCAGAGATGAGGAGACTGACTCAGAGAAGCTAGAAGACGTGCGAGGTGGTTGAGAAGTGCAGGGATGGATGAGCGTTCCAGGCTCTTGGCCGCTAAAGCTACGCTTTTCCAAGATCGAACCCCTTGTTTTTGTAAATGATGAAACCTGGCATCGCAAATAGGAAGGACCAGAGCATAGAGGTCACAGAGGAGAAACTCACATGTTCACATTTACTGGGAACCTTGTTGTACGTGCGTATCCGTTTTAGGCAGGGTGAGAGTAGGTTGTGTCAATCAGAAGTCTTTTGATTGTAAAAGGAGAGACAGATCAGCTCACTTAACGGATAAACCTGGTGGCTGACCAGACTTCCTCTAGGTCTCTTGCTCTGCTTGCCTCTGTATTGGCTTCGTCACTACCGGGGGGTGGCCGGTCATGATGGGCAGCTTCAGTTTTTACAGCCTACTGAACTAGACCGTGCAGAAACAGCACCCCTTCCTCAAGGGTTCCTCCCAGGGTCCCAGATCTGGGACTCACGGGCCTGTGCTGGATTACGGGTCCAGTACGGGTCAAGCTCTGGGCTCAAGGGTGCAGCATTCTCGTTGGCAAGATGGGGTCATGTTGTGAGGGCAAAGGGGACACGTGAGATAGAAGCTCTGTCCTCTGATCTCTTTTTATATCCACTTGTCTCTCAGAATCAGACTATGCGTGGCTGGCAGATCATGAGTCAGAACATTGAAAATTAGACCTAAGGGGAGAGAGAGGACATAAGTGAATGGAGACAGAGAAGAGGTGACTGTGGCTGCCCGGCTCCCTGTATGCCATAAAGGTGTCCTGGGTGGGTGGCATGTGTGTTGGGACTGACAGTATATGAGGCCTGGCTGTGGATCATACCGCCAAGAAGGATTGAACATCTTCTAAAACCCTGCAGACCAGTTACAGAGGTGATCGTGTGCTTCTCAAAGCTAGTCCCTTAATGAGACAAGCCCGAGTCAGGTGATTCTTGTGTGTCTTGTGGATGTGGGAAGGACTGTTCAATTGTGATCAACTCTATGAATCTGGAATTTAATGAGTTGTCTTTTCAGTTCTTTCTTTGGAAATCACCATTAAAAAACAAACAAACAAACAAAAACCCTTAAACTAATCCCAAAAAGAGTATGTGCCTTCCCTGAAACTGGTGTTAGGGGTGTCCGAATCTGGCTTACAGATTTTTCTTCTCACTTCTTCATGGCTGTCACTGTTATAGCCTTGTCATCTTTCCTACTTTTGTTATTTTATGACCTTGTGCTCTGTGCTTCCTTCAAGCAAAGCTGAATGGCTTCCCTGCATAGGCATACAACAACGAGAACGTACGGGACTATGTATCTTCTCACGTGCTGGGGGTTTGAGGGTGGGAAGGCTAATCCCATTCAGCATTTTCCATGAACGAAAAACCATGAGGTGTATTTGACCTTTTATTTATGGAAATAGTAAGAGTAAGGGTTGTAGTACTTTCACAAATTTAGATGAAAATACGGAGAGAAAATTAGATATTCTTAAGCTACGGGTGATGGGAGGGTCTAAATCTTTCTATTTGTTGACATTTGGGAAGTTGTTTTTTTTTTTTTCAAGCTTTTCTGGGAAAAGGAAATTTTTCGGTAGCCTCAAGGACAGTAATGCCTGAGAGAACTGAATATTTAAACGCAGACATGACTCAACAAAAACAGTCATTCTATACTCAACTAAGAGAACTTTTCAAATTTATACAGAAAGTTGCCCTTACAGAATCATGTTTTTATTAGCACCCTCAATGTTAGCTATTAATTGAAGTGTTGATTTAAGCCCAGTGATGATGAATGTAAAACGGGGATTGTGTGGGACATCAAAAATGCGTTTCCATATTACTTGATGTTTAGATTTTAGAGAAATAAGAATAAAGTGATAGAACCATTTCGGTCACTAACAAGCAGAATGAATATTTAACGGGTGTGACAGTTGTCATCATTATGCTAATAATAGGAGATGGGGCTCTAGTAAGATTAAGCATTAGCTATTCCGGTCCCTCGAGGAAACTGTAAAATTCAGCTTCGCTGCGTTGTAATTAGAAAAGAAGTGTATTTAAATACCGGAAAAAAAAATCGGAGGTACCTCAGCAGAGTATGCCGGGGGCATGTGCTTGGAGCCTTTTAATCTCTAGGTGTGGCCTGTTTTATAAATATTTCCATAGCATTTATATACTTGACATTTGGTAATATCGCGTTGTATAATCATATCCATATGCTTTGCCTTACAAAATAAAATGAGACCACCGGAGCTCAGAGTGGCTTAGTGACTTGCCTAGGGTCACGCAGACGGCGCAATTGATAGGATACAGACCAGGCAGCTGGGCCACGCTTTGCGGCCCTCTCCCTCTGTCACCTGCCGTCCGGAGGCACTGCTTCCGATTTTAGCAGCTTCTCGGGCCCTGGCCTTCCCTGAGTGGGATCTGTGGTTCCTCTGTTGACTTTTCGTTTCCTTTCTTTCACTCCCCTCCTTCTGTTAGGTCAAGTACAAAAGAGATTTTGAAGAAAGCAAAGGGAGGGGGTTCAGCATCGTCACGGACACTCCTGAACTCCAGAGGCTGAAGAGGACTCAGGAGCAAATCAGTAACGTAGGTGACTGTTCGGTGCCTCGATCACCCTAACTCGCGTGTCTGGATGAGAGAATGAGGTTGGGACTTGGAGGTGTCCTTGTCGCTACCGTGGGCAAGCGGTTCTCAAGGTGCTCATAAGATATGCCAGGCTCAACTGGGGAACTCCTTCCGTTTGATTTCATCACGGTTACCTAGAGCCTCACACTTTAATAGCAATGACTATATTTCTGAATAGATATTTAACTTATTTCATTAAAGCGACTTGCGAAATACGTTCACTAGAGAGATCAACTTGATGACAAGAATTGTGTACTTAGAAATATAGTCATCGCTATTAAAAGAGTTGTTATAATTTAGCATCTTATGCCATTTTTAATGGTTCTCCGCTTTTGCGTTTTTCCAAAACAGGACTTTTATAGGTAAAATTATACACCTGACAGTTTTGGTTTTGGGTGTGGCTAATCAGACAAAAAATATATACACATAAGGCTAAGTATCTTGAATAATCTTATTTTGCTAATTGTGTGTATGTAAGCTTTCACACTTTAAACTAGAAATTTGTTGAAATGATGTATTCCATCGAATTTCTGAAACAAACATTTACGTATGACGTTGCTGTGGATTTGAAAGCTGTATCTCGTTAAGTAATATATTTTTCCTGACAAAGAAAATTGAGGAGAGCATCAGTTCCCAGCACATTAGGGACCAAAAGTGTTAATTCCGTACTACGTGAAGGCAGATAAATAGCTTATCTTCATTTTCATAATTCATGCCTGTGATTATGTTTCTTCCAAAGTTTCTTTGAAGTTTGTCGAAATGTATTTTTTTTTCAGAAAAAAAAATCAGTTCAGTGTTAGGTATCCAAGAGGACATACGTATGAAAATTGACAACTATGTACATGATACAGAAGTATGCACAAATCTGCAAGATTCATGCCGTGTTTCATGAGAAGTGTATCTTGTGTATTACTTCCACCGAACTTTGTGTGTTATAAACGATGTTTATAGATGTTATAAACAATGGAGCCTTAATTTCCAGGAAGTGTTTAATTAGCAGATGGTTTAAACTCGCTGATGTTTGGCCGTCATCATTATATATAACAATTTGGAGATAAAATTGTAGTATACAATTTGAGAAAGAATTTTATTTGTGAAAAAAACCCCACAATGATGTGATGTTTTGAAAAAACTTCTTTAGGGAATAACAGGAGGTGGAGGGAACACTTTGTTTTGCCATATTCCCTAAGGTTTATTCATTATTTGCTCTTTAAATGGACATTTTAGGTTTGTAAGAACTTTTTTTTTTCCTTTGAAGGTAAAAGGGATGCATTTTAAAGATTCACGTCTTTTGTCCCCTCGTTTTTCTCCCCCGTCCCGACAACCCACCAGTCATGTGTTACCACCCTCATCTTTCTTCCTCTTCCTTCTTTCTTTAAATTAAAAAGTGATTTTTGTTTTTTAAAACGTGAGTTAGGGATACGGCACTGGCAGTTACACAGAATAACGTTTCTTTCTTTGGATTATTTTTGGGGAACTTGAGAAAAAAAACAAAACAAAACCCAAAATAATGCCACACAAAACAAAGTTATATCGTAAGTCACAAACTGTCACAGAAATATATTTCAAAAAGAAGTAAACATTTCTACTCTAAGACATCCATGGGACAGCTACCATAAGGATTGCAGTCAATCGAAAGGTAAGCCCTTTAATTTATATTCAAATTAAGTCAATATTCATATTTAATAAGAAAAGAACTGATCATTTCACCAACCTTTATCATTAGCAGGAATATACATTTTATTCAACACGTGGAGCTGTCTGCAGATCCATTCTTAATCACGCAAAAACCCCTTTTAACACAGGTACGTATAGGGACGTATGAATCTGTATGTATCATATACGTGGCAGTATATACAAACACCATTTGGATTAAGCCTGTGATGTAGACAACACTGACTTTTAAAAGCATATAATTGAGACGACACCTAAATTTATTTTATTTTATTTTATTTTATTTTATTTTATTTTATTTTATTTTATTTTATTTTATTTTATTTTATTTTGCGATTGTCTTACGTTAGCCCCTTACCAGTGTTCCAAGGAGTTCTGGTTCTTAAGTCATGGTGAGGCGTAGTCATGTTTGAATAGCAGTAAAGAATATAGATATCATAATATTACCATTAGGGATTTATTCCTGAAGAAAGGAAACTGTTAAATATACTGAGGTCTCGTGAATTTTTTACTCATTAACAAGGCTGCAACTTTATGAACTTTTTCCGTGACCTCACAGGGTTTTCCACATTACTCAAAGATCTTTTTTTTCTTTTTTTTTTTTTTTTTTCCTCTAAGAAACTTGGGCTAATATGGAAGGTGGCACTTTGGTTAGCCCAATTTTCCACATTACTTTCAGATAAACCCAAATACCGAAACATGTGCGCCAAATCCAGACAGATATTTTTGACAGTGGCCTGGACTGTGTCTGTTTGGAGAGGGAAGGGGGTGAGAAAATGTCCAGACTGGTCTCCACCAGAATTTGCCTGCTTGGGGTGCTTGGATGAGCAGACTCATTCTGAAATTATAAGCCATATGACATTCAAGCTACAAGTTTAATACAGGCTGATGTAGGTGGGTTATTAAGTCGAGGTCTTTGTATCTTTATTTTTTCCGTTTGCTTCATTTTCTTGTTTGTGTTTACTTTTACTTACTTGTTTTCCTTATTTTTATCTTTGAATATTGTATGGATCTTTCTAAGCTGCCTTTAATCCCTTTCAGACTAAAGAAAGTAGAAAGACATAAAACTGAATTTAATGACACCTCTTAGGTGTTTTGGGCAATGTGCTGTGGATGAATGGGCATTTTTGATTGCTTGTGTCTGTATTGGTGTTATGAAATTTTCTCAGCCACTCTGATTCATTTGTGCAGGATTTGAAATCATTTGGAAATACCCACTCAGTCTGCATCTGTTACTGAGATGTGGGATAGAACACAACCCATAAATTTGAAATTGTGTGTAATGAAAGGGGTGAACGTGGGTTTAGCCTTGACTTCTTTTTTTGGGGGGATCTGTAATGACAGCATATTGAATCTGGGAGATTTATGAAATGCTGCTATTTAAAATTCCTCTCTTATATTACCGACTTAGTATAGCTGCAGAAAGAATAAGAAAAGAGGCCAGGTTTCAGAATTTACTGAATGGTTGGAAAGAAACAGAATGGTTTCTGAAACAACAACAACAACAAAATTCCAGAAAATTCCAGAAAATGCCTAATTGTGTCCTCCCACGACCCACCAAAGTCCAGGGTAGAAATTCAGAAAGGGCAGACATGACCTGGTGGAGCTCCACATTTTCTTTACTTCTTGATATTTTAGGGAAATGTTCTTAAAAGACAACGTACAGTCTTGTATCAAAGAATACTGTGCCTTTGGACATTTTCAAAAACCGTTTTTCCTGTTGTCCTCAGACCTCTAGCTCGTGTGGGTAATTGGAAAGGTGGTTTCTGACGCTGGTGGTTACCACCTTCAGGTTTATAAGCAGTGCATTCAGGATACCTGCAGTTGGGCAGAGAATCACTGCTGACATCTAAGGGACTAGGTCGGGCCTTGAGAAGATTATTGATGTGTTTCATTCTGCCTGCTTACGCACTCATTTAAACTGCGCTTTTAATTAGCTGAGACAGTCTATAGATAAATTGTGAAATGAAAGGGTAAAGTCCAACCCCAAGAGACTTTTAAAATCTTTGTGCTATGGATAAAATCTAGATGTTTATTTTCTAATTTACTTTAGGTAATGGAGAAATATATGGGGGGGGAAGGGGACCCCCCCCCCCCCCCCGCCAAAACCAGATGACAGGATCCTGTATTTTGCGGACTGACTGATAAGTCTGCCGTTAGGTGATTTGTCAAGATTTGTGTCTGTCCTTGACTCACAGAGGAAATAATTTGTGTGTGTGTGTGTGTGTGTGTGTGTGTGTGTGTGTGTGTATGTGTGTATGCATGCAGTGTGCCTGTGTGTGTTGGCTTCAGTGGGCATCTTTAAAACACCCTTTCCTTAGATCACTGGCCCATAGACAACACAGGCAATAATATTTTCACCCGCTCTATATTCCTTCCCTTCCCCCGTCAGAATCTATAGGTTTGGTTATCTTTCCTGTTTCCCAAATACCCCTTCTTACTACCATTTTCAACGTAGCGTAGCCATTCATAAAATGTTCACTTGCTTCACAAGAAAAGCTAAGATTGAAGCCTTTTTTTAAAAAAACGTTACAGGGGTGCCTGGGTGGCTCAGTCGGTTAAGCATCCGACTTCAGCTCAGGTCATGATCTCGTGGTCCGTGAGTTCGAGCCCCGCGTCAGACTCTGGGCTGATGGCTCAGAGCCTGGAGCCTGCTTCCGATTCTGTGTCTCCCTCTCTCTCTGCCCCTCCCCTGTTCATGCTCTGTCTCTCTCTGTCTCAAAAATAAAAATAAAACGTTAAAAAAATTTTAAAAATAAAGATAAAAAATAAAATAAAAAATAAAAAAACGTTACAGAGCAAAGAGTCTCTTCTCTAATTTGATATTGAAATGTAATTATTTTTAGCTTTTTTGATACAGCTACATAATTTTTCATTGACTTCTTAGAATGCAAAATAAATTATGTGTCCATTAATAAGCTCACATGGATGCTGATGATTTAGTTCCCTGAGATTTTGTGAGTTAGCTTCAAAAATATTAGATTATTGGAGGCAAACATGGCCTAATAATTGAATAGCAGTGTCTATGGGCTATTAAAATATTTGATTCAAAGTTAGGTTGAGTGTAAGGGTGAGCAGGAGGGTAGGGATGATTATCTAGGGATCTGGTCTCTGTTTGTAATTTAAATAAATCATTTTGACAGAGACTGACTGTGGCCATGTTCAGGCTGCTGACGGTGTGAAATTGAGTTGTATGGTGGACAGAAGACAAGCAGTCAAGAGAAATCCCCAAAGGCAAAATTTGTTATGTAATTGGGTCAACTCATGCATGAGAAATGCATGCTAATTGTAAACTGGTGGCGAAATTACAGTGTAAGAGGCAATTAGGTCTTCTATGAACCTGAACAACTGATACAGAAGGATTTCTCTTTCTTTTTACATTTAGCAAACATAAAAAAGTTTCTTTTTTTAAAGGCGAGGAAGGTAAAAATCAGAAAGACATTCAGTGTTGACAGAGAGTATTTGTTAGTTTTGTTCCTTACACAAGAAGCATAACTTTTATATGCCATGGAACATTTATCTGAAAGCTTCTGATTTTGAGTGGTAAAGTCTAATACATTAAGTAGTTGGAGAGGAGAATCGGACGGTTTTTTTGATATAACTCATAACCAGGTTGATTAGCGTAGATGAAATAACAGAGATCGTTATTAGGTCAGTAGCTTAGATTTAAGCCCTTGGAGGCTACTATTTTCACAGAGTGAATTTATATGTCACTGTAATGGGCTGTACCTTACCTCCAACTTGTCTCAACTGGTAACTCCCATGTATTCCTGAGTAATAGTGGGTAAGTAGCATTATCTTTAAAGCAAAGATCCATTATGTCAGAGAAGGTGATAGGGCATTAACATGTATTTTCCTTATAATACCGAACACATGTATGAATGCTTTATTTGTTTCGAAACACTTTGACATACCCAGTCTAATTAGATTCTCTGAACAACCTCTCCTCAGGGAAAGTATTTCTATAAGGCACACTTAGACTTTCATGAGAAAAATGTACGGAAAATCACCTCTCGGTCCTTTCTCGTGTCCAAATCCGTGGTTTCCCTTACACCTGGTTTTGCTTTATTTTTCCACCTAGGGCAGAACTTCAAAGGTTGATCTCTTCTTTTTATCCTCTGGTTTTTAGCCACAGCCACTTAAAGAAACAAATACATCCCAGACCAGTAATTACTTGTGCATGGCAAGTACAAGGGTTGTGGCTGTAAAATGGCATTGTCTAAACGGGAGGTGGGGGAGGGCCCCCAGAGTAAAAGAATTAACACATATGACACTTTTTTTTTGGAAACAGAGATTAACGATCCCGCAAACAATTTCTGAAGATCCTTCTTTAGTGAAATTCCTTTCCCTCATTCTTTTCTTTTCTCTTCCCCTGTGTTCAGGCCCCTTAGCCTGCCTGAGTTATTGCGGGACCTCCTAATTGGCCTTCTCTCCTTCCAGGCTCCTTCTGGAGCTTTTCCATTGTATCTTGAACACTGGCACCAGATGAGTCTTTCTAAAATATCTCTTTCATCAAGACCCTAATTATGATTCACTAAGAACTTCCCTGGGAGCTCCACTCTGCGTAGGACAAAGTCTAATCTCCGAAGCTCTTTCATTCTGACTCTCAGGGCCCTCCACGATCGGCTCCTAAATTACTTTTCCCCGTATCTTTCACTGCCTGTCAACACGGTTCTTCCGTTTCTTTTAGGCCTGACTAAGTTAGTCTGTCCTGGGCTTTTGCATGAGTCACTCCTCTCGTTTGGCACAATTTCACAGTGTCTGTAAATGATCCTGGACCCACACTCAGACCCCAGCTACCGCGATCTTTCTCCTCTCCCAATCACGACAGTGCTTTGCTCGATGGCACCATTAGCCGCACCGCTCATTTCACACATCACGTTCCACAGTTTGGTCTGAAGGAGCATTTTCACTGGTTATGTGTTTTACTTCTCTAGCTTCAGGAAGATGAAGACCATCCACGTCTTCTTCAATTTATTTTTTGCCTCTCTAAGAATGCATATCATGGTGCTTTGTACTTCACCTTTCTGGTCACATCCTTGGCCCTCCCTGCCCTCGCTTGGTTGTGGGAAGAAGTCTCTAAACTGCTCCTGCCTGCCACAGGACTGCCTCTTCTCCCTCCCGAGCCGCTCTCTTTGTGGTTTCTTGCAAGTTCCTAAAATGCACATCTGATCACGTCACTTTCTACCTTAAAATCTATCTCTTGCTCGCTATTGCCTTTGGGATGAAATGCAAATACTGTAGCAGGGAATATGAGACTGTCTGTGGTTTATTGCCAGATGAGATCTCCAGCCTGGGGGTCCCTCTTGAACCCTCAGCCCTATGCACTTTACACTTCCATCTGGAAGGTTCTTTGTACCCTTTCCATATCCCTTCTACGCCCAGAGCCTACCTCTTCTTCCCTGGCCTTCCTCTTTCTCTTGGCATCCTGGCAGTCTCGTTCTGGAACTGCATGCTGAGTTATCTTCCTCCTGAACTGAACTCTATGAAGGTTCAGGCTTTTTCTCTGTCACCCCAGGGCTGAACACGGAGCCACGTTTGATAAGTGGATGCATTAACTTCTTGGCCCAACATACCTTCTTCTCAAGGCTTCTCACCGTGCCCGAGGCTGTCGGCTCCCCTATGGCTTAACCAGGACTGCTTCTGTAAACACACCCGTTTTGATACTTTGACCAGCGAATCCCCTCCAGTCTTGTGTGAATTTCATCGTACAGAGGAGATTATTACAAGCCGTTCTGATAGCTCTAGATCTATCTTAATCAAAGCATCGCTTTTAAGGTCTGTGCAGATACACATCAATTTCCTTCCTTAAAACTCCCAGATCTTTCCTTCATTCCATCGTTCTGTAGCACGATGAAGTTGCCTAATAAATAGTCACTTAGGAAATGACCGAATTTTTTTTTTTAACGTTTATTTATTTTTGAGAGAGGGAGGGGCAGAGAGAGAGAGGGAGACAGAGAGTCTGAAGCAGGTTCCATGCTGTCAGCTCAGAGCCTGATGGGGGGAGCTGTGAGATCATTACCTGAGCCAAAGTTAGACATTTAACTAACTGAGCCACCCGGGTGCCCCATGACTGAATTCTTTTAAGGGTATTATTTCCTCAAGTTTTTTTTTTTTTTCTTTTTCAGAAGAGTCTGCCTTACCATCCACTTCTCAGTCTAAGCAAATCAAATCTTTCCTAGGATATGCACCACAGTAGGGTAGGGAACCAGCACATCCTTTCAACACAAAATTGCTAATGCCTGGAATAGTGCTTGACAACGTAGCAGGTGCTGAGGAAATGTATGTTGTGTACATGAATGAAGTGATAATATTTAAAATATTGACAAATTTGCACATTCTTTCTCTTGAAACCTCTCTTTGCAAGGGAGTTCATAGCTTTTTTTTTTCTTCAGAGTTTATTTATTTATCTTGAGAGTGTGCGCGAGCAGTGGAGGAGTAGAGAGAGAGAGAGGGAGAGAGAGAATCCCAAGTGGGCTCCACGGTGTCAGCACAGAGCCTGACAAGGGGCTGGAAGTCACAAACTGTGAGATGATGACCTGGGCCGAAATCGAGAGTCGGATGCCTGACCGACTGCGCCATCCAGGTGCCCCCCAGAGAGTTCTAGCTTTGAAAGTTGCTTCAAATTTGTTGTTTGTTTTGTGTTGCTTCAGAACACCCATTTTTTTCACTTTCTCCTATTTTTACTTAAACACTCAGTGATTTCTATAGTTTTCATCGAAAGTTTATAGCAGTATTTTCTCAGTAAAGCAGGAACATTTGCTTTCTAATGTGGCATTTAAGAATTTCACTGTATTAGGGGCGCCTGGGTGGCTCAGTCGGTTAAACGTCTGACTTCAGCTCAGGTCATGATCTAGCGGTTTGATGAGTTCGAGCCCCACATTGGGCTCTGTGCTGACAGCTCAGAGCCTGAGCTGCTTTGGGTTCTATGTCTCCCTCTCTGTCTATACCTCCCCCACTCATTCTCTCTCTCTCTCTGTCTTAAAAATAAACATTGAAAAAAAAAAAAGAATTCAGAATATCAGTGTATTAGAAATCCACCGACCACCCCTGTTTTAAAATGTCAGGCAATTTATTTTTATCTTGTCTTATCTTATCATATATTATCTCATCTTATCGTATCTTATCTTATCGTGTCTAAATATCTGATAAATGGGACTTGCATTAGACTGTCCAGGCTGCCATAACAAAATATCACAGGCTGCGTGGCTTAAATCACAGAAATTTATTTTCTCACAGTTCCAGAGGCAGGAAGTTCAGGATCAAGGGCCAGCAGGATTGACTTCTGGTGACAGCTCTTGTCTTGGCTGGGAGAGCACACTTTCTTACTGTGTCCTCGTATGGCCTTTTCCTACATGTATGTGTATAAGAGAAAGAGGTCTCTGGTGTCTCTTCCTCTTCTTGGAAGGACACCAGTTGAATTGGATCAGGGCCCCAGCCTTTGACCTCATTTAACCTGAATTACCTTCTTAAAATTTCCATCTCCAAAGACAGTCACACTGGGGCTTAGGGTTTCAAGATACGAGTTTTGGGGGAGGGGACACAATTCAGTCCATAATGGGGACAAATGAGAAGTGATCTGCATACATCATAGGGACTTTTGAGATAACTAAGTAATATACATTTTGTAATCATAAGCTCCTATCATAAGTCAGCTTCTTTAGTAGAGGTGGATTACAATACCTTGTGTCATCTCAGGAAAACTTCTACATCCGGATTTAAAATTTTTTTTTCTGTTTTCAAACTGAACAATTTTAACAACAACAACAAAAAAGAATTTCCTTCTGGGTCCTATTTCCGATCCTTAATTGGCCCTTGCAAGCCTCTTTATTTGTGGTTTTGAGCCACAGTCATTTATAGAAACAAAGATAGCATATAGTAGTAATTACGTTTTCCAGGTCTCAGTGGAATGATGGAGCTCAGAATGTAGATCTCACATGTCCTGTGCTGGCAGTCTGGCCTGGACAGATGTGAGGGAAAGGAGGGCAGAGGTGTGACAATAGAAAAGAAATATTTCTGTGCCACGGGGAAAGCCGAATAAGGATGAGCTTTTTAAAAAATGTTGCAATTTCCAGCACACAATACAGATTAAAAACTTACAAAGTATCTGAATTTTCCTCCAGATTTTATTATACCCTTTGGGACATACCTACTGCGAGCACATACTGAACGTTAAAGAAGATCCGGTAGTCTTGCCTACATATTTGTGGAGTCGCCAGATGCGACCGTCGTTAATAATTATGCCACATCATTATAACTTTGGTGGATTTTTGCAGGTAGGTTTGAAACCGGTTGTTCTTCCAGCTAATAAGTGTAATAGTCGCAACTTATTAAGAGGTCATGAATCAAAGGAGACATTATAAAGAGATTTAATTAGAAGCCATTGGTAACCCAAGCCAAGTTTATACAATTAAGGGAAATTGCACCACTGGAAGTTAGAGGCAAGAATGTCTTCCTTTTTGTAAGCATATACAGATAGATATGTTCTCTAATTTGCATTTCATTTTCCTAGAAGAATTATGTCATGGAAATTGCTTTTCTTTATTTTTTGCTCGTACTTTCTACCGTAGGTTCCTTTTCTTTCACTGTCGTCAGGCCTGCTCTGTAGCCTTTCTGTCTTGGGTACAGAATCGCATGCAATGCTGTTTGTAAAAGGGTATGTCTACATTTCTCTTTGAAGGGCCGGTTGCTTTTGTGCAGTACCCTTAGGCTTGGTTCCAAGGACAAGAAGCAAGAAGCGATGATCACTTATTTTTTTGTTTGCTTATATTTGCGATGGATTTTTCCTCTTGTGGCTATATTAACTATAACCAAGTCAACTTTGAATTCGTTTGAATTAAGCTTTCGTGTCATGGCCTTCTGCGAACGATGATGAAAATGGCAGTTTGTTTCGGAAAGTATGAAATAGAGTATAGATGCAGAAAAAAGAATGAAAGGAGAAAAACCTTTAAAGAAATCATTCTGGTCTTAACACTTGTTATTGTCGAGAGCGAGAATTGAATTTTCCCAAACAGAGTGATTTCAATGTTCGCTTTTGTTGTGTAATTGTGATGAGCCCGTTGAGGGCAAGCAGCATTTCTTGCTCATGCTGGAATCTTCTAGAGCACGGTGCTTCAACTGTGATGAATAAGACAAGGGGGAAGTTGCTTTCACGGTTACGCTGCATATGTGTTTGTTCTTTAAACATTTGCTGTGGACCTCACGTTCACCGGGCCCCATAGATGGCGGAGAAAGTGAGAAACCACTCTGTGTATGCGTTTATACTCTTGTGAGGGTGCCTTCAGTGGCTGGCCAAGGTTTTCAACCGCCGCAGGGGCAGTCTTAAAAGCTGTAAGGCGAGGAAGGAAGGAAGGAAGGAATACGATAAGGTTGGGAGCACCTAGCGCCTACTTGTCAGAGTGTGGAGAGAGACAGAGACACCATTACTGAAATGCAGACTGAGGCAAGATTGGTGAAAGATTGGTATCATATTTTCAATATGCATATTTTTGGTATCTACAAGGCCAAAAAAATCTCCAAAAGAAATCACTTTGAACACATTAACTGACTCAACAGACATTGTTGAGTGTTTACCATACGCCAGGCACTTTGCCAGGAGGCGGGGGATATAATGAGAAACGAAATAAATTTGACCCCTGACCTCATGGAGCTGGGTGTTCACCCTCTAACGGGCAAGCAGACCATGGCTGCCCAGGATGATAAATGCTCGATAGAGGGAAACCCTGTGCTGTTATCAGAGGGGTAGCCAGCCAGGTTTGGGAGGTAAAGGAATTGAAAGCTTGCCAACGTTACTTGAAAGTAGCCTTTGAAGAATTTTACTAAATCATTCTTTTTTGAATCGTGATTCGTATTGTTTGTTTGTACAGTAGATGCCATCAACTTCGCGTTAAAGTTTGCCCCTCTCCTTCCATCTGTTTTCTGTATTCCCTGTTTGCCTGTCAGTGGGTGTGTCCAGAAAATATCACGCAAAATTAATCAAGCCATAGGTTACACACAAAATGTAAAAAAAGAATGAGCATTTATAGCAGAGTATCGATTAGCTTGTTTAAAAAAATTTTTTTAATGTTTATTTTTGAGAGAGAGAAAGAGAGAGAGAAAGAGAGACAGAATGCGAGCAGGGGAGGGGCAGAGAGAGAGGGAGACACAGAATCCGAAGCAGGCTCCAGGCTCTGAGCCGTCAGCACAGAGCCCGACATGGGGCTCGAACCCACAGACCGCGAGATCATGACCTGAGCCGAAGTCGGACGCTCAACCGACTGAGCCACCCAGGTACCCCTCGATCAGCTTATTAATGTCACAGTGGCTAAGAAGATTAGTATGTAAATATTTGCATACACTTAAAAACTCAGACACATGTTCTCTCCATCTTGGTTTTCAGTACTCAAGAGGCTGAAAAGTTTTGAAAGTAAAGCGATGACCATTTTTCTTCATCTCTTTTGTACCCTCACCCTCTGTAGGGATAGTTTCGAATCAAAAACTTCTCAGGACTCGGTCCAAAATATCGACAGAACATATTGCATCTTAAAAATGTACACGTACCCGAAAAGAGCCCTACACACACGTGATGCGTATGTTTTGCATACATAGGTCGCGTGTACTGGCGTGTCTGAGGAGGGAGCTCCGCAAAGCTGATGATAAACATTGGTTAGCGCTGTTTGGTTTCCACCTTCGGTGTTGCTGGCCCAATCTGTGCCGACGACGAACCTCTGGGACGTCCCCTCAGTGCTGTGGGGTCTTTTCCTGCCAAATATTGTTCTCTTGCAAGATTAAATAGCTGAATCAGTGTGGCCTGAATCTTGATCCTGCTGAGAATATTAAGACTCCCGCAGGTTGTAATACAGATTAGCTGGTGAGAGCTCTGTTGGAAAAATAAAGTGAGTTTCCCTAAATGAATTTATCAACTGCTGGGAACCTCTTTGTGTCCTCTAGCATGAGTGTGTGTGTGCTGGCAGTTAACCATTTATTTCCCTCATTTTCCCCAAAACTCCCTCCTGCCCACGCCTGGGCATCGACTGTAAACGTTTTCATAACTTATTGCATGTTCTGTTTTGCCAGATAAGACATTTGGCATGTTAAAATGATTAAGTACTGTGAAGGGTAAGTCATTATTTACTGAAGGAGGAAAGCCATTTTCTCGGGAATTGTGCAGTGAATTTCACATTATTTCTATAACGAAGTGAACCACACCACTGGGTTATTTGGAGTCAGCAGATTGGCATTTTGCATTTTGATCACGGGGTTTACATTATCGGTCAAAAAATGGGGAAATATTTAAGAGGTAGGCGTAAGGGCCAAATTTATTTCCATCACCTCCAAACTCCATTCTATTGCTATTTCTGCTTCTAGGGTTAGAGTATAACCTTTGAAGGTTCTGAATTCCACAGAGATTGTGGGGCTCCCCCTCAAATGAAACAAATAATAATAATAAAAAAATCAACACCAATGCTGCTAAGATCTAGGGCACAGTACGCACGGGTAGGCTGAAAATGAATAGTTGTTCGACTTTCCAATCGCAGGCTTCTGGATAAGTCGGTGGAACTCTCTTCCATTTTGAGGGGGCCCTTCCCTCGCTTGTGTACGAAGCCTGTGCTCAACTGCCTATGAGGCAGTTCAGTACTCAAGTACTCAGTACACCATCTGCTGCCTCCACTATCCCCCGTTTGTCTCCTGACACCTCGTGTGCACGCGCGTGTGATTTCCCAGTACCCACGTCTGTGACTGATTTGTTGAGGGCAGAGCATGACACAGTTGTAATACTGTTCACCTTATCGGCAGTGTACTGACGTTTGCAGATCGCTCCGTAGGTTATTACTGTGATTATCACTATCAGTATTCTAAATGTGAAATGATTAGTTCAATCATGATTTTTTAAAATGTTTATTTACTTTTTAGAGAGAGAGAGAGAGAGAGAGCGCGAGCGCACGCCCACACATGGGTGGGGGAGGGGCAGAGAGAGAGGGAGACAGAGAACCCCAAGCAGGCTCCACGCTGTCAGCACGGACCCCGATGCGGGGCTTGAACTTGCGAACCCTGAGATCGTGACCTGAGCCGAAATCAAGAGTCGGATGCTTAACTGGCTGAGCCACCCAGGCGCCCCAGTTAAGTTGTTTTTTGGTGGGCATAAATGCACCAAACGCTGGGCATAGAAAATGTCCTGAGGGAGGACAGGACAAGAAGGGAGCCGTGTCCGGTTGGCAGCTTTTAGCGTGCCTTCAAACAGCCACTGTTTTGTACTTATCCCATATGAGGGTGTTAGGCTAAGTACTACCTGACCTTAATTTCTGAATACTTTGGAAGTTAGCTTGTAAAAAACTGGGGTCAGCCAGAACTGAGGTCTTCCATCCGTTAATCTGGTTTGCCTTTCTTTTTTGGACACTTGACTCTTTGAGTCACGTTGGTGGCATTATTGAAATTTGCAGTCTTTCAGAATTAGACTTTCAAGGTACATTTTAAAAAGTAACTTTTAGGTGTTAAACTGTAAATATTATCAGTGGCTTAAAAAAATTCATCCGTTCAAGTGGACAAAATAGTGATGCATTATCCTTAGTAAATGCCAATGGGATTTCCATGCCTGGGATTTTTCAGTATTAAGACTCTTTTAAATTGTGAAATGTATCACACATACAAAACAGTCCACAGAAACTTACGTAGAGTGTAAAGGATGGTAATAAAGCAGGCACCCGTGTACCCACCACCCAGCTTAAGAAATAGAAAACTTTCGGGGCACCTGGGTGGCTCAGTCGGTTAAGCATCTGACTTCAGCTCAGGTCATGATCTCGCGGTCCATGAGTTTGAGCCCCGCGTCAGGCTCTGTGCTGACAGCTCGGAGCCTGGAGCCTGCTTCACATTCTGTGTCTCCCCCTCTCTCGGCCCCTCCCCTGCTCATGCTCTGTCTCTCTCTGTCTCAAAAATAAATAAAAACATTAAAAAAAAAAAAAAGAAATAGAAAACTTTAGAAAATTTTGAAGGTCCCTGTGTTTTCCTTGGGTTTATACCTCATCCCCCTGAGTAGCTGCCAACAAAAGGGCTACAGGATTTCGAAACACAGAGTTTCATTGTGAAATGATGGAAAGATGATATGAAAACCCAGTTCCCATGTATGGAAACAACGTATGGATTTTGGAGAAAATCTGATTGGCTTCTTGTACCACTAAAAGCACACACAGTCAGTGGGGTGCCTGGGTGGCTCAGCTGGTTAAGCATCTGACTTCAGCTCAGGTCATGATCTCATGGTTTGTGGGTTCGAGTCCCGAGTCGGGTTCTGGCTGACACGGAGCCTGCTTTGGATTCTGTGTCTCCCTCTCTCTCTGCCCCTCCCGTGCTCGTGCTCTGTCTCTCTCTCTCTCTCTCAAAAATACACATTTAAAAGAAAGATAAAAGAAAGAGCCAGGATTTGAGTGCAGATTTTTTCTGACTCTCAAATACAGGATTCTCCCTTTACATCAGAATTTTGGGATCATCCCTTCTATGCGATATCTGGAGCCCTTGTGCTGTAGAGTAAATGTCAAGATAGGAATTTCTTTGTTACTGTTAATGCAGAAGTTGATTTATCCTTAAATGGCACTTTGGAGATCGCATCCTGCTATTAGGACCAAATTTAGAAGTTTCAGATTTTTTAACCCTGGGAACAGAGCTTTATCACCCATGAGTAGAGCCTCCCATTGAAATATTGGATCATGACCTGAGCCAAAATTGAGTTGGATGTTCAACCGACTGAGCCACCCAGGCACCCCGAAAAGATTTTGTAAGTAAGGGAATGACACCGGATTTTTGGGTCACTGTGTGAGTGTTGGGAGTGGCTGATGTAGGCTTGTTGTCAGCCTGGCCCTTCTCTGGGTGGGATTTCATTGTAATTGTCTCCATGGGCTCTTGGAGCCCCTTATGTCTGGCTGTTGGGCCTTGGGATGATTATGATACCAGTACTTGTAGGGGTCGGCTCTTGGAGAACAGAAGAAGAAGAAAATAATGCGTTCCGGTATCTCTATTTTTAAGCTATGCCAATAAAAACAAGAATGTAAGCAGTTTTACCGCTTGGATTTAGAACCGAATGACGAATGCTGAGCACAGGTGTCTGTATGGTATGTAAATAGGGCAGTTGTGCGTTCACGCCCCAACTGTGACACAAGCCTGGGATGGCTAGTCTCAGACACAATGTCAGGTTGGCAGGTTTGAAAGTGCAAAGCCGTATAAATATGTATGCTTTCAGCATTGCGTGCAAATGCTACATTAGTTCCGTACAAATATGGAGAGAAAAACCCCAGTTAACTGAACTGTCTACAGCGGGGGCAGTGGGGGGTGTTCTGGTCAACATCTTATTGTGTTTCAATAAAGGTTAAGCCTCAACCTTTGTTGCTTTATGATGGTGTCTCCAAAAGTCAGATGACAAACCAGACTGTAGCTAATGGAACTGCGTCTTGCTCATTGAACAGGCCAGAGATGACAGACCCTGATCCGCATAGGTCATTATATAGGGCACAGATGGTCGCGGAGGTGACCTCCAGAGTCCGTTTTATCCTCAGGACGCTGTCTGGAAGCAATATTTTCAGAAGTCCATGAGGATGCCTGTTTGAGACTGTTAACCTTTGACTACCTTTGAGTCCTAAAGTCAGGGTGCACAGGAACAAAATCCTAGTAGTTGAATGATTTTAAATGACTTAGTTTTTTGTTTACAAGGAGTTGAGGACTGGATCCTAGTTACAAGCAAAGGAAATTAGTTTTGGGTTGTAACAAGACACACGAGTAAGAAACAAGAAATAGCTTCCTACGATATGTGGATTACAGGATAAAGCCTTAAGGCTCTTTCAACTTTTAAAATGACCTACTTAGGGGCGCCTGGGTGGCGCAGTCGGTTAAGCGTCCGACTTCAGCCAGGTCACGATCTCGCGGTCCGTGAGTTCGAGCCCCGCGTCAGGCTCCGGGCTGATGGCTCGGAGCCTGGAGCCTGTTTCCGATTCTGTGTCTCCCTCTCTCTCTGCCCCTCCCCCGTTCATGCTCTGTCTCTCTCTGTCCCAAAAATAAATAAACATTGAAAAAAAAAATAAAATAAAATGACCTACTTAAAATTTTTTTAAATGTGTATTCATTTTTGAGAGACAGAGAGAGACAGAGTTGGAGCAGAGGAGGGGCAGAGAGAGAGGGAGATACAGAATCCGAAGCAGGCTCCAGGCTCTGAGCTGTCAGCACAGAGACCGATGCGGGGCTCGTACCCATGAACTGTGAGATCGTGACATGAGCCGAAGTCGAGCGCTCAACTGCCTGAGCCACCCAGGCGCCCATAAAATGATCTATTTTAGCAGAACATTATATCTCAATCGTTATGCCTCTTTTCGCCTATGTCTCCAATGGGAATGATAATATTTGATGCTTATTTTCAGTTGAGAGGATCAAGGACAGCCTGATGGAAAAGCCCTTTGTGTGACACAGTAGAAAGCCACCGTTAAGTAAAAATATGAAGTCAAGCTCTGTCTATGGATATAAGTACACGGAGGGGTGATTGGTGTCCCTTTTTTGGCCTCTTATAATTTTAGGAGAATGTGATTGAGACACACGGGAGAAGCAGTGTCATCTCGCTTTGTAGACTCTGGGGATCGTGTGTGCCCTGATGTAGGGGAGGGGAGAGCGGGCGCCATCACGGGCTGCTCTGCCCTGGGCAGGTCCTCTTCAATCCCTCCAGACCACACAGCGAAAGCCAAGTGAGGCTCCCAAAATGTTATATTTTGAAATAGGGATTAATACCAGGCAAAAAGTGCCATGTTTTATGGAAGGTCCGGTTTCCTTCTACCTTAAGGTGTTGTTCTTTTAAAAAGAATTATTTGAGATGAACTGATATTTGTGGCCCCGAAAAAGAGTCACACTAACCTTATTTGTAAGGTGGGAGAATGTTGAAGTCTGAACACACAGGATTACAAGGTCATTTTGAAGGACAGCATGTGCAATAATTAGAACAGGCAGAAATTAAACCACAATGAACAGTAATCCTGAAGAAAATTAAAACACGGAAAACACTGCATTATTTATTTGGATTCAGTGGGAACTTGCCAAGGGAGAGGCAGCTGGCTTTCTGCTCTTTGAAATGTTTGTAGACTGGAGGAGAAGCTGTCAATCAGATTTAAGCCCTCACTTAATTCTTGCTCTTAGGCCAGATCTAACTGTACAGTGAAGTAGGGAGGAGACGCGGTTAACTCCGTGACTCAGGACAGAAAAGACGTGAACCATCGTGACAAGTAGATCTGAGCTGGGACTCTGCACAGTTTCGTTATCACTGCCTGCCATTTCCTAGGCTCTGTCCTCAGCAGACCTGTGGGTCCTAGATGCTGATTTTAGAGGCAGACAAGGCCTGGGTTGGAAGGACAGCACCTCCTTTTGTTACCACTGTTGCTCTAGGAAACAGAATACTAAGGGGTTTCTGCCTCATCCATTTCCCTACATCTAAATTTCCACATCTGTAAAATGGAAATAAAAAAAATCCACAACTCGTAGGATTATTATAAGAATTGAATATTAGCTTTTATTTGTAGTTCAAACACTTAGTGCTCAGTAAGTGATAGTTTTGTTATTGTCGCGAAATAGATTGGAAATGGAAACAAGGTCGTGGCGCGAAAATGTTTGAAGAGTCACATGGTTTAGTGTCTGTAGAAATAGGAAGAGGATTTCCAGTCTTCAAACTGATGGCCATTTCTAACAATCTATTTTATTTTATTTGGACTTTCCCATAGTAACATTATTTTGATCACTATCAGTCACAGTTTTGTATAAAACATCATCATTGGGGGGTGCCTGGGTGGCTCCATTGGTTGAGTTGTCCGACTCTTGATTTCGGCTCAGGTCATGATCTCACAGTTCGTGAGTTCCAGTCCTGTGTTGGGCTCTGTGCTGACAGCGCAGAGCCTGGTTGGGATTCTGTCTCTCCCGCTCTCTCTGCCTCTCTCTCTCTCTCTCAAAATAAATAAATAAACTTAAAAAAATGAAAAAAAAATCATCATTAAAGAGGTTGCAAAATTTTTCTGGGAGCTGATGTCCATTATAGAATTTTCACTGATGAGCACAGAAGTTGATCCTTTTAATGAGAATAAGCATACTCACTTAGTGATTCTCATGTATTCAAGGTGAAAAAAAAATTCTCATTAATGCAACTTGGCCCAACACATATTATTATAAGTTTGCAAATGAATTGTTCCCCAACTTAAGCGCGGGACCCTCTGATCTTCAGACACATCCTTAATGATGTTTTGCTTCCTCACAAACATTATGATAAACATCAAGGTTACTTAAATGTCAGCTTTTAAATAGGATGTGGGAGATGGATGGATGATGGGGGAAGCCTATATGTCTGCTGGAATTCTGTGTTTTCACTTAAAAGGGTAGAAACTAACATTTAAATTCTGTTGCTGCTTCATTAAAGGGCACAGATTCCAGATTCAGTTTTTGATCTGAGGGAGGAGATCTGTCAGTGTCCGTGGCAATTTCCAGGCGATATAGATATTTTAAGGCACATCACTGGGGTGGGTTTGCTCGCTGGGGGTTCCCCAGTTCTGTTATCTGCGTCCTTCCGTGCAGGGCTTACTGGCTTTGATAAAAGAGAAGCCGATAATCATCTACAGCGTTAGTTAATATCAGTATTACTTGTACGCTCGCAGTTGCCATCCGTCATGTTTCGCCCCCTCTTGGAAGATCCAGAATTTCTGTTGTTTTTCATCCAGAAGTGAATTTATTTTGCAACCTTTGTTACGGATAACCAATTTGTGTGTTACACATAATCCACATCTGAGAGAGGATTATAGATGCTTCCTCAGGGCGACTTTTATGGCACTTACCACACTGTGCCAAAGGACTGATTTAATTTCCTTTCTCCCCAGCCAGGTAGACTGTGGTTCCTTGAGCTCAGGGAATGTGGCCAGTAATATTTTTAACCTCAGCACCAGACGTAGTGCCTGGCGTGTATTAGCATCCAATAAATGTTTTCGTGAATAAATAGAATTGTGTGGCATTTTGCCTCACCGTTGCACAGACTGGAAGTTTGTTCCCAGGTTCACTTCCCCTCAAAACTCTTCATGAGGCCCTGCCCTATTTTGCCACCCTCTCAGCTCTCTTTGCCCCCTGGCAGAGATGCGTTGCGATGTCTCAAAGATCTGTCTGTTAAGAGAATATCCGGTAGGTTGTGTGGTCTGACTTCAGCAATAGATTAATTGGGAGATCACAGGGGCTGCATCTGGAAGTTGTGTACAGCACAAACATCCGTATTGCCCAGGCCGGAATTCAGTCCTGTGGCTTGCCTGACTTCAGGGGGCCAAGAAGGAAGACAAAAAGTGGGTATTGGTGGCCACAGTCAGTCCCCGTCGCATACCTTTTATCAGTAGTCGGTCCTCCTAGACTAGGCAGAAATACGGTAGTGCCTCCTTATCTGTGGGGGATGTATTTCAAGACCCCCAGTAGATGCCTGAACCCCCAGATAACACCGAACCCTACACATACTATGTTTTCTCCCATGCAGACGCACCCGTGATAAAGTTTAATGCATAAATTAGGCACAGTAAGAGGTGGACGACAGCAAATAATAACAAAAGAGAACCGCGATAATAATGGACGGCGAGACAAGTCATGTGAGTGTGGTCTTCCTCTCCTTCTCTCAAAATCCCTTATTGTACTGTACTCCCCCGCCTTCCCGGGATGGCGTGAAGATGACCGAGTGACGGTGCGAGAGGGTAAAGTGAGGTGAATGACGTAGACACCACGACACAATGTTAGGCAGCCACTGACCTTCTGATGACAAGTCAGGAGGAAGGACCATCTGCTCCCAGACCATCGGTGACGGTGAGTAACTGAACTGCTGAAAGGAAAACTGTGGGTAAGTGGGGGAGGCTACTGCAGTGCCATGCTTTGTGTGTCCGGTGAGCCTTTAAATTGCTTGTGTGTTCTCAGACGAGCAGAATTTGAGTTTCGGGGAGAAGGAGGCCCTCTGTGTGGTAGAAGTGATACTTTGGGCTGAAAACCCTTTTTCTGTCTTCTTTGTCGTGACCGTAGACCTGTCAAGTCTGCCTTAGCTAGAGAGGAGACTGACGTCCGATCGAAAATGAGTGGTGAGGGACGCCTGGGTGGCCCAGTCAATTGAGCGTCCAACTTCAGCTAGGTCATGATCTCGCGGTTTGTGGGTTTGAGCCCCGCGTCGGGCTCTGTGCTGACAGCTCAGAGCCTGGAGCCTGCTTTGGGTTCTGTGTCTCCCTCTTTCTTTGCGCCCCCTGCCCCCGACTCAAAAACAAGTAAACATTAGTCAAATAAAAAAAATAAAGTGGGCAGTGAGACCTTGTAATAATGTGATGAAAGGGTGGCAAAAGTTCAAGTGTGAAATGCAGACTTGATTTCTTTTGTTTTCAAAGTTAATGAAAAAATATTTTTTAAGTGAATTTATACTGTCACAGAAAGTACAAAAGTAAAAAAAATGGAAACTCATCAGCTGGCCATAGACTGAGCTGAGAAGACGCAGATGGTCACAAGAAAATCATCTCCTCAATACATGTCTCCCCCGGAGAAGAACCTTAGCCTGTCCCCATTTGGAAGTGGGAGCTGGGTGGAGGACAGGAGCCACCTGCCAATTGACAATGGTGTTGTGTCCAACTTTACTAAACCACAGAGCTTTATTGTATTTTCTTTCTTTCCTTTTTTTTTTTTAATGGAGATATAAGTGATATATAACATACTAGATGTGCAGCATAATGATTTGCTATTTGTATACATTATGACATAGTAGATCTATTTACCATCCATCACTGCACATAGTTACAATTTCTTTTTCTTGTAATAAGAACTCCTAAGATCCACTCTCTTAGCAACTTTGAAATATACAGATTGGTATTGTTAACTGTAGATATTATGCCGTACATTACCTACCCGGGACTTATTTATTTTAGAACTGGAAGTCTGTACCTTTTGACCTCCTTCACCCATTTTGCTTATCCTCTAGGCTGCCTCTAGTAACCATCAGTCTGCCCTCTGTGTATTTTCGTTTATAATTTTTGAAAAGTTTGCTGGGGTGCCTGGGTGGCTCAGCCAGTTAAGTGTTCAGCTCTTGATTTCGGCTCAGGTCATGATCTCATGGACATGATCTCACAGTTGTGAGATTGAGCCCCAAGTTGGGCTCTGCATTAATAGCACAGAGCCTGCTTGGGATTCTCTCTCTCTCTCTCTCTCCCTTTCGCTCAAAATAAATAAACTTAAAAAAAACCCCAAGAGTGGGGCACCTGGGTGGCTCAATCAGTTAAGCATCTGACTTTGGCTGGGTCATGATCTCACAGTTCATGGGTTTGAGTCCCCATTGGGCTCTGTGCTGACAGCTCAGAGCCTGGAGCCTGCTTCAGATTCTGTGTCTCCCTTTCTCTCTGCCCATCCCCCGCTCACACTCTGTATTTCTCTCTCAAAAAATAAATAAACATTAAAAAAAATTTAAAAAACCCCAAGAGTTTACATTTATCTGCTGTGACTGCAAAAGAATCAGACATAATACAATGGTATACAGCTAAGTTTAGAGGATGTTATATTGTGAAAAATGTTTTTGAGTCATAGTCTTTGTGAACAAGCTAGTTTCTAAGGCCATTGAGTGACTTAAAAAAACTGACATTTCCTTTTGGGGTCATATGTAACAATTCATAAATTTACTCTAGAAGAGAACTTCATTCATTTCAGCCCAGGAAAGATGCATCTAAATGTAAATAAAAATTATGAATAATCTAAAGGTTTCAAATAGTCTGTGGAAATTCCCAGTTTGTGGCTACGGAATGGCAAACACAACTGAGGGAATCTAGCCTCTTCCGAAGGATTGTGCCTTTTTTTTTTTTTTTTTGTCATGCAAACTTGTGCATGTATTTTATGAAGTGTTAATGCAGTTAGTATCTAATGTTCTTAATTTATGCAATTGGATATTTCATAAGTGGGCTTTCTGCATGCAAGCATTTGTACACATTAATATTTATGCAAGTATTCAAATCAATGCAAGGGCATCTGTCTGAGTGTGTGATAAAAATATGCATATGCATGAACATTTGTACCAGGGGATAAGTCCCCAAAGTTAGTGATTGCTGAGGTTACAGTTTTCAACTTTTGTCCTTTTGACAGAATTTCTTTGACTAGAAAAAGCATGCAGAGAAATAGCACAGGCACTAATATTGACAAATAGAATTGTTTTATTTAAGTGTATTTAATAGATGTAAGTGACAACTGTTGAAGTGTCTTTAATCAGCAATGCAATTTTTAGAAAATAGTATTTTAGAATATATGGCAGTTGTCACAAAGAGCATTTATTCTAACACATTGCCAACACAAAGAACGTGTGGTTAGTAAGGAAATAATTTTGGTCAGAAATATTTTATTTCTTGTATGGCCAACTAATCTTTGACAAAGCAAGAAAGAATATCCAATGGAATAAGAATGGTCTCTTCAGCAAGTGATGCTGGGAACTCGACAGCGACATGCAGAAGAATGAACCTGGACCTCTTTCTTACACCATACACAAAAATAAACTCAAAATGGATGAAATACCTAAATGTAAGACAGGAAGCCATCAAAATCCTCGAGGAGAAAGCAGGCAAAAACCTCTTTGATCTTGGCCGCAGTAACTTCTTACTCAACACACCTCCAGAGGCAAGAGAAACAAAAGCAAAATGAACTATCAAAATAAAAAGCTTCTGCACAGCAAAGGAAACAATCAGCAAAACTAAAAGGCAACCAACGAAATGGGAGAAGATATTT